>NC_081322.1:37861028-38487928 GCF_026419965.1 Kogia breviceps | reverse complement strand
TTCATCAGTATTATGAAAACATTTAAATGACAGATCATAAATAAAATATATTCCCTGTCTCAGCACCATTATTACGTCAGGCCCCATAAAAGGAATTCTTGAATGGGTACAATATGGATAGACTCTATAATTTTATTTATTTACTTTTTGGATAAAACAACAGAAATTTATTTTCTCAGTTCTGGGGGCTAGAAATCCAAGACCTGAGTGTCGGCAGGGTTGATTTTCCTGAGGCCTCTCTCCTCGTCTTACAGACAGCTGCTCTCTTGCTGCCTCTTCACACAGTTGCTCCTCTGTGCGTACATGCCCCTGGTGTCTCTCTGTGTATCCTAATCTCCTCTTCTTATTATGACACCAGTTAGATTTGATTGGGGCCCACCCTAATGGCCTCATTTTTTAACTTTTTAAAGTCCCTCTCTCCAAATACAATCACATTCTGAGGTATTGGAGTTTAGCACTTCAGTTATGAATTTTAGGGGGACACATTCATATACTCTATACTTTTTTTTCATTTTATTTATTTTTTTTAATGGCTGTGTTGGGTCTTCGTTGCTGCACGCAGGCTTTCTCTAGTTGTGGAGAGCAGGGGCTACTCTTCGTTGCGGTGCGTGGGCTTCTCATTGCGGTGGCTTCTCTTGTTGCGGAGCACAGGCTCTAGGCACATGGGCTTCAGTAATTGTGGCACACGGGCTTCAGTAGTTGTGGCTCATGGGCTCTAGAGCACAGGCTCAGTAGTTGTGGAACACGAGCTTAGTTGCTCAGTGGCATGTGGGATCTTCCTGGATCAGGGCTCGAACCCATGTCCCCTGCATTGGCAGGAGGATTCTTAACCACTGCGCCACCAAGAAGTCCCTACTCTATAATTTTAAAGACCATTTTATTATTATAAAATATGGGTTGTGCAAACTTTAAACATTTTTTGAAAACATGAATTAAGATATTTTGTGTGAGGGCTTCCCTGGTGGCGCAGTGGTTGAGAGTCTGCCTGCCGATGCAGGAGACATGGGTTCGTGCCCTGGTCCGGGAAGATCCCGCATGCTGTGGAGAGGCTGGGCCCGTGAGCCATGGCCGCTGAGCCTGCGTGTCCGGAGCCTGTGCTCTGCAACGGGAGAGGCCACAACAGTGAGAGGCCCGCGTAACGCAAAAAAAAAAAAAAAAAAAAAAAAAAAGATATTTTGTGTGTGTGTTTTGTTTGTTTGGGTTTGGGGTTTTTTTGTTTGTTTTTTAGGTAGTAGGTGAAGTACTACTTATAGCAGGAACTCTGAAAGTATTCAGTATGTCAGTAACCAGACTATAGTGTATATTCCAGCTGAGTAACTAATAACTCAATCATCTGGGGATCAGAAAGTCTCATAGTTGTTGGTTTATGAATCTAGGCAAAGATTTCCCAGAGAATAGTCATCAGGAAGTTAGATGAGTCAGTTGGGCTCCTGCCAGAGTTGCGTAGAGGCCAGGAATGGAGCAGTACAGTCTATAACCCAAGAGAATCCAAAAGAACAGCTGAACAGAAGGCAGAAAACCTGGTTTTAGTTGCACTTCCCCATTTGCATTGCATTCTTTGAACTTCAGTTTCCTCATCTATAAAATGAGGGTCTGGGCTTACTGCACAGAGCCATTACAAGCTTCATGAGGGATAAAATACCAGCAGTGGTTTATAATCCTTGAAGTGTAAGGTCAACATAAGGTGAAACTTGTATTCGTTAATAGGGAACCCTCAATGATAAATCATCAAGTAAAACCAAAGGATTCAGGCAGCAGGACCTCTAGAGACCTAAGTGAGAGTTACTCCTTGAGAAATTCTGACACCCCACTTAGCCTGAGCAGCAACTGTAAATTCTGAGGGCCACCTAGCTAGCCACTTATATCTGACTTTGCACTCTACTGCCTGGGCCGAGACTGTGGGGTAAGAAAAAGGGTGTACCAACCAGGTCCCCTTCCAGGTCATGCTGTTTCCTGACGAAGCTTGGGCAGAAGCCCCAGACTAAGGATCTAGACACGGATACTTTCGGATATAACATACACTTTAGAATTTCTGCTTTAAAATTGTTTTTTCTTCCAAGAATTTAACACATTGTATTTTAATGTATTTAAAGTTTTTCTCTTCACTAATTAATATAGAAATCGTTTAGTACCAAAAATTAACTTGTTTTCCTACATATATTGTAATTCCTGCACGTGAAATCTACACCTTAAAGACACTCACTGTAGGAATACAAAGAAGGTAGCATTAACCACAGTGCTTTCAATTTGCAGGGATTAACTGCAGGACTCATGACCACCAGCTGGAGAACCCGAGCCCCAACCATAATGAACTTCCTGACGGTCAAATTACCATGCCCCTCTATGCCTCATTCTTCCTCAAAATAGGAATAATATTGATAATATTACCTACCTCTCAGGGATGTTATGAATTAACTGTAGTGAGTCAATAGTTGTAAAGTACTTAGAACAGTGTCTGACAGACACAGTGTATGTTAAATAAACTGCATCTTTCTACGAAATCTTGATGGAAAACAATGTTTTCATAGACATGGTCTAAAGTTATTATAAATCAAATGCCTCTTGTATTTTCTTGTCTTATTCATAGCACATGTTATTTTGCCTCTTGACCCCAACTTCAAGATAAAAAACTATCCAACTAGAGAACCAAACTACAAACCAATATTTTGCCAAGCTTAACAGTAACTTACTTTTACTCATTTAACTTCCATACAGGGGAAGGTAAAAAACGAAAGGCACTTGTTAATTCTGTGTTTCATTTTTCTGTGTTAGCTATAGGTTCTACCTGTCCTCGTCTTGTCTATAACTTGTAGATGAGAGAAACTGGGACACCACAAACTGACTTAGAATTCTCTGCCTCACTTGTGTGTCTTGGGGTCTCCTGGTACTTTGTCAAAATGATCCCTTGTTATGAAGTTTCTCTGTCATTGCTTCACTCCCATTGAATAGGCCAATCCAGGAGACACACAGTGCTGTAAAGACAGCACTAAGCAAGTACTCATTCTCTAGCATGAAGGCGTCTCGTAAACCTGAACCCACAGAGGTATTTTGATGAGGCATTTGCCTTGGTCCAATGCAGCTGTGTTTTAAGGGAGCAACAAGTGAGCTAATGAGACTCATAAACAATTGACTGGCCTTTCTTGCCAAAATCCCCACAAGTGTCAGATATTTATACATACCTTACTTGAAAACTCACTTTGGGACAAGATATTGAATTCACATTTCAATCCTCTCTTGGGTAAAAGTCCAGAATTCATTTTTCTAAAGTGAATATATGAAAAGACACCTGTTGGATATGCCAGGAAATTTGGTATGAAAATAAAGATAGGTTGCTCTTAAGGAAAAACATCTTGCTTTTAGAACACAGGCAATGCTGGACTCTTCCTGAAAGAGACTCCAGAATCATTCTGACGGAGATTGAGTAGACACCAAGTTAGCTGTGTACCCTAAATAACAATCCTCTTTGGATCTGTAAATCTATCTAAAAAATGTCAAGAACCACTCATTCTCAGCCTGTAATTTTAGAGTATTAATATCATGTTTACCTATCATTTCAGCAAAGGTTTTCAAATCAGTATGTCACAATTGAAGCCCAGTGTTTATTCCTAGGTGCCAAAATGTGATAGAATCGCTGAGATAATCTAAGGCTCTAGATATTTTAAATAGAAAATTATTTATGCATTTTCCTGAATACATGATTCTCTTTGTTTTAAATGTCACTGAGAAAATAAAAGTTTCCATGATTTTTCTTTTTGTCCAGTATTGGATATAATTTAAGATGATCATAATCTGAAGAAGATATAGAGCCTTTGATGATCTCTATATGAGAGAATTAAAATTCTCATTAATTATTCAGTATGAGTAAAACTTCTTCAGGAGAGAAAAAGTTTTCTGCTCCTTCAAGGTAATCCTTCTTCTGACCTCAATGCATTTGATTAAATCTTCTATTTCTGCACTTAATGCATGATATGCTACTTTATTCATCCATATGCCCCTCCTCTACTAGACTACAAGTATCTTAGGAGCAGAGGTCATCTCTAATTTTATTGTTCTTTTTCCCAGTGCCTGATACAGAATAAGTGCTCAGTAAGTGTTTGTTGGACATAAGAAACTTCTCTTTAAATTCTGATTGAGACTCATTTCAATAAGATACAGAAAGGAATTTGCTGCCATAGAATAATGGATCATTAATCCTAGAAAAATGATTCTGTAGGTCAGATTGCATTGCTTTTCATGAACAGGCTCTCTAGATCTTCTATTCAGTAGCTAAAACATGAAAGGGAGGTTAAACAATCATTTGATAAATTTTTAAGGTAAACAGAAATGCATACAGTTCAAGATTCAAATAATCTCACCAGACACAATTTTTTAAAATAACGAAATCATTTTTTTCTGCATGGACATTCCTAAAACACAACCAACGCCTTAGGTGAACTAAAAGTTAAGACAGATAAGTGTTTTTAATGTTCATAGTAAGATGGGCATTTTGAATGAATATTAGCAATTAGAAAATAAATTTCAATATTGAATATCTTTGCTACATGGCTCTAATCATGCATGAATAGTAAAGCAGTGATTCGCTGTCTCATCCTTATAAATAAAATTTATAATTGAAAGCTACAGAAGAAAAAAGAAATAAACCTAAGCCCAGAAGTACTAAAGGTCTCCAAAAGTGTTCATATCACTTGGTTACAGACTAAGAAGATTATGACTAAAAGTGTAGAAATAGAGTGGATCAAGTAATATAATGACAGAGATAAGTGGCAAAGAATTATCCTATACTAAACTTAGACTCCAAAATCACTTCAGGAGAGCAATTTCCCTGGAAGTCCAGTGGTTAGAACTTTGCCTTCCAATGTGGGGGGGTGTGGGTTCGATCCCTGGTTGGGGAACTAAAATCCCACATGCCTTGTGGACAAAAAACCAAAACATAAAAACAGAAGCAATATTGTAACAAATTCAATAAAGACTTAAAAAAAAATGGTCCACATTTTTAAAAAATCTAAAAAAACCCAAAACCAAACCAAAAAATCACTTCAGGAGAAATGCCTCTTAACTTCAAGTATAAAGTTCATCTTTGGCTTCTTAAATCAGATGTATTAAGACTTTTAAGTCATTGAACGCACAAAGGGCTGCACTCTTACAACTACAAAGGTACTTCCAGATACCCAAAGGTACCTCAAGTCTTGACAGACCTGGTTACAACTTCTGGACTTCTGGAGTTGTTTGACTCCACTTACGAAGTACAAAGGGATTTATGAATGCTACCACCATTACTATGCAGACAACACAACTACAACATCACTGCCACAATCACTCCCACTATCTTTCATCTGTCCAGCACCTGCTTCGGGTTGGGCCCTGGGCCAGGTGTTTTACATAGATAGTATTTAACCGTCAGAGAGCCCCAGAAGCGAAGTGCTATTGTCTCCATTTTACAGAGAAAGCTGAGGCTTAGCAAAACTTATCCAAATAGCAGAGACAAATTTGAAACTGAGTCTGTCCAACACCACAGTCTATGCCTTTTTCACTGCAGCGTGCTCTCACAGCTATTTATTGAGCCTCTGTTATCTTCCAGGCACTGTGCTAGTCATTGTAAATATATATTTAGAGGTCTCCAAAACAATGTTAAGAGATAGGTCGCAGATTATGAAACTGAAGTTAAAGCAGTAAAGAAACTTCCCCAGGAGCTCACCGCTAGTAAGTGACAGGGCTAAAATTTAAATTCCTGCTTTATCAGTGGTGAAACAACATAATCTTAAAATTTCAAACTCTTGTCTTTGGCATAAGCTAAATAAGGGAAATAACCCAGTATGTATTAACCAGTTTAGATGCAATATTAGGTAAAACAAACTTAGGCTTATCTAGCTATGCCCTTTATATTAGAAAATAATTAAACCTGTTTAGAGTTCTAAACACTAAACCAGCCACAAAACACTGAAAACTAGAATCAATTAAGTCACGAAGACTAACACTCTACAGTTCCAGAATGCTTTCAAATAACATTTTATTGCTCTAAAAGAACAATAAAATGTTATTTGAAAGCATTCTGGAACTGTAGAGTGTTAGTCTTTTCTCATGGAATAAAACAGTAGTTTATCCTCACAACACTCTAGTGATATAAACAGGGAGTAAGTTGTTTTCCCTTTATAAGGAAAAGGTCCATGCCAGGACAGAAAAACTAAGGGACTGCTGACAGTCCCAAAACTTGAACCCATGTACCCTGAAATGAGGATGCTCTGCTCTCTGGTGCTGGCTGCGTTTTTTCCTCCAAATGAAACCAGGTCTGCTGATTTTCAGAGGATTATGGAGCCTACCCATCACCTGAGTTTGGCTTCCCTGCAGAGAGCATTAATGCTTGCTTCTAGGTTTGGAGTTCAGTTCAGTTCGAGGGTGATCATTTTTAATTCACTGTACTGACCTTAGCGAAGAGCCCATTTCTAATCAAAATAACACTGGATGTCTTGATTAGGGAGAATAAAAAGGAAGAACTATTTTCTAGCAGAAAATAAACACATGAAATTACTACTCACAAGAAAGTCTAGGGCTTCCCTGGTGTCACAGTGGTTAAGAATCCGCCTGCCAATGCAGGGGACACGGGTTTGAACCGTGGTCCAGGAAGATCTCACATGCCACTGAGCAACTAAGCTCGTGTGCCACAACTACTGAGCCTGCTCTCTAGAGCCCACGAGCCACAACTACTGGGCTCACGTGCCACAACTACTGAAGCTTGTGCACCTAGAGCCTGTGCTCCACAACAAGAGAAGCCACCGCGATGAGAAGCCCACACACTGCAATGAAGAGTAGTCCCCGCTTACTGCAACTAGAGAAAGCCCGTGCGCAGCAACAAAGACTCAACAAAGCTAAACAAAATAAAATAAATTTATATAAAAAAAAGAAAGTACAGGCAAGATACTAGTAAGAAAAAGGAGAAACAGCTCCCATTTATTGAGCACTCATAATGTGCCAGTCACTTTTCTGAGCACTTGACATGCATTAACTTACTTATTTTTATAACAACGCTTATTATGTCCCTTTTATGGATGAGAAAACTGAAGCACAAAAAGGATAATAACTTGCCCAGGATGACACAGCTCAGTGTCACAGTAAGTAGAACAGGGACTTAAACCCAGATAGAGAATCCACACTCTGAATAAATTGTTTACAAAATGAAGTATAATTCAAGGGCTTCCCTGCTGGCTTAAGAATTCCCTGGTTAAGAGTCCACCTGTCAATGCAGGGGACACGGGTTCGAGCCCTGGTCCGGGAAGATCCCACATGCCGAGGAGCAATTAAGCCCATGCGCCACAACTACGAAGCCTGCGCTGCGCCCACAAGACACAACTAATGAGCCCGTGCTCCGCAACAAGAGAAGCCACCGCAACGGAGTAGCCCCGGCTCGCCGCAACTAGAGAAAGCCCGCGCGCAGCAACAAAGACCCAACACAGCCAAAAATAAATACATAAATAAAATTTTTTTTTAAAATGAAGTATAATTTAAAACCTAGTAAATGACGGTGCCACTAATGGCTGCTAAGGAAAGTCTGGTCACAGCTCGCCATGCCCTCTCCACACACCAGCGTGGTCCCTTTGACGGTAAGAGCAGAATGGACGAGACAGGAGATGAAGCTGACCCAGAAGGGCGAGGCTCTATTTCTACGGAAAATAACATATTAACATGTTTACCAAAACCAAGCTGAAAAAAACCTCTAAGGGTGAATTTTAGGAAGAGAGACATCCATGTTCAAATTATTTTACGTAAAGAAAGCAAGCAATGGTCACTGAATTTTAGAACATCTACACTGAAAGTCACAAATATTTGCAGAATACAGAAATCTGACATCAGTAAACTTTGAACCATCATTGGAGTGGTAAAGCTCTTTTAGGAAGAGAAGCATTTTCCCCCTCCCCAACCCCATTTTTTCCATTTCTCCCATTAGACCTTTGCATTTATAATAATGATGATGGTGGTGGTGGTGGTGGTGGTGGTGATGGCTTTACATTTATTGAGTTTCTACTTTGTGTCCAGAAGTGTGATAAGAGTTTTACATTTAATAACATGAATTATCATGTGATATTCATGACAGCCTTACAAAATTAGTATTACTCTTTTCTCCATTTTCCATATGAAGAAACTGAGACTCAGAAAGCTGAAGTAACTTGCGCAAGGTCATGCATCCAGGACATAAATTCACTTTCATTTGCTCTAAAATCCCACAATATTAATCGTGTTTGCACAGCAGATAAGTGTGGCCACCTGACTGTCCCATCATTATGAAGAAACAAAGGCCACAGTGAGTGCTGCACATTCCAGCTGAGGTCCACCACCTCCAAATCCTGTACAGAAATGGATGTACAGGGCAGATGGCTCAAGAGAGCCACATTGGCCAAAGATGGGCCAGAAACCTAAGTGTGCCTTAGCTGCTCTCTTTGCTATAAACAGGTACAATCTCTCAGAAGTAAACAAAATATTTATAAACATGATATAACTAGAAAAACATCCCGAAGACAGACCAGTAAGTTTAGTTCTAAGGACACTTGTTAGTACAAAGTTCATCATAGTTCTGAAGGAAAGAATGGAATGCTTTAAGACTGAACTAAAATACATGAAGCTCGAGGAGAGAAACAAAGCCTCCTTTTTTTTTTTTTTTCTCACTGCCGCGGCCTCTCCCGTTGCCGAGCACAGGCTCCGGACGCGCAGGCTCAGCGGCCATGGCTCACGAGCCCAGCCGCCCCGCGGCATGTGGGATCTTCCCGGACTGGGGCACGAACCCGTGTCCCCTGCATCGGCAGGCGGACTCCCAACCACTGCGCCACCAGGGAAGCCCGTGTTTTAAGTTTTAATCTAAAAAGTATTTGCGTTTGAATAAATTGTTTACAGCTGTGTATTATCTCATTTGATAGCTACGAAATGCCTTATGCTCTCACACATAGACTGCCCTCAACCAGCTGTTCAGGAAGTACTTCTCAGAAAGTACCATGTTCTTCCAAGTGTTGGCGATGCTCATAATACACCTCTGCCTGGAACTTGTTGCTCCTCCCCTTTTCTGTCTGACTAAAGCACTTCAGTCATCCTCCTCCAGGAAGCCTCCCTAGATCCTCTCCTCTATGCTAACATCTATCATAGCACTTATCCCACTGTTTACTTTTTGGGCTCCTCAAGACACTAAAAAGTCTTTGATGACAGAGACCACTCTCATTCTTTTTGATATCCCAGCACTTAGTTAATAAAATATTTGCTAAATGAATGAAAATATGTTGCAAATTAAGACTTTTTTAGAAACAAAGGAAAATATTTCTACAATGCAAATCTTGCACAATATTATTCTCATTGTTCATAAAGGTGTGTTTTAAAAACACATACAGAAGGATATACTGGATATTGCCAACTGTCCTTCATTAAAAATATTTCACACACCTGTACCCCATAAATATACTGTTACATCCAATTGATTATTGTTCAACGAATCCATCAGTTCAGATAGTATAACTGAATAATTATGCATAAAGGATAAAATCATCACAAAATCATGGTAAAGAATTTAAAAGCACAATGGCAGTTACACTTTGAATAACTAGGTTCTGCCTGGTTCTGCCACGGATTCCAATGGGGACAAGCCATTCACCCTTTGGTCTCAGATTCTCCATGCATAAAATGGGGGTAACCATTCCTCCCACTTCTTCCTCCATTCGGATCCTGTGAGGACAATGGAGATACAACAACTGCAAGAGTGGGACTCTTCACAATTCAGGCACCACTATCAAGTCTTACAGAATCCCCAGGTGGGAGTTCTGATCATCGTTCGTTATGGTAATAACCCTTCACAACCCACATGCTCTCGTTATCAAGTTGATAGTATAGACTCTGGTGTAAAGTCTTTGCCAGTCAAAATAAAGGCCACATGGGTGGGCACAAGTTCCTCTGGCTGGAGCTTGGTCTGAGCCAGAAGCCGCGAGGAACCCGGTCACTCGCAGCGGCCACCACATGCCCCCGCTGGAGCCCGTTATGCTCCTGCCAGGGGAAACGACCCTGGGCCTTTCCCCTTCTCCGAGAGGGGTCGAGCGGGCTGACGGTGGAGAGGACTCCAGGGTCAGCGCAGCAGGAGTAGAAAGGGGGCAGGATGAGGCGAGACTGTTGGGGGGAGGGGGGAGCTCGGCGAGGGGCTTACCTGGCCTCGCCGAGGGGCGCCGGGGGCGGGTGCGGAATGAACACCCCACAGTCAGACCGCGGAGGCTGCTGTTTCTTCTTGGAGCGCCAGATATGGAAAGAGGAGTGCTTCTTGGGGGTCCTGGACGGACTGGACTCCCCGTGGTCGCCCTGAGGTGGCAGCGACAGTGGCATCTTCTCGTCTGCCTCCTCCTCCCGCTGCTCGGATGCAGCCGTCTCCGCCGCCCGGCTCTTGGGGAAGAACGCACCTGGGCGCTAGCTGGCCCGCCTTTCCCAGCGCGCCGTCCGACCCCGCCCCCTGGTTGCGGGGCCTTAGTACAGCGCGCCACGCCCCCACCCCACCGCGGCGCGGAAGGCACGGGAAGGGAGCCCAGGTGAGGTGCGCGCGCCGGGAGCCCCAAGGTAGGGAGGACACGCCCCCGGGCCCGGGCCTCCAGGAGCGCGGCGGCCGCGGGACAGCGACACCTACTGGACGGCCTGGGAACCGCGTCTCCTGACGCTGCATCCTCTGCTCTGTGATGGGAGGCAGAGTCAGGTCGGGTTTTGACACCACCTCTGACGCATGTGCCATCGGTCGTCTGAGGAGTTGCTGGTCACTCGCTGTCACGAAGAATGCTTAGCCACGAGCCCCGCCTGAAGAAGGACGGGGAGAGGCGCATTCCGTGGCCGGGCTGCTCGGCAATTAGAACTAATCTACTCTGGCCTTTAGGTGTCTTGGGCAATGTCATGTGAGGGGTGGCTTCTGTTCCTGTTTGTAATCACAGGTGCCAACTCCTCTCCTCTCCCTTTAAGAGTCTGAAAAATTAATTTGTACTTGCACCTCATAAAGCGCAAAAGGATAAAAAACTGAAGGGAATGAGGCATATTCCCCAGTTCCCAAGGGCTTAATAGATACCTTATTGTGAATTAATGCCAGTCCCACAGGCCTCTCCGACATCTGCTTTACTGTTAATGATTTCCTTTTTTAACCTCACAATCCTGGTTAAATAGCAAAGGGGACTAATATTTAAGCAAAAGAAGTCCATGAGCAATTCACTTTGGGCATGATTGGAGTATAAAGTGCTCAAGAACCAAGTACTGATTTAAAATTCAATGCAGTACAAGTCCCTCTTACACTGGAATACTTTCTTCTTTCTTTTCTCTTTGAAGATCCAACTTATTCGATCATTCATTCATTCAAGGAACATTCAGTTTTATTTTATTATTATTATTATTATTATTGAGGTATGCGGGCCTCTCACTGTTGTGGCCTCTCCCGTTGCGGAGCACAGGCTCCGGACGCACGGGCTCAGCGGCCGTGGCTCACGGGCCCAGCTGCTCTGCGGCACGTGGGATCTTCCCGGACCGGGGCACGAACCTGTGTCCCCTGCATCGGCAGGCGGACTCTCAACCACTGTGCCACCAGGGAAGCCCCCATTTAATTATTTTTATATTTACATTTTTATCAATGTAATCCTACATATAGTAAAAAAAAAAAGCGCAAACCATTAAGTATATAACTCAAATTTTTACATATTTATGTGGTTGGGGGTATAAAATGTTTTTTAAAAGGACAGTTGACATTGCCTTAGAAAATCCTTCTGTATGTGGATTTTAAATATACCATTGTAAAAATATAGAACATTTCCCAAACTGCCTTAGTCCCTCTCCTGTCCCCTCCCACTGCCTTACCCCTCCCTCTGTAGAAGTTTACCATTATTTCAATTTATATCACCAGAGATTAATTTTGACTCTTCTGGAACTTCACTGAAGTGGAATCACAAGATGTACCTCTTTGTCTCTGGTTTCTTTTGCTCAATATTAGTCTATGAGAATCATCCATATTGCTTCACATAGCAGTTTTTCATTAAAAAAAATTATTGTGTACTCTCCCATGATATAAATATACCACAATTCACTTGTCTATTCGACTGTGGATGGACATTTAGGTGTTTCCAGATTGGGGCTATCATGAATAAAGCTGGTGTGAACCTGTTTCACAATAAGCATCCATTTCTTTTGGATATGTACCCAGGAGCTCAGCCTCTGGGTAACACGGTGGGCATATGTTCAGCTTCAATCGATTTTGCCAAAAAATTGTCGAAAATGGTTGTATCAATTTATTCTCCTTTCAGCAATGTTTAAAACTCCAGTTTTTCTATAATTTCATCAACACTTGATATCAATTTTTAAAATTTTAGCCATTTTGATGGAGGTGTAATGTTATCTCACTGTAGTCTTAATTTATATTTCCTCAAGAAACATTATTGAGTTTACTGAGTACTAATTATGTGCCAGGCCTTGACTTGGGGGGGAAGGGTGGTTGGTGACTGACAGACACATAGATGATATACATCAAAGGGTAAGAGAAGTAGCAGAGGTACATACCAGGCCTTATTGGAATTTGGAAACATTACTAACCCAGCCTGGGAGTTTGGGAGGGAGGAAGAGGAGTGGTCTGTAAAGGTTTATTATAGAAGTAGCCCTTGAGTTGAATTTTATTTATTTATTTATTTACGTCTGTGTTGGCTCTTTGTTGCTGCGCACGGGCTTTCTCTAGTTGCGGAGATCGGGGGTTACTCTTCGTTGCGGTGCGCAGGCTTCTCATTGCGGTGGCTTCCCTTGCTGCAGAGCATAGGTGCGCGGGCTTCAGTACTTGTGGCTCGTGGGCTCTAGAGCACAGGCTCAGTAGTTGTGGTGCACGGGCTTAGTTGCCCCGCAGCGTGTGGGATCTTCCCTGACCAGGGCTCGAACCCGTGTCCCCTGCATTGGCAGGAAGATTCTTAACCACTGCGCCAGCAGGGAAGCCCCTTGAGTTGAATCTTAAAGGGCAAAAGGACCAGCAAGAAAAAGGGAAGAGAAGGAAAGTGGGAAAGAGGGAAAAGAGACGTAAAAGGGAAAAAGGGAAAAAAGAGGACATCTTCTCAAGCACACTTGCTCAAATACTACAAGTTCAGTAATTCCTTCCTTCATTCCTGACTCCTCCAAGCAGATTCTTCATGCTATTCCCTTCTACCATCAGGGAATCTGGAACATATTTCAGTTATCCCACTGTCCATATTGCGCAGACATTATTTGTTTACGTGCCTCCTATTAGCCTGAGAGAAATGTAAGAACGTTTCTCATTTATTTTTACATTTTCAAAATGTAAATATCCATTCATTGAAATAACTAATCAAATGAATTGGTATTTAAACTAACTGGATACCTAGAATGTTTCAGGCACAGATCTTGTAGACTGTATACTTTGTAAGAGCAAAGGTCACATGGGTCTTTTTTACTATTATATCCCCAGTGACTAGCACGGTGCATGGTACAGAGTTGGCACCCAATATAGATTTTTTTATCTGAATGATATAAGAAATTAGAACTACGTATAGGAGGCCTAAGATACAGTACTTGTGATTAATCTAGTGAGGGAAATAGACACTTAAATACAACTTGATAAAATACAACCTGTACCATAAAACTCAATATGTTCTAACCAAAGTGTTTCACTGTTTTCTAGTCATTGAAAAAACAGACAAACTTAGGCTTGTTTAAGCAATAAATTAACTTATCATGGCATGTGAGATGGCTCACAGACTATCCCACAAAGCTGGAGAGCCAGACTCTGAAGCCCAAACATGCACAGCCACTCCTGAGAGCTGGTCTAGCAAACACCACACTTATCACCTCTCCGCAGTAGGGGCTACACACAGGCAGCTCTGCTACTGCCATCCCAAGAATCAAACACTTGTTCTGATCACTCTTGACCGAAGATCAGCCCCACACCTTGCCCCCTTACACACTAATGCTCACTTCTAAAAACAAAGTTCCATTCAGGTACACCTGACTGAGGGAGCTCAGATCCTTTAATGGCTTCTTAGCTGCAAGGGAAATTTGAGTTTTCTGGGTTCTACTTCAGAGAGATGGAATTCATGTGGCTACAAATTTGCCAAACATAACACCGATACTCAAAAGAATCTAGGCAGCCCAAAGCACGCAAGATGGTCACTGCCGAAGGGCAAAAGGCTATGGGAACACAGAAGAAGTGACTAACTCTGGATGGCTCAAGGAAGTCATCAGCAGGGAGGTGACAGGTTGATGAGCTGTGCTGATGAATAAGAATTTATCATATGGAGAAGAGAGGGCTGGCAATCCAGAAAGGGTAAACAACACAGGCCAAAGCCCAGCATTGTGCAAGGGCATGTGTTGGTGGGGAATAGTGAGAAGTTCAGTGAGGTTGGATAAAAGGGGATGGGGTGGGGCAGGATGGCAGGAGATGATGCTGGTACTATCAGGTGGGGCCAGATTGCTAAGCACTTGGTGAGCCATGCTTTTAAGGAATTGGGACTTAGCTTTGTAGGCAATAGGGACCCAGCTTACATTTTTAAATAGAGTAACGTGAACAAACTTGGGTCTTACAATGTGTACCCTGAATGGAATGGCGTAGCGAAAAACTAGAAAGGTGAAAATATTTGAGGAAGACCAGTTAAGAGGTTGCTGCAAGAGGTCAGGGGAGAGGTGATGAGAGTCCACACCAAGGCGATGGGTGGAAATGGACTGAAGAGGATGAATACAAAATCATGTAGGAGATGGAATCACCAGGAATTGTAGTAAATAAAGAAGAAGTAATCAAGAATGACAATGAGGTTAGATTTCTAGCTTAGGTAAATGGATGAAGGTGAAACCATTAACTAAAAACAGGAAAGCAGGAGAAAGATCAGGGTCTCTGGGCATGAAAATAAATTTGGTTTTGAACATATTGAGGCTGAAGTGCTTGGAGGCTATATAGGCACAGATGTCTGAGAATTCATTGAAACATATGCTTATGGAGGCCACAGGTCAGGGCTACATACGTAGATTTGGACTTCATCACTGAATAGGTGGAAGCTGATGCCATGAAATCAGATGAAATTACCTAGGGCAAATGAGTAGAATAAGGATAAAGGAGGAGCAAGGACAAAACCCTGAGTAACACTGACATTTAAGTGCTTTGCAGGTAAGGGGGAGCCTACACACAACAGAGGCCAGACAGTGCAGTTAAAGAGGTAGGAGGTTGTCTGGGGCAGAGTGCATCCCTTTGGCAAGGTCATGTGATGCCTATCTTCAAGATTTAATAGATAGATAGAGGCTGGGTCCTCTATCTTATAATGCCCTTTGCACTCTTCTCCCTCTATCCAGCAATCTCAGGTGCATTTAACATCTCCTCTCATTCTCCAACAGAGAATGAGGTCAAGAGGCCAACTCTCTCTAACCTACACTGATTTTTCTTTCTTTCTTTAGCCTTCTGTTATATTTTCTATCTGAATTTAAGTTGACATTGAGGTAAACTGTAAAAATGCCCATAATTCTCCACTCTTCCCATAAAGAAGTAGAATCCATTTACTCACTCCTTAAATCTAGGTGATTTGTGTGACTTATTTTGGCAAATGAATCATTAGCACATGTGATGCAAGCAGTACTTGAAAAGAACTTGCACTTTGGGGCTTAGTTCCTTGCGTCTCTTGGAATCTTGCTGCTATATGAACCTACCTAAATTAGCCTACAGGATTATGAGAGATGTGTGGCTAAGTCACGCCTATTACTCCCAACCAACAGACAGCGAACCATCAGAAATATGAGTGAGATTATCTGGGACAAGCCAGTCCCCAGTCAAGCCACCAACTGATCCCTGACACATGAAAGAGCCCATTGGAGATCAGCTAAGCCTGTCCCAGACCAGAACTGCCCAGCAGATTCATAAGCCAAATAAATAGTACAGTTTTAAGCCACTAGTTTTTTGTCTAAAAACATTTGCTTAAAAAAAAGTAATGACCTGGCACAAGGTCAATAAACAGCCAACTCAGTTGTGAGCACCTTTTGTATCTTAACCTCAGAGATGTACAATGAATGTAGGCAATGGAAAAATCCTGAACTACCACATAAAGATTCAATTATGTCCAAACTACTTGGTAAGAAAATGCATCTGTTTCTATGAGGCAATATACTCTAAATTTTAAACAACTGACTTACAAAATGCAGCTAATTTGTAATTTGGAGACTTCAAAAATGTGACTTGATCTTCCGACTTCAACAGA
The DNA here is from genome assembly GCF_026419965.1 of Kogia breviceps. NCBI lineage: Eukaryota > Metazoa > Chordata > Mammalia > Artiodactyla > Physeteridae > Kogia > Kogia breviceps. The sequence goes on along the minus strand of NC_081322.1, from coordinate 38,471,720 downwards.
CCAATACTCTAGTCCCTGTATCAGTTTTCTATTGTCTCTTGCTGCATAACAAACCACCCCCAAATTTAGTAGTTAAATTGAACACTGTCTTTCTAATATACTACAAATACAAAATGTTTATTATACTAAGACTACTTTGAGGATTCCCTGTTCCATCTATTTAAATTATTTTTAAGTAGAATTTTAATTTATCTAATTCAGCAAAACACTCTGTAACTGATTTAGGCTAAGATGCATCATGTTAGAGCTCTAAATAAAACCGTAATGCAGGTAATCGTTTTATCTGTGAGATTCAGTGGTAAGCTACCTGAGGACAGGAACTGTCTGGGTCTGACATGTCAGTCAGCGATGAACCCCCAAATTTTATCCTAGGATATTCCTAGATCCAAGTGGCTAATAGAGTCCTCAGTTGTGAAGTAAAGTTAAAACTCACAACTACTAAAATACTCACTACCATATCAATGAACCAAAAATTTACTTGCTTTTAATCTTATGCAATAGAGTATATACCTCTAGTTTGACATAAAATTTATCTTGTAATTCATTTACCCTATTCTTAGTATTTTTGAAAGGTTCATTTTAATTTCCTCTTGTTGTTACAGCTCTATGGCCATTGTGTAACAAAATGGGAAATACAATGCTGAGCAAATGGAATACCAGAAAGTAGTAACGGCAGTGTGGCGTACTTAAATCTTGGTATTTAGAGTCAGACAGACCTTGGCTGGAGTCCAAGCTCTGCCACTTACTAATTATGTAACTCTGAATAAATTACTCAACTGGTCTTAGCCTCAGTTTTTCTTCTCCAAAAAAAATGGGAAAGGGGCTTTCCTGGTGGTGCAGTGGTTGAGAATCTGTTCGCCAATGCAGGAGACACGGGTTCGAACCCTGGTCTGGGAAGATCCCACATGCCGCGGAGCAACTAAGCCTGCGTGCCACAACTACTGAGCCTGAGCTCTAGAGTCCACGAGCCACAACTACTGAAGCCCACATGCCTAGAGCCCATTCTCCGCAACAAGAGAAGCCACTGCAATGGGAGGTCCGCGCACCTCAACGAAGAGCAGACCCCGCTTGCTGCAACTAGAGAGGGCCCACATGCAGCAATGAACACCCAAAGCAGCCAAAAATAATAAATAAATAAATAAAATTTTTAAAAATGAATGCCTAGAGAGAGTGGTTCATGGGTTAATTATAGACAATCCTCACTACACAGCTTCAGCCTCTATACACAGTTTAAGATTTCTCAATATGTGACACAAAAACAGACATACAGATCAATGGAACAGAATAGAGTGCCCAGAAATAAACCCACACACCTATGGACAACTAATCTTTGACAAAGGAGGAAAGAATATACAATGGAGAAAAGACAATCTCTTCAGCAAGTGGTGTTGGGAAAGTTGGACAGCCACATGTAAATCAATGAAGTTAGAACACACCCTTACACCATACACAAAAATAAACTCATAATGGCTTAAAGACTTAAATATAAGACAACATAAAACTCCTAGAAGAGAACATAGGCAAAACATTCTCTGACATAAATCATACAAATGTTTTCTTAGGTCAGTCTACCAAGGCAATAGAAATAAAAACCAAAATAAACAAATGGGACCTTATCAAGCTTATAAGCTTTTGCACAGCAAAGGCAACCATAAACAAAATGAAAAGACAACCTACAGACTGGGAGAAAATATTTGCAAATGATGAGACCTATAAGGGCTTAATTTCCAAAATATACAAACAGCACGTACAATTCAATAAGAATAAAACAAACAACCTAATTGAAAAATGGGCAGAAGACCTAAATAGCCATTTCTCCAAAGAAGACATGCAGATGACCAATTATGCACATGAAAAGATGCTCATCATTGCTAATTATTAGAGAAATGCAAATTAAAACTACAATGAGGGGCTTCCCTGGTGGCACAGTGGTTGGGGGTCCACCTGCCGATGCAGGGGACACAGGTTCATGCCCCGGTCCAGGAGGATCCCACATGCCGCAGAGCAGCTGGGCCTGTGGGCCATGGCCACTGGGCCTGCACCTCTGGAGCCTGTGCTCCACAACGGGAGAGGCCACAACAGTGAGAGGCCTGCGTAACGCAAAAAAAAAAAAAAAAAAAAAAAAAAAAAACTACAATGAGGTATCACCTCACACCAGTCAGAATGGCCGTTATTAAAAAATCTACAAATAATAAATGCTGGAGAGGGTGTGGAGAAAAGGGAACCCCTTACACTGTTGGTGAGAATGTGAATTGGTACAGCCACTGTGGAAAACAGTATGGAGGTTCCTCAAAAAACTAAAAATACAGTTGCCATATGATCCAGCAATTCCATTCCTGGGTATATACCCAGATAAAACTATAATTCGAAAACATACATGCACTCCTATGTTCACAGCAGCACTATTTACAATAGCCAAGACATGGAAGCAACCTAAGTGTCCATCGACAGATGAATGGATAAAGAAGATGTGGCACATATATACAATGGAATATTACTCAGCCATAAAAAGAAATGAAATTGAGTTATTTGTAGTGAGGTAGATGGACCTAGAGACTGTCATATAGAGTGAAGTAAGTCAGCAAGAGAAAAACAAATACCATATGCTAACACATATATATGGAATCCAAAAATAATAATAATAATAATGGTTCTGAAGAACCTAGGGGCAGGACAGGAATAAAGATGCAGACATAGAGAACGGACTTGAGGACACGGGAAGGGGGAAGGGATAGCTGGGACGAAGTGAGAGAGTGGCATGGACATATATACACTACCAAATGTAAAATAGACAGCTAGTGGGAAGCAGCTGCATAGCACAGGGAGATCAGCTCCGTGCTTTGTATCCACCTAGAGGGGTGGGATAGGGAGGGTGGGAGGGAGGGAGAGCAAAAGGGAAGAGATATGGGGATGTATGTATATGTATAGCTGATTCACTTTGTTATACAGCAGAAACTAACCCACCATTGTAAAGCAATTATACGCCAATAAAATGTTTTTTTAAAAAGTCCATTGACAGATGAATGGATAAAGAAGGTATGATATACATATACAATGGAATATTACTCAGCCATGAAAAAGAATGATATAATGCCATTTGCAGCAACATGGATGGACCTAGAGATTATAATATTAAGCAAAGTAAGTCAGAAAGAGAAAGACAAATAACATATAATATTACTTATATTTGGAATCTAAAATATGACACAAGTGAACCTATCTATGAAACAGAAACAGACTCAAAGACATAGAGAACAAACTTGTGATTGCCAAGGGGAAGGAAGGGGAGGGGAGGGAAGGATTGGAAGTTTGGGATTAGCAGATGCAAAGTATTATATATAGGATGGATAAACAACATGGTCCTACTGTAGAGCCCAGGGAACCATATTCAATATCCTGTGATAAACCATGATGGAAAAGAATTTATATACATGTATAACTGAGTCACTTTGCTATACAGCAGAAATTAACAAACATTGTAAATCAACTATACTTCAATAAAATTTAAAAATTTTCTCAATATGGAGATTTAGTATATTACAATGATCCTATGTCATGTTTATTTCAGTACATTTAATGGCTACAAATTTGTTCTTCAAGGACATTTTTAAAAAACACAACCAAGAGTTATCTAAAGCCAAATATGATGAATAAAGTGAATAATCCAAATATGTATTTTTTTTCCAGTGGGAGGGGTAACAGAAATTAGCCGTATTTATAAAGTGAATTGTTTTTCTTGTATGTGTCTTAAATTGGCTTTAAAGGCAATTGCAAAAGAGTTTGCTGATGCTTTTGAAACCATGCATCTCAGATTGGGACTTGAACCCACACAGCTGGGACATGAACCCAAGCCAAAACCCACAGTCTTCCAATTGAGATCACACACCTGGTTTCAGGACTTAACGAAGGTCAGGTTCTTGATGTCTCATTGCAGAAAGAATTCAGTGAGAGACAAAGTGTTAAGTAAGAAGTGAATTTATTTAGAGAGAAACACACTCCACAGACAGTGTGGGCCATCTCAGAAGGTGAGCACTTAGCAGGGCACTGATAAGTGCTATGCGGGGCCCACAACATCCTTTAGGAATTTAGCATCTAGTTTAACACATAAGACGAAATATTAAATGATAAGGGTCAAAATTTAAAAGTTGCTGCTCTAATGTGAGCCTTTAATCATTACTTTATCATTAGCTAACTAATCTAATGCATAAAAACTAATACATTTTATTTTGTCTCATTCCTTGGCTGCACCTTCGTCCACCATTACTCCTCTGCTCCTAAATAACTATTCAGGACAACACCCATACCTGATTTACATTCAGATTGCTTGGAGGCGGTCCGGTCCTACAACTAAGATATGGTGATCTACATACCACCCAGGTTAAGCATTGCCCATCCGTAGTAAATTGAGAACATTATATAATTCTTCCAGATGAATGAGGACTTTGTGAGAGAAGACATAATTATTATATAGAGAAACAAAAATAATATTTATTCTCATATGCAATGCTTATTAAATTATATGAATTACGTATTACTGGATTTTTTCCTCATACTTGTCTTGTTCCAGAAAAGGATTTGAGGTAGGTGAGTATCTATAGTTTTATAGATAATTCATAAGCAATGGGCTGTGCAGGTTGATTTCCCCACTCAAAAACATAGATAATTTCATACCCTGTAGTGATAGCATAATAGAAGTAGCTTAAATGTTTAAGCAACCAGATTCACACACTAGTTATGGGTAATTTATACTTGGGACAATCTAGCCCATTAGTCACTACTATATTTAGCATCCAGAGCAATTCTTATCAATGTGGGCTAATTATTCTGACTAAATGGATCAGTTAATTCAATTCAAAAGTTAGTATAATTGATTTTCCTCCTACTGAATTGACATTGGCTGTGATGTTTCCATTACCTGAATTATGGCATTCCAGATCAAGCCCATAGTACTAGATCTTAAACCTCAACCCCCTCAAAAGCACCCTCTTGCAATCAGTCACTATTTCTCCTTCCCACCCCCTCCTTTCCATCCCGAGCCATTATCTTTCTTGTCATTTCTCAGTTGACTCTAGTAGCTTTTCAGATGCTTCCATTGCCACCATCTCTGGTCAAAATACCCTTCATGCCATGGTCTGAGGAGGTCTCCCAAACCACAGATCTGATCATATCACATCCTTAATTGAAACCCCTCACAACGGCTCCCCTGTGGTTACAGCAGGAGCTTTAGAACCGTCTTGACTTAATCTATTGGAAGAAATCATCACAACTCAAGGCACACATACTAGTTCAGGATGTGCATATATATGCATGATATGCATAACTGAAGTAAAAGTTTTATGAAACAAACTTACCCTTGCTTCTTGTGATGCACTCTGATCTATTGTATTCTTCTGTTCTATAAAATTCTATTTCACGTAGAAAAATGATTGCAAACCACTAAATTGATCTCACAATCCACTAATAGGTCATAAGGTACAGTTTGGAAAATCCTGGTCTAGGGGATATAGTTCAAACCACTTACCTCGGTTTCCAAGCCTTTTTCTGCTAGAGCCCTAGGTGACAATTCTGGCTTCATTCATTTATCCATCTAACCAGTAAGTAGCCGCCCAACGCCCCCTACTGTCAGGCCCTATGTGGGGAATTAAACAGTGGGTAAAGGCTCAGTGCCGACCAGAGAAAAGAGCGCAGACCAGTAAAAAGTCTATTACCATTCCGTGGTAAAAGGAAGGCAAGACGCGCCGGTCGCGAGGAAAAGGCGGAGGCGTCGGCCACCACGGCTCGGCCGGGCTTCCCAGCGCCACGGTAACCACACCCCCTCCCCGTCTCTCGCACCCGCGAAGCCTGATGCGACTCCAGCCGGACCCGCTGGCTGCCCCTGTCACCGCCACCACACCCCACGCCCCAGCACCGCGAGCAACCTGATGCCGGACTGCGCCCCAGCGCCCGACCGGCTCGCACGGAGGAGGAGCTCCGGACCCTGTCCGCCAGAGGCCTCCCTGTGGACATTCAACCCAAAGAACTCTACCTGCTCTTCAGGCCGTTCAAGGGGTATGAAGCGTCCCCGATCAAGCTCACATCGAGGCAGCCTGCTGGTTTTGCGTTCTTTGACGACCGGGCAGGAGTAGAAGCCGCCCGGAAGGCACTGAACGGTATTCGCTTTGATCCTGCGAACCCGCAGACCCTGAGGCTAGAGGGCGCCAAAGCCAACACCAAGACGGCCAAGAACAAAATGACGGCTACGCCAAATCTCACCAACGCTCACCCCTACCTAGGAGCACAGCCTGATCCCCGCATACCCAGGGTCCTGGGCCCCCTACCCTCTGAACACCACAGAGCTGACCCCAGCCACCTCACCTGCTGCGCTCACTCACCCCGCTGCCGCCGCGGCCCTACATGCTCAGAGGATGCAGGTCAGGTGGCGCTCTCCCATTTTCAGGATGAAGAAACTGATGTCCAGAGGTGCGCTGGTACCCTTCCTCTGACACCACCCAGCAAGGTTGGAAGTCTTGTCAGTTCTGTTAGTTTTTCAGTCTTGTCCCCACAGCTCGAGGCCCCCGCCCCACTGTGGAGGAAGCCGCCCTGAGCTTCCACTGCCCCCAGGCAGCCCATGCAGCAGAGCTGCTGCTTCCCTCCAAAGCCTGAGAATTTTAAGCCTGACTCAGTGCACTGTTTCCTGTTTCCTTTCTCTCCTCTTCCTCAGCCGTGTCCTGCTCCAAAACCCCTCTTCAAGGTGCTCACGGCAGGATTCAGGGACCTTCTCTCTGGGACACCCAGACCCACCTCAGAGGCTTCCCTGGGACTGAGCGAGGCCTGACCTCCAGTCCAAATTTGCTTCCATAGCTCCATCTCAAAGAAATGACGCGTTTAATTTTGCATGTTTTCTGGCATGGATTAAGACATTTAAACTTGTGTATATGTGAGTGTACCGTTTGTTCTCACGTTGTGTCACCATAGCAACAGGTCCTGACCACGAATCGTTCATCATTTCCAGCCCCTCTGTCCACACCCCTCCCTGCACCTACCCTGCTTTAGTGAGGACCAAGCCCTGCAGCCAGTTCCGCCCAACAGGAAGGACCACCCAGCCAAGACAGAGCGTTTTCCTGGTCATTTCAAATCGGGGTCCTCTGCTTCCTCCTCCTCAGATGGGCCAACAGCGGTTAAGAAAATCCTTTCTCGGGACTTCCCTGTTTGCGCAGTGGTTACGAATCCCCCTGCCAACGCAGGGGACATGGGTTTGATCCCTGGTCCAGGAAGCAACTAAGCCCGTGTGCCACAACTACTGAAGCCTGCGTGCTGTAACTACTGAAGTCCCCGCCTAGAGCCCTGGCTCAGCAACAAGAGAAGCCACTGCAATAGGAAGCCCGCACACTGCAACGAAGAGTAGCCCCCGGTCGCTGCAACCAGAGAAAGCCCACGTGCAGCAACGAAGAGCCAAAGCAGCCAAAATAATAATAATAATAATCCTTTCTCTGCCCGTTTTGCATACCTCTCCACATCGCACCCCACCCCAGCTGTGGCTCATCATTCGTTTCGAACTTTGAAACCGACCAAAACGTGAAAGTACTTTTGTACCTTGTGTAACAAAATATTTATGCCACATAAAGGAGGGGAAAAAAGAAGGTAAACACAGGCTGTTAAGGCAACACATAGGAGAGATATTTGGGCCATTCTTGTGGGGAGTAGAAAGACTTCCCAGAGGAAGGGACCTCTAAACTAACACCTAATAGATAAGTAGGTGTTAACCAGGAAAAAGGAGTGGTGAGAAGTAGAGTCCCAAGCAGAAAAAATAGCTTGTATACCTCCGGAGGTGATAGAGGGCAGGATCTTTATGAAAAGTGAGAAGTGTTTCTGTGAGGCTGGAGGACAGAGCTCAGGGACATATGATAGAAGATAAGGGTGGAGAGGTATTAATGCCCCATGGAGGGTGTTGAAAGCCACACTTGCTCTTTTAGGCCAGGGGTTTCCAGATCTGTCCGAGGCATCCCAAGGGCTCCTTGATCTTGCCTCTGCCTGCAGAGGCGATATCAAGGCCAAGGAGGCTGGGCCCTCCTGATGCCCTTCAACCAGAATAGCAGTGACACAATATCAGCTTTGGGAATATGGATTCCCAATACTGGGAAGTGTGGGAAATAGATTGGAAGAGGGCCAAATGGACAGGTGTCCCAAACTAGGGGAGTGGCAGAAAGAGGAGTGGGAAAGAGAAAGAATAGGCAGCACTGGTGACTGAATTCTTGAACAAGTCCTCATCTTTAAACTTGCTGTATTGCTGTGTCTTTTTTTTTTTTTTTTTTGGCTGTGTTGGGTCTTTGTTGCTGCGTGTGGGCTTTCTCTAGTTGCAGTGAGCGAGGGCTACTCTTTGTTGTGGCGCACGGGCTTCTCATTGCGGTGGCTTCTCTTGTTGTGGAGCCCGGGCTCTAGGCACGCAGGCTTCAGTAGTTGTGGCACATGGGCTCAGTAGTTGTGGCCCTCAGGCTCAGTAGTTGCAGTGCATGGGCTTAGTTGCTCTGTGGCATGTGGGATCTTCCTGGACCAGGGATCAAACCCATGTCCCCTGCATTGGCAGGCGGATTCTTAACCACTGCGCCACCAGGGAAGTGCCAAACTTGCTGTGTCTTCTGTTCCCTTTGCCTGGAACAGCGGTTCTTAACCTTACTTTTATCCTTTTTTCACAATGAATCTCTTAGACAGTCTGGTGAAGTCTGTGGAGCCCTTCTCAGAATAATATATTTAAACACATAAACATACATATTGGGGCTCCCCTGGCACAGTGGTTGAGAGTCCGCCTGCCGATGCAGGGGACGCGGGTTCGTGCCCCGGTCCGGGAAGATCCCACATGCCGCGGAGCGGCCGGGCCCGTGAGCCATAGCCGCTGAGCCTGTGCATCTGGAGCCTGTGCTCCACAACAGGAGAGGCCACAGCAGTGAGAGGCCCGCGTACCGCAAAAAAACAAAACAAAACAAAAACATACATATTATTACATAGACATACGTATTACTACAAAGAGATAATTGTATATTCCTATACAATTATCAGAATGTTAGGAAAACAAATTTGTGTTATGTAGTATGCAATAAATAATAAGGTCTCACAGTGAGTCTAATTCCTACTGTAATTTCAAAGTAGCAGTATGTGTAAAATAGTGTTTCAAGAATCTGGGTCAACTGCAATATGAATATATCTATGTTGAATATATCTATGTTTCTATTGGTGACAAGTTACAAGTATTGCTAATACTACTCCAGTTTGTGACCTATATTTATAATGGAAAAATATGCTAAATTTCAAACTGGAGGTTAGTGAAAATAAAGACGTACTCATTTTCTCATCCAAATTCTTCAAGGTCCGTAATTTGAACCGTGGACCCCTTGGTTGAGAGCCCCTGGCTTAAAAGCCCTTTCTTTCCTTGTCCACATGTTGTATCTATTTATCCACTAAGATTAATTTTATACGTTGCTACTGGTTCTCAAACCTAGGTTCCCATAACAGTTGTACATAGTCCTATTACAGCCGGTTAGGGACTATTGCAATCATTTGTTTACTTATCATTTCTCTGCCAAACTGGAATGTGAGTTCCCTGAGGGAAGAAATTATTTCTGATGCATCTTAGTATCCTGAGTACCTGGTACAGCCTGGCACATAAAAGCCTATTAAGTGAATGAACACAGTGTTCTGTGAGAACACTAATCATTTTATAAATTGCTGAGAAAGTGTGGAGAGGGGGCAAAAAGGATATTTTATTCGTATCCGTCTTTCTGGAATACAGAAATTTCATGTTATGGTTTGATGAAAAGATGAAAAGAATGTTAGAAAATCTGCCTAGAATAAGGCAGTGAATAAAATCAGTGAATAAATGGTGGCTAGAAATGTGTGGCAAGCAGAAGATGAAAGCTTCTTGTTTAATTTTGCCCTTTGCTCTAATGGCAATATAACTGAGCTCTTCTAGGGAGAAATGGAGATCACGGGACAAGAAGCAGTCTTGGATACCTGTGAGAGGTGAAGAATTGGGCTGCCTGAAGCTTACTTCTTCACTTCAGTCTCTCAGTCATGGGAAATGGAGGTGAGTGTACTGTGAAGCTTAATTTTCAGGTCTCTTCACCTACATGGGTCCTTTCTAGGGCCACCTAATTTTGTATTTGTAATTTCTTTGTATGTGTGCTTTCCAAAGAGGACCTCCAAAATTGTATGAGGTTAGAATATTAGAAAAGTGTTATAGAATCGTGCCCAGCACATAGTATGCTCTATAAATGTTAACTATCTAACTAACTAGATAAGTAGTGTGTATGATGAATTGTCTAACCTCCTGACCTAGAGTATCTTACATTTGCAGAATAAAATACACTCACAGCATCCAGGCATGAACGTGACTGTTTCATCCCTGCTTTTGATCATTCTTTTTTCCTTTCCTGAAATACCTATACCTTTCCCTTCTCTCTCATTCTCTTAAATCATGACAGTCCTATAAAGCCCAAGGTAATAAATGGATCCTAGGAACACAGTGATGGCTATAGAGCATTTCAGTAGTAGTCTTTAGGAAAACATGAAAAGTAAACCATGGCATGTGTGTGGTAGCGATACCACTAAAGGAGAAAGATAAAGGAAAAAGGTATGGGCTGACTGTGCCATCAGATCTGGGAGGTGAATGAAAAAAGTAATGATTACACAATGGGCTTTTAAAAAAATTCAGCAGTTATTCCACAACAGACTTTATTTTTAGGCCAACTGAATACCTGAATTTTTTTTTAAAATCGGTATTTTTAACCATTCCGCTTGTCCCTAAAATTGAGAGAGATTTTAGGAACATACCACCTCTGAGATGACAATTCTGATCCTTAATGTATGTGGGCAAATCATCCCACAGAAAGCTCCCCAACACAAGAGTTGTTGGTAAACATACATTTTATTTTTTTGCTTTTTAAATTATGTGTATTTTTTGAGTCCTCTTTTTAAAAATTTTTATTTATTTATTTATGGCTGCGTTGGGTCTTCATTGCTGCTCGCGGGCTTTTCTCTAGTTGCAGCGAACCAGGGCTACTCTTCGATGCAGTGCGCGGGCTTCTCATTGCAGTGGCTTCTCTTGCTGTGGAGCATGGGCTCTAGGTGTAGTTGTGGCTCGTGGGCTCTAGAGCACAGGCTCAGTAGCTGTGGAGCACGGGCTTAGTTGCTCTGCGGCATGTGGGATCTTCCTGGACCAGGGATCAAACCCATGTTCCCTGCATTGGCAGGCGGATTCTTAACCACTGCGGCACCAGGGAAGTCCTAAACCTACTTTTTAAAGTAAAAAATTAGTACTCTGTAATTAAATGTGACTTTCATTTAAAATTTTAAAATTTTGTTTAAAAAACTTTGCACTCTGAAAAGACATGAAGAAAATTTAATTGCATATTACTATCTGAAAGAAACCAATCTAAAAAGGCCTCATATTTGATGATTTCAACTATACAACATTCTCAAAAACTCAAAACTATGAAGACATAAGGTGATCAGTGGTTGCCAAGTGTTCAGAGGAGGGATGGATGAATAGACAGAGCACAGAGTGTTTTTAAGGCAATGAAACAACTCTGTATGATACTATAATGGTGAATACCTGTCATTATACATTTGACTAAACTCATGTTTAGCCTCTCTGACTAAATCAAGAGTTAACCATAATGTAAACATGGACTTCAGGTGATAAAGTTGTGTCAGTGTAGGTTCATCAATTGTAACAAATGTACTGTTGCGGGATGTGATGATAGTGGAAGAAGTTGCTTGTGTGTGGAGATGGCATATGGGAACTCTGGACTTTCTGCTCAATTTTGCTGTAAACCTAAAACGGGTCTAAAAATAATTAATTAAAAGTATATATTGCCTCTGATTTTAAGTTTAGCATTTAATAACTGAGGGATATGAATTATATTTTTGAAAAAGAATCCATGGAGCTCTCTGCATTTTGATACATATGACAGAGTCTGTGCATAACATAGTAACCATTAATAAACTATAAATGAAATGCTTTTTTTTTTTTTTTTTTTTTTTTTTTTGCGGTACGCGGGCCTCTCACTGTTGTGGACTCTCCTGTTGCAGAGCACAGGCTCCGGACGCGCAGGCTCAGCGGCCATGGCTCATGGGCCCAGCCGCTCCGCGGCATGTGGGATCTTCCCGGACCGGGGCACGAACCCGTGACCCCTGCATCGGCAGGCGGACTCTCAACCACTGCGCCACCAGGGAAGCCCTTAAGTGCTTTAAAAAGTGCCATTTCAGTCATGGCCTCTACTTCTGAACTTCTAAGACATGTTTTTCCTTGACCATTCTTTTCACCTTGTCTTGCGTTCTTGCTGAATCTCTGTGTAATAGTGTTTCCCAGTCTATATTGTAAACAGCTCTAAGGCAGAACTGTGACTGTTATTCTTGTATTTCCCCTACAGTCCTGGGGAGAGGGCATTTCCAGCAGAAGGAACAGCATCAGCAAAGACGCAGGATGTGAGGCAGAGGTCAGAGAGAGACCAGGGAGCCAGACAAGTAATGGGTGATGAAGCTGGAAAACTGGAGTAGGTTAGTCCAAGAAATTTGGGTTTTATTCTGTAGGCAGTGAGGGTTTGGCTTTTGTAAAAAACAGGGCAGCGACATAATTAGAACCGTGCTAAAGAAGATTACTCTGGCAGAAGATTGTAAAATGGGTTGGTGCAGGGGAAGGGAGACACAGAGCCTGATGAAGGACATAAAAACAACAGCTCCTGTTTATTGAGAGCTCACCATTTGCCAAGCACTGTGGTAAATGTTTTATGTGCATCATCCTCCCTAACCTTCACAACGGGTCTATGAAGCAGGTGCTCTCATTATCCTCATTTAACCGTGAGGAAAATGGAGAAGTGGAGGCTTGGGGAAGTTACATAAGAGTCAGGTTCTTGGGCATGTGACCTGTCGTATGCACAGCACTTGATTTAATGCTCTGCTGTCGCCATCTTCAAATTCCTTTCCTTAACAGGAGGCCCTCATTTTCATTTTGCACTGGCCCTGTGGAATTATGTAGCCAGTACTGGTTAAATAATATATTTTTCTGGGGCCACACAGATAATAGATGTCGGATATGGGATTTAAGAGCACGTCCTCAGCTATGCTATACTGCACTAGTTTATGATCGAAGAACAAACACAGGTGAAGGAAAGGGAATGGATTTGAAGGAAATTTTGTCAGTACTGACAGGGTTTAGAAAGTGTTTGGTTTTTTTTTTTCAAATTAAAATAATTTTGTTGTGAAAATATTTTTAGGATTTCACAAAATCTCTTGAGATAACTTGAACTTTCCTATTGGGAAACAGTCTATTACATCGACTTTCCCTTCAATTTTATACTTCTCAGACTATTTTTCTTCTGCACACATTGAGAAAACAGATTGAAAAACTGCTTGACTAATTTTTCCCAGTTTTTAATAGGAGCTATTTATAGAAAATATTCCTATGGGAACAGTCAAATAATCTAATTCAAAGATTTTTAAAGAATAATAGTAATTTGGGGGGCTTCCCTGGTGGCGCAGTGGTTGAGAGTCCGCCTGCCGATGCAGGGGACACGGGTTCGTGCCCCGGTCCGGGAAGATCCCACATGCCGCAGAGCGGCTGGGCCCGTGAGCCATGGCCGCTGAGCCTGTGTGTCCGGAGCCTGCGCTCCACAATGGGAGAGGCCACAACAGTGAGAGGCCCACGTACCACAAAAAAAAACCAAACAAACAAACAAAAAGAAGAATAGTAATTTGGGGGATCAAAAATTAAAACACTAATGCATACAAGTTATGAATGTATACATTTTTCCAAAGAATAGTTGGCATATTGTTTTGATTCACTCCTATACAATCTATGTAGGCAAGTAGATAGAGAGTACTGAGTAACTGGAATCATAGTCTTATAACACAATATTTTCAACAAAAACCCACATTTTATCTGTAGCAGTGCTGGAATTACATATAGTTGACATGGTAGTCATAAGAAAACTGCTCCAAATTGTGATTTTAAAATATATATTCATGTAATGAAATTTGGGAGTTTCCTTTGTTGTTGCTTAAGACTTACTTATTTTCACTTTACCAAGCACCTAATTATGTGGACTCAAGAAATGTTTAAATGACTGAATGAAGATTTGTCACAGTGAATGAAAGGCTGTCACTGAAGCTAAAAGAGTCTATCCATCCAGCTCCTGGATTCATTTTAGAATGTCAATTAAATAGATACAAATGGGATGTCTATGATTGTTCAGCATTGAAAGCCTCAAAATAATATTTGAATCCTCCAAATGCTCTCTCACTTCACAGGAGAGAACACTGTATAATGATACTTTCCCGACTTTCAAGTGTGTGTCCTTAGAACTGCCTAAAGGTAAAAACTTAGAACTATAAATATGATCACAATCACAGTCAAATGTGTGTTATTCAGTATAATGCATTCTGGCCTGGTTGTTTTGGTCTTTTGTTCAAAATGAATATTTACATGCAAAGAACTGAGGTAGGCAGTGCCTTAGAAACATGAAGAGCTATAGAGGAGTGTTACGCTCCAAAGCCTTTAGCATCCAGATGGGTAATCTAAAGTCTAAATAAGTGATAGTGTGGGGACAGTGAGAAACTGGAGAGGGCATTCCCAGCCTAAAATGGGGCAACTGCAGCTCCACTCCAGCACTTGGTTGCCATGTGGGAATGCGGTCCCAAGGTTGTCAGATTACAGGATAAGTCAGAAATCCAAATTTTTGAAACCTGTTACCATTTTTTTCTTTTTTTAGAGTTTAAGAAACATTTTAAAGGACAGAGTGGATATCTGTCACTCTTGGTAACTGATTGAGAGAGATGACATAATGTTAACAAATGGAAATGACGGAGAACAAATATAGAATTCCTCTTATTTCCAAATTTTTGCTTAAGGAGCATAATCATGAGATGGGAAAGAGTACAACTGGACCGTATCCAGAGGAGAGATATGTCATGTGAAGCATGGCTGAAAGAACTGACAGTGTTTATCCTGAGTGGGTTATGAGGCATATCTTTTCATAGCTGAAGTGCTGTCTATTAGAACAAGGGTTAGCTATTTCTATTGTAGGTTGGGGGTGGGGTAGAGGAGGGACAAGGGGAGGAAGGAAATAAACAGGGTCAATTCTTAAAGGTTACAAGAAGCTGGATTTTAGCTCAATATAATCACTTTCTACGCATTAGGGTTCTCCATAAATAGTTTCTCTGCCCCCTCCCCAAACATTTTATTAGGAAAAATTTCAAGCATAACAGCAAAGTTGAAAGAATTTTACAGTGAACACCCATATGCTCACCACCTAGATTCTACCATTAACATTTTACTGTACTTGCATTATCACATATTTATCCATCTATCCATCCATCTAATTTTTTCGATACATTTCAGAGTAAGTTCCATTTAGTTTTGCCTACCATTGGGAAGTGGGGGCAACTTTATCCCAAGAGCTTTTTTACAGAGGCTAATGGCTGTCTGTTGGGGATGCTATAGAGAGGATTTCTACATTAATTAAGTGGATTGGACTGGACTGTGGCTTTCAATTTTTTTTGACTGCTATATTTCACATTCCTACACAGTGTAAACCACGTACATACTAAAGTAAAAACTTCAGGAAACAATATTTACCTTTAATATGTGTGAAGCATGCCAATATTTTCAAAAATTTTTTTAACTTAAAAATTGCTAGTCATGACCCACTAACTTTATGATTTGGTGACCCACCAATAAGTTGTGATTCACCACTGGAAAATCATTGGGCTAGACAACCGCCAAAGTTTTTTTTTTTTGGCTGCACTGCACGGGCCTGTGGGATCTTAGTTCCCCGACCAGGGATTGAACCCACGCCCTCAGGCAGTGAAAGCGTGGAGTCCTAACCACTGGACTGCCAGGGAATTCCTAGAAGATTCTTCCTTTAAAAAGAATCCTGTGGCTAATACTAGGATTTTCCTAGTCTTCCCACTTATCAGGAACCTATCATGAGTCTCAGCACAGTAGTATTCACTTGGCATGCATAGCATTATGTTGAAAGCCATGTGTAACGAAGAGAAAAACGTTAAATGCCTGCTCAGACTTCTGATAGACCTAATGCAAGCACTTTTTAGGAGTAAGTTGACTAATTGCTTGTCATTTTCACCAACAGGAAGACATAGGTACGTACAATTGGAGGGATGGCTAGGCTTCAGTATTCAAGTATTTTAGTCTTTTGTTAAATGCGGCTCTTTATCCGTGCTGTGGCTCTGACAAAGTGGAGAAGATCAAATGAGAAAATAGATATGAAAATACTTTGAAAACCAACGTTTTATTAATTTTACTGTGTGAAGCCAGGACAGGGATGCTGCGATGAAGCTCTAGTGAGGCAGTGACTCGGTATTTGTAAAACTCTCTGCTCTCACGGAACTGTTATATTAACCTCCCTAAACAACAATGACTATGCCAAAAGCACAGGACTCTCGTTAAGAGGGTAGAAGCGGGTAACTTGCCAGGAGTTTGACCGAACTTTCACACTCTCTGCTCTGTCCGCGCATGCTCAAGCCCGGCTCCAGCCTCCTCACGGGGTTGGGCCGAACTGGGAGGGCGGAGTGAGTGCCACGTGGGGCTCCGTGACGTCATCTCAGGGCGCCGAGCGTGACTGCACTTGTGGTGGACTTCCAGAGCTCCGCGGCGCTGCGGGCTGTCTTCGCTGGATACGGGAGGGCGGAAGTGCAGCAGGCTTCGACTCCGACCTCCGCGCAGGTGCTTTCTGCGGCTGCGCGGGACAGCGGGACTCCAGTCTGGTGCATCTCTGCGGGACAGTGTGTGGCGCTCTCCGCCGCCGCCCAGCCAGAGCCCGCGACCCGTGCGTCCTCACCGGTGCAGGAAGGCGGAGGAGAAGCCTGAGCTTCTGGTAGGGTATGTGTGTGTCTGTCACCCCAGTGTGAGGAAATGCCCGGAGGAGGAGGGTTGGGGAAGTGCTAGGTAGGTGTGGTAAGAAGGAGGGGTGTGTGCGGCGAGAGGAGCGCTCCCCCGGGCGGTGGTGGCGGATGAAGGTGGTTCCTCCGGGGGAGGTGGCGTTGGCCGAGCGCCGACCTCGGAGCCCTAGTGCCGGCTGGAGGGTGTAGCCTGCGCGGTCTCTCGGGGAATACGTACTAAGGTGGGAAGCTTGGGTCTCGTCGCAGGCTCTAGAGTTTAGTTCGGGACCTGCATTTTTCGTGGAATAGTTAGTTATTTAGATCATAGTTATTTTTACAGGCAGTTCGATTCTATCCGAAATCGATGGGGTTTCCCCCCAATTTATCTTCCCAGACGTATTCATTGTCTCATTTTAATAATATTTAGTGCCAGCAAAGCCATTTTCCCTTGGCAGAGCACTTTCACATACTTTATAGTTTGGATTATTTTCAAGTCACACCTGAACTTGGGGAACCTAGGGAAAGTGGATTGGTTCTAGATTTTTCTGAGGGATGGGGAAGCACAGCATGTTTTCATCAAGAATCAGAACCCAGAGGCTATCAAACAGCACTAAATTTCCAAGGCCTTCCAGAGTTTACTTGATAAATTTCAGTCTTTGGGACTGTGTATACTTGGATCTGAACGGACTTATTTTGTGATTTCCATAAAGGGAGTTGTTGGTTGAATTTTGAATTTGAAAGTAAAGATGTTGGTCTGAGGGTAGCAGTGGAGGGAAATTTTAGAATTTTATATTGGATTTAAGTAGGTGCTTTGATCCTCAAAGGTATGCTGATTAAAATTGGGGAAAAGTGAACAGAATGGTACTATATGGATAAGAGTTTTTAGAATAATGTACAAGCTTGAAGTGTAGGTTCATTTTATTAATTTAACAGATACTAAGTGCTAGTTATGTGCCAGGCACTGAACAAAAAGTAAACAAAACAATAAACAGTGAGGAAGGCAATAAAAATCCCTGCCATCATGAAGTTCACTTTGAGGGTTGAGACATTAATTTAAAAATTAATTAAAATATGTGTCAGGTAGTGAAAAGTGCTATGGAGAAAAAATAAAGTAATGAAGGGGAATGGGGAGTGCTGGTAGCATGCATGGGAAATTATAGTGGTGGCCTTAGAAAAGATGACATTTGAGCAGAGACCTAATCGTGATAAAGAAGGGTGCCAGTGGATGTAGTGGAGAGGGCCATCAGAGCAACCACAAAGTCCCTGAGGCGGGAGCACATAAGCGAGTTTGGCTGGAACTGGGGGAGCAAGTTGTGGAGAGAAGTAGATAAGCAGGTCAGAGTGGGGTCAGGTCATATAGGGCCTGCTAACACCTTGTAAGACTTTAGTTTTTACTTTGAATGAGATGGTGGAGTTTTGAGTAAAGGAGTGAACTGATCTGACTTGTGTTTTAAAGGATTTTTTGATTACTTTGTTGTCTCTCTGCAGCAAGGGCAGAAACGTTGAGACCTCTGTTGGTAGGCCATTGCATTTATCTGGGTTAAAGGTCAAGGTGACTTGGCTCAGTGTGGTAAGAGTGCAGGTGGTGAGAAATGGCCAGATTCTAGATTTATATCTAAGCTAGAGCCATCAAGTGTGAAGAGGGGTCATGGATGACTCCCAGATTTATGGCCTGAGAAGCTAAAGAATGGAGTTACCACTTCAGTGATTTGGGGAAGACCACAGAGTAATAGGGAGAGGAGGGAGGAAGATCTGCAATCGTTTTCAGTTTTGCACTTGCTGAATTTTCAAATGAAATGTCAGTATACAGTAGTATATATGAAACTGGAGTTAGAAGAGAAGTCTAGGCTGAAGATGTAAATGTGGGAATTGTTAATGTGTAAGTGATATTTAAAGCTCTGAGAGATCTCCAAAGGCAGGGTTCAAGGACTGTGGGGGCACTTCAGCATTTGGAGATTGGAGGGAGTTATGACCTATTCCCTAGGGTGGAGGTGGGGCTGTTCCTTAAAACCCCTGTTCAGAACCAATGATCCTCAGTAAACAGATAGAAGGAAATAGAAAGCCAGGTCATTAGCTGAGAGAGAGTGAGGAAGGAGATGTGAAAATTTGAGGAGGGGGAGTTGATTTAGGACAGTGGAAGAATAAATAGACTAGGGAAGTATGAGAATACTGGGCAATACTCAGAGCCCACTTTTGAGGTCAGTGTTCATGAATTTAAAAGGAGACCAGCCAGCATATATATTTTTAGATGTTTACAAATTTACTACTAGTAGGTATTTGATATTTTAAGTAATTTCTGAGTAGTTGGGGATTTTGTCAGCAAAACAGCTTCAGGTAATAGGTTAGCCTTTCTTGGTTTGTAGTGTAAAAGGGACTGTTAATTGTGCATTATGTTGGGTTGGCCAAAAAGTTCATTCAGGTCTCTGTAACAGGTTACAGAAAAACCCAAACGAACTTTTTGGCCAACCCAATATTTTTATCATACTGTGCTGTTTGCTAAGTGTTGTTGGTTGGGCACCTGCCTCTTTTTCAGGCCATGAATTAGATGCAGAGAATACAGCAGTCAAGAAGTAGCCCCTGCCCTCAGGAAGTTTACTTCTAGTAGACTGCATCATGGGTTGGGATTTCTATTCTTCCAAAACATTGCCTTCAGGTTGGATGCATGGTGTTGATATCATAGTATACATATGAGAGGGAAAAATATTTTTCTAAAATAGTGAAATTCGCTGAATATGAAGTGTGATTGTACAGATTTAGGAAAGAGTTTAGGTGGAAAAGTTTCTTAAGTAGCTAGTATAACTTTTGGATTTACACATTTTATTTATTTATATATTTTCCAGTTGTTTAACAGAAATTCCAGAGCCTATTATGTGCTGATTATGCTAACATCCTGGATACAAAGGTATATATAACTCAGTTTCTGCTGTCAAGGAACTGACAGTTCAGTGTGGGGAGGGGCAAGAGACAGATGAGATACACAGCTGCAATGCATTGTTATACCATATAACAATAAAGATATCATAACAGAAGTAATTAGATTACAGTTTGCTTAGTGGAAAGCTTCCCAAGGAGTTAATGTTAAGCTGACTCTTAAAAGAGAATTAAGAGTTGGCCAAGAGAAGGGGCAAAGGATATTCAAGCAGAGGGGCCATGGAAGCACAGGGAAACCATGTATTAAATACATTTACCATTTTTCCAGTGGTTGGTTACTAGGTGCTAAATACCCAACAACCCTGTGAAATTAGAATTATCTTCAGTTTATAGATATGAGGTTTAGAGATGTCAGGTTTGTTGTCCAAGGACATACAGCTTATATGTGGAAGTCAGGGTTGAAACCCATGTCAGTCTGATTTCAAAACCCCTTAACTACCTTACTGTATAGCCTGCTGTAAGCATTTAAATCTTCTCTGTCCTTGTTCTTTGTCCTTCAGCCAGTCTTTTTACCAACTTCTATTCATTCTTCCTTGGAAAGCCCTCCTGTCTCTCATCAATCCACTGCTACCAGTCTAGGTCAAGCACTCATTTTATGCCTCAGTTGCTGAAATTGCTTCCTGGCTAGCCTGTCTCTGGCTCTGGATCCCCTTTTGTGCACTGCTACCAGATAATTGTTTTTATTTCACCATTATAAAACCTTTCTAGGCTTGTCGGATAAAATTGAAAACCCACAGTTTTCTATTTGGTGTACTTCATGGTCCAGTTATATTTTATATTTACAAATTTGACATTAAAAGAATAATAATTGCTTCTATTTCTCAGCACATGCTGTGTCCATTACCATGTCAAATACTTTATAGATTTTTTTTTTTTCTAGAACAACCTGGTGACTTTTACAGGTAAGGAAATTTAGACTTAGTGAAGTAAAGTGACTTACCTAGGATCAGGTATGATAGTAAAACATCACAGGTCAGCTCTTTCATTATCTACTACTCCTCCCAACACAAAGTTTCCTAAAAAGTTGGTACACATACTGCTCCTGCCACTTCCTGCCTTTGCTGATGCTGTTTTGCCTTGCTTGGAATATTTGTCTTCTTTTTGTCTGTCCATATTCTACCCATTCTTCAAGTTCAGTATCTTTTAAGATTCTTCCCTGAACATTATAGGTTCTGTTAATATTTAACTTCTTCCCCTCCTGCATTATGAAAGCTCTCACAAAGTAACATTTAGTTATAACCACGGACATTTTGGAATTGGAAGGAATGTTTGGCAATAAGTATGGTATGATGGAAAAAATATGAGATTGGAAATCCTGCTGTAGTAGAGGAAAAGTAAAGGCACAGTGAGGTAACAGAGGTTCTGCCTGATTCATGCCTAGAAGAAAGGCTGTTTTGAGCAGGGTCCTGAATGATGTGTAAGTTGGAAGGCGAGGTGGGGAAGGCTACTTTAGAGTAAGGAACCACCGGCATGAGCAAAGCCATGCAAAGGACATGAAAGTGCATGATATGTTTAGCAGATTTGTAAATAATACCTTCTGGGCAATGCCTGAGGTTTTAAAAAAGTTATCACCACCATCATCATCATCATCATCTTGTATGCCCTCAGCACCTGCCACAGAGCTGGGCATGTCAAATGATCAAATATTCATTGACTCTCTAGTGAATGTTATTAGCAATGTTCAATGTATAATTTTTAGTTATTTTCCTTTACTCTCATAATTCCAGTTTACACTAAATAATGCTTTTGATTATTCTAAGTTTTTAAAGTCTTTGACTTTTGAACTTTTTTTTTTTTTTTTTTTTTTTTTTTTTGCGGTACATGGGCCTCTTACTGTTGTGGCCTCTCCTGTTATGGAGCAGAGGCTCCGGACACTTAGGCTCAGCGGCCATGGCTCACGGGCCCAGCCGCTCCGCGGCATGTGGGATCTTCCCAGACCGGGGCACGAACCGCGTCCCCTGCATCAGCAGGCGAACTCTCAACCACTGCGCCACCAGGGAAGCCCTTGAACATTTTTTGAGACATGCTCTGGTTGGTTCTATAAATTATGATGATAAATACACTTTATAGTACTGTGTTATAGGCATTGTTCTAAGTGTTCTACATGTATTAATTTAATTTTCATATCTATCTTATATGGTCAGTGCTGTTATTCCCATTTTACAGATGAGAAAACTGAGACACAGAGAAGTTATAGGTGAAGAGTTCACTTTAGATAAGCCATAGACTCTTTTGGGGCTTGAGAGAATGATGCAAGTAGAGTTTCGCTTTGGCTGTGGTTCATTAGTTGTATATGTAATTTTGAAATGGTTACTTCCATGATCTCTTTAAATAAATAATAGCTCCACATTTAGAATTTCTTGTACTGATTTTTGCATTCATTCTAAAGAATGCCCATCATGGAGTTTTTTGAAGTGAATAATCTTCATGCATTCTTTTTTTCCTATAATCTTTCTTTGTTTTGGAGCAGGTTCATTTATACCTGCAAGGATCTAATACTCTTCGTTTTATTTCAGTTTGGCTTTGGCTGGAAAAGAATTCAGCCTATATGTACTGCTTTAACCACTGGAAGAATGACAGATGACAAAGATGTGCTTCGAGATGTGTGGTTTGGACGAATTCCAACTTGCTTCACCCTCTGTCAGGATGAGATAACTGAACGGGAGGCAGAACCATATTATGTAAGTATGTTGATGGTGGCAAATGGGATACCATAACTTTGTCCATTTTTGTAAATAAAGCTCTAAGAATGTGGAGGCTGGTTTTCAACATTTTATATGCAATTAGTATGTGCTTATTGTGGAAAAAAATTAGGAGACAGATCTACGAAAAGAAGGAAATAAGAATTACATCTGGGCTTCCCTGGTGGCGCAGTGGTTGAGAGTTCACCTGCCGATGCAGGGGACACGGGTTCATGCCCCGGTCTGGGAAGATCCCATGTGCTGTGGAGCGGCTGGGCCTGTGAGCCACGGCCGCTGAGCCTGCGCGCCACGGCCGCTGAGCCTGCGCGTACGGAGCCTGTGCTCTGCAACAGGAGAGGCCACAACAATGAGAGGCCCACGTACCGCAAAAAAAAGAAAAAAAGAAAAAAAAAAGAATTACCTCTAATCCTACTACTCAGAGGAAAAAAACACTGTTGACATGTTGATGTGGGACCTTCTTGACTTCCTTTTTCTTATGCATATGTAGTATATGATAATGAATCATAAGTTATGTGTGGTTTTTTAACAGGAAGCTATTTTGAAAATGCTAGGCTCAGACTTGATTCTTTTGTATGTAGGTGGTTCAAAGCAACTATTTAAATTCTTTTTGCAAGCTGAGTGAACATATGAATGTGTGTGTGACTTCATATGTTCATGAGCTAGTATAGATTATATGAAATACATTGTTTAATAACACAAATCACTGTATATAGGCCTGTAGGTTTGAGATAGTGTATTATCTGTTCTAAAAAAAAAGAGTATCAATTATCTTCTGATTTTAATGTGCTTTTTTTTCTTTTCTAATTGCACATATGATCCAAACGTAAGCGTCTGTCAGTCAGAGATAATAGTATCTTGCCTTTTTACTGAATAGTCCCTAGTAGGCAAAGACATTCTCAATTGTTATTTTAGTTTTTTTTTTTTCATCTCAGGTACACATAATATTGTGTACTCAGGAGGATCTGGAGAAGTGGAAATGTATCTGTGGTTCTGGATTATTTCTTCGCTTTTTAAAATAATTAATTAATTAATTAATTTTGGGGGCTGCATTGGGTCTTCATTGCTGTGCTCAGACTTTCTCTAGTTGCGGCGAACGGGGGCTACTCTTCATTGCGGCGCACCGGCTTCTCATTGCAGTGGCTTCTCTTGTTGCGGAGCATGAGCTCTAGGTGCAAAGGCTTCAGTAGTTGTGGCCCGCGAGCTCTAGAGCTCAGGCTCAGTAGTTGTGGCACACAGGCTTAGTTGCTCCGCGGCATGTGGGATCTTCCCGGACAGGGGCACGAACCCATGTTCCCTGCATCAGCAGACGGACTCTCAACCACTGCGCCACCACGGAAGCCCCTCTCTGGGTTTTCTTAATGAATGATAATTTTAGAGAAATTGGACAGTCTTTTGTACTAGTATTTAGGTAGTCGTAGCTGATTATATTTATAAATTTGAGTCATTTTAAGTTTGGAAACCTCAACAATTTTCTGCCTTTAGAAAAACTTCCATAGTTAAAAATGAAGTGTGATCATAGTTTATTTTCAGAGACATTTTATTTGTTAGATGTATTTTTCCTCTTCTCCCCCTGTAGCATGGGTTAGGATATCATTTATGTTTGTTTCTAAACTAGCTTTCGCTATTTTAATGAAAACTTTTAACTTTGGGTCGCTTTCTAATAGTATCTAAACAAAAGAGTATATGTGTCCAGTTGGTCAAAGTGGCAAAAACTAAGAAGACTGTTTACTTTTATTATTTATTTATTTATTTATTTATTTGCGGTATGCAGGCCTCTCACTGTTGTGGCCTCTCCCGTTGCGGAGCACAGGCTCCGGATGCGCAGGCTCAGTGGCCATGGCTCACAGGCCCAGCCACTCCGCGGCATGTGGGATCCTCCAGGTTTGGGGCACAAACTCGTGTCCCCTGCATCGGCAGGCAGACTCTCAACAACTGCGCCACCAGGGAAGCCTCAAGACTGTTTACTTTTAAATCAGAGTATGATGTTTGACACACTTTCTGCAGTTAAAAAAAAAATCCAAGAAAAGAACATAACATTTTTTCCTTCCTTATATATGAATCTGTTTAAATATGAAAAGACCATTGTGAGAACTAGAGGGTAAGTTGTTTTCTGTCTGTTTCTAATCAAATTAAAAATGGCAAAGAGTAACAGGGGATAACTGTTGGAGGAAGAGGATTGTTTTGTCTAATAGTAATTGATTTTTTTCTTGAATTCTTCCTAATTCTTCACCCAAAAGAAGCTCTTACATAGTCATTGTGATTATGTTTTTGCAGAATATTGGGTGATAGGCATATGATAAATATTAAACAAAGAACTGGATTTTAAAACCATGCAGCGTAATTCAGATTTTTTTCTTTAAATACATACATACTTAATAAACACATACGTACTTAAGTATAAGAAAGGCAATATACAAAACCACTAGCAGTGGTTACCCTTAGAATTATTATAGGTGAGCATTTTAGTGCCAACATGATTTTAGTTCACCTGTCTCTTGGTTGTAAATTAAACTTGAATGTATTTTTTAATTGCTTTGAGTTATAATAATGATCACGTTTTAAAGATTCTGGATGAAATGAGATGAAAATATCATAGCCTGAGAGCCAGTAGACCTCTTTCCCAGACATTCTCAAAGTTCAGGTGAGGTAACGTAAAAGGGTTGTCACCAAGGGTTGAAGAGTCCATTCATGTTCACGTGGAGGTGCAGGAAGGATGGGTGAAAGAGAATGTCGTTTATTTTTATTAATGTTTGTAGCTTATTTCTTAGAAACTAGATTTTAAAATATCCACTTGTACCAAATTTATAAATTATTATTCATACAGTCTTCTGGAATTTCCTGCTTCCATTGAGAAAGCATGTTAATGTTAGACATATTCCTGCTATTTGTTGGCTCCGTATAAATCAGCCATCATCCTATATGTGTATCATTGAGAATTACTTCTTATTTTACAGGGAGTATTAGGAAGGAAATTTGTTAGAAAATAGTCAACTTTTCAGTTTTTGTTGTTTCTGTTATATTCATTTGAACTGTTGCTTTTCATTTAGATTATCCAGTATGAAACATACATACTAAATTGCATTCATATTTTGTGACTTGTTACCAGAGGAAATCACACAGATACGTGGTCATCGATTTGAGTGGACCCTAAACATTTCCCAGCATTCCTTTTATGTTTCCTTAGTTAGCTCTCTCTGTTCTTCTCCACTAGGACTATTTCTCTGGGTCCTGAACTCATCTTTCTTGACAGGTGACCTCACTTTCTACTTCACAAAGGAAATAGAAACCATACAATAGGACCTTCCTTAACTTTCTGCCACCAAGTCTGTAAAACATATTTGCACTCAACATATTTTTACTTCTCCTCTCTCCTGTTTTAATGGAAGAGGTGTCCTTTCTTCCTAGACAAGGCCCAGCCTTCTATCTGTGTTCTGCATCCCATCTCCTGCTTCTCTATTTACTTACTTTCAAATTTTTCTATCTACTGACGTCTTCTTTACAGCATTTATATTGTCTCAAATCCTTTCTATTCTAAAACAACCCTCTGTTGACCCCATCCTCCTTTCAGTTGCTCGCTTTTCCTTCACAGCCAGACTATTAAAAAGACTGTCTGTACTCATTGTTTCCTTCCCATGTCCCACCACTTACTTCACTGTAATCATATTTCACCCTACTCCAACAGAACTGTTCTTGTCACTGTCACTAATGACATCTTTTTTTTTTTTTTTTTTTTTTAAACCAGACCTATAGTCTGTTTTTGAACTTTCATTTGCTTGATCTCTCAGCACTATTTGATGTTACTGGCTGTTTTCTCCATTGCTCTGCAGTGCCTCATTCCTGGTTTTGCTTCTGTGGTCTCCTTTGCCAGGGGACCTCTTTTGCTTGTTGCTCAGTGTTGCATTCATTGGTGCTTTGCCTTTTATTTTTCTTTTTCCACTACACTGTTTTTCCCCCCTAGAGTTTTCACTCCATTTTTATGTCTTTGTTGAGCATTTTTATCTTGACAGCTCCCCAGGATTTTTCTCCTGAGCTCCAGACCTATATGTCTTTCTGTTGGATAACCTCACTTAGATGTCTTGAAGGAACTCAAACTGAGTGTGTTTGAAACTGGACTCATGATCTTTACTCCGGAAAACCTGATTATCTGCCATTTTCCCTTCCTGTTTTATCATCCAGCTAATTAATTACTCTTACAGTAATTAACATGGGACTCATGCTTTGATACTTCCTTCTCCCGTATCCCTGACATTCATTCATAACTTAGTCCATCTGATTTTACATCTCAAATATTTCACGCTTTTCTGATTCCTTTCATATCCACTGATACAGCCTAGTTCAGGCCACCATTTAAAAACAAGTGTATTGAGACTTCCCTGGTGGCGCAGTGGTTAAGAATCCACCTACCAATGCAAGGGACACAGCAGGGGACATGGGTTCGAGCCCTGGTCTGCGAAGGTCCCACATGCTGCGGAGCAACTAAGCCCGTGTGCCACAACTACTGAGCCTGCGCTCTAGAGCCCGTGAGCCACAACTACTGAGCCCACATGCCACAACTACTGAAGCCTGCATGCCTAGAGCCCGTGCTCCACAATGAGAGAAGCCACCGCAATGAGAAACTTGCGCACTGCAACAAAGAGTAGCCCCTTCTTGTCCCCGTGCATAGCAACGAAGACCCAACGCAGCCAAATAAATAAATTTATAAAACAACAACAACAAAAAAAAAACTAGTGTATTGTATAATATTAACTAATTTCCCTGGTTTTAGTCTTGCCCTCTTTCCATTTTCCAGTCTGCAGTTGGAATCATCTTTTCAAAACATGTATCTGACATTGTCACCTGCCAGCTAGAAACCTTTAGTGGCTTTTCATTGTCTTTAGGATCCTTAATATAGTTTACAAGGTTCTTTAAGATCTGGTCCCTTGCTTCTTCAGTACTATTCTGTCCTAAACCTCTACAGTCCTGTCGTATTCAACTTCTTCTAATTCCTCATGTGCCAGTCTTTGTCCTTTTGTATTCGCACCATGCCTTCTTGCAGTTCCCTCTGCTGGAGTGAGCAGCAGTATCTCCCACCCCTACTCACACCCAGACATCCACACCAATGCATGTTTGGTTCATTCCTGTTTCCTTTTTGAACCCTGCCTTAAAATTGACTTCCTGTCAAGGCTTCCCTGAGCTCCTACGTTGGGTTAAATTTCTTTGCTACTTGCTCCTATAACGTTCTTTACTTCTTCTTTGCATTCATCATATTTGTAATTTTGTTTTTACTGTCTGCCTCTCAAGCCTGTAAGCTCCATGAGAGGAAGAATTCTTTCTGTCTCATTCAGTACTCTATCCTCATCACCTAGTGTGATGCCTCACACATTGAAATGGGACAGAATTCTAGTGTATTTTAATTCTGTTTTTGTTTTTAGATAAGTGAATCTCTAATTTTATAACTGAAAATTGTTGGACAAAATAGGATTTGGTGTAAACAAATAATATTACGGGCACTTTTTTTCTGAAACATAAGTAATCTATACAACTGTGTAAAACATGTATTATTTATAAGCTGTACAGAAAAAAAAATGAATCACTTGTGTCATACTGAGTACTTGACAGTGTGCTGAACGAGGAACAGGGAGTGATAGAGTCCACGTAGTGGACAGTGTCCCGGGGTGGGGGGCGCGGGGGTTAATCCTTTTTGTATTAAAAGAACTTAAAGAACCTTGAAGACATTAATCAAAGTGAAAGAAGCCAGACACAAAAGGACAAATATTTTATGATTCCATTTAGATGACCTAGAATGGTCTAATTCAAAGAGACAGAAAGTAAGAAAGTGATTACAAAGGGCCAGGGGGAAGAGGAGAATGGGGGAATTACTGTTTAATAGGTACAGTGTTTGAGTTTGGGATGATGAAAAGGTCCGGAGATGGACAGTGGTGATAGTTGAACAGCAGTGTGAATGTATTTAATGCCACTGAACTATACGCTTAAAATGGTTAACCTGGTAAATTTTACGCTATGTATATTTTACCACAATTTTAAAAAATGAACTTGAAGTAAACCAATTTGGTACACCAAAGAAAAACCTTATGTGATACAATCTGGATGTAGAAGGCAGGGTGATGTCTTTTTGCTGTTATTTTCTTTCCCTTTTTACCTATTTAAATATTTACTAGATAAAGTATCTATACCTACTCTAGTTATTTCTTAGTGCTACTATGTATAGATATTTATGTTAGTTACAGATTACTCCCACAGGCTAATTTAGGACAGAAGATTCCAGCTACATTTTAGTGTACCTTCTGTCTGAAGAATGAGCATTCTTTTACAATTTATCGCTTTTGACCTTTTGTCCCACTTAACCTTTTGCATCTCTGATTCATTCAGCAAATATTTATTGTATGCCTGCTATGAAGCAGGCACTATTTTGTGGGAATGTTAGTTAGCAGTGAACAAAACAGATGAAAACCCCTGTCTTAATGGAGCTTACATTCTAATGTTCCTCATTCCTTATTGTAAATAAGTTTTTGTTTCATGAAAATCATTTGTGAATTTTTCAACAAATTTGGTTGAACCCTA
Source organism: Kogia breviceps (assembly GCF_026419965.1). Taxonomy (NCBI): domain Eukaryota; kingdom Metazoa; phylum Chordata; class Mammalia; order Artiodactyla; family Physeteridae; genus Kogia; species Kogia breviceps. The sequence goes on along the minus strand of NC_081322.1, from coordinate 38,442,657 downwards.
TGCATGTAGTATAGCTCTTTCCCAAATCAGGAGCTGATATCCATACTCATTTAGTCCTGATATATCTTCCTTCTTATGATCTCCATAGGGTAATATCATTCTCTACAGAATAGATAGCTATGTAGTGCCCAACAAACATTTTAAATTAAAGTCCTTGACTTACTAACATAGGACTACTGGACTAATAGACCATACTTATTTATTTTTTAAAAACGGCTAATTTACCATGCTATTTTAATTTCTTAGAGACTGTCCATGATACTTCTGTACTTGATTCTGTCATTTCTGACTCTAATGAATCATTTCTTTGCCATTTATTTAATAGAATATGGTTTTGGCAGGTTATTTAAGCTGTATGTAAAATAGAGGTGATAATAATTCTTCCTGTAAAACAGCTAGTGCTTTTCCTTATACATAGTATTAGTTTCCTTTTTTTTTCTTCCCTAATCACATTCTAGTTGTTTCTTTATAAAAGAGGAACTTATGTTCTGTTGAATCCACACAGCTATCCAACACCTTGTTCCTAGTATTAGTACCTTTTATTCCATACTGGAGCATGACAAATACCACCCATACCCCTGTACCCTGCAGCTCCTAGGACTACTGTCATGTTCCCTTACCTAACTGGGGCCTGGTACCTTGATCTTCAGTGATTAAGTATCAGAGTCCCTTTAACCAGAATATTTCCCCAGCCCGCTACATAATTCTACTTGATTTACTGATCAAAAGACATAACCTTGAATAAGCAGCATGAAAAGTGATGCAGGGTTACACTCACAGAAGCAGCTAAAAGAGAGTAACAAAACAGTTTTACCAGCAAAAGAAGACAGAAACTTAGGAAAACAAGAAATGGCTAGAGAGTCTCCTGCAAAGGGGGAAAATACATGAATTTTTGCCAGTTTCCTCCTTTTATCTACTTGTAGGTTCTTTAAATAAATTCTTGCTCTTTTATGTTTTCTTTCTGGGTACCTTTCCTAGGGGAAAAATGCTGACAGCCTTCATACTATTCCATTTGAACCTCAATGTTCCTTTCCAGACTTTTCTCTCTCCAGAGTCCAAGTAGGTCCAGCCTCCATAAGGACAGATTGAGGGAGTTGATTGACAGTGGCAGGATCATCAGTCCACCAGCATTATACTCTAAGCTTGTACTTTATTGCATTTAAATATTTAAATGTGTAGCTCAAAAGTCAGTCATCGAACTTATCTCTCTTCTTGAGATTTCTTCATTAGTAATCACAAAAATCTGTTCTGACTTCCATACCTCCCCCACTTTTCCATTCCTTCTTTCTCATCTCATGTAATATTTCCTTAACAGATTTCCTATCTAGAATCTTACCTTATTGCAATTTTTACATACAATAGCTAGAATATTCCTCAAGTACTATTTTTCATCATGCTATTAATGGTATCATAGTGGGCTTCACTGTTTATCAAATGAAAATTTCAATTTCACCTTCAGAGGTCTTTCTGTTGCTGCCATGAAGTATTTTTGTAAGTACTTTTTATGAGTTTGTTTTGTTTTGTTTTGTTTTTAGCCTCCACTTTATTTTAGCCTCATAGGATAGATTATGTCCTTGTCTTGGTGTTCTTCACTGCAACTAAGCCAGTACACAGTAGATTATCAAAATGTGATGGACCAATTGAGAAGTCCTGATTTATCCATCAGGTGTACAAGGTGTACATTAGACTGAGTTGATTATCTTCTCAGAAATTGAATTAACTCAGGTGAATCGTATTAATTTTTAAGTTAAATTTGATAGATCTAGTAAGTATCCTAAATAGTATGGCATCTGATTGCGTTGTATTTTTATTTGGAAAAAATTATTACAGAAAGATTGTACATAGACTTGTGTTGTTTATTATTCTAGGCATTTTATCTTATAAGCTATACATAAGTAATGACCTCATAAGAAATTTTAAAACATCTTAGCCTTTAGCCTTTGATTTTCTATAAAAAGCAGTTGACTTTGTGTGGAATATTCAAAATGCAAAGAAAATGGTTGTTTTTCAGAATATTCAAAATATATTAAAAATCCTATTTAGTATATTTCTTTTTGAAAAAATAGTTAATAAATATGGTTTACAAATTTTCATTTCAGTTGCTTTTGCCAAGAGTAAGTTATTTGACGTTGGTAACTGACAAAGTGAAAAAGCACTTTCAGAAGGTTATGAGACAAGAAGACATTAGTGAGATATGGTTTGAATATGAAGGCACACCACTGAAATGGTGAGTGAATTTTTCTGCATTATTAAGCGTTGAGTATATACTAGCTTTAAGAAGGTATAGTGCCTTGAAGCAGTTTTTTTAAAGTTCTATACAAGAAATCACTAGTCTAGCTCTATAATACAGTGAATTTTAAACCAATGCTGGAATATTTTATTGGCAATATTTCTGTCTTCTATTTGGATGCATGGGAGACTGGACAGATTTGTATATTTTCATCAATAGATTTTTTTATATGGCATAATAATAGTAAATTTTGTTTATGGAGTTTTTGTTTTTTATTTTTTTTAAAACATATATTTAAAACTCCCTTATGAATAAGTCACTCTGTGACACTATTCAGTTTTGTTTCTATCTCTAAAATCTTTATAAACAGAACTTTATATACATATGATTACCTAAAGGGGCATCTTTCAAACTGATTGTCACATATAGTTGACCACTGTGTTATAAGCACATGTTATTTAGCCTTGGTTTAGTATTTAAATTATATTGATTTCCTTTTTGTGTGAAAAATAATTTTGGTAGTATATCGGAATACCATTTTTTCAGAAACATTTAAAGTAAATATCCTTTTTCAGACACATAAATCTGGGCTTATCCATGTATAGATGATGTAATTTTGTACTTCCTCTGTTACTGGGAGCTTTGGTCATTGTGCTTCCAAAAATATTTAATGAAATTGAAGAAATTACAGGGAGAAGAATGTTAAAAAATGACTCAAGATATGATGAGATATAGGTGTTGAAATGCTGCCATATAGATGTAGTTGAATGAGAAAGATACAGGCTGAGTCAAGCTTTAAGTGAAATTTGAAAAATATAAATAGTTTAATAATGGACTTGCTCTTTGAATCTGGGAATAATTAAAAATGAATAGTTTAAAAAGAGACTTAAAGCAAATAAAAGGAAGCTAGTAGGTGTGTAATAAGTGCAGCTGATTTGAATCCAAGAATTACTTAGAGACAAGGAGTGAACTTGCAGAACTCACCTTGTGCTGATGAATTTCCAAGAGTGGGTAGATTTCTCTTGATTTAGAAACATGCAAGGTGATATCTTGTATTGAGTTATGGGTCACATCACTAACCTTTTCTTTTCTTTTCTTTTCTTTTGTATAACGTTCATTATTTAGTCAAAACAGAATACTGAGCTTCATAATCACATTATCAGACTCATTATGACTCTTGAATAGTTCTAGACCTCTGGCAGCATAGATAAGTCAATGTTTTCTGTTTCTTTTTATTTCTCAGAAGAATTGGAGGTTTGGGAATGGGAAGGTGGCTTAAAAGAAGTATAAGAGGAGCAAGGATCAGGAGAGTAGAGGGAGAGGAAGGAGGGGGAAAGATTGTGGGTGAGTAGCAATAGGATAGCTCTGTGTTCTTGACAGTTCTATCTGTATTATAGATGGATGTTGAAATTGTATTGCTTTATGTGTATTAGTTATAGATTCCCTTAAGAACTCATGCGACTGACAGTGGGCTTTTCAGTTTTATCATTGTAAAGCATGGGTTCTCAACAAGGGCCCTACTGACATTTTGGACCCAGATAATTCTTTGCTGTAGGAGAGCTACTCTGTATGTTGTAGTGTTTTTAGCAGCAGCCCTGATCTCTACCCACTATTGCCAGTTGCATACCCTTCAGTTGTGATAGTAAAAATGTTGCTAAATGTCCTGGGGCGGGGGGGTACAAAACCACCCGCAATTGAGAAACTCTGGAAAAGATGGGAAACGTCAATTTAGCTTTTATAATAAATGATTATTAAGTCATCATCTTTCAGCTGCTGTTTTAATTTATCTTGTGTGGTGATTATTTTTGTATTTGCTATGATTTGTCTTCTATAGGTTTGTATTCTATATATGATATCAGTAAACAACATTTGGACCCATTCCTCCCTGTTAATGACAGAGTGATGATTTTAGCTTCAGGAGATGTGTTCCTACTTTGTCATTGTCCCTTCTGAAAGTCTTTTATTAAAGAGTGAAATTATTTTTCCTTTTAGGGAGCTAATGTGAAAGCAATTGTGTTCACATATCTTCATTTTAGTTTTTAGGTGTTAGCTTTTTATGCATGATACCACTTTCATAGCTGTGTCTTGCTGTACACTCATTGTATTTAATGGCTTTTTTTTTTTTTTGCGGTACACGGGCCTCTCACCGCTGTGGCCTCTCCTGTTGCGGAGCACAGGCTCTGGACGTGTGGGCTCAGCGGCCATGGCTCGCGGGCCCAGCCGCTCCGCAGCATGTGGGATCTTCCCAGACCGGGGCACGAACCTGCGTCCCCTGCATCGGCAGGCGGACTCCCAACCACTGCGCCACCAGGGAAGCCCTTTAATGGCTTTCGATACTTTTCTTGTAGTGTTGTTAGGTATTCCATATGTTTGAGGAATGAATAACTTATCGAGGCATGAATAAAATTTAGGACCTCTGGGCTAAGTTCTGATCTTTTCTCTTTTTGCTCCCAACAATAACAATTTTCTCTTGTGTGATAAGAGTTATCTTCCTGGAAATAGGCTGTCAATATCTACCTGGCATTTAAGCAGTGGGCTTTATAGGATAGGATAATCATTGTAGGGAAGCAGCTACCATTGAAGCTTTGTAGGACTTGGACTTTTGAGACCATGAATGTGTCTTAAGCGTAGAGGAGCATTTATTTCAGTAGGATGATAATATCTGCCTTATACTTGAGTCTTTGGAGTTTTAAGTAAATTCAAGTGAGAAAGGAAATCACCAGTTTAGACAATTCATAAAAGAAGGAAGAAAGCATAAATTGATATTCCTTCTCTCTCTGTAACCCTTTCTCCTATTCATATTAATTATTATTACAAATATTTAATCATCTGTGAGATGCTTGAGCAGGTGCTCTGTACCTTAAGCAGTAGCTTGTGAGAGGTGCTAAGTAAATGTTTGTTGAATGAAAAAAATGAATCTAAATAAGTCTCTTATTTTTATTGAGAAAACTGAGGCTCAAATAAATAACTTACTCAAATGAGCAAGTAGGACCATATTTTGAGGGCTCTTTCTACCATACATGCTGATATTCTGTTTCTTAGTTCTTGTTGTTTTCTCTGATTCTGTTCTAATTACTTATGTTAATTTGTCTATATTAGAATAGAAAAGTATTTAAGAACAGTGGTATGCACATAATGAATACTTAATATGTTGTTGATTTGTAGAGAGATGCCAAGGAGGCCTTATCTGATTAATGCTTTTAAAAATTATATGAGAAGTGGAAAGTGCTGATCTTAATTCAAATTAAGGATCTCTTTTTAAAGAGTGATTTGAGTTGATTAGTCAGCAGAGGGTGCTCTAACATTGCATTTTAAGGGATGAAGGTTCTTGTTACTGTAACTCAAGTGTTCAAAATTTGTATTTGTTACTTTTATATTAAGCTTATATTAAGAGAAAAGTTCTTGGTTCTTCTAAAGAATACTTTGTTAGTATACTCTAATGCTAGTTAGATCTTAGGCCTCCAGGTACAAAATTTAGAAAAAGGTTCTTTGTCAACTGTAAAGCAAGTGTCTCTACAAGGATATTATTTTGTGTAAATTGACTTATTTTCAGGACTGATTGTTGAAAATAAATTGTTCAAACTACCTTTGGAATTTAAAAAAAAGGCAGCAAATACTGATGTTGATCTTAAATGTAGGCATAATACAGTGACCCAGAATTTAATACTGTAGCTATGTGATTTCAAAAGTTAATTTTAACAAAGTAATTTTAACATCTTAATTGTAAATATTGTGCAGGCTCTTGTCTTATGTCCAGTCATTTTTCTAAGGTGCATTTTTAGAATTTTATAAATAATTTTGTAAACTAGATTTTTTGAAATGTGGTTTACTTAGCATTTTATACATGTAGTATCCCTTTAGTTGGTTATTTCTGTACTTTTTCATCCATAAGAATAGGCCTAGAAAGCTGAGAAACACAGCACTGGCCTGTAATTGTCTGTATTTGTACTATAGACAGAGTAATGAAAAATAGATTGTAATCATTAAATTACTTTGGTTTACGTTTGAGTTAAACCCTTATTCATTAGAATGTAATCCTGTTTTCAGTGAATCACTAATGTAGCAAACTTATGAATAGGATGCATTTATTTCAGTGAAATGGAGTGGGACAATAGTTCTCTAGTATATAGGGAAGATTCCTTTCAATACTGATCTTAAAATAGTGGTTTGCTATCTAACTGCAGATGTTTCGACTAGAATTGAGCACCCTTGGCTGACCTCAAAGCATATCTGTTACTGCCATGCCATGTGCCAGTATGTATATGTATTTTAGTGGTAATGAAAGGGTAAAGAAGAAACAACTTATGCAAAAAAAAAAAAAGAAAACGTTAATTCATTTAGAGAATTGAATTTAGAAAAGGCTAGAGCAGTTTAAGGAAGAGAAAGAAAATGAATAAAATGTGAAAGTAGACACAACACTAAATATTTTGGTGCAGTTAATTTTTATAGTGCGGTAGACTGAACCTTTACCAGTTTGATTGTCTTCTGGGGTATTCCAGGTTCAACTCCTCAGCACTTCCTTTTCTTTTAAATTTTAGATTAAATTGGCAGGAGTAGCAATATAACAGCCAAATGGCTACATTATGATTTACTCACAGTTATGGCTTACTTGGTTTCTGTGTTATGGGTTAGGAGTCTCCTAACAAAACTACATGGAGTATCTGTTTAGAGGAATTGTGCAAATTAGTACTTTTGAAATCTTTGACATAAATCAGATTATAGTGTAAGAGAAAGTCAGTACTTTTAATTTTTGCCAGTTTTGTTTTTTTTAGATTTTCTTGCATATTAATAGATTCATCAGAAATAAGCAATCTTGGAACCAGTTAATTCAGGTGATGTATTTGTTTGGAGTTAGTAAGATACTTGCATCAAAATCGTTCTGACATAAGCATCTGCATTGATGATCCACGTATGGTCTATATACTTTGACAATAGATAGAAGTAAATAGTTATTTTACTCCTAAATTTTTCTGGCTTAGTTTTATTTCTAAAGATTGTTACAGGATAATTGTTAGCTATTGTATTATTTAGAATGCTCTTATGTTAATATTTTTTATATTTTTAAATCTTAAATATAAGTTTTAGAAATTATCATACTTAAATTTCCATCCTAACTCTTAGTATATCAGGAAAAAGTCATCATCATTTACTGTTTGAGACCACTTTATAAATAACTTAGAGAAGTATAAAGGAATGGCATTTAACAACTTTATTATAGAAATTTTAATAAGCGTTTAAATATAGAAATTCAAATTTTCACTCCATGTTTTCCTGGTTTCAAAGGTGCAAGTTACTGCTCATTAGTTGTCAAACATTCAAATAGATCTGTATGAGGTTCCAGCTTGTCATTACTTCTGGCTCTTCTTGCGTTTAACGGAAATGCTTTACGAAATTTAAAAAGCCCTAGATCGTGATTTTGTTGTAAAATAATTTCTTTATTACATGAGTAAACATCCTGAATGAACAATCCAATTGTTTTTAATTTCTACATCATCTAATTCCTTCCAGTCATCTTTGTGTACAAATCTGGCTTTAATATTTGCCCACTTACTGTCAAGTAAATTGCATTGTACAAATGGCATTAAAGATAGAATACTGATACACATCCTTTTAGCAAAATGGGATGGTCTAGGTTCTAGTCATGAAATACTGTATGAAGAAGTCCTTTCTTTTGAATGACTAAGTGGATAAGAATGCCATATGTCCTTAGAAATACATTGTTTATGCATTAGTTCTTGAGTTTTATAAAATTCACCTAGGATATCATCATCTAAAGACTCCTAGTCTGAGATTTCACTTATATGATCAGTTTACCAATGTCATTAAAGTCTAAAGTACTGCTGTCGCTTTGCAAAAATCTTTTGATTTATCTAATTATGTAACGTCTTCCTCTGTCAATATGGGTGGAAAATAAGACATTTTGAATTTTCAGCTGTATTGAGAGATAAAAGCAGACTCCAAAGATGGGATCTGCATCCTTATTTTATGCTTTTTGGAATATGGTATAATGTTTTAGGTGACAAAGTAAGAAAATGGAAGAAGGATGCATTATTATATCTTCTAGGCATAACATTATTCTTCCAAATTCTTACTATTTTCATCTTTTTTTAGTTAGGAATAATTGATAAGTAATGATGAAATAATCCCTAGAATGATGAAATAGCAAAACGTTTCAAGATAGAGGAAAAATATAAGATCACTAAGATACCACAATATATCTTAGATTTGTAAAAGGGTCCAGTGAATTCATATGGCAGTTACTAGACAGACTAAGTTTTTTTCCTCTTTTTTCTTAAGTGAGTTTTCTCTGTGATTTTTGGAAGACTTTTAAGAAAGAATAAAAGGGGGGGGACTTCCCTGGTGGTCCAGTGGATAAGACTTCACCTTCCAGTGCAGGGGGTGCGGGTTTAATCCTTGGTGGGGGAGCTAAGAGCCCACATGCCTCACAGCCAAAAAACCAAAAACATAAAACAGAAGCTATATTGTAACATATTCAGTAAAGACTTTAAAAATGGTCCATATCAAAAAAAAAAATCTTAAAAAAAGAACAAAAGTTATAAAGTATTAATCTTAAAATAGAGCTGCTTAGAAAAGAAGTTCAGAATCTAAAATTGGGCCCATTGGATCTTCGTGGTATACCAAGGGTTAACTACTCTGTAGCTATTAGCTACTTTGTTCAAGAGTCTGTGCACTTGCAGGTCTTTTTTTTAATATTGAGGGTAAAAAAATAAATGATTATTATGAGTCTTTTTATGTTTAAATTGTATTCTAACTCAAATACTTGTTATTTAATTTTAAGGTTGTACTTGATTTTATGTGACTGTATAGATTACTTTAAGATAATATTTGATTTACCGTTAGAATTTGTATATAGTTCCATTTGTGAATGGTGGAGAACGTGTGCAACACTGAATTGCTAGTCATTTTATGGGGTTACTGGTGAATCTATCCAATAGGTCAACTACATAATTTGCTAAAGGGATTCTATAATTATATCTGCAGTGCTGCATAGAGTTTGGAAAGCAGTATGCTCTATTAGTTTAAGTACCCATATTCATTCTTAACCTAGTTGCACATAACTCAGAGGGACCTGAGGACTAAAAAAAGGTCTAATTTGTAAAAGTGCAGGGCATTATGTAGAGCCTGTGCAATTTTAAGAGGTCAGAGAGAAAGATCAGAACTGGATAGAATCTATAACTTGTTTATAGTGCAATATTTTTTTTTAATTAATATTTTTATTTCAGTTTTTAACTGAGACTGGAGTTTTTCCTGATTAGAGAATTTCCTAAAGGAAGCATTCTGTAATTTAGTTAATTCACGATTTACTTCATATTCATTCCTAGTTATGAAGGATTTGTGTTAGATACTGACTTTCGATTAGAGAGAAGTTTGAGGGTTTTATTAAGAGATACAACACATATATGACTAAAACTACTCACTGTTTTATTTTGCTAGCAGGGCATTCATCTTAAATTCATTCTAAATAAATATATGATCTCTAATGACTGATGGTTTTTCCACAATTATATTATGTAGATGTAAGCAAACATAAATAGTATTAGCTAATATTTGAATCTTGATCAGGTCATGTATTTGGGTCACTCATTTGGAAGGAAATTAGATGTATTTTCAAAGTTTTCCACTCTTAAATCTAGGAATAATTCACTAATATATTATATAGGAAAGAACAGGACTGTACATAAAACCAGGCAGTCTTCTTTTTGTCTTTGTTGGAAGGATTATTTATTCTGATTTACTGATTAAGCTACTTTAGATTCTTTAAAAGGATGTAAAAAATAAGGTTTGTCCACTGAAATCTGCAAGGTTTGTATTATTAACTTGTTTGTTACTAAATAATTTGCTTCACTGTGAGTAATGGTTATATTAGGAAATGTTCTCTCATTTAGGAAGTCCCAAATTTATTTATTTCTTTTTCGGTATGCGGGCCTCTCACTGTTGTGGCCTCTCCCGTTGCGGAGCACAGGCTCCGGACGCGCAGGCTCAGCGGCCATGGCTCACGGGCCCAGCCGCTCCGCGGCATGTGGGATCTTCCCGGACTGGGGCACGAACCCACATCCCCTGAATCGGCAGGCGTACTCTCAACCACTGCACCACCAGGGAAGCCCCAGATTTATTATTTTTAAAAAAACTTTAGAATTAGGTTGCAGAAGAATATTCAGTGACTTTGGAAAATGTTCATATATTGTTATATGAAAAAAGCAGGTTATAGCAGTCTGTAAAGGATAAACCTAATGTATATTTAGATATGTATGCATAAAGAAAAGACTGGAAATTTAAATACTGTAATGTTAATAGTAATAAGTACAAAATAGGTGATTGCATGCTTTTTTAGGTGCTCTTCTCAGTTCTTAACATTTTCTAAAATTTTAAGGTTTTTTTTAACATCTTTATTGCAGTATAATTGCTTTACAATGGTGTGTTAGTTTCTGCTTTATAACAAAGTGAATCAGTTATACATATGATCCCATATCTCTTCCCTCTTGCGTCTCCCTCCCTCCCACCCTCCCTATCCCACCCCTCTAGAAAAAAACTGGTTGCCCAATATGAATGCTTGGATGATAATTAGATGTGGCAGTACTGTGACATAACAGTGCTCATGGCTGATAAAAGGTGCCTTAGTACAATTTCATTATGTATATTGAGGATTCCCTGGGGAACGGTATGGTTAGAAGAAAAAAAAACACCTGATGCCTAGATACTATGCCATATTAGCCCAGGCGAGTAACTATGTAGAACATTACCTTTCTGTGATTTGTGGTTAAAGTCCCCTGATATTTGATGTTGAAACATGCTGGAAATTTATTTTGGAGTTGTAGTTTAACTTTAAATATTTATTTTATCTTAAAATATACTGTTTCATTTTTAGGCATTATCCAATTGGTTTGCTCTTTGATCTTCTTGCATCAAGTTCAGCTCTTCCTTGGAACATCACAGTACATTTTAAGGTATAGTTTAAATAGCATTTCCCATTTGTCCCACTTGTGGTACTACTTAGTAAGTAGACTTAGAGTAGAATTTTTTTTTTAAGTTAAGTTGTTTATTGCTTTTCCCATGATACTTTTTATTTGCTAAGCTGCCATTAGTGTTTATAAAATGCCTTTCAATTTCTTGTTAACTCTTGACAGAACCATTTAAACATTTAATGTATAAGTGCCTATTCTTTGTTGGAGCTGGATACACTATGTTTAAAATTTATAATAGTTTGGAATATTTATATTCATTTAAAAAGGTCTCAAATAGGAAGAACAAAATCCTGAGTACATGTGGGCGTGGGAATGGGGAAGGAGGCAACCTAACACTGAGTAAGTCTAAGGATCTTTTGATGGAATGAAAAGAAGCGTTAGGAGACAGAAATAACAAAGACTTGATTTAAGTCTGTTTTGAGAAATATTAATTCCTGTAGTTTTTAAGAGTCCAGGCTAGATTTATTGTAACTAATTTTGTCTCATTATTTTATTAAAATCTCATCCCTCTTTCTCACTAAACACACTGATTCTCCATCCTCCACCCCACAAGCAAGTACCACTGAAGGATTGAACCCCCTCTATTAGTTGATCACTAGGCAGTGATTCTCAAATGGTGACATATAGTGGGAGGGAGACATGCTAAGAGTTTGAAAAGTCATTTAGGTGTCTGATTTGCTTTCCCATTAGGGTCACTTATTCAAAGTCATTGCCCAAAGGCTCACCCAGTCTTCCTAAGTTACTTTTCTTTCCATTTTACTGAAATTGAATTTGTGGGGCGTCTGCATTTATTTCCCTATTATTTGCACTGATATACTTTGCACAGCACCATGCTACCACAGATGTTAGTTACCACGGAACCATACAGAGTGAGGACATGGTTCTAATATGCATGAGTTTCAGTTACCATGAAGAGCAAGAACTGCCTGTATGTATAATAATTTAAATTTAGAATGGTAGGAAGGTAAAACTACTCCAAGCATAATAAGTGTAGAGGTTCCATATTGCCTAACAGGTCTTTCGCATATGTTGAAAAGCATTTCCAATAATTAGATTGTGTGTGCGTGTGTGTGTGTATAGAATGCACTCTAAAAGACTTTGAAATCTAAGTTAAAATATATCATAGTTACCCACTTATTTATTCATTCAACAAATACTGAGAGCCTGCTGTGTGCCAGGCAGGCACTATTCTAGGAGCCTGGGATATATGAGTGAATGATACAAAAGATACTCAAACAAATTTTATGGTACCTAATTGGCATTGCCTGCTAGGCCCTCTGTAATTATTGGTCGAATTAGTTGATGGATTGTAATAATGATAGGAAAGGCTTAGAATTCTTATGATTGGTATAGTGTTATGGTTCTCAGAGTGCTTGATGGACCCAGATGCATGGGGATTCCTATTTCCATAATAATATTAAGATACTATTTGCCCTTTCCACTGTGTTTAAATTTGTACTGATCTGCAAAAGCGATGGTGAGCAAAACTTTTGGCATCTTAGCACAGAGCAAGGCCCTGTACCAAAATGTGCTAGCGGTCATTGTATTCTTCACCACCACACACTAGGACTGTCCTGGGTGAAGTGGTACAAATTATTAATTATTGTTAATCTTGACTCTTAAGTACATGTCTCTTTAATCTCATGTGGTGAAATGGGAATACACATAAAGCACTTCTGCTGTGTGCCAAATACGATGGTTGTCCTAAGGAAAAGCATTGTGCCCTTGTTTACTTTGAGAGCTAAATGAGCCACTTTTCTCATGAAACACCATTTTTTATTTGAAAGAGTGACTGACAAACTAGTTTATTCACACTTGGGTATTTGTTAGTTTCTTGAAAACAAAGTGACCTCTCATTGCAGAGAAAACAACTGACAGTATTTGTTTCCAATGATAAGATTTGCACTTTTAAGTGAAAATTAGATTCTATCTGTCACCATGATCTTGACAGCTTTATTATTCTCAAAGAATTTTCTGATGAGATTGGTGGTCATTTTAACAAATTGATTTTTAAGAAATTTTATATAGTGAAATGTGAAAATGTTTGGAGAAGGCCTGCCTTAACTCAGTAAACAGATACTTTCCAAATGATCAATGCATTATGTTGAGAAATTATGCATGTGTGAAAGATCTGTTCAAAGTGCACGGCTGGCATCGGGAATTTTAATATAACAGGTCAAAATGTTTATTGATGTGTTTTCAGATTCCACATTAATGTATAATAAACTATACTTATTGAATTGATGTAGTATCAAAAAAGAATATCCATAAATCTGAAAAGACTATTAAAACACTAGTTTTTCCAACTACATTTTTTTTTTTTTTTTTTTTTTTTTTTTGCGGTACGCGGGCCTCTCACTGTTGTGGCCTCTCCCTTTGCGGAGCACAGGCTCTGGACGCACAGGCTCAGCGGCCATGGCTCACGGGCCCAGCTGCTCCGCGGCATGTGGGACCTTCCTGGACCGGGGCACGAACCCAGGTCCCCTGCATCGGCAGGCAGACTCTCAACCACTGCGCCACCAGGGAAGCCCAACTACATATTTTTATAAACCTGTATAATTACATACTTTAAGCAAAACAACTGCATAGTACTGAATGTGGAAGCAAATAAGATAACTCCATCTACTTCCCATTAAGCCAGATGTTATAAAGATATTTGCAAAATTGTACAGCAGTGCCAGTCTTCTCCCTAAATTGTTGTTGTTGTTGTCCTGGAAAATATAGTTATTTTTCACAAAAATACAGTTTTTGTGTTGACAGGGAATGGGTTTGTTCTTGATATTTTAAAATGAATTGCTCTTTGGGATCCTTAGTAGGTCATACATTGTCTTCCCCGATAGAAACTTTATTAGAGAAATTAAATAGAAAGCACAATGTTAGAGGATGTTTTAAATTTGCTCCAACTACCAGCGTGTTTCTGTCAGCTGCTCTTACTCTTTCTGACCCTGGCCTGTGTTGGAGGAAAAGTATTGCCCAGATTTCTTTCTCCTTATACTAAGTTACCTTTATTTAGGGTTATAAGACCTGGTTTACCACAAAGGTCAATCCTCAGGTATTTAATTGATAGCTTATACGGACTGATGTAGGCCCACATCCCCTTGTAGTGCCTTATGGCTTTTGATTGATTATAATGAAACTGAGTAAGCATTAAATTTGCAGGTAGAAAAGCAATGCTTTTAGATAGAGGAAGCAGATTTTCTTTAAGTTTCTAGAAAATAGTTTCTCATCAACAGGTTAAATTTATCAAGTAACAACTTTCTGTCAGTTGATGCATCAGTATTTTATCTTTCATGATTTTGTATTGAGTGTGTCAGATGATGTGTGTGCTTTAACCAGATTGCTTAGAATTTTTATTTTACAGTTGCTTTCAGAGATATTGATTTTAATTAGATTTTGTGCAACACTGAAGTCTCCAAGAGATTGCCCCACCTCCATCACACACATTTGGGTCAGTTCATAGTTCACACTGAATTCTTGGGGAGAAAACCTGTTAAAAATTTTTCAAAAGGACATATTTTCTCTAATTTTTAACTGACTTTGATGCTTGTCATTTGAATAGATTTATAATGTTTATAGTAAGTGAATTTTAATGTCAAGAGCAGTGCTTTTCAAAATTTAATGTACGTACAAATCACATGTGTGTCTCGCTAAAGTGCAGATTGATTCTGATTTCATAGGTTTGCGTTGAGGGCAGAGGTTCTGCATTTTTAACAAGTTCGCAGAGCTGTTGATCCACCAGACCATGGGTTGAATAACAAGAGTTTAGAAAACAATGCAGATTTAAAAGTTAGTGTTGGACTTCCCTGGTGACGCCGTAGTTGAGAATCTGCCTGCCAATGCAGGGAATACGGGTTTGAGCCCAGGTCTGGGAAGATCCCACATGCCACGGAGCAGCTAAGCCTGTGCACCACAACTACTGAGCCTGCACTCTAGAGCCCGTGAGCCACAACTACTGAAGCCTGTGTGCCTACAGCCTGTGCTCCACAACAAGAGAAGCCACCACAATGAGAAGCCCATGCACCAGAACGAAGAGTAGCCCCTGCTCGCCGCAACTAGAGAAAAGTCCATACGCAGCAACGAAGACCCAACGCAGCCATAAATAAATAAATAAATAAATAAAGTTATTTTTTTTAAAAGTGTTGTGTACAAAACCAAAAGGTTGTAAAGGATGATTCAGAAAATTGTTTTTGTAGGAATTTTTATATTATTTTTGAATTCTGAGAGAGAAATATTATGCAATTGTAAAGTGTTAACTACTTTAAAACATGTAGATTTACTTTGCTTTCTTTTTCTGTTTACCAAAACAAGAATGAAAAAGGTATCTTCTTCATGGTTTTCTTAATTAGCTTCAAGGGCCTTTTTTTTTTTTTTTTTGCGGTACGCTGGCCTCTCACTGCTGTGGTCTCTCCTGTTGCAGAGCACAGGCTCCGGACGCGCAGGCCCAGCAGCCATGGCCCACGGGCCTAGCCGCCTGCGGCATGTGGGCTCCTCCAGGACCGGGGCACGAACCCACATCCCCTGCCTGCATTGGCAGGCAGACTCTCAACAATGCGCCACCAGGGAAGCCCCAAGGACATTTTTGATTCCTAAATCTGATTAGCCTCCTGAGAAAATTATTTTATTTCTATTTCCTCAGCTTTTATTTTTAAAAATTCAAACCTGTATTAGAAAGATTGAGAGTCGAACACCCACATACCTTTCACCTGGATTTGCCAATTGTTAGTTTGCTACCTTTGCTTTATTTCTCTGTCTCTTTTTTTCTTTGATATTTCATTATTCCTATAGGCATTTTGCTTGTAAAGCTGCATTATAATCAAAAGGTTGCTTACAGTGTGTGCAGGTTTTAAAGAGGGAAGTTAGTAGTGTGATTCAGAAATTTACTAACATCAAATGAAGAGAGTGGGCTCTTTAAAATGCTCAGGTCTATTGCATATCTATCCTAAAAAAAATTAATGGAGTAAAAAAAAACCCACCAATAATTCGGTGTTTTTCTTTTTCTTTTAATAAAATGGTGCTAAACTGATTTATTTAGGTTTTGAAAAGAACAGAAATTTAAATTTTGAATCTTGACAGTGATTATTAGGGGTCAGAGCTCACATTTGCTAGGCAAAATTGGGTCAGCATTAAGGAGGTGTTTCTGTGTAAAACACTGCTGAATGATTGTGACCAGACAAACTTAGGTTTTTGGATCAAGGCACTCTATCTTTCGTATGGTGCATGGGAAGGCACTACCACTGGTCCTGGCTATACTTGTAGGACTGACCACACCCTTTTTCTGATGGACAAGTTTTCTTACTAGGCCAAGAGCCACTGTGTCTCTCTCTAAGGTAATTTACCATGTCCCTGCTCCTTCCACTGTGTGTTGATGACATAGATCTGAGGTAGCTTTCCTTGTTCTTAAGTGCACTTCATGGTCTCTCCTATGCTTCTGCTGCCTGTAATTCCCATCTCTATATATTGGTGGCTGTCTTGAAGTATTTTATCAATAATGTATTATATTATCTGTCTATCACAGTGGGACAGGTCACCAGAAATGTAGCAGCTTAAAACAGCACACATTTATTATCACACAGTTTCTGTGGGTCAGGCTTACCTGGATCCTCAGCTTAGTGTCTCACATGGCTGTAGTCAAGGTATTGACTGGCCTGTATTCTTGCCTCAACACTTGAGAATCTGCTTCCAACTTCACTCAGGTTGCTGGCAGAGTTCATTTCTTTGTGATTGTCGGGCTAAGGGATCTATCTTCTTGTTGACTGTTAGCTAGAGGCCGTACTCAGCACCTACAGGCTGCTTGAAGTCCCTTGCCATGTGGATTTTCCCAGCATGGTGGCGTACTTCATTGAGTCAACAAAAAGAGCCTCTAGAGCTAGTCTGTTAGCAAGACCAGAGTTATATAACATGACTTAATCACAGGAGTAGTATCCCATAATCTCTGCCACATTTATTTTTAATTTTTAATTTATTTTTGGCTGCTTTGGGTCTTTGTTGCTGCGTGTGGGCTTTCTCTAGTTGCGGCAAGAGGGGGCTACTCTTCGTTGTGGTGCGTGGGCTTCTCATTGCGGTGGCTTCTCTTGTTGTGGAGCACGGGCTGTAGGCATGCAGGCTTCTGTAGTTGCAGCACGTGGGCTCAGTAGCTGCGGCACACAGGCTCTAGAGCGCAGGCTCAGTAGTTGTGGCGCATGGGCTTAGTTTCTCCACGGCACGTAGGATCTTCCCGGACCAGGGATTGAACCCGTGTCCCCTGTGTTGGCAGGCGGATTCTTAACCACTGTGCCACCAGGGAAGTCCCTTTGCTATATTCTTTTTATTAATGCAGATCACAGGTCCTACCTACACTCCAGGGGGAGGGATTACAGAAAGGTGTGGACACCAAGAGGTTGAGATCACAGAGGGTCACACATACTTAAAACTTTATGAAATAAGGTTTGTTTAGTCATTAAATTATGTATCAAATATTTATTGCGGTTAACATCTGCTTTCATCTCTGACAGAGTAAGTGGATTGTGTTTTTCCTCTAGTCATAAGCAGCTATAAAGCCAGACAAAGTATATGAAGTAGAGCTGTTTTCAGGCACTGGATATAGAGAGAAAGAGAACAAACTAGGTGAGCCCCACATTTAGCCCATCTCTGTGCTTCAAGGTAATTGGCTAACTATGTCATGGGGAGTGGAACTCAAGCAGAGCAAGGAAGTTCTACTGAACTGAGGGTGCAGAGATTGGAGTTCTGGGCTGCTGAAGCAGCTGGAACTTGTTAGGTTGTTGAAGAAGAGGGTACACACAGAAGTATGAGTTCCCCAAGAGTGCTTGGCTGAGGGTTGGGCTGCACACATGTAGGTGATGTTCCTTAAGGCCTAGTAGAGAGTGCATGTTAGGGGGTTAAAAGTGGGAGAAATATCATAATACCTGGAGATGTTGGATTTCAGCCCATCCAGAGTGGAGAAAGGCCTAGTTAATATACTAGATATTAATCTTAGATTCCTGAAAGGCTGTGCTTTTGGAAAGGTTTGGCAAGTTATGCCCTGTGTGCCAAATCTGGCCCACTGACTGTTTTTATATGTCCTGTGATCTGAGGATGGTTTTTATTTTGTTAGTGGCTGAAGAGAAATTAAAAGAAGAATAATACTTTGTGACATGTAAAAATGATGTGGAATATAAATTCTAGTGATCATAAATAATGGATGGATGCAGCCAGCCATGTTAATTCATTTACATACTGCTTTTGGACTACAACAGCAGAGTTGAATGCTTGCTATAGACATTGTATGGCCTACAAATAATACATTTACCATCTTGCTCTTTACAGACAAAGTTTAACTCCTCTTACAGAGTAAGGATTGCTCTAGATTTTCCCTAATAAAACCTAAAGTTAAGCCTTTTTAAGATCAAGGAGAGGCTCCAGGCAGAACAAACTCAACAAGAAAGACAGTATAATCTAGAATCCTTACACCATATTCACAATGTTTAGCATACAATCGTCTATGACTACACATGCAAATAAGCAGGGAAACTTGAACCATATCAAGGGGAAAAATGCTGTCAGTAGACATTGACCCTGAAATAACCCACATTTGGAATTAGCAAAAAATGAATTAAAGCAACTATTATAAACTCAGTGACTTAAGATGACAAAATTGCAGAACTGAAAAGAACAGTATCTGAAATTAAAAGTTCACTGATGGACTTAACAGTGAATTGGAGATGGCATAAGAAAGCTTCTGTGAACTTGACAGATCCATAGAAATTATCCAATGTGAAGAACTGAGATAAGAAAATTGGAGGGAGGTGGGAACAGAGTCCCAGTGACTTCTGGGATAATATCAAGCAGTCTAACATACATGTAATTGGAGTCCTAGCAGGAAAGGAAGGAGGGCATGGGTCAGAAAGAAAATTTTAAGAAATATGATTTGACTCACATTTCCTGGTTTCAAAGCAACAGTAAACACAACTACATGGTACCAGCAACTAAAGTACAAGCAACCAAAGAAAAAAATAGAGAAATTGGACTTCATCAAAATGAAATACTTTCTGTGCTTCAAAGGAAATGAAAAGACAACCCACAGAATAGGAGAAAATATTTGCAAAATTATATATTTAATATGGTCTGGTGTCCTGAATATATAACGAACTGTTAGAATTTAGTAATAAAAAGGTAAATAACCCAATTAAAAATGGAAAAAGGATTTGAGTAGACACTTCTCCAAAGAAGATATATAAATGGTCAGTAAGCATATGAAAAGAAACCAAGCATAATTATTTATAGTTGCGAAGACATGGAAAAAAACCTCAGTGTCCATCAACCGATGAATGGATAAGGAAGATGCGGTATGTATATACAATGGGATACTACTACTCAGCCATAAAAAAGAATGAAATTTTGCCATTTGCAGCGACATAGATAGACTTGGAGGGCATTATGCTAAGTGAAATAAGTCAGAGAAAGATAAATACTGTATGATGTCACTTACGTGTGGAATCTAAAAAAT
Source organism: Kogia breviceps (assembly GCF_026419965.1). Taxonomy (NCBI): domain Eukaryota; kingdom Metazoa; phylum Chordata; class Mammalia; order Artiodactyla; family Physeteridae; genus Kogia; species Kogia breviceps. The sequence continues at coordinate 38,422,961 of NC_081322.1, read as the reverse complement.
AGGATAAACTAGTGAATATGACATAAAAGAAGGAGATTCACAGATACAGAGAACAAACTAGTGGTTACCAGTGTTGGGGGAGAGGAGACATAGAGGTGGGGGAAGTGGGAGGTACAAACTCTTGGGTGTTAGATAGGCTCAAGGATGTACTGTGCAACACGGGGAATATAGCCAGTATGTTGTAATAACTGTAAATGGAAAGTAACCTTTAAAAATTGTATAAAAATAAAAAATGAAAAAAACCCACAAAACCTCAGCATAATTAGTCATTAGGGAACTGCAAATAAATACCTCAGTGAGTTACCCCTTCCTGCCCACTAAAATAGCTATAATCAAAATGTTGGACAATAACAGGTGTTGGAGAGAGTGGGCTAATTGGTACTTTTCATATGTTAAGTGTTACTGTTGTGAATGTAAAATGCTGCAGCTGCTTTGGAGAACAATCTGGCAATTCCCTCAAATGATTAAGACCTGCCTTATGACCCACCAACTCCATTCATAGTTATATACACAAGGGAATTGAAAACATATGTCTACCCATCAACTTGTACATGGTTGTTCATAGCAGCTTTAGTCATAAGAACCAAGAAGTGGAAGCAATCCAGATGCTTATCAACTGATGAACGGATATACAAAATGTATATCCATACAATGGAGTATAGTTTGGCCATGAGAAGGAACAGAGTACTGTTGCATGCTATAGAACAGATGAACCTTGAAACATACTGAGCCTGAGCAAAAGGAGGCAGACTCAAAAGGCTGCACTTTATATGATTCATTATATGAAACGTCCAAAATATGCAAATCCATAGAGACAGAAAGTTGAGCAGTGGTTTTTCAAGAGCTGGAGGGAGGACAGAATGGGGAGTGACTGCTTACAGATATGAGGTTTGTTTCTGAGTGTTGAAAATATTATGTAATTAGATAGCAGTAATGGTTGTACAGCTTGTGAATAGAGTTGTTCCTGGGTGTCTGTGGGGGGTTAGTTCCATGACCCCCTTCTCCATAACAAAATACACCGGATGCTGAAGTCCCTTATATAAAATGGTGTAGTACAGTCAACCCTCCGTATCCACAAGTTCTGTATCCACAGATAAAACCAACTGCATTTTTTTTTTTTTTCCCGTACATGGGCCTCTCACTGTTGTGGCCTCTCCCGTTGCGGAGCACAGGCTCCGGACGCACAGGCTCAGTGTCCATGGCTCACGGGCCCAGCCGCTCCGCAGCATGTGGGATCTTCCCAGACTGGGGCACGAACTCGTGTCCTCTGCATCAGCAGGCGGACTCTCAACCATTGCGCCACCAGAGAAGCCCAAACCAAGTGCACTTTGATCCGTGGTTGGTTGAATACATGGATGAAGAAGCTGCAGGTATGGAGGGCAACTGCATACTAAGAACTACTGAGTTCTAGTCTTTAAAATGGTCAGTTTTAAGTGAATTGTATATGAACTATATCTCAATTTTTTAAAAAAGAAATAATGATTAATAATTTTCCAAAGTTGGGGGAGAAAACAGTCTGTGTGTTAAAGAAGGTCAGCAAATCTAAAGCAAGTAACTATATAGAAAACCACATCCAAGCACATCATAAACTGCTGAAAACCAGTTATAAACAGAAAATCTTGAAAGAAGCCACCAAAAAAATGACACAAGAGAACAGTAGGTTAAAGATGGGTGAGTTCTCATCAAATAGCGAAGAACAAAAGAAACAAATAGTGAAGAACAAAAGAAAATTGAATGATGTCTTAAAGCACTGGAAGAAGCTACAGGCAGGAATGAAGAACACTAGAAATGGTTAAATAAATGGTAAATAGAAAAAAATTACCTCTTTTAACTTCTTTAAAAGATAAATGACAGTTTAAGGCAAGAATAATATAATTTTAAGGAAGGGTTAATAATGTCTGTAAGTAAAATATGTGGCCACACTTATCTAAAGGATGAGGCCAATAAATCTTCAGTTAGCTATGGGTCGAAGAAATCACAAGGGAAATTTTAAAAGTATTTCAAACTGAATGATAATGGAAACACAACATATTGAAGTTTGTGGGAGTCACCCTAAGCAGTGCTTAGAGGGAATTAAGAACTTTCTATAGTAGGAAAACATAATTTCTGATACCAGGAATGAAAAAATGGGATATTTCTATAGATCCTATAAACATTAATAGGATAGTAAGAAATATCATGAACAACTTTATGCCAGAAAATTTGACAAATGGACAAATTCAATGAAAAGAAGAAGTAGCAGATATGAATAGCCCCTGAATATATGTAGAAGTTAGATTTGTAATTTTAAAAAAAATCCTCATAAAGTAAAATTCCTTGCCTAGTTTCGTGATTGGTGAATTCTATCAAATGTTTAAGGAATAAATAATGTCAATCTGTAGGCTTTTTCCAGAAATAGAAGAGGAGGGAATATTTTCCAATTTGTTTTACAGGCCAGAATAACTGATACCAAAACCTATTAAAGATATTAAAGGAAAATTGCAGACCAGTATTTCTAATGAACTTGGATGCAGACACTCTCAAGAAAATACAAGCAAATTGATTGTAGCAACATATAAAAAGACAATACACCATGACCATGTTGAGATTGTCACACAAATACAAGGGTGACTCAACTTCGTTATCAATGAATCGATTTAATTCATTTCAGCATATTAGCAGAAAAAAGAAATCATGATTTGATGAATAGATGCAAAAAAAGCTTTTGACAAAACTCAGTACCCGTTGTTCATCAAAACTCTTAGCAAGCTTAGGAATAGAAGGGAATTGTCTCAATTTGACAAAGGCTAAATATGAGAAGCCTACAGCTGAAATCATGCTAAATGGTGGTTTACTGAATGTTTCACGCTAAGATCAGGAAAAAGGCAAGAGTGTCTGCTTTCACCACTTCTACATAGTTTTGCTCTACTGCAAGATACATGTTCCTAAAAAGTACTGTGTTGTTAGAAATCAGAGGAAACCCCAAAACTTCATTAATGACAAATGAAAAAGATAGGAACCTAATAAAAGCACAATTTTACATATGTTAAATGGTTAAGGAATACATAAGTACTAAAATGAATATGGCACTCTATGTTGAAAAAGACTGGAAATTTGCTGTTGAAATGAGCATTGGAAAGGATTGCAGCTTGTTAGTTACTGTGAAGTGATAGGAGGAAGGTTATCTGAAATCAGACAAAATTGTAACATAGGATGTGGATGAGTGTAGCTCATAGTGTAAATTAAAGTAGTGGATCCATTTCTGAAGTGTGTGTGTGTTTTGTGTGTTCTGATGTGGTTTGGTTTAGCTGGGTGCATTTTTTGTCTTCACCTACTATTGTGGACAATGTTTACAAAAGTAAACATGAAATTTACATTGTTCAAATTGTTCCCTAATATATCATTCACTTTGGAACACATCCAAAAGATCTAAACAGACATATATATGCACACACACATATATATATGTGTGTATATATATGAACAGATATATAATATATGTATGTTATGTATATGTATGTTCATATGGGAATAACCAATTAGCACATGAAATGGTGCTCACCATCATCAGTCATCAGGGAAATGTGTATTAGAAACCAAAATGAGATGTTGCTTCACACTCAGTAGAATGACTAAAATTAAAAATACAGTACCGAAAAAAAAGGAATTCCCTGGTGGTCCAGTGGTTAGGACTTGGCACTTTCACTGCCCTGGGGCGGGTTCAATCTCTGGTCAGGGAACTAAGATCCCGCAAGCCACACGGTGCGGCAAAAAAAAAAACTTCTGACAGTACTAAGTTTGAGGAATATAGTAACCAGAACTCTCTTACATTGCTGGAGGGAGTATAAAATTGTACTTTCATCTTGGAAAATAGTTTGGCAGTTTTTAAATAAAGTTAGACATAAACTTTCTTTATGACAGCACTTCTATTTCAAGGTATATACTCAGAAAAATGAAAACATGTTTTCAGAAGACCTTTACACTAATGTTCATAGCAACTTTCTTAATAACAGCCAAAATTTGCATATAATCTTAATGTCTACTAACGGGGTTTTGGATTAATAGATGGTGGTGTATCCATTCAGTTGTACACTACTATGCAATAAAAAGTAACTACGGATACATGCAGTAACAAAAATGAATCTCAAAAACGTGCTAAGTGAAAGATGCTAGAGTACACCATACCGCACATTGTGTGATTCTGTTGGTATGTGATTATCTTATAGGCAAACCTAATCTCTGGTGATACAAATCAGATCAGTGGTAGCTGAGGTTCAGAATGGGGGAACTGATTGCACAGGACACCAAGGAACTTTTTAGAAGGTGATGGTAATGTTCTATATCTTGTTTGGGCTGACAGTTACGCAGTATCAAAATTCATCTAACTGTATGCGTAAAATTTCTTCATTTGGCTGTATGTGAAATCATATCTCAATAAAGTTACTTTTTTTTTTTTTTTTTTGCGGTACGCGGGCCTCTCACTGTTGTGGCCTCTCCCATTGCGGAGCACAGGCTCCGGACGCGCAGGCTCAGCGGCCACGGCTCACGGGCCCAGCCGCTCCGCGGCATGTGGGATCTTCCCGGACCAGGGCACGAACCTGCGTCCCCTGCATCGGCAGGCAGACTCTCAACCACTGTGCCACTAGGGAAGCCCGAGTTACTTATTTTTAGAAGTTTATTGAGATGACACAGACTTGAGAACAGTCTTGGTCTCTGTCTTGTGGAGCTTTAAGACTACAGTGACAGAAGAATATAAATGATATTATAGAGTCAAGTATAAGGACTTTGTGAACATGACCTAGACTTGGGGAGTAAGGGAAATTTCCTGAAGGAAGTCATATCAAAACTGAATCTGAATTTTGAGGAGGATTTTTTTGGGGGGTAGGTGTGTAGGTGGTTGAGAGATAGGCAAGAAGAGTGTGCCAGACAGAAGAAATAGTTTGTGTAAAGGAACAGAAAAGAGAATATGGCTGAAAGAATGTCTGAGCAGATGACAGATATTCAGGATCATTGGAGCAGAGACTGTATGTGGGAGAGAAGGGAAAGAGAATGGAGTATGTGAAATGCAAGTAAGAGATTATGCTGGAGAGGTTAGCAGAGCGAGAAATCATTCGAATGTTGAAAGCATTAGAAGTTTGATTTTATCCTAAAAGTAGAGCAGAGCAGCTGAGTGAGAAGACCAGATTTGCATTTTAGAAAGATCACCATGACTCCAAATGTGAAAAATGAATTAAAGAGAGTAAGATTTGGGGCATGGGATCCAGTCACGAGGTTTTTCAGAAATTTCACATAGTTGTTAATTTGTACTAGGAAAGTGGCATTGGGAATGTTGAAAGTGAATGGATTCAGATCTATTTAGGATGTAGATTCAACAGAACTTGATTGGATGTGGGAGACGAGGAGAAGGAGGAATCAGCAGTACGTGGGAAATGTTTTTTTTGTTTTGCTCTATTGTCATAATAGAGCTTGTAATATTATTATTAATAGACTGAAAAGGCTTTTTTTCCCACTAACTTTGTAAGTAGTTTTAATGTTTCGTTTAGTGTTATTTGGTTATCTCTAATGCATCTGGACATACTCCAGACTGCCTGGATTAATATTTTAATTAAAGGACACAGGAAATAATATTTAAGTAAAATGAACCTTTCAGGAAAAAAGTGAAATTAGATCTAGTTTATTAGGATTCTGACTTGGAAGATTAATGAAAGCAAGTAAACATGGTGTTAAAGTCGCTGCCTTTATTTGCAAGAATTTGGACTGAAAAGATATGCACTTAAACACAACTGCTCATGTATATGAGAAGAGATTTAGAAATGTAATGTAACAAATCAAGATTCTGCTTGTAATTTTATTGTGAAGCTTTCAAAAAAAAGATTTCCCACCCCAGCCCAAGCTAATCATGGAAAGAAGAGCATTTCATGAGTAGAAGCTGTGGGGGCTTTGGCTGAGACATCTGACACTGTATTCATTGCCACAATTAATTCAGCTGCTATGGCTGCCTAAGCAGGTATCTCCGTTTTTCTGTTACTGCTCTCATGCTTCCCCTGAGTTCATTTCATTAAAGAGTTCATCTGGAGATAGGGCATTCTCTGTTGAAGGGTAGGGGTACAAACACGCACTCTGTTAATAGACCCCCTCTTTTGCTATAAAGACTAGGCATTTGGAATTGTCAGCTATCAATTATAGGTGTAAGCATTGGTTAAGTTTAGAAACCTGCAAAGCAGTGGGAGTCTGGGAAAAGCAAAACCTCAGTACCTTCTCTGGTTACAAGAGCCATTAAAGGAATTAGCAGCCTATGCTGATGCAACACTAAAAAATGGCAGGATTTTTTTCCTCCTGATTTTTCAAACCAATGGTTTGAGAGATCCTAACTCCTTTTTTTCATAATCGCTTGTGTACAATTTTAAGAAATTCTAACGGTATTTAAGCTTAAATAGGTCATAAATTAAAGTACATGAAAACAATGTTTTCTTTGGAATATGAACTTGTATATTTTCTGCCACTCATTCATAACCAAAGTGGATAATTAGCAGTGTAGTGAACTGTACAGCAAGAGTCCCCAGCCTGTTAGGAACTGAGCCGCACAGCAGGATGTGAGTGGTGGGCAAGCGGGCGAAGCTTCATTACCCCCTGAACCTCCCCGCCCAAATCCCTTCCCAGGAAAAACCGGTCCCTGGTGCCAAAAAGGTTGGGGACTACTGTATAATAACTGAAAAAGCCCTTCTAGACTTCCCTGGCAGTCCAGTGGCTTAAGACTCCACCCTTCCACTGCAGGGGGTGCAGGTTCTATCCCTGGTTGGTTGGGGAGCAAAGATCCCACATGCTGCACGGCCTAAAAAAGTAAAAAATAAAGCACTGGTCTGAAAAAGCCCTTCTAATTTTATAGATCAAGTGTAACAAAACTGAAATTTTCTTAAATCATAATGCTAATCATTATCATATTGCTAATCCATTTGTCTGTAATAGAATTGATATGATGTACACTTAATTCTTTGTCCTGGTCAGGAATCCAGGGCAGATCCCTTCAGTCTAGCTGATTCAGAGCAAATACAGCTGATTGTAAAGTTGCTTAAGGCAGGGACACTCTCTCTGCTGTCCATATCCTCTCTCATCTTTTAGTTTTATCTGTCCCTCATATTCTCCTTTTGCCTTTTCATTCTTAAGACATTTTATATTTTCTCCTGTTCTTTGCCTTTGTGTGCCTGTGTTTGAAAGCATCCATCTTAATTCTTTATGGACTTCTAGTTCAAGAGCACCATGAAACTGGAATCCATTTGTACCTAGAGAGACAATTTGATTGTCTCAGCTGTTTCCTTCTGCTCTAGGCAACTGTGACCAGCGGGTAGTTATATAGTGGCTTACCATTTACTCAGCAGAAACTGTGAGGCTGGATTCTATGAAAATAGAAGGAGGTGTGACTGATTATTTGCGTTTAAAAAATATGCTTTAGGAGATAGCCATAGGTAGTCAAGTGCCTTTTCCTTTGGTAGGAGGGCATCTGTGGTAAGTTTCCTAATCATTCAGGAGCTTTCCATGACTTAGATCATTGAATGTTGTCTATTAATACAATAACATGAGTAGGCTGTAACTAATGCTATTTTCTACCATTATTATTTGACTCCATTTTTATTAAAGGACTTACAGAACAATGTCTTTTTTTGGTAAGATAATATTCAAATATAATCATTAAGTACATATTTAGGTCTTAAGGAGGAAGTGGTATTGCATGGTGGTTTAAGAGCTGGGACTGTTGAGTCAGACTAATTCTAGCTCCACCACTAGCAAGCTGTACAATTCTATCCACTCTGAGAGCTTTATTTATATATTTTTTATCTGTAAAATAGCAATAACAATAGTGTTTACCTCAAGAGTTGTTAGGAAAATTAAATGATTTAATCCATATTAAAGTCTTAGTACAATGTTTGTCACATACTAAGTGTTCAATTAGAGTTAGCTATTATTGTTAATATCTTTCTTTTTTTCGGTGAAAAGTGCATGGCATCTCATTTACATAACTGCTTATTTGTCAATGATCATTGCCTCAACTGCCTGAAAGATTCAGTGAAGGTAAAGAATGTAAATTTAGCTATTTGACCTTACATTTTTACAGCTTTGTTAAGCTCTAATTGACCTAAAGGAAACTATGCATGTTAAAAGTGTACACTTTGATAAGTTTATACTGCAGTTTATGTATTTGTTTACCTGTTGACATTTAGGCTGCTTCCTGTGTTTTTACTGCTACAAATAAAGCTGCTGTGAACATTCACGTACAAGTCTTTGTGTAGACATATGCTTTTATTCCTCTTAAGTAAATACATAGTTGTAGAATGACAGGATCAGATGTTTGCTTTTTTAGAAGAAACTACCAAACTGTTTTCCACAGTGTTTGTACCATTTTACATTTCCATCCACATTCTTGCCAATACTAGGTATGGTCAGTCAAAAAGCTATTTTTAAAATTCTTGCTCTTTCATATCTTTTCTCACGTTGTATAAATGCATACCATATCACATGAGGATTATTTGGAAAAAGTGCAGAATATGCCAGACAGCTAAAGATTTTTAAGTTAATTTTTTAAAGTATTTGGAGTTATACTAAAATCTCTTTATTGCAAAGGTAAGAGGTGGTCTGCTTAAAATATTGGAAAATTGCAGGAGATAACAGTTCTTTGAAGAGCTAATTTTGTAATGTGTGTGCCTGTTTTATATATGTATTTTTTCTTCCTTTGATAGAGTTTTCCAGAAAAGGACCTTCTGCACTGTCCATCTAAGGATGTAATTGAAGCTCATTTTATGTCTTGTGTGAAAGAAGCAGATGCTTTAAAGCACAAAAGTCAAGTAATTAATGAAATGCAGAAAAAAGATCACAAGCAACTCTGGATGGGTTTACAAAATGGTAAATATAACAATGTTTAATTTCATAATACCACTTTATGAAGTATGAAGTAACTATAATTCTGTGAGTAATTGGTACATCTTAGGGTTGGTGGTACAAGTTTAAATTCCAGCCTCTGTGCACAGAATTTCACAAAGACGCTACCTTTGGTCATACATTTCTTACATTGTACCCTTCTAGCATCCCTCTTCCTGGATTCCCTAGCATTAGACAGATTGCTTTGCCCATAATATAAGACAGTATAAACTTCCTGTGTTTAGCTTCTGGAAAAAGTGCCCTTAGTCCTAGTCACGATCCTTCTGGAATTGCAACGGAATACTCTGTGTTTGTACCAAAATACTTCAGCCTGGGTAGGGCACAATCCATAGTCTCTGCTTTCTCAGAACAGGAAGCCTTGCTTTGTGCTCAGATTTTCTCTCTCCTGGCTGGGATTTAGAAAATACACTCAGGGAAAAAGCTGAGGGGAATCTGCGATTTACTGATGTATTCTTCTTCTCTTAGCCATCATAGTTCCTTAATGTTGCCTGCATTGATTGCCCTCCAGTGCCTACACACAGTTCTGTATGCAAGCAGTTCTCACTTTGCATAGGTCAAATATGCATGAATTTCAGTTAACATGCTTTAGTTAAATAATGCCAGTTCCCCAACAATGTGGCTCAAATTTAATTTGTCATGGTGTATTAACTGTGAATAATCACATAAAGTACAATTACGTAAGAGTTAGCTCTTCGGTCCAGTCATCATGTAACAACAGATACATGTCATGATCAGTGACCGGTCACTTTCTTTCAGTGTCTGTCAGTGAATCGTAGTCATGCCGCTGTTATTTAATTCACTCACAGACAGCAGAGCATGCAGTTGTGTTGCCTCCTTGTGTCCATTGATAAGCCCACATAACATTTTGTAAAACTGGATAATTGAAAGAGGGAATTAGCCAAGAAAGATGAAAGTGTAGCAAAGAATCAAAAAGTGATAATGCTGGAAGTGAAATTTGAATAGAAGGTAGTGGAATTATAGAAGACATAGCTAACTGTGGGGCTGTTGACACTACCACCATTTGAGAGACTTTAGATATGCAGCCCCAGGAGCTTAGCGAAGGCAAACTCTTCCACACAAATGAGGGAAGTGGTTGTGATGAAAAGGATGACGTTATCCCAGAGGGGTTGATACTGGCAAAAATACCACATTAAAGGAACAGGGATATCTCATGGTGTTGAAAGTGCAAGTAACATGTTTGAAGTTGATCCAAACTTAGAAAGGAGTATGATAATTTGCCAAGGTTTAGGAAAGATGCTTGCTTGTAAGAAAGCAGGCACTATTCAAATTGTGCTTAAGATTTTTACAAATAAAGCACTTTAATTCTCCATGTTTCTTTCTTTTTTTTTTTTTTTTTTTTTTTTTTTTTGTGGTACGCGGGCCTCTCACTGTGGTGGCCTCTCCCGTTGCGGAGCACAGGCTCCGGACACACAGGCTCAGCGGCCATGGCTCACGGGCCCAGCCACTCCGCGGCATGCGGGATCTTCCCAGACCGGGGCACGAACCCTTGTCCCCTGCATCGGCAGGCGGACTCTCAACCACTGCACCACCAGGGAAGCCCCCTAATTCTCCATGTTTCTAATGCTTTAATTAGTGTACTGTTAAACACAGTAATAAATAAATATTAGTTTTATTTACTTTTTTCATTTTCCTGTACATTTATAACCATCAGAATTTTTAATATTTTGACAATTTTCTAAAAGATCACAAAACAATCATAAATTTTCCCATTAACTATTAAGATCACTTTGCATGTTTTATGTTGCATGGTCATTTTTCCAGTCCTGCACTACTTTGCAAAGCAAGGACCGTCTGTATTTTGTCCATCTTCGATAGTTGTTTTTGGACAAGGAGTTGATACAATATAAGCTGCTCTTTCATGGCAACTACTAGAATAAGAGAAGACCCCTCTTTTCCCCTTAAAAAAAAATGTGATACAGTTTTATCTTTTGGATTGTATCATTACCATTTCACAGACTCGTCTGTAGTTATTTCATATTTATTAAACTTTCATTATGCAAAATACAGGGCATTATCTGTGACTTCATTAGTACAAAAGGTATGTATTTTATGACAGTGTGTCCTGAAAATTAAATTTTCACATTTCTTTTAAGTTTCTTAGACTTGACCCAAGTTACATGGAGTTGCTCCTTAGTTTCATATTTGTACCTCTGATATTTCTCAATTAGGTTGTAAGGTTTGCAAAAGGAAGGCACCAGGCCTTTCACTTCATTTATATTACTGAGTACACATATTCTTATTAAGTGATCAAAAGAGTTTACAACCCCTTAAGAAGGTGTACTTTTTCTTTTTCCTGGCTGGCTATTTGTAGATGAAGTGACATTTTAGGAGGCTTATGAATAAGAGGATTGCTGAAATGGAAGAAGACCAGGAATGTTCTAAAGAGAGAAGAGATCTGAGAGTAATTTGTCTTCAGAATTTAAGTAAATAATTTAGATGAACTTTTAAGTAGATGTTCTTGAAATCTATTGTGAGCATGGTGAGTCAGCTATAGAGAGCCCAGGGATTCAGCAGAGGATTCTAAAAATGATTGAACTGTTTCAGTTGGGGCATTAGAGGATTAGGTATGGAGGGTGATGGGTAAGAGTTGTGGAAATAACAAAGGTGTGGTTTTTAGTCTCAGCTCTTCTGGTAGCTCCTTAGGGCAAGTCACTCAATCCCTTTTAGCTTCAGTTTCTTTATCTATAAAATAAGAGAATACCTGCTGTGTTTTCCTATAAATGTTTTTAGAAGCTTTAACAAAACACTAATACAGTTTATGTGAAAGTGTTTGAAAGGAAGTAAAGCTGTCTTGATAAAAAGAATTATTGAGAAGTCACTTTGAGACTCTAGAACAGGGGTTGGCAAAAAGTGTGTTCATGAGCCAGCCACCTGTTTTTGTAAATAAAGATTTATTAGAACCCTGCCACACCAATTCATTTATGTAACATGTATGGCTACTTTCATGCTACAACAGCTGAGTTAAATAGTTGTGATCAAAAAAACACAAACAACCCAATCCAAAAATGGGCAGAAGACCTAAATAGACATTTCTGCAAAGAAGACATACAGATTGCCAGCAAAACATGAAAGGGTACTCAGCATCACTAATCATTAGAGAAATGCAAATCAAAACTACAATGAGATATCACCTCACACCAGTCAGAATGGCCATCATCAAAAAATCTACAAATAATAAATGCTGGAGAGAGGGTGGAGAAAAGGGAACCCTCTTGCACTGTTGGTGGGAATGTAAATTGATACAGCCACTATGGAGAACAGTATGGAGGTTCCTTAACTAAAAATAGAACTACCATATGACCCAGCAATCCCACTACTGGGCATATACCCTGAGAAAACCACAATTCAAAAAGAGTCATGTACCACAGTGTTCATTGCAGCACTATTTACAATAGACAGGACATGAAAGCAGCATAAGTGTCCATCGACAGATGAATGGATAAAGAAGATGTGGCACAGGGCTTCCCTGGTGGCGCAGTGGTTGAGAATCTGCCTGCCGATGTAGGGGACACAGGTTCGTGCCCCGGTCCGGGAAGATCCCACATGCCACGGAGCGGCTGGGCCTGTGAGCCATGGCCACTGAGCCTGTGCGTCCGGAGCCTGTGCTCCGCAACGGGAGAGGCCACAACAGTGAGAGGCCCACGTACCACAAAAAAAAAAAGATGTGGCACATATATACAATGGAATATTACTCAGCCATAAAAAGAAACAAAACTGAGTTATTTGTAGTGAGGTGGATGGACCTAGAGTCTGTCATATGGAATGAAGTAAGTCAGAAAGAGAAAAACAAATACCGTATGCTAACACATATGTATGGAATCTAAAAAAAAAAAAAAGGTTCAAACAAACCTAGAGGCAGGACAGGAATAAAGACACAGACCTACTAGAGAATGGACTTGAGGACACGGGGAGGGGGAAGGGTAAGCTGAGATGAAATGAGAGAGTGGCATGGACATATATACACTATCAAATGTAAAATAGATACCTACTGGGAAGCAGCTGCATAGCACAGGGAGATCAGCTCTGTGCTTTGTGTCCACCTAGAGGGGTGGGATAGGGTGGGAGGGAGACACAAAAGGAAGGGTATATGGGGATATATGTATATGTATGGCTGATTCAATTTTGTTATACATCAGCAGCTAACACAACAATGTAAAGCAATTATACTCCAATAAATATGTTAAAAAAAAAGTCAAAAAAAAATAGTTGTGAAAGAGACCATGTGGCCCACAGCTTAAAGTATTTACTCTCTAACTAACCCTTTTAGAAAACATTTGCCAGCCTATAGAAGGTTGATTAAACCAACAGCTTGTATTTATCATTGATCTGAAGCATGACTCACAGTGTCACATATTCAGAGTTTGGTATAACTTAACGTTATCAGACTTAGTCTAATAACTGCCTCATTGCTATTTTTTAATATAAAAGAATATATATATATATATATATATTTTTTTTTTTTTTTTTTTTTTTTTTTTTACCGGTGTGCGGGCCTCTCACTATTGTGGCCTCTCCCGTTGCGGAGCACAGGCTCCGGACGCGCAGGCTCAGCGGCCATGGCTCACGGGCCCAGCCGCTCAGCGGCATGTGGGATCTTCCCGGACCGGGGCACGAACCCACGTCCCCCGCATCGGCAGGCGGATTCTCAACCACTGCGCCACCAGGGAAGCCCCAAAAGAATATATTTTTATAAAATTCCTTTTTTCCTATTTTTGTCTTAGCTTATATTCTTTCTTGGATATATGACTATTTTAAAGTTATTTTTATTAATTTAACTTTTATTAAATTACTTTTCAAATTGAGTTTCATTAAATCCAACTTAAAATGTTATGTGGTTAAAATATATTTTGTTCCTTCTTTTAGCTATAAATTATTTTTGTAGCTGTTATGTTTGGTTTTATTGGTACTGCTAATGATTAAGTTTACACACTCAAAATCCTACATGTGGTATCCTGTGGAGACCTTGATAGTTTATTTTCTACTTTTTAAAATTGAAATATACATTTAGAAAATCTTTGGCTGGGTAGAGGTTGTTTGTAGAAAATATGTTTTGGGGTAAAATGTTGAATGTTACCTACATTAAGGTAAATCGGTGAAAGGTGGGTATAGTAGTTCATTCTGTTCCTTCTGCCTAGAATAACCTTTCCCTCCCTTTTTGTCTATTTAATTCTTACTTAATGTTTTAATGCTCATCTGTCTTATCACCCTCTAAGTGAAAACTTCCCTCTTTTATTTTTTTTTTAGCCAACAACCTATTTATTGAACATCTAATATGTGCCTGACACTATGCTAGGAGCTAGTGATCATCCAGCAGTGATAGAACAAACATGAATCCTGTTTTTGTGAAGCTACAGCCAAGTGGAGGCAGAACTATTTATATTTTCATGCTCTCATGGCTCCTTGTCCATTCATATGCATTCTTGCTCTCATAATTCACTCTCTGGTATAGTTATGGTTTATGTATTCTGCTAGAATATAAATTTCTCTTGGTTAGAGTGTATCATGCATTTTCTGTATCCCCAGCACCTAGTATATTCTTAGGCATAGAATGGACAAAATAAATATTGACCTAGTGACTCCTTTATTTTAATCCTATCTAGTATAATAAGGTAATACTGTTGACAGCTTTTTATAAATAAATATTAGTATAAAATAGAGGAAGTACCTTTAAATTTTTCAATTATGGAAGTGGATTTTATGTTTAAGAATTTTTCCATCCAAAAGAAAGTCTTACAGATTTGTTAGGGCAAAGACATTTCACCTGTTGGTTAGTGTAATTGTAAACTGGTCAGAATTGAGACAAAGTAGATGGTAAATTTATTTCATTCAGAACTGCACTTGTACAGCATAGCAACTAAACGATTTAAACAATTTTTGAATACTTTCAAATGCTAATTTTAATTTTTCAGATCTCTGTGAAAGAGAAATAAGAAAAGCTTTTGAAACCAAGAAAGCTCATTTAAGACATACTGTGCCTTTCAGTGTTTTTTATGGGTTTTCATTTTAGGTATAAAAGTAAATTTAACCTCCCTGTGAAACAAAGGTAATGACCACAAAAAAAAGAGAAGAAAGTAGCATTTTTATTATTTATGAGGCACTTGTCACTATATTTGCAGGCTATTTTCTATTAAATGTCATAGCTAGAGATTTGAGGAAATCTCTAAAAAATATTTTTAGCATAATATATGACTTAGTTTTCAGCTTTGGTTTTCTGAGTATACAAAAAAGAAAAGATGGCATCAAATAAATTCCATAGACCTTCAAATAAATGCAAGTTTTCACTGCTAAATATTGAAAATTTACATTGTTTATAAAGTATGGTTAATCCTTTTGAGCTAAGTAATTTTTTAGAGAAATCAATTATTTGGTAGTGTACCGTTTTAACTTAAAACTGGTTTTAAAGAGGAAATAGTGGTTAGCTTAAGGTGAATTTTATGATAAGTCATAGCATTTTGAAAATACTTTTGTTTGGTGGGTGATGCAAAAGAAACGCAATGGTTCTAACAGGCTTATATGATAGAGACAGTTGGGTTGTGATTGCATTGCTTTGTTTTTATCAGTTGCAATATAGTAGTATAAGTAATGGACTGAGACTCTCTTGGTCCGAGAAGGAGCATTGGATAGTTAACATATGCTCCAAAGGAGCATTGACCTTTCTTTGCTTATCTCCTATTGATTGTGTGGCCATGGCAGATCACTCTTCTGAGATGGAGTTTTCTTATAAATGTCAGGGTGATGATACCTCACAAGACTCAGCTTCAAAGACTGTCCAGTGGTAATCACTTACACCTGAATTCTGGTGATTAGATATTCTTGATTCCATAGGATTTCCTGGGAGAATAATTATTGTTTATTTCTCTCTCTGTCTCTCTCTGTCTCTCTGTCTCTCTCTCTCTCTCTCTCTCCCCCTCTCCCTCTCCCTCTCCCTCTCCTTCTTTCCCTCTCTTCCTCCCTGGTCCTTTCAAGCAAGACTTAGGTAAAAGGCAATAGGTAACTTTCTAGAAATAAATGTGGTGTCATACAAAGACTACTAAAATAGAAAGACAAGAGATTTTTGGACTTAACTCTGTATCTTGAAGCTTCCATTTCTCTGCTGTAATCACAGTGTCAGTACTGTTCTAATGTGTAGGTGGTGTGGAAGGAGATTCCTAAGTAGAACTGTCAATAGGCAGCATAAGTATTCTTCTTGAACCTTTTGTCTCAGTGAAAGGTCACTATTTGGTAAGCTTCCTTTCTTTAGAAAAACTCAGATGTTTATCAGTCATGAGAACACTGGGATCACATTGTATAAATATGAGCAAAGAAAATAATGTAATGAGCATCCGCATACCTATCACCCATCTCAGCAGTTACCAGTATATGATCAGTCTTGTTTCATCTGCTCTCACCCCTCCCCCACTTTGAGTTTATAGAAATGTTCATTCTTTAATGTAGCGCTACGAATATTGCTCACAGATTATATTCTTCACAGACTTTATGCTCTGTTATTTAAACAAGTCTTGGAAAGAACAATCTTTATACAAGAGTTATGCCCAGATCCTGATAGTATGGATTAACCAATTATAAGAATCTACCACATGCCAGGCACTGTGCTAGGCATAGGGGGTGCTGGGGTGAGTATGACAGCCATGGTTCCTTCCCTCAGAGTTTACATTCTGGTGGGGGAGGCAGACATTAAACAGATAGCCTTTAAATAATTTTTACATTTGTATCTTGAGTTATAGAGGAAGGGATAGAGAGCAGTGTGGTTGTGATGAAAGTGTTCTAGGCACAGGGAATGATCTGGGTTAGGCTGAGAAGGAGAAAAGAGCTTAATAAATTCTAGGGCTCTAAGAAGGCTATTCTTTTTTTTTTTTTTTTTTTTTTCAAAATCAATATTTTATTTAAGGGGTACTTTTACTTCCTTTAAGCAAATCTTTAAAACCATGTTACTTGGACCTACCCCCTTCAAGCCTCCTGTGTTCTTCTGTGTTTAATCAGTGGTTCTCCAAAGCCTCAGTTTTCTTTATAAAGCTCCAGAAGGCTATTCTGACTAGAGCATGGTGATCAAGATTGAGAGTGGCAAGTAGATAACACTGCAAATTGGATAGAGGACCCTATCTATTCAGGGTCTGATAGGACATTTTAGTGATATTGAACTTAATCTACAGGGAGTGAGGTGGGGTAGATAGCGGACTGCTGAGATTATAAGGGATATAAAGGAATCAGATGTTCTTTTTTAAATTATCTCTGACTACTGTATGGTTAATGATTTAGAAGGGAACAAATATGGAATTAAAAGGCCAAGTACGAGTCCATTCCAGTGGTTAGGTAGCATATGAATTTTTCAGACTACAGGGCAGTCTTGAAGGTAGAGAGAAGTGGATGGTTTTGAGAAATATTTGAGATGTAGACTTGCTAGGACTTAGTATTTGGTTGAATGTGGTGGGTAATAGAATGAAAACTGTCATAGTTGGTTCCCAGACATTTTAGAAACTGTTGAGTGTGCCTAACTACACGCATCCAGTTTACAGACACCCAGAAGGAGATCTTTATTGTTACATTAAGATAAATCATTTTTTGGTATCCAGTACCTTAATACTGTCATAAAAAGAAACGTGGTCACTTTGATGCTATAAGTATTTTAAAATTTATGCTGATTTCTACTAATTATTGTTTTACTTTCTAAATGCTCAGAAACATTCTAAAACTTTGCTAAAGATTGACGTCAGGCTTACCAGTTGATAAAATCCATTCATATTTTTAGGTTGAAACATTTGCCTGTCTGCTGACCTCAGGCACCTCTCTCATTTTCCATTGTTTCGTAAGATTATTGGCATTGGTTTTGTAATCCTATCTTTAAGTTCTTTTAGTGTCCTCTGAAGTAATTTTCCTTTGTCTGAAGGCTTGCATTAATTTAAAGCAGAGTACCTACTGTTACGTCTGAATCTTTTGAAGCATCATTTTTATTTTAGCTAAGCTTTCACACTTTCTTCTTTGAAAATCATTCTCTTGTTGAAGAAAATGGAAACGAAACAGAAGTTGGATAGTTTAGCTTTCTCTCTGTCATCTCTTAATATGATAACCATCTTTCCCAATAATGTTCTCCATGCGTTCGTTCGTTCTTTGCCAAACATGGTTTATAAAGCTCGTTTTGTTCCCCCCCCCCCTTTTTTTTTTAAATAAACCTCTTCTTGTGCTTGGTGTTGATCTTCCTGCCACTCTTCTTACATACTCCTTTTATTAGTCAGGATTCTCCAGAGAAATAGAATGAATACACACACACACACACACACACACACACACACACACATATTTATTATGAGGAACTGGTTCATGTGATTTTGGAGTCTTACAAGTCCCACAATCTGCCCTCTGCAAGCTGAAGACTCAGGAAAGTCAGTGGTGTAATTCACTCTGAGTTTCAAGGCCTGAGAAGCAAGGATGCTGCTGGTATAAATCCCAGTTTACTGGTAGGAAAAGATGAGATGTCTCAGCTCAAGCAATGGGGCAGGAAAAAGGGGGGCAGATTCCTATTTCCTCTGCCTTTCCTTTTGTTCTCTTCAGGTTCTCAACTGATTGGACGATGTCCATTCACATTGGGGTGGGCAGTCTACTGAAATGCCACATATTCATGTGCTAATCTCATCCCAAAACACCCTCACAGGCACACCCAGAAATAATGTTTAATCTGGACATCTGTGGCCAGTCAAGTTGATACATAAAATTAACCATCACATTCCTGCTATAACTTGGTTCATCTTTTATGGGTGTCATTTTAATGTTAATTCATTGAACAGGTAATTATTGAATCCATACTGGAGATAAAGTAGTGAACAAAATAGACTGAATTTCCTGCCCTTATGCAGCTTAAATTATCATGGGGGAGACAGACAATAAGTATATATAAAAGTAAAATACATCATGCACCTTATGATGATGAGGGGTGCTGTGGGAGAAAAAGCAGGGAAAGATGAGAAAGGACTGTGTTGGGAGAGGGCATTGCTGTTTTTCATCAGGTGGTCTCAGAAGGCCTCACTGATTGAATGACATTAAATGAAGACCTAAAGCAGGACCATACATTTATCTGGGGTTCATAATTCCTTCCTAGGCAGAGGAAATGGCAGGGGCAAAGCCTCTGAGGTGGGGAAAAATGCTAGGTACTTTTGAAGACTTAATCCTATTAGTAGCTTTTACCAAAAGTGAGAGAGAATGTAAGTTGTTTTTCCCTAGGATACCGTTTTCCTCTAGAGTGCTTGTTATATTTCCCCTCTACCTGTGAGAACAATCTATAGTATAGTCGCATCATTTAAAAAGAAAATAATTCTATGTAGCAAAAATGTCACTTTTCTATTATCTGGTTCTTTCCCTAAGTTTCGTGTGACAGAAAGCATCCTTTTGGCAGTGATCTTACCCTATTTTGAAAGCAGTAAACAGTGCTGAGAATAGAGATCATTAGGGATTGGGCCTGTTTTTATTAAGGTTAGTTATAAAAGACCTGTTTGAGAAGGTGATATTTAGGCTGAAATCTTAAGGATGGAAGGGAACTAGTCACATTAGGCAATGGCATGTTTTAAGAACATGAAGCAAAAAGGAGTTTGGTACATTTTAAAAAATAGAAAGAAGGCCAGTGTGTCTTGGCCAGTGACCAAGAAGGAAGAGTGACATGCAATGAGGTTAGAGAAATGGGAAAGATCTAGGTGATATAGGGCCTTTCAAGTCAAGGAAAAGAAATTTTTTTAAAAATTTATTTATTTTATTTATTTTTATTTTTGGCTGTGTTGGGTCTTCATTGCTGCACACAGGCTTTCTCCAGCTGCAGCAAGTAGGGGCCACTCCTCGTTGTGGTGCGCAGGCTTCTCATCGCAGCGGCCTCTCCCATTGCGGAGCACGGGCTCTAGACGCGTAGGCTTCAATAGATGTGGCATGCGGGCTCAGTAGTTGTGGCTTGTGGGCTCTAGAGCGTAAGCTCAGCAGTTGTGGCACACGGGCTTAGTTGCTCAGTGGCATGTGGGCTCTTTCTGGACCAGGGCTAGAACCTGTGTCCCCTGCACTGGCAGGCGGACTCTTAACCGTTTCACCACCAGGGAAGCCCAAGGGAATTATTGTGATATTAAGTGCATTGCGAAGCCATTGGAGGATTTTTAAGCAGGAGAGTGATGAGATGCAGAATATGATGGAAGAACATTGTAGCTGCTGAATAGAGAGTGGAATAGAGGGAGCCAAGAGTGGAAGTGGAGAGTCTGTAGTAGTAGGTCCAAGTGTAAGATGATGGCGGCCTTTAGGGTGATGATGGTAGAGATGGAGAAAAGTCAGTAAATCTGGGGTTTATTTTGGAGGTAGCATTGACAGACTCTATTAATAGATGGGGTGTTAGGTTGTTACTAAACCAAACTTGAGTCTGCTCACCCACACACAATAAAGCCAATCTACTGACACTGGGTTGTGGTGAAGGAAAGTACAGTGTTTACTGCAGGGCACCAAGCAAGGAGAATGGGCAGTACGTGCTCAAAAGACCCAAACTCACCAATGGCTTTCAGGGAAGGAGTTTTAAAGGCATTGTGAGGGAGGGGCTGCAGGGTGTATGATCAGCTGTTGCACAGTTCTCTGATTGGTTGGCATCAAGGTGAAGTTCCAAGCATCATCAACCTTCTGGTTTCAACCAGACTAGGATCTGTGTTCTTGTGGTCAGCAGTTTCCATCTGGTGGGGGCCTGCTTCCTTTAAAAACAACTCAGGAATGTGTGTCAGGCCTTTATCTGTATCTTTTAGGACCTGGGAGTTGGGTGACTGTGCTGTGTGGTGGATTTATAGTCTAAATTGTTACCAGTTTCCCAGCCCAACAGCTACTCTTTATTTCTACATCTTCACATTTCCTAATCATTAACTCTTGAGTCAGCCTTTTGAGACACAAGGGAGGCCTGGAAGACTAAAGCAAAAGCCTTTTACTTCAAAGGACAGGGACACAGGGGCTTGTGTACGGTTTCAAGTTTAGGTTGAAAGAAAGGAAAGAATCGTTCCTGAGTTCTGACTTGGGCAGCCAGATGGATAGTAGTGCTTTATACTATGATATGAAATAACTAGATTAAAAAATAGGTTTGGGATGGGGAACAGAGCCAAATTGAGAGGGTCAGCCTTGAAGGCAAAAGTTTGAAATGTGGGCTTCTCTGGTGGTGCAGTGGTTAAGAATCCTCCTGCCAGTGCAGGGAACACAGGTTCGAGCCCTGGTCTGGGAAGATCCCACATGCCGCGGAGCAGCTAAGCCTGTGCACCACAACTACTGAGCGTGCAGTAGAGCCCGTGAGCCACAACTACTGAGCCCACATGCCTAGAGCCTGTGCTGCACAACAGGAAAAGCCACCACAACGAAAAGCCCACACACCGCAACTAAGAGTAGCCCCCGCTCACTGCAACTAGAGAAAGCCCGTGTGCAGCAACAAAGACCCAATGCAGCCAAAAATAAATAAATAAAATAAATTTTTAAAAAACAGTTTGAAATGTGTCTGAGACATTCACGTGAAGATGTTTTGAGTTAGATGTTGATAGAATTAAGTATTGTGTGTGTCAGTAGATGAAGAAAGCTTAACAGATTTGAATTGAATGCTGCAGCTTCTAATTTCATAGTCATTTACTTTAACAGTAAGTGCCCTGTTTATTATTTTATCTTAAAGGATATGACAGTTAATGTCCCAGTGATACAAGGCAGTGAATATGGAGCTATCCCATATATTCCTAATGTTTGAGAGTTCTTTATATCCACTAACTGTGTTTTGCTTTTTTTCTGCATACAGCTGAGATAGTTGTTTCCCTTATTGTTTTGTCTGCAGTATAGTAAGATGAATAAGTTCAGTCTGAAGCTGTGTGTGTAGCTTCAAGAATCTACAACTTTGTGAGAAATTTGCTTAGAGAAAATTTGTAACCTGCTTGAGCATTCAAGTTTTACTGTTGAGCAAACAAGAATTTTACTATATTATGCTACATGTTTTAAATCAATCTCTTGGTATTCTAACTTTCTGTAATTAGAAACAGTGATGAAAATCTAAAAAGTTTATGCATTTGTGTTTTAATATAAAATTATAAAGATACTTTGCTTGGCTTCTGGAGAAAGATTACTCTTGGGAATTACATAATTTGAATGAATAAATAAATTTGGCAATAATTTGGATCATAGCTTCTTACAGTGCTTTGGGTATATTTGGCAGTGAACATCATGGATAATAAAACTTGGTGAAAACATTTAGACAGTTATTTCATAATACACTACAAATTATACTAACATAAGTTTATTGAAAAGAGTCCATTAATTACAGTGAATGGTCATATGTTCCAGAGTTAATCAGTGGTAGAGAATACATTTTTGTGTATGAGATTCAGTGATAAATGTACAAATCTATGAGACTAGATTTATACTTCAGTCTAAACTCTGATCAGTACTTGAAAATATTTTTAGTGAACTCTTAGTGTTGCAGGAATACAAAGGTTTAGTTTGTAGTGTCATTTTAAATAGAATTCCAAATTATCTATAGTAAGAAGACTACCTTATCATATCTTTTATTTATCTGGTCCAGTTAAAAAACTTTAAAAAAATGTATGCCTTGTAACCTACTGTCACTTTTTTGTAAGGTAAGTTTGTGAAGGTTCAAGAAGCTTTTTCTTATGAATGTTGGTACCCTATATAAAGGAAATGCAGGTGAATATCTGTCGGATATTGA
The DNA here is from genome assembly GCF_026419965.1 of Kogia breviceps. Taxonomy (NCBI): domain Eukaryota; kingdom Metazoa; phylum Chordata; class Mammalia; order Artiodactyla; family Physeteridae; genus Kogia; species Kogia breviceps. Next base: position 38,400,340 of record NC_081322.1, on the reverse strand, counting down.
TCCAATATCAATATCTGGATATTGATTTTCACTCTTGGACTCATGACCTATTATTATTATTTGAATTTACAGTATGATTCCTCTTTCTTCTTAAAAAAAAAAACAAAACACGGTATACACACAAACACAAAACACATATATATATACACAGGTATATATGCATATATAGTGTAACTTACTTTGTTTTTATATTTTTATTTTAGTTTTTAATTTTTTAAATTTAGGTATAATTGACATGTAGCAGCATTATATTATTTTCAGGTGTACAATATAATGATTCAATATTTGTATATATAGCAAAGTGCTCACTACCACAATAAGTCTAGTTAACATGTCATTTTACATAGTTGTAAAAAAATATTTTTTGTGATGAGAACTTTAAAGATCTACTCTCTTAAGCAACTTTCAAATATGCCATACAGTATTATGAACTGTAGTCACCATGCTGTACCTTACCAGTTATAAAATAACTAAAAATAACTAAAATACTGGCTGTACCAGTTTACATTCCCACCAGCAGTGCACAGGGTTTCCTTTTCTCCCCGTCCTTGCCAACACTTGTTATCTCTTTTCTTTTTGACAGTAGCCATTCTGACAGGTGTGAGGTGATATCGTGGTTTTTTTTGGCTGTGTTCTATCTTCGTTGCTGTGTGCGGACTTTCTCTAGTTGTGGCGAGAGGGGGCTACTGTTCGTTGAGGTGCGCGGGCTTCCAATTGCGGTGGCTTCTCTTGTTGCGGAGCACGGGCTCTAGGCTCGCGGGCTTCAGTAGTTGTGGCTTGTGGGCTCTAGAGCACAGGCTCAGTAGTTGTGGTGCACAGGCTTGGTTGCTCCTCTGGCATGTGAGATCTTCCCAGACCAGGGCTCGAACGCATGTCCCTTGCATTGGCTGGCGGATTCTTAATCACTGTGCCACCAGGGAAGCCCATGAGGTGATATCTTATTGTGGTTTTGATTTGTGTTTTCCTTATTATTAGTGATGCTGAGCACTTTTCATCTACCTGTTAGCCATCTATATGTCTTCTTTGAAAATGTCTATTCAGATCTTCTGCCCATTTTTAAATTGGATTGTTTAGGGGTTTTTTGCTATTGAGTTGTGTGAGTTTTTTTTAATATATTTTGGATATTAACCTCTTATCAGATACATGATTTGCAAATATTTTTTCCCATTCAGTAGGTTGTCTTTTCATTTTGTTGATGATTTCTTTTGCTGAGCAGAAGCGCTTTAGTTTGATGTAGTTCCCCTTGTTTATTTTTGCTTTTGTTGGTTTTGCTTTTGATGTCAGACTGAAAAAAATTGCCAAGACCTATGTTAAGGTATATGTGCATATATATTTTAACTTATTTTGTTTTTAAATGAATCTTTTGTTTTGAAACTTAATATCGTAATTCTCCTCAAGAGAATGGAAAACCCCAAGTATACTTATTTTTCGTAATTTTTTTTTGTTTTGTCAATTAGCTCCTGATCATTTTTCTCTACAGCAGTGTTTCTCAAAGTGTAGACAATGGGACAGAAGTATCAGTTTTAGCTAGGAACTGACTAGAAATGTATCCTAAACCAACTGAGTCAGAAACTCTGGGGCAGATCCCAGTAACTTGTGGTCCAGCACCCCTCCAGGTGATTGTGATGCACTAAAGTTTAAGAGCCACTACTCTTGAGCAGGATTTCTCATTGTTGGCACCATTAGATATTTTGGACTGGATAATTCTTTGATGTTGGGGTGGTGGCAGGGAGGGGCTGTCCTGTGCATTATAGGATGTTTGGCAGCATTCCTGGCCTCTGCCCACTCACTAGATGCCAGAAGCACACTACTCTCCGTTCTCAGTCATCACATTAAAAAATGTCTCCGGACATTGCCAGATATCCCCTAGGCGGCAGAATCACCCCATTTGAGTACCACTGCCCTGAGAGAGGTGATGCAGAATTAATGCATAAAACTGCTTCTCCATTAAAGTAGCAGTGATCATTTATTGAATCCCCAAGTTCTGTCCTGGGTACTTTACATGAATTATCACTGTCATCACAACAGCCTTGTAAGATGTGTTTGAAAGTCTAAAGCCTGGGCCAATTTATTTACGAAGTTTCTCATCTGTTCCACCAACTCAGCCTTTGAGAACTACTATGTTCAGTTGTCACAGTGACTCATTTAGGCTGTATTTGGAACTATATTCTTTAAACAAAAGGACTTTGACATGTAAACAAATTAGAAAGTTATTTAATCAGTTAACTCTTCTTGTATGTAAACATAACCATGTGAACTTCTTATTGTAAACTTAGCTATAATTGTTTCTGGATGATGAGGATTATTTTATTTTTGTTGAGGTGACTATTAAATGACAAATGAATCAATAGTATGCTGTCACTTCAGTCAGACTGTTTACTTTTTTTTTTTTTTTTTTTCTGCGGTACACGGGCCTCTCACTGTTGTGGCCTCTCCCGTTGTGGAGCACAAGCTCCGGATGCGCAGGCTCAGCGGCCATGGCTCACGGGTCCAGCCGTTCTGCGGCATGTGGGATCCTCCCGGACCGGGGCACGAACCCGTGTCCCCTGCATCGGCAGGCGGACTGTCAACCACAGCACCACCAGGGAAGCCCTACATTTTTTAAAAATTCATTTATTTATTTATTTTTGGCTGCGTTGGGTTTTTGTTGCTGTGCACGGGCTTTCTCTAGTTGCGGTGAGCGGGGGCTACTCTTCGTTGCAGTGCGCGGGCTTCTCATTGTGGTGGCTTCTCTTGTAGAGGAGCGCGGGCTCTAGGTGCACGGGCTTCAGTAGTTGCAGCACGCGGGCTCAGTAGTAGTGGCTCGTGGGCTCTAGAGCACGGGCTCAGTAGTTGTGGCATACAGGCTTAGTTGCTCTGCAGCATGTGGGATCTTCCCGGACCAGGGATTGAACCCATGTCCCTGCACTGGCAGGAGGATTCTTAACCACTGCACCACCAGGGAAGTCCCTGTTTATATTTTTTGAAGTAACATGTGACTTCCATATTTTTCCTTTTCCTTCTTTTGCTGCCTTTCCTCTCCCTCTCCAGCTTTCTGTGTGGCACTTGATCTAGTTCTGAATATGTTGATAACACTTCTTTCCCTCTCTTACCTCTCATTTAAACTTTTACCTACTCTCTGACCAATTCTTTCATTATCTTTGTAGGGTCTGGATGACCAGATAAACATTTTAGCTCAACAGTCTAATTAATGCGGGCCAGTGTGTTACCTGTTCCCAGGTACCTATTTCATGTACTTTTTAACAAAGACCTAGAAATTACTTTATTGAGAATTCTAGAATTTCCTCCCCCTCCACTCTCCCAGTCCTATCCCTGTGACATTCTATTTACTCTATCTGTGCCTGTGAAGACCAGTCCTGACTAGTGGCTGTGATAACGAGTTCTAGATGTCACAGTTCTCCATATTAATGATGTTTTTTCTGAACCAAAGAAGTAACTGCTGTTCTTTAGCAGGGCTAATTTGTTATTATTCATTGCATGTCTCTTTTATTGCTTTAGAAAGTGTATAAGATTCAGAAATCCTTTTATGTGAAAATTACATTTAAATATTAAACTATTCCAGTGTTTTAATTAGCATTCAGAGAGTTGCAAGATTTTAACCCAAATGCTGGAAAACTAGAAAAGAAGCAACCCATAAAAAAATGAGTGCAAAAGAAACAAATTTGTGTATCTAAGATACAGGGTGTTCAGTCAAGTCCTGATTATTATCTTCAAAGTGGCTTTCTACTTAAGAAGCATTTCTTCCCACAGGGTCCCTTTAGGATCCAGACTATCTCTGGTTCCTGGGCTTTTCTACATCTAGCTTATTTCTTTCTTTCTCTATAGAGGAATATCAATAAAATATCCAAATGGTATTTTTAATTGGAGTTTATTTGCATAAAAGATTTAGCCAGATTCAGATTTCGCTTTATTTCACATTACCATAAATGGAGTGTACGTGTTCTGAGTAGCATGATGAAATCTTGCTCTGTCTCACCTCAGCATGTGAAGTATAGGGGATGATTCCAGTATATCCACACTGTATGTGCCTCCTGTTAGTCACGTAGTAGCCGTCTCAGTTATCACATCAACTGTTGTGGTATTGCTGGGCTTGTGTTCAAGTAACCCTTATTTTACTTAATAATAGCCCCAAAATGTTAGTGATGCTGGCAATCGGGATAGTCTCTCACTGTGCCTAACTTATAAATTAAACTTTATTACAGGTATGTAGGTATAGGAAAAAACACAGTATGTATAGCATTCGGTACTATCCACTGTTTCAGGCATCCACTGGAGGTCTTGGAATGTATCCCCCGTGGATAAGGGGAGACTACTATAAATGTCTTCTCTCCGTTTATTCTGAGACAGTGATACTCCAGGTCAAAGATTTCCTCAGATCCAGGTTTTATTGCTCTTTTGATTCACTCAAACAACAAATTCCCCAGGGTACAATCCTATTGCCAAGATGAGTGTTTACAAACAGGATTAAGGATTTACCTTCTCCTGGTTTGGTTCTCCTCTCAGCCTTAATACAGAGGCCAGCCTGCTGGCCCTGCCTACTTCTGTCTTCATGACAAATTTTCAGGGGTCCTTGAAGCATTTTCAAGACTTCTTTGAAGATATTTCACAGTAACTTTAAACCTCAAACAGAAGTTCTCATGGAAATGTGTGGGTGTAGTTTTGTTAAGGAGCATCCAAGCACCAGTGGACTTGCTGCCGTGCAGAGAATGCTCCCTTCCCTGGGTCAGCCCTAACTGTCCTGTTAACGTATGACTCAGAGGACAAATGAGTTTGAAAATACAGGTCACATATTTAACACACCTGTGTTTGGTACCCTACCAGTAATTACTGGTTTTTTTCCCCTCCTATTGTGCTTCACAAAGATGTTGACTATATTACATATTAAGAAATTAATTCAAATAGGTCTGTACTTGGATATGTTTTCTGTTATAAATTTTGAAAGCCTCTGGTCAAAACACCATGTATATTACATGGCCACCTGTAGTACTGATTTGAATAATACTGTTGATAAATTCAGAATTTTGTGAGGAGTGTGTTCCCTTCAGTAGTGATTTTCAGCCATTTGCTTTTCTCTTTAAAGAAAAGCTTAAAGCCTGTGTTTTATGGGCCATCATGATCTGACACTTATTTAGGGTGCTGTAAATCTGTTCTTTTTGACATCACAGACTTAAAGAGCAGGAAGTGTATGGTGTGCATGTGGAAGCCATTTCACCCCTTTCCTATGGTTATATCCCAGCCAGCAATACCACATTACTGAATTGAGGCTGGGTCGCAGTCCCTTAGATGTCCTCCACGTTTCCTGTGGGATCTTGTAGACGAATACATTGTTTGTGGCATTTGAATATTAAATATTATTTTGCCTTGAGTTCTTAATAAAGCTTAAGTGGAAGAGCAGAAATATCCTTTAAGATTGCCACTTTTTTCTGCAGCTTTTTCCATGTGAGGAACAAAGAATACAAATGTAATCAATTTATTTTTCATGCTTCTTAGGAAGATCTTTGGTTTAAAAAATTTTTTTTTCTGGGCTTCCCTGGTGGCGCAGTGGTTGAGAGTCCGCCTGCCGATGCAGGGGACACGGGTTCGTGCCCTGGTCTGGGAAGATCCCACGTGCCGCGGAGCGGCTGGGCACGTGAGCCATGGCCGCTGAGCCTGCGCGTCCAGAGCTTGTGCTCCGCAACGGGAGACGCCACAACAGTGAGAGGCCCGTGTACCGCAAAAAAAAAAAAAAAAAAATTCTGTATTTAAAAAAAATTTCCAAGACCAATATAAAAGCTTAATTCAGCAGAGTGAGAAAAAAAAAAAATTGGTGGCCACCAGGATTTTGAGGAATTCTGTTTTTAAGATCTTTTAAAAAAACAGATTGACTTTCTATAGCACAGCTATAGAAAACAGAAACCAACTTATCAATCATATTCTTAATAGCTCTGTCAAGAAGTACGTTAAGTTACCTTTTTTTCTCCCATTCTTTGTATAAGTTAAGTGACTGCTAGTTTTAATTTTCTTCTACTTAGTAGTTTGTTTTGTTTTAGAATTAGAACTAAATTAATATGAAAGCTGTTGAAATAGATGTACATTTACCTAACTTTACAGTTTAAAAAATGAGCCGCTAAAGACCATTGAGCTTCTTTTACTTGTAGATAACTGTTTTCGTGGCCAATGACACAAATAACTAAATTTACAACTTAATTATAATAACTAATAACATAGTTCCAGTATTCAAAGTATTGTTTGGTAACAGGTTAATATGTACTTGATTCATTACCATGTAGGAAGTTAGCAATACATCCTTACTCCAATTTTATTTAATTATTGACTGAGGGATAGAAGAGTTCCTGATGTTACAAAACCCAGTGTGAAAGACATTTGGTTATAAACTGAAACTCAGCACTGATTTTCTTTTAATTTCTTTTTTTGTTTTTGCATCACACGGGCCTCTCACTGTTGTGGCCTCTCCCGTTGCGGAGCACAAGCTCCAGATGCGTAGGCTCAGCGACCATGGCTCACAGGCCTAGCCGCTCCGCAGCCTGTGGGATCTTCCCAGACTGGGGCACGAACCGGTATCCCCTGCATCGGCAGGCAGACTCTCAACCACTGCGCTGCGAGGGAAGCCCTTTTAATTTCTTCTATTTGTGTCTTTCTAGTTAATAACTTTGACTTATAAAAGTTAGATTATTCTTGGTTGGAATTTTTTTGGTATTGTTGAGGAAATGCCTATTTTATATAAGAACATAACATTTTTATAAGAAGATAAAGCTAATCTTAATTAATACAGATTTTTATTATGTCTTTATTCCTTTAAAACATAGTTGTATCAGACTAGGTCCAGTCAGGAGATAGAAACCACACAGAGGGTTAAATAGGTTAAGTATTATATACTGAATGATTAAACTCTGGTAAAAGAGTAACTGAAGATATAAGAAAATCATATCTGGTACCCTAGGGCTAAAGAGGAAGGTCACACTTAAAAGGAACCCCTTCCCAGGGCTGGGTTTAGAACTCATTGGAGAATGTATATTCCAGCCCATTGCGTTAGTAGAGAAATTCACTATTTTGCCCAGATTGGAGCAGGTCTGCAGTGGCTGGGAAGTCAGGAAAATCTGGAATGCGGGCCACCAGCAACAAGTGGCACAGGCATGCAGAGGGACTGGTGTCTCTGTGGGAAACTGTAGGCCAGCCACCCATATGGGTCTGCAGAGGAAAGCAGGGTGCTAATTCGGGCAAGGGGCCTTCAGTGTGTGTGTGTGTTCGTGTAGGCAGGAGCCCCTTTCTCCTGCAGTGTCCTTTCAGTACTCTCTACTGAGAAAGCTTAATGTGATTGTCACGCTAGACATGCTTAAAGAAATTGTGTCCGTTATGCCTGTGTATATATTGAAGGGTGAATTTGGAGCTGAGAGTCAGTCAATTGGTAATGTACACAGTAATGTTTCTTTTTCCAGTTTACTGTTTTGCAATATAGGTAAGTGAAAGCTTTTTACTAATTACGTTTCTGTACTTTTTGTTTGTTTGCGTTTGCTTTCCTTCCTTTAGCCCTATTGACACTTTGAGTCAGATAATTCTTGGTTGTGGAGAGCTGTCCTATGCATTGTGGTATGTTTAGCAGCATCCCTGTCTTTTACCCACTACATGCTAGTAACACACACATATTGGTGACATCCAAAAATGTCCCCAGACCCACAGGGGAGCAAAATCCTCCCTGGTTAAGGACCACTGCTATAGCCCATTTTTTCCCCTCTGTTAGAAACAGTATAAATTTTTCATTTAATAGAGGTTTGCTTGTGGTTTATAATAAGTTATATTTTGATAAAGAAGGTATCTTAAATAATTACAAAATTTTATTTTTAGAAGAGGTATTAGAACTATTTAACAACTTTTATTTCATGTGTAAGTGAATTAGAGCAGAATTTTCAGTTGATTTGTTTCTAGTCTAGCTATTAAGTTACAGACCTAGGATTAGAATCCAAAAATTTTAATGAAAAGTTATATATGTAGTATTCTGTTATTCATTGATTCAAGAGCATATGTTGCACATGCACTATGGTAGGTGTTAGAGATTTAATGATGAGGCAGTGAGTAAAATTTTAGCAGTGCATGAAGAGTCACTTTATTTAGCTATCACATTCTTGCTTGATACTTGAAAGTAGAAAGATACTTTTAAAAAAGCATTGACTGAATAATTGATTCATACATGAAAGAATTGTGGTTAAAGGAGCTACTCTTAGCATTAAGATGCAGTTTTGTGGTTGCAACTGTTGAAACGGTTGTGGGCTTTGAATCAGAAGACCAAGAGTCTTGTCTTGGTTCTTAACTAAACTCATAACAAGCTGGACCTTAGTTGTCATCTGTGAAATTGCCCTGGACTGACTTGGTTCTAAATTCCCTAACCTACCAGTTCTATTGTAGTATGTGTCTTTCCCCATATTGGAGTTGAAAATGAGATTAGAGAAGGCCTAGAGCCTGTCACAGTTCTAAGAAGAAACAACTAAACTTTGTTTTTTATATATAATTATGATGGCTTAAGTAGTATGAATAGATTACCAGTAAATTGGGTTGAGATGAGTCTAGTAGTAGAGAATATACCAGGCTGACCTGAGATTCTGGAGTACTCATGTACTTTACAGAGATTTGATTCTGAGATAAATTTCTGTATATAAAAAATATTTTAAGGTAGAAATCTGGGTGAGTTAAAGGCGTTAAACAACAACACACAGAATGGGAAAGAAAATAGTTGTGTATTATTTATCAGATTAAGGGGCTTGTATCCAGAATACATAAAGAACTCTTACAATACTCAACAACAAAAAGATAAACAACCCAGTTAAAAAGAGGACAAACGATTTGATAGACATTTCTCCAAAAGAAAATATATAAATGGCTAGGAAATAAATGAAAAGATACTCAGCATAATTAGTCTTTAGGGAAATGGAAATCAAACCATAAGGGGATACCACTTCATACCCACTAGAATGACTGTAATAAAGAAGATGGACAATAATGTGTTGGCAAGGATGTGGACAGATCAGAACCCTCATACATTGTTGGTGGGGATGTAAAATGGTGCAGCCTCTTTGGAGAGCAGTTTGGCAGTTCCTCAAAACATAGTTACCATATGGCAGATAAACAGTTACCGTGTAACTCAGCAGTTCCATTCTTAGGTAATATGTCCAAGAAAATTGAAAATATGCATCCATACAGAAACTTGTACATAAATGTTCATGGTAGCATTAATCATAATAGCCAAAAAGTGGGAACAACCCAAATGTCTACAAACTGATGAATGGGGAAACAAAATGTGGTATCTCCATACAATGACATATTATTTGGTAGTAAAAATGAAGTTCTGATACATGCTACAACATGAATGAACCTTGAAAATATAGTAAGAAAAACAACAAATGCAAAAGACCACATATTATATGATTCCATTTATATGAAATCTCTGGAATAGAATAGAGATTAGTGATTTCCAGGGGATGGGGGGGAGGGCATAATTATTAATGGGTACACGTTTCTTTTGGGGATGATGAAAATGTTCTGAAATTAGATATTGGCAACTCTGAATATGCTAACAACCACTCAGTTAACACTTCAAAGGGTGAATTTTATGGTATGTGAACTATATATCAGTAAAGTGGGGTTTTTTTTGTTTAAAGCAAGCCTTACATTTTTAAAAAGGAGTTGTTTAATCAGTCTAAGATTAAACTGCAACTGACAGTTATTTCTTAAGTGTCAGTTTCACATTTCTTTCAAAGCCTGTCCTATAGTTTTATCTTTTTTCTGTTTAATGTGTACTGTGTTTGGTATTTTTACTTTGTTTCTTTAAACAATTTGTGGTTAAACTTTAGGTCACTTGAAGCTGTGCCTATATAGTTTAGACAGTAGGAATAGGACCAAGGGAATCGAGACATTCATCTATACCTGATGTTTTTTTCTGTGATAATACCAGTAGTCATAATCTATTTAGGGTTTCTCTTATGAGAAAAAATGTCTATGGAGATATCTAGGAAAAGGAAGCAACAATAATGTAGAAAAAAATTAATTTTATATCTTGCTTTATGTTTAGTTATAGAAAGATAAGTTTAAGAAAAAATAATATAGAAATAATGCCCTTTCAGAAAATTCTATTAGAATGGATGCTTAACAACTTTCATCTCTTCATATGAGGTATTAAATTATAATGTTGTTCATTTTTAATGAATAATTTATCATTACAGACAGATTTGACCAGTTTTGGGCCATCAATCGGAAACTCATGGAATATCCTGCAGAGGAAAATGGATTTCGTTACATCCCTTTTAGAATATACCAGGTAGGAAGTAACATTTTTAACAATACCAACTTACGAAAGCCTTGGACGTCTTACTTCTTGAAGCACTCTAGTCCAAAGTCTTTTCAGTTTGCATAGTAACTGAATAACATTTATTAGGGTTTTCCAGATCTCCTCCTTTTGGTGGCAGTCAAATCAGAGGCTGCACTGGGAAATATGTGAGTCATTTAGTTGGTGCTCTTTATTTGCAGATTTTGTAGTTGCAGATTAGCCTGCTTGCTAAAATGTATTTGCAACCTCAAAGTCAGTACTCAACAGTACTACCCTGGACATGTGCAGAGTGATGAAAAAATTTGATTTGCCCATGTGCACATTTTCAGTGATGCTGTGCCTTCTTGTTTCTGCTCTCATACTGTAAACAAGTGACTTTTCCCGGTCTATTTAGTGCCACGTTCTTCACATTTTTGTGCTTTTTGTTGGTAATTTTGATGTTAAAAATGACTCCCGGGCTTCCCTGGTGGCGCAGTGGTTGAGAGTCCGCCTGCCGATGCAGGGGACACGGGTTCGTGCCCCGGTCTGGGAAGATCCCACGTGCCGCGGAGCGGCTGGGCCCGTGAGCCATGGCCGCTGAGCCTGCGCGTCCGGAGCCTGTGCTCCGCAAGGGAGAGGCCACAACAGTGAGGCCCGCATAACACACACACACAAAAAAAAAAAAAAAAAAAATGACTCCCAAGCATAGTGCTGAAGTGCTATCTTTATACAGAAACATATATAAAACAAGGTTATGTACTGATGAGTTGAAGACATGTGACCAGAGACTTGCAGTAACCCTTGTAGTCCCCCTAAGAGCAATGGTTCAGTATTTGTTAATTCAGTGTTTGCAGTAACTTTATAGAACATAAGTACCACAGATGAGAATCGACTGTATTTGTTTTAGATGATGAGTCCTCAGTGTTGTACAACAAAATAAATAGTAGTGTCTCATTACTGTACACTTTCATGGGGTTAAGAAACTCCATGTTTCTGTAGAGTACTTTAAAACTACCATGTGTTTCCTATATAGCAATACTGAGTAAATTTTCATTGAATGAATGGTATCCAGAAAGTTAGTTGCCTACGATCATGGAAAAAGCAGTTAAGAATAGGAATTAGAAACACAGTTATCACAAACATAGACTCTCATCTAGCAGGCCCTCGATTCAAACTCAAAGAGATTGTGTCAGAACTTCCCTCTGTAGGCATTTTTACTATCTCACAGTCTTTACTCTTAGTTACTTCTACAGTTATTTTTTAATCTTTTATAGCACCATCAGATTAATGTGTGTTCAAAGAGGAAAACAAATTGTCCAATTGAAAAGTAAAAAACAAAAATCCCAATATACTCAAAGAATGAAAAGTTTATATGACTTAAATAAGGTTGCTTCTCATTTATTTCATTAACATAATGGCAAATAGACTATGTTTAGATCACGGATTTATAATATGTACAATAGAAATAAAATGAGAAAAATGCCTGATGGAATAAGACCAGATGACCTAATCAGCCACACTCCTCTGCTTCCTTTTTTCAGGAAAGTAAAATTTTTATTCCACAAGTCTTTGTTAAGCACAAATATTACCCGGTGGATTTGGAAGTGCCATAATTTATTTATACTTTATCTTGTATCATGAAGAATCTGAGGCAATTTACAAGGATATATTTTGTATAGTCACAAAATAGAAAAAGTTTGAAATTTAAAATTAGAGCCACCAAAGATATAAAATGGAAACCCAGCATGAAATGACCTATGCTATGAATAAGTGAGATCCTAGAATTTATTCAACTTGACCTATAAATTTGACCCCAAGCTTCCTTGTAGCCAGAGCAAAGGGGAAAGAAATGTGATGAGATATAATTTTGTTTTTCATTTTATATATGATGAAAACTTACTAAGTTACTAGGAAAGCTAACTCTTCTTGGGCACCACCTAGGAAAGAAATTCTCACGTGGCCTCATTTTGAAGGGACAGGGCAATATCCTTTATACCTTACCTACAGTAAAAATATAATAATAGTTTCAGTGAAGCTGCTTCCTAAAGTGTCACTCAGCGATAGCTAAAGACAATGTGTCATAAGCCATGGATCATCCACAGTATAATAAAGACTTGGCGAAGTAATGGGAAGGCTAAGGCAGAATAAAATTTTAGGTTATTTTATGGAAGAATGTGTTTATCAACTAAGAAGGAAAGTAATTGATGGAGCAAGGCAATTGAGGATTGGGATTAACCAGTAAAGTTTTTAGCCAAAGAGAAGAGAAGGTTGCAGAGACCTGTTAAGGAAAAGGAAGGGAAACATTGTTGCTGCTCATATGAGGCAGTCTCAGTCTTCTCTGTACAGGCAGCAGAGCGGTAGAACAGTTTCGGCAACTGTTATGTTAAACAGTGGGCAAAATAGGACAGTTCCTATATCTGCATAAAATAATGTGAGAAAGGTGGCAGGAAGCCTAGTTGTATGGAGAGAAGAAATGTCTCATGTTACATGAATTGCTACTGACCACCTAGGTATTTCCTAAGAGAACTTCAGGAGTGATTTTACAGAACTAGATTCAGTAGTGATATGCTTTAGTTATTCCACTGAGAAAAGCCAAAATTGAGTCAGATTTTATGGACTAAGTATAGTACTTATAGTGGGTAGGATCCTTTATGTGGTCTGTAAATCTCATAGGGAGAGGCTGCGTCTTCACCATCACTGACATAGATATTGGTGATTAAAATACAGATTAAAAACAGTGACAGGTTATAAAGAATTTTAGAGTGGTCCTGAAGTTTTCTGAGTAGATCTCATTTTTTTTTTTTTTTTTTTTAATGCAGCAGCCTACTTTGGGGTTGAACTTGGAATGGGTGGGTAGGTGGGGATAAGTGAGATTGACTCAGGTGGCTTGACTGTGTCTTCCTGGGGAACAGTGGTTATAGCATCACATATTTATGGAAATTGTAAAGCACAGTTTGAAAATCTCTTTATCTAGGCCTGGACAGGTTCAGTGATTTGTCCAAGTTAGGTAATTCTTGATCTAACTAGCACTGTGGATACACTAATACACTCAACATGCTAGTGATATCTTCGAAGGCAAGGTTTTTTTTTTGTTTGTTTGTTTGCGGTTTTTTTGTTTTTTCCTTTTTAAAGCTGTGTAGTAGGATTTAGCACAGTGTTACGTAAACTGTAGGTGCTTCACAAGTACTTACTTCTTTGAATCTTGGAATATTAAAAGCACCAGGGCTTCGCTGGTGGCGAAATGGTTGAGAATCCGCCTGCCGATGCAGGGGACACGGGTTCGTGCCCCGGTCCGGGAGGATCCCACGTGCCGCGGAGCGGCTGGGCCCGTGAGCCATGGCCGCTGAGCCTGAGCGTCCGGAGCCTGTGCTCCACAACGGGAGAGGCCACAGCAGTGAGAGGCCCGCCTAGCACAAAAATAAAAAAATAAATAAAAGCACCAAAGATCACATAATTCTGAAGCTGAAAAAATGACTTTATAGTTCAAATAATCCAAAACTGAAAGAACTGGCTGGCTTTAACAAGGATAGTGCTGTTGTAGTAGTCGAAGAAAAAACACTTTTAAAATTAATTCAAATGGTGGAAGAATAGTAGGAGCAAGTGGAAAAGAGCTGTTGGAAGGGTTGCATCCAAAAACAGTGCATGATAGATCAAGATCACAGTTTTGCCTTATTCACCTAGTCTGACAATTTGTGACTTCATGTAAACCTCTCTGAGCTCGCCAGGTTGTCAAATATTTGAGACATAAAGGCCAAAGCAGTTTCTCTTGAAAAACAGTTAGGTTTCCTACTAAGAGCACTGCACTAGAAGGGAGGCCTCTGAGGCTCTGTAGGAGGTGTGACACTGACTAGTTGTGTGTCCACAGGCACTTACTGTCTTGCTGGGCCTTCGTTTCCTCATCCACAAAATGAAAAGGGCATGACTGAGTGAATTTATTCATCTGGTCAGAATTGTTCTTTAAAGAAGCCATATTACAGGTTTATCTAATTATACCAATGATATTCTTTTTCAAACACTTTATACTCCTGATTTCAGAGCAGATTTATTATTTTTACAGTAAGCACAGTTCTTTCCTTTATTGCAGTATTTACCATTCTTTTCTGGGGAAAATTGTCAGATGTATCCATACCTGTTACTGTCATATCATAACATAAAAAGGATTTAGAGAGAGAATGTGAGAGAGAGAGGGAAAGAGAATGTGTATGTGTGAGAGAGAATGGTTTTCATAAAGTTCTATAATTAGATAGAAAGTGGGAAGCTAGAGAATTCTCAAAATTTGCTTGACAAAACCTGGCTGCCAGGTGGTGACTGTTAGGGCAGAGCTTGCTGCCTGATCTTTCCTCTGTCAAGACAGTGGCAGCTTTTCCTCAAACAGGGAGAGACAGAGCCTCAGGGTTTTTTGTTTTTAATTTATTTATCTATTTTTGGCTGTGTTGGGTCTTCCTTGCTGTGCATAGGCTTTCTCTAGCTGTGGCGAGCGGGGGCTACTCTTCGTTGTGGTGCGCGGGCTTCTCATTGCAGTGGCTTCTCTTGTTGCAGAGCACGGGCTCTAGGCATGCGGGCTTCAGTAATTGTGGCTCGCGAGCTCTAGAGCGCAGGCTCAGTAGTTGTGGTGCACGGGCTTAGTTGCTCTGTGGCATGTGGGGTCTTCCTGGACCAGGGATCGAACCCACGTCCCCTGCATTGAGAGGTGGATTCTTAACCGCTGCGCCACCAGAGAAGGCCCTGAGCCTCACGGTTTTATTGGTTGTCTTTATTGACTTTGCTGTTGGCTTTACCCTTATCTGGTTTGTTTCTTACTTGAACTTGATTAAAATTTTTGACGTGAGATGCATAAGTGAATATAAAAATTTAGGAATCTTAGTTTTTGCCCATTGTCCATTCTCTGGCTTTTTCCATTTCCCTATTTTGTATTTTTGAATCTTCATTCATGCCTTGACCAAAGGAAGATGGGATCTGCTTTCTGTTTTCCTTAATTATATGATCTAAAGGTAATACCATATTTCTGCTGTTGACTCCTTTACAGCTGATTAGTTTGTGTGGTTGGGATAGTCTATTGATTAAGTGTAGCTTTTACTTATGTGGCATTTTGATTAAGCTGATTAGTTTGTGTGGTTGGGATAGTCTATTGATTAAGTGTAGCTTTTACTTATGTGGCATTTTGATTAATCTGTACTTTTCTTTAATATTCTAGATATAGATCTCTGTACTATTTGAGACCTTAAATTAGTAAGTAAATTTAAATAAAACCTGAAAATCCAGGTTTATTAATAAGACAAATAAAATAAAGGACATAATTTTGCTAAACTTTTTTCTTTGCAGCATTCTAATAGAATTCCTGTACAGCAGGGGGTAAAAAGGATAGGACAGCAAGCATGCTTCAGTGAGGCCCATTTTATCTTTGGAAGCCTCAAAACCATCTTAGGATGTAGGGGGGATCATTATCTGATTTTACATGTCAGGAAACTGAAGCTGAGGAATTTTAAATCACTTGCTCAGGGGCACACATATGAAATGTGGAACTAGTATCCAGGCATAGGTGAGACTTATAAAGAAAATATAATTTTATTTATAAAAATTAAGTTTACAGAATTTTCAAGACATAAGTGTCACATAAAGTGAAGTCCACTTTGACCAAACCTAGAAAATCTCTAACTGGTGATATTCTGTAAAGGTTGACTTTTATACAGATTGTTGGAAAACTTTAGTTCTTTTTCCTCTGTAATTTGATTATCATGGGCTCAAAATGACTATAAATCCAATGACGGAATTTTAGTGGTAAAAGTAAAATAGGTCCAGAAGTAGTTTAGAGATCCATTACAGACCAAAATGTGTCATTTCTCTCATTTACATAACAGTTTACTTTAGCGTGTGTTTCAGGTCTGTGTTCCTGAAATCCAGGTGCTTCATATTAGCCAGTATTCTAGAGATGAGGTTAATGGCAGGAAGTGCTTCAAAAATGTAACTAAAATGTTATTGAGACAAGCACATGTAAACAGATGTGATTAATGAGGATATCTGTTAAAAAAGACTTGTAAAGTGACTGTGAAGTCCTTAGGCATTGGTATTTAGGTTGTATAGTGAAAATTAGGCACATCATTTCTGTTTTTCAAGAAGCAATGGATTCATAAGTGTTATCCTGCCAATATGCTACATGTAAGAAGAGGTTGTCTCATTCATTCATTCAAGTTCATTCGTTCACAAACATTGCATGCTATATGCCTTATACTGTGCACAGGGGATGCAAGTGGTTATTAATCATCATCCTTTAAAAGTTTATAATCTAGAGGTGGAAAGAAATTAATCAAATAAGTATACAAACAAATTTTAAATCACAACTGTGATTGGTGCTGTGAAGGAGAGGTATATAGTGCAATAAAGCCTAATTCCTCTAAGGGGAATTTGATCTAGCTTAGTAGGGCAGAGAAGCCTTCTTTGATGAAAGTGTCATGTCTTTTGAGGTCTGACAAGTGGATAGAATTAAGGTAGGCAAAGAGTGATGAGAGGACCTTTGAAGGCAGAGGGGACATTGTAAGTATGAGGACAGCCTGTTGGTCTTGAGCACAGAGTGGGGGCAAAATAAATATTTTGCTTATTTTTCTTTTGGGTTGTTTATCTGACTTTACAAAAATTATTATTTTTTTATTTTTTGTGGTACGTGAGCCTCTCACTGTTGTGGCCTCTCCCGTTGCGGAGCACAGGCTCCCGACGCGCAGGCTCAGCGGCCACGGCTCACGGGCCCAGCCGCTCCGCAGCATGTGGGATCTTCCCGGACCGGGGCATGAACACGTGTCCCCTGCATCGGCAGGCGGACTCTCAACCACTGCGCCACCAGGGAAGCCCCCCAAAATTATATTTATAGATATTAACCATTTTTCTATCAAACATTTTGTAAAAAATAATCACAACTATAAAATTTGTCTTGATTTTTTATGGTATCTTTCTGTAAAAAATGTTTACAAACCATTCCATTGGTTTATTTGTATTTTCTTATAACAGTATTATTTTTATTTGATTTTATTCTTCTGGTGTCTGCTGGGGCAATTCACCCCTTACTGTTTTTTCAGTCTTTTCATCTTTAATAAGTGGAAATACATTTCTGTTTTAATTTTGGTAGAATTCACCTCTTTATATCATTAAATCTTCCTACATGAGAACATGGTACATCATTTTTGTTTGTTTGTTTGTTTTTGGTTTTGGCTGCATTGGGCCTTCATTGGAGTGTGCGGGCTTCTAACTGTGGTGGCTTCTCTTGTTGTGGAGCATGGGCTCTAGGCGTGCGGGCTCCAGTAGTCGTGGCACGTGGGCTTCAGTAGTTGTAGCTCGTGGGCTGTAGAGCGCAGGCTCAGTAGTTGTGGTGCATGGGCTTAGTTGCTCTGCGGCATGTGGGATCTTCCCGGACCAGGGCTCGAACCCATGACCCCTGCATAGGCAGGTGGATTCTTAACCACTGCGCCACCAGGGAAGCCCAGGTACATCTTTCTTATTCAGATTTTGTTTTATGTTCTCAAATAGGCCCTGTGCCTTTCTTTTTAATTTATTTCTAGGTGTTTTTTAGATTTTGTTTTTCTTTATTTCATTTCCATTTCTAGATATTTATTTATGGCATCAACCAAAAAAATAACACCTCTTGCTGTCATTTTTATCAGCCATTTCTTGTTTGCTTTGTCACATTGCTAGTATTGCATTGCCAAGACAGTACTGAATAATAAACGTTACTAGCAGGATTCAGCCTTTTTTCCCAGCTTTTTCCTTAGCCTTTGGGGATCCATAGGCTCATTGGTCCTTAGGCTCATGTCCACCCAGAGGGGAGAATATTGCAGAGGGTTTGTAGCTCCTCCATGTAGGTCGTCCCTGCCGATTCACCCCAATAGGTGCTTTAGCTCAGGAGAGCCACTGTGTTGGGTATGAGATAGATTTGGGAGTAGCAGGGAGAGGGGGAAGTGTTAAGCTTCCAAGCTCCCAGAATCCTCTCCATGTATAGTTGTTATGCTGTTTTTTCATGTAAAGAATTATATGGCAGTAATCCTTGGGGCAAGGTGTCTAATACTTAATTCATACCCTAGCTGTGGTGGTACATGCTACAATGAATATTGAGACATCTGTGCTTCAAAACAGGATTTGTATCTCATATGTAAAGACAAGAAAGTACAGAATGGATGCTCAGTTCTCAAAATAACTTCACTTCTAATCCAAGTGAAGATAACAGTTATAAAATGATAAATAACTTGCAAGTTGAAGGCATATCATTCATTTTCACCTTTCTGTATATAAATTTAAGGTCAGCTTATGAAGTCAATTTCTTTCCAGAGTATTATTTTTCTCTTTTTTTAAAATAGATATTTATTCGAGTATAATTGCTTCACATTACCATGTTAATTTCTGTTGCACAACAAAGCGAATCAGCCATATGCATACACATGTCCCCATATCTCCTCCCTCTTGAGCCTCCCTCCCATCCTCCCCTATCCCACCCCCCTAGGTCACGGCAAAGCACCGAGCTGATCTCCCTGTGCTGTGCTGCTGCTTCCCACCAGCCAGCTATTTTACATTTGGTAGTGTATATATGTCCATGCCACTCTCACTTTGCCCCAACTTTGCCCTCCCACTCCATGTCATCAAGTCCATTTTCTATGTCTACCTCTTTATTCCTGCCCTGCAACTAGGTTCATCAGTACCGTTTTTTTTTTTTTTTTAGATTCCATATATATGTGTTAGCATACGGTATTTTTCTCATTCTGACTTACTTCACTCTGTATGACAGACTCTAGGTCCATCCATCTCACTACAAATAGCTCAATTTCGTTTCTTTTTATGGCTGAGTAATATTCCATTGTATATATGTGCCACATCTTCTTTATCCATTCATGTATCGATGGACATTTAGGTTGGTCAAAGTATTTTAAACATTTATTAAACAGCTAAGGAGAATTCCTTCTTTAGTAAACACAGAGAAGAAGTTGAGCCTCTGTACTGTGCTTATATCTTTGTGTTCCTCACAGTGCCATACACATAATAGGTGCTCACTAAATACACAAAGTATATAACAAAGTAAGGAAGGTCTCATTATCTATGAAGGTGGTGGTCATTCTGGTCTCATAATAAATTAGACTGTAACATTCATACCATACATTTTTACTACAGAATTCTGGGCTGGATTTTCTGTTGAGTAAACTATCATTCTCTACTATTGCCCTAAAGTAGAACAGAGCTATATGAGATATATAATAATAATAAATCCTATTTGTTTAGCACTTTATATTTTGTAAAATACCTTCACGCTACGTCATTTGATCTTCACAACAACTTTGTGTGGACAGAACAGATACTATTGTCTTTTTTTAAGGTGGAAGTTAGTGACCAGATAAAAGACACAAAGCTAGTGAGCAGTGGAGCAGGGACTAGAGTGCAAATCTATCTCTGTGTAGTATATACATGTGCCCATATTATAAAGGGATATCTTTTTTGCAAGAAGATGAATGTTTATTGAGACTTTAGCAATTGGATATGAGATTAATGTTTTACAGACATAGGTTGGTTCAATTAATGAAGAATTAATTTGGAGGATGATTTGAGTTTTAAAGGATTAAAGAAATAGAGTCCAGGGCTTCCCTGGTGGTGCAGTGGTTGAGGGTCTGCCTGCCAATGCAGGGGACATGGGTTCATGACCTGGTCCGGGGGGATCCCGTGTGCCACAGAGCGTCTGGGCCCGTGAGCCATGGCCGCTGAGCCTGCGCGTCCGGAGCCTGTGCTCCGCGACGGGAGAGGCCACAGCAGTGAGAGGCCCACATACCGCAAAAAAAAAAAAAAAAAAAGAAAAGAAAAGAAATAGAGTCCAGCATTATTTTCTTTTTGCATTTGTTGCCTTTGCTTTTGGAATCAGATCCAAAAAATTATTTGCAAGACCATGTCAGGGAGCTTACCACTTTTCTTACCATTTACTGATATCAGCGAGCTTACTGTTTTTTTCTAAGAGTTTTATGGTTTCAGGTCTTACATGCAAGTCTTTAATTCATTTTGAGTTAATTTTTGTGAATGGTATAAGATAGTGGTCCAGTTTCATTCTTTTGCATGTGGCTATTCAGTTTTCCCAACACCATTTATTGAAGAGATTATCCTTTTCCCATTGTATATTCTTGGTGCCTTTGTCATAAATTAATTGACCATATATATACCTGTGGGTTTATTTCTGGACTCTCTGTTCTATTCCATTGTTCTATGTGTCTGTTTTTTTGCCAGTACTATATTGTTTTGATTACCATAGCTTTGTTGTACAGTTTGAAGTCAGGGGCTGTGATGCCTCCAGCTTTGTTCTTAAGATTGCTTTGGCTATTCAGGGTCTTTTGTGGTTCCGTATCACAAAATTTTAGGATCAAACATTCTAGTGGGTTGTTTTTTTGAGATATAATTGACATCCATAAAATTCACCCCTTTAAAGTGTACAGTTTTAGTATTTCACAGTTGTGCAGCCATCACCACTATCTAATTTCAAAACATTTTCATCACCTCAAAAAGAAACTCCATACCCATTAGTAGTCACTTCTCTTCCCTCCTCTCCCTGGCCCCTGGCAGCTACTAATTTACTTTCTGTTTCTGTGGATGTGCTATATGGACATATAAATGGAATCATATCACGCATTAGTAGTCACTTCTCTTCCCTCCTCCCCCTGGCAACTACTAATTTACTTTCTGTTTCTGTGGATGTGCTACATGGACGTATAAATGGAATCACATCATATGTGTCTTTTTGTGTCTGCCTTCTTTCATGTGGCATAATATTTTCAAGGTTCATCTGTCTTGTAGCATGTAGTACCTCATCCTTTTTTTAACTAAGTAACATTCCATTGTATGGATACATCACATTTTGTTTAACCATTCATCGGGTTGTTGAATATTTGGGTGGTTTCCACTTTAGGGCTGTTATGAAGAAAGCTCCTGTGAACATTTATGTACAGATTTGGGTGTGGGCATATGTTTTCACTTTTCCTGAGTATATACCTAGGAGTGGAACTGGTGGGTCATATGATAACTCCACTTTGAGCCTTTTGAGGAACTGCCATATTGTTTTCCAAATCGGTAGCACCATTTTACACTCCCACCAGCAGTGAATGAGGGTTTCAGTTTCTCTACCAACACTTGTTATTGTACATCATTTTGATTAGTTATCCTAAGTGGATATGAAGGGGTATTTCATTATGATTTTGATGTGCATTTCCCTAATGACTAATGATGTTGAGTGTCTTTTTATGTGCTTACTGACAGTTTGTATATCTTCTTAGGAAAAATGTCTCATCTTTGCTTATTTTTAAATTGCGTTGTCTTTTCATTGTTGAGTTGTAAAAATTCTTTATATATTCTGGATTCTAGACCTTTACTGTATATATGCTTTATAAATAGTTACTTCTGTGGGCTGTCTTTTTACTTTCGTGGTCATGGCCTTTGAAACACAAAAGTTTTTAGTTCTGATCAAGTCCAGTTCTTTTTGTTGTTGTTGTTGTTACTTATGCTTTTATGTTATCATATCTAAGAAAACCTTGCCTAATAAGAAGTGATGAAGATTTCCTCTTATGTTTTCTTCTAAAGTTTTATAGTTTTGGTTCTTTCATTTAGGTGTTTGATCCATTTTGAGTTAATTTTTTGTATATGGTGCAAGGTAAAGGGGTCCAACTTCATTCTTTTGTATGTAGATATTCCAGTTCTCCCAGCATGATTTGTTGAGGACTTCTCTTTCTCTCATTGGATTGTCTTAGCACTCTTGTTGAAAATTAGTTGTCCACAATGTGTGGATTTGTATCTAGAGTCTCAATTCTATTCCACTGATTATGTATCTATTCTTGAATTCTCTAGCTTTGTGTAGTAAGTTTTGAAATTAAGAGGTATGAGTCCTCCATCTTTGTTCTTTTTTTCAAGATTATTTTGGCTATTCTGGATCTTTTTGCATTTCCATATGAATACTAGGATCAGCTTGTCAATTTCTACCCAAAAAAAGACAATTGGGATTTTGATAGAAATTGTATTCAGTATGTAGATCAATTTCTGGAGTATTGCTATCTTTTTTTTCTTTTTGGCTGCACCACACAGCTTGCAGGATCTTAGTTCCCTGACCAGGGATCGAACCTGGGCCCACAGCAGTGAAAGCCCATGTCCTAACCACTGGACTGCCAGGGAATTCCCTGGAGTATTGCTATCTTAACAAACAATATTACGTCTTCCAATCAGTGAACACAGGATTTTTTCCCATATATGTAGGTCTTCAATGATGTTTTGTAGTTTTCAGTGTACAAGTTGCCCACTTCTTTTGTTAAATTTATTCCTATGTAACTTTTTCTTTTTGATCCAGTTTTTATTATCATTTTTGGACCTTTTATTGCTAGTGTGTTTATTTTAAATAGTATTGATTTTTTTGTATATTGATCTTGTATCCAGCAGCCTCATTGAACTTGTTTCTTACTTCTAACAGTTTTGGGGGGTTTTTTTGGTTTCTGTTTTTGTTTTTTTTGCTGCTTCCTTAGAATTTACTATATAGAAGGTCATGTCACGACAAATGGAGGTAGTTTTACTTCTCCCTTTCCAGTTCGAATGCCTTCTACTTCTTTTTCCTGCCTCATTTCCCTGACTAGAACCTCCGGTACAGAGTCAAGATAAAAGTGGCAAAAGCAGACATCCTTGTTTTATTCCTGATCTTAAGGGGGAAGAAAGCTTACAGTCTTTCATTATTGAGTATGATGTTAGCCTGTAAGTTTCTCTTATATGCCCTTTTGTAAGATTGAGTTCCCTATATTTTGTTGAGTATTTTTTTCATGAAAGGGTGTTGGATTTTGTCAGGTGCTTTTTCTGTGTCTATTCAGGTTCTTATGTGGGTTTTTCCCCTTTATTCTATTCATATGATGTATTACATTGCTTGATTTTCTTTGTTGAACCAACCTCGTATTCCTGGGATAGATACCAGTCAGTCAGATTATATAACATATGTAGCTGGGTTTGGTTTGCTGGTTTCTTTCTTTTCTTTTTTAAAATGTATTTACTTTTTTTGAATTTTTGGCTTCTTTGGGTCTTTGTTGCTGCATGTGGGCTTTCTCTAGTTGCGACGATCAGGGGCTACTCTTCATTGCTGTGAGTGGGCTTCTCTTGTTGTGGAACACGGGCTCTAAGCGTGTGGGCTTCCGTAGTTGCAGCACGAGAGCTCAGTAGTTTTGGCTCACAGGCTCTAGGCGCGCAAGCTTAGTAGTTGTGGCACACTGGCTTAGTTGCTCCGTGGCATGTGGGATCTTCCTGGACCGGGGCTCGAACCCGTGTCCCTTGCATTGGCAGGCGGATTCTTTACCACTATGCCACCAGGGAAGTCCAGGTTTACTGGTTTCTTGTTGAGGATTTTGTGTCTATATTCATAACGATTGTTGGTCTCTAGTATTCTTATCTTGTATGTCTTCATCTGGTTTTGATATCTGGGTAATACTGGCCTCATAGAATGAGTTGGGTAGTGTTCCCTCTTCTAGTTTTTGAAAGAGTTTGTGAAGAATTTGTGTTAAATCTTGAAATAATTGGTAGAAGTCACCTGAGAAGCCATCTGGTTCTGGATGTTTCTTTGTGGGAAGTTTTAAAAATTAATAATTCAGTCTCTCAAAGTTTTTGCCAGTGTTCTCATTGCTTTTATGGAAGATAGGATATTTGAAGTCCTTACTCCACCATTACTGATGACATCACCACTTATAATAATTCTTAACCTCCAAATTTAGATAGGTGGATTTTGTAGAAATTTGGGGAAGAGAATAAAGACTGAGGAGTTTTCTAAGGTTGTTTTTTTAAAATCTGTTCTTTCTAATTACTTCTAAATACAAAAATTTTAACTTAGCATATTGCTTAAGAATATGAATATTGCTATAAATGATAGATGATTATTACTTTTTCTAAAAGTTGTGTATCCTTGATTATTTTGGAATTTTTTTCTACATAGGTTCTCCAGTAAAGAACTTTGAAAAATTTGTAGGAATTGGATCTGTAACTTTCATTAATATACCAAGTGGTTAAGATGGAGAAGTTTCATTTAGGCAGTTATATCCCAATTAGCTGTGATTTGGGGCATTCACTTCACATCTCTGGACCTCAATTTTATCATTCATAGAATAGGGATAATAATACTTCATAGGGTTGTTAATGAAAATTAAATGTAATACTTTTTGATATTATGCCTGGCACATAGGAAACAATTTGCAAATTATTTGCTATAATTATTATTATTAGATTTTAGTGCTGTGAATTATTTTATCAGTGATGATAGGGATCGCCATACCCCCTATGACTACTGTAACATATGTGACAAATAGTTCACTCCATTTATCAATATATTTCTGGTCTTAGTGTAGTCTTCTCTGTGAGGCTTTGTCTGGTCCTCAAAATCTATTACTCATTACTGCCAAGTACTCACATAACCTACTTTTTCTGTTTCAGTTCCCTATTTCTTTACCACTTTCTTTCAATTTTCTAGACAAAATACCTTGGAATCTCTTTTGATTAGTTTCTTAGAATTGTACAGTACCAGAACCATTTGCATTTATCACTTTCTTGCCATTTGCACTAATTTCAGTTACTGTTAATTTGATTTTCATGAAACAAAGCTAGACTCCTACCAAATAACATCATGTATTGTTCCCCAAAACATGCTTGATATTTTTATTTTCTTACTCTGTTCATTCCTGCTAGGAATAGCCCCTATTCCCAGAATGCTTCTTAACTCAGCTCAAATGTCACTTCCCCCAAGAAGTCTTTCTTGATTTCTCTGTATGTGCCCCAACTCATCATACCATGTAGAAATTATTTCTTCTTTCTCTGAATTTTGTTTTAAAACATTCCCTTCTGCCTCTTATTATGGCAAATGTAATTATACATTAGGAGGAAACCTTAGGAATCATCTAATTCAGCCCCCTAATTTTAGAAAGCTTGCACAAAGCTCTTGCCCAGATGTTCAACTGGATACTTAATGGCAGAGACAAGAAGAGTAGAACTTGAGTCTTGGATTTCCAGCCTTGTTCTTTTTCTACATGTAACATTGTAATATAGACATTTCTTAAGCTATTTTGCAGTATTTCACCATGGATCTGTTGAAGTCTATGTGATTTCTCTGTAAGATGTAACCTGTAAATTACTGGAGGTCAAGGAATTATTTCATTTCTCTCTGCATCTTTATAGAGGTTTCTCGGAGACTATTTCCTTTTAGAATGAATGAATGAATAATACTTTGCTTTAGAATTAATTAATATTCTTAATGTAAGATTCTAATGATATTCCCTTACACACCTTTTAAAAGAAATTGGTAAATTGAGGCCTGTAGGGGGCAGCCCAACACAGCAGATTTTGATTGCCCTTGCTAAATAAGCTAGCTTCTACTCTCTGGGATTGTTTTAGTCTTAAATTGTTTCCTATGTGGATTTTTGAAAAAATGAAAGCAACTATTAATTATAAGCTTATTTGGTGGGTATATCTTTTAAAAATTGTCTTGTATAAGAATAGGAACTTTTTGATGCAGATGATTTGCTGTTTTGTTTTTAAGGCATTGGATATATATTAGAGCTTCTTAAAAATTTGCTTCGTTTATTAATTCCAAAATAACATAGATAATATAATGGCAAATGTCCCTAATTTATTGTTGAAGAAGTTAAAATATGCAAATTAATAGTATTGTCCCAAAATACTAAAGTTATTATTAAATGAAGTCAACATTTTCTTATTACTAATTTGTTACACTAAGCTAGGTCATTGTTTCATTTAATATTTTCAAGAATAAAAAACATTGCTGGTAATTAAAGTAAGCTATAGAGAAACACCAATAATAGCTAACATTTATTGAGTACTTTGTGTGCCAGGTACTATTTGAAATACTACTTTACATGTGTTAGTTCATTTACTTCTCACTAGAGTCCTCTGGGACATATGCTGGTACTGTCCCTATTGTATGGATGAAGTAATTGGTTGGTTATTGAAAATTGCCTAGGGTCACTCAGGAAGTGGAAGAGCTGGGGTTTGAACCCAGGCAGTCTGGCTCCAGAGCTCTCACTCTTAATCACTATTCCTTTGATACATTGTTGAGTTCATTACTTTTATTTTCTTACTCCTTTCTATCACAACTTTCCATTTGAGACTGTTTTCCAGTTTTTACACACATCAGGCTACTTATTACTCCACCCTTTCTGTTGCTTCCTGCCTTCAGTCTTCTTTTTCTTCTTCTTCTTCTTCTAATAGAGAAAATGCATGGACAGAAAGTAAAAACATGACATCCTCCCTTTAGTGTGAAGAGATTGAAACAGATAGCTAAAGTTGTGCGGTTTTCTTTCTCTTTTATTTACAGAATGTTCTTTTTCCAGTTACCAATTAAGCGATTTTTAGTGATCACATTAAAGCATAAACTCTCAAATTTAGAAATAGAATGAACTTCACTCTCCTGCTTAAGCATGTAGTACTATGGGGTAATTTTAAGAACTGAAAGATTAAATACCTCATTTTAAAAAGACAAATTTTGATAAGATCTTAATTATTTCATTAAAAATTATATTTTAGATCCCTCCATTAAAAAATTCTTAGTTTAATAACATGCTTATATTTTATTATGGTATTCTAATATATGTAACAATTAACATTACTGTCAGTTATTCATGTGTATTTTCTTTCTCATTCTCTCCTTTTGATAATTTCAACTCTCCTTAAACACTCTTTGAGAATATGAGTAGATAAGGTAAAAATAAGTTGAACTCCAGTCAGTTTGAAATTTGAAAAAAGCTTGGGTTAACTGTGAGCTGACATAAAAAATTATAATTTGGCTAAAATGAAAATAGAGTTGTTTCATACCTAAGTATTTATATCACAAAATAAGATCTTGTTGTATAACTCTTTTAAGAAAATATTTTCAATTCAAGTTTACTCCTTGGTTTATTATTATTATTTATTTATTAAGGCACGTCATATTACAGTTAATGTTTGAGTTTCTTGGAGGAATTGTCAACCGTATGCCATGGATAACCTACACCTTAGAATGGTCAGCTGCTGCTTTTATGGGTTGATTTACAACCTTCCCATCTTTTTCTAACTGACATGGGTTTTAGTTTCCTGATTTACTGCTGGCCTAATGAGGTCTTGGCAGATGTTAAGCTCAGTCCCTGTCTAAAGAATGTTTTTTTCCTTCAGAAAGTTTTTTACTACCCATATCATCTGTGTGTGTCATTATCACATTTTTCTTTCAGTCCCTTTCCATCTCAGAGAATACCAACATCCAGAAATGATGCCCTGTAGGGTGATCATTTAATCTATTGACAATTTCATGGTGTAAGAAAATTTGCTTAATCACTTATCTATTCCAATAGTGAAAACTACCTTCTGATTTTTTTTCCTGTTCTTCTCATAAATGATTTTCATATAACAGGCCAGAACACACAACACCTGTCCGTTAAGAACAGAATTACTAGGCTTTGATTCTTAGTAGTGGTTCCTTCTTTTGGGTAAATATGAGAATTGCTTTTGGTCTAATTACTCATACTTTTAAAATAACTACTTACTAATAATTTCAAGTAGGTAATGTATGTGTGATTATTTAGGAATATTAGAAGGAAAAACCAATCTAAAAATACACAGGCTAATATCTTATTCTTTATTTCTGGCCTGAACCTAGAAAATTTTGTTTGGCATTTTATTTCCTGGTATATTACTCTTTGATGAAGTTTGTGTCTTAGTTGTTGGGTCATACCCATTTTTTTAAATTTTGTTTTTAAATTTCAAGGTTTTGCGGGTGTTTATATATTTTTGCTTCATGATCCATGCAGGTTGTTTATAATAATAAGACAAGTACTAAGGAGATCATGTAAATACAGAGATATATGTGTAGATATATTGATGCATGCGTCAATTGTATTGCTATTACATATAGATGCAGATCTTGATATATACATATTTGAAATTTCTAAATTGATGACTAGGCAAGTTGTTCCTTTTACAAATCGATTGTGATATATTAAAATGTTAATTCTCAGTTAAGAAATATAATCTAAACTTTAATAAACAGTTAATTGCATTATCTTTCGATGACTTGGGAGCATTTTATGGAATATATCTTGTCTCAAACAGGATGTGTCTCTCAAAGGTCTGTTTCAAAAAAATCTTATAAATGTAAAGGAATGTCAGTGCAGGTTCAAAGAGCCACTGTTTGAGTGTGTTGCTTAGAGTGGGTAGTGAATAGGGAGGACTCTCTAACAATAGAATGATGAGTCTTGATCACAGTTAAGTTCAACAGGATTGGATCTACATTTGGAAACCATATATGAGTAGACCATATGTCTACCTTGGGTGTGATCTTTTCATGGAAGTCACCTATCTGTTATGTTGTGACACAGTTATATACACGACTTAAATTAATTAAAATCATATGAATTGTAAAATTCATACAACTTTTGAAATTGTATGAATTGTAAAATTCATACAGTTGTGAAATTGTATGAATTAGTAAGCTGAGGATTTCAAATGATTATTGAATTCACTGATGAGTGATTTGTGTATTAGATGTGTGGCTGAGTTAATGTGCACAAAACTTTGAGAAGTCAAACTAATATGTTACTTATTATCGAACTTCATTAACCGTATTTCACACCATATTAAATCTGTCTTCAAAACATTCGTGTAAATAGATATTACATTTCAAATGTAGAAAATTAACATACTAAGAAAACATGTCTTCAAAACTAAAGCCTCAAAATGTTAAGAATACATACTACGTGGGATTTCTGTTTGTCTAGATATTTCAAAGCATAGATAAGAGAAACGTTGGTTATTTCATGTATATGAGAAGAAAGAATTTCTCCTGCTAGTTTAAAATTTGAAAGAAATAATGTATTTCAGTAGGCACTTCTGTCCTTTTTGTCTTTCCTTCCTTTCTTTTCTTTTCTTCCTCCATTTCTCTTTTTCTTCATCTTTCTGTCCCACCTTCTTCTTTTACAGAGCCCCTCCTTTTCTCTGCCTCACTAATCTGAGGAGTTTTTACTATGTAATAAGCATTTCCTATTTTAATTAAAGTTTTGAAGTTTACTTTTAAAAGCAGAGCTTTACTAAAGGAAAAATACCTCTATTAGCTTACATTTAAAATCCTTTTTATCATGATGAGGGTAATTATCTGTTACTTCTAAGAAGTAAGCCACAGCTAATTTCTGATTGCATACATGTTTAAAGTAACTTAGAATCAGCTTGGGACGGTTCTGACATCTGCTTGTGTAATGCAGCATTTGTACTCTTCACTAGGTGTTCATTTTAGCTACAGATGCTTCATATAAAACAGGGTAGAGTAGCTTTCAAAAGGATCTACACATCAAAGTATAACTAGAACTCTGGTTTTTACGTTGCTTAAGGAATCCTTAATGGAGTAGAACTAACAAATTTGCTCTTCCCTCTAACACATTATCATTTTAAAAACTTTTTTACTTCCATGCCTTCCTGAGTCATATCACATATAATTGAATAGATTTATTAGTTTGGAATGTTTTAACAATGTCCACATTAAATAATATAGTAATTTATGTTCTGTGTAAAGAAGGCTTCCTTTAATTGTAATTAATTCTGGGGAATAATGATCTGCTTTTGGAACAATAAATAAAATTCCTTAAATAAAGAACTATATTTTAAGTTGAAATACACACTTTTTCACCCATTTTGTAGTTCAGCTGATAACTCTTCGTAAGTGTCGTGATAATAGCTTTTAGCCACAGTTTATTCTCTTCTGCCTCACCACAGTCTTCCATTTCTCAGCTGGATAAACTGTCACTTAAGTTACACAAGAGTTAATCTTAGGTGTCTATGGTCCTCTTAGACCCTTATTTTAAAAAATCACCACTTCAGTGTACTAAATAGCAAAATGTTTATGCTATTTTAAAACTCCCGTTGTGGAAAGGAACCTGCAATTCTGACTTGCTGAATTGGTGGTATTGGAAAATTATCTTGAACTAAAATTCTGATGGGATATATTAGCCTACTTTGGATTCTATAGACAGTCCTTTCTTCATATATTGTGTTCCAAAAATTTGAATCTTGTAAAGGAGATAGGACTTGTATTATAAGTTAAAAAAATTCCTAGGATAGGCTACATAGTTAGTAATGAAATTGAACTATGATATTGGTACTGTAAAGCCTAACCTGCACTTAGAATATCATTCCTTTACCATTCTAGGTTCTAAGTCAAGAACCTGTGAGAGGAAGAGCCCCTCTTATTGCAGAGTCTCTCCTCTCCATTCGGGTCTCAGCAGTGTGGGTTGGAATCAGAGGTTCCAAGCTAGCAGGGAGGAAGTAGGTAGATGAGGAGTTACTCTCCTACCCTGACTGGTGGAGTGGGTTCTGGGAAAGCTCAGAAATAATAGACGTAATGAGTCTACAAGCTGGGCAACAGTTGATCAATAAGGACATTTTTTATGATCCAGACACCCTATTTGGTAAGATAGATTAATTCTGTTTTATATAACCCTTTATTATTAAATTCTGTATTTATTTTAGTAAGCCCCCCCCCCCCCCCGCCACGCGTGCACTCTTTAAACGAGGTTTTATAAATTCAAAACTTTCGGGCTTCATCTTAAGCATCAGAACATGATTTTTTTTTTTTTTTTTTTTTTTTTTTTGTGGTACTCGGGCCTCTCACTGTTGTGGCCTCTCCTGTTGCAGAGCACAGGCTCCAGACGCACAGGCTCAGCGGCCATGGCTCACGGGCCCAGCCGCTCTGCGGCATGTGGGATCTTCCCGGACCGGGGCACGAACCCGTGTCCCCTGCATCGGCAGGCGGATTCTCAACCACTGCGCCACGAGGGAAGCCCTCAGAACATGATTTTAAATGAGTTAAACAAATTAAGGCAGAATTATTTAAATTCCCGCAGGCAACTTTAAAATTGGTGTGATGCTATACAACGTTTTAAAGAAAAATTTATTATTTTCCTGAATTGATGAGGACAGGGATATTTCTCTGATCCTTATTGTTTGGAAACTCTTGACTTTAAAATTTTAAAATTTGTGGAGGTAGTATAATTATTGTTTTGTAAGAACTCATGAAACAACCATGGTTTGATGAATAGTTGTAAATCAAACTATGATGAATCTGAATTATCACCCCAGGACTCCCCCCACTGCCCACCCATTTGAGGACTTTTTACATTATGTTTTCTTTTTAATAATAGATTTATTAAAGTATAACTTTGATATCATAAAGTTCACCCTTTTTTTTTTTTCTTTTGGCTGTGCTGCATGGCATGGCATGCAGAATCTTAGCTCCCCAACCAGTTATTGAACCCAGGCCCCCTGCAGCGGAAGTACAGTCTTAACCACTGGGCTGCCAGGGAAGTCCTAAAGTTCACCCTTCTAAATTTATTTATTTTATTTATTTATTTTTGGCTGTGTTGGGTCTTTGTTTCTGTGCGAGGGCTTTCTCCAGTTGCAGCGAGCGGGGGCCACTCTTCATTGCGGTACGCGGGCCTCTCACTGCTGTGGCCTCTCCCGTTGCGGAGCACAGGCTCCGGACGCGCAGGCTCAGTAGTTGTGGCTTACGGGCTTAATTGTTCCACAGCATGTGGGATCTTCCCAGACCAGGGCTCGAACCTGTGTCCCCTGCATTGGCAGGCAGATTCTTAACCACTGCGCCACCAGGGAAGCCCAGTTCACCCTTTTAAAGTGTACTATTCATTGATTTTTAAAGAATATTCACAAAATTGGTGCAACCATCACTGTTAGGTAATTTCAGAACACTTTTATCATCCCCCAAAGAACCCATACTGATTAGCAGTCACTCATTCTTCTTTCCTTCCTTCCTTCCAGCCCATGACAAATTCCCCCTCACCTCCAGTTTATGGCAACCACTAATCTACTTTCTCTCTCTGTCTCTCTATGGATTTGCCTATTCTGAATATTTTGTGTAAATGGAATCTTAAAGTATATGGCCTTTTGTGTCTGGCTTCTTTCACTTTCATTATATTTCCATGGTTCATCAATGTTGTAGCATGTTTCAGTACATTCCTTTTTATGAGCAAGTTATATTCCACTGTTTGGAGATATCACATCTTGTTTATCTATTCACCAATTGATGGTTATTTGGATTGTTTCTACATTTTGGCTATTATGGATAAACATTGCTGAAGACGATAATGTACTGTTTTTTGTGTGGATATATACTTTCAGTTCTCTTGGGTAGATACTTAAGAGTAGAATTGCTGGGTTATGTGATAATTCTATGTTTAATCTTTTGAGGAACTGCCAGACTGTTTTCCAAAGCATGTGCACCATTTTACATTTCAATAGCCAAGTACAAGGGTTCCAATTTGTCTACATCCTTGCCACCACTTGTTATTTTCTATCATTTTAATTATAGCCATCTTAGTGGGTATGAAGGGGTATATCGTTTTAGTCTCAGTTTTCACTTCCCTAATTACTAATGATGGTAAACATCTTTTCATATGTTTAGTGGTCATTTGTATGTTAACTTAGGAGAAATATCTTGAAAACCTTTCTTCTTTTTTAGTTGGGTTGTCTTTTTATTACTGAATTATTAGAGCTCTTTTTATCTTCTAGACACTAATTCCTTATCAGATATATGATTTGCATATATTTTCTCTCATACCATAGATTTTGTTTTCATTTTCTTAATAGTGTCCTTTGAAATACAGAGATTTTAAATTTTGATTAAATTCAGCTTATTTTTTCTTTGGTTGCTTGTGCTTTCAGGTTGTCTTGCCAAATCCGAGGCCATAAAGATTTCTTCTATGTTTTCTTTCAAGAGTTTTATAGTTTTACTACATTGTTTTTCTTCAAATGTTTTTTAGAGTAGTCAAGGGCTATGTTTTTTGAATTTCTTAATCAGCAGATTACTTTCAACAGTGAGATCTGTAAAATATTTATTACTAGTTTTTATTTGCTACTTGTAAAAAATTCACAAGAATTTATGAAATCTGCTTTTGATGCTACTTCAGTAGGATAATTTTAAAAAATTATTTGTATCAGAAACCAAAATATCAACATTCCCATATTATAAACTTTATTTAACATTCACTGTAAAACCTACAGACCTTGCTCAGAGGACTGAGGATCTTGTAGAGCTTCACTAGCTCCTGGCCCAAGTTTAGAAACACTTTTCTAGTGGATAAGACACTTGACTGGACATCAAGAGAACAGAATTTTAATTCTGAGGTCAACACAACCTCTTTTACCCAGATTTCTTCTTGCTACTTGGATTTCTATATTTGTGCAAATTAAAACTGCTGCATAGTTATTTTATTTAATTATACCGTAAAGATAGAAATAATCTGTATATAAACGTATCCTTTGATTCTTCAGTCAAAAACAGTTTATTAATTACATTACTCTTGTAGTAGCCTACCTTTTAGTATGGCTTTTAGGTAAAATTAGAAAAGATATTTTAAAGCTCTTATAGATAATGAAATTTAAGCTATGATTCCCCAGGTATGGTTTTGAAATCTTTCCAGAGAAACCTCAGAAGAATTAAGATAATTATTACTAAACACATCAATCCTAGCATTTTTATAGGAAGCTTCTCAGTTGGCCACTCTACTAATAATTTCAAATAAAACATTTTAAAGCCATATAACTTGTTTTATAAATTAGCTCATAAACAGCATCAAATTGATCTCAATCTTGAGTAAGAGGGATATGGTACTTCTCTGTAACACATTTTATTCAGTGAAAGGATATGAGGAAGACACAAACTGTTGCCTGTATTTGAAGAAAATTTGCCTTAATTATTTATGGGGCAAAATATATTTGGTATTGTCTAGGCAGAAATATAATAAATATAACAGTTTAAATAAGACAAAACATAAACTTCAAACCAGATGTGTGGATATAATTCTGATGGGTGCTTTCATTTAATCATAGTCTCAATTAAGACACTGCCGCTTTGAGGATTAAGTGTTCTGACTATAATAATGACAGTTTTTCAAATGTTAATTATTATTTTTCAGGGTTGTCGGGAATATTAAAAGTGGACTTCAGACTCTGGTAGCAGAAAGTGCTTATTTTCAAGTCTCCTGTTTCCCTACATAAAGGATAAAAGTAGTCTGATTAAGTGGCACAGAACCCCCCCACCCCCCCACCGCCGCTGTCCTCCCTGTCCCCCTACTTCCCACCACCAAAAGGACTGTTTACTGTAAAGGTCTAAAAGCATTCATTTGAAAATGGCCTGTTCTTTTTACTTAATGAGGTATTGTATTGTGTATATTCTTAAACTAATTTTAACATGAGGCTTCTTTTGAAAAGCATGTGATGCAAAATTTGACATGCATGAATATATCTAAGGCCAGATATGCATGTGACAGTTTGAAGCACATATCATGTGTCATTGTTGGTAAAGTCTGTCAGCATATCCTCTGTAAACCCCTATTTTCTTTGTGCCACATATTTATTCTAATGAACAAGACTTCAAAGGAAACAACTCATGGTTGAATATGAATTATTTTTTATTCTCTCTGTTTTTGGTTCTGTAAAGACTAGATAGTGTTACCTTTCTTTGGTCCACATTTAACGGTGGTTTTAAAGGGAGAAATGAAAGGAATTAATCTTTGTTAAAACACCTGTTGCACTAGGTGTTTTGTGTATCTCATCTTATTTAATCGTTGCAACAGTCGTTCAAAAATATATATTATTGCCATTTTTCAAATTCAGAAACAGACTCCCAAAGATCAATGTAATTTGCCGTAGGTACCCAGTCAGTTGTGTTGTGAGTTGGGATTCCAACCAAGCCCTTGCTAATTCAATGCATTTGACATTCCACGCTGTATGTGCTAAATTTGTAGGCCACTTTGCTCCCCTTATCCACTAATTTCTCACAGGTACTGTTATATTCCATCTGCCTCTGAATATTTTAGTGGGGAGGGGCATATGAAAGAGAAGGATTGGTGCTGTACTCTGCCTGAAATAGCCTTGTCTCTTTCTCTGTTTTAAAAAAAAAAATTCTCCATTTCAAGTTGGAAATTGGAAGACCTATATTCTCTCCTTTGTTTTCATCTTCTTTGGAAACTCCCTACAATTTTATTTAATACATGACATTCTACCACACTTAGCATATTTTACTTTGAACCTACTGGTATATCTTGCACACTTATAAAATGAAATTATGTAACCAGTTTTTTGTTTGATGTTTGTTTTTTACTTTTGTTTTTGCTCTAGCTGCCAAAAAGTCCAGAGTTAAAAAGTTTATGCTTGGGCTTTTAAATTTTCTCATAGCACTTTGTACATATTTCTGTTATCACTTAACACTGTTACAATTATTTGTTTATGTATGCATTGTTCATCTTTGTATCTACTAGCACAAGTGATACCTTCATAAGTGCTCAACAAATGTTTAATGAATGAAGATTTCTGATATATTTACCCCTGCCCTCTGGTTGTTAGAGATCCTGGACGTGGGTACTACTACTGGGATAATTCTTTTTGTTTGTTTGTTTTGTTGTGTTGTGTTGTGGCTGGACTCTTGACTTTCTGGGTCTGGGCTCTTTGGAGCAGGTGGGGAGACAGCCATGAGGACTGTGCCTGGTTGCCAAGACCACAGGGCTTCACTAGACTAGGCAAGAATTTACCCAAAGCACATAAAGTCAGCCTAACTCTCTAAAAATAGGAAGTAGGAAGTGCATCTAAGAAGCCAGAGATGAGAGCTGCCAATGGGGTGAAGTGGAATCATAGGAAAAGAAGATGTGATCAGAAACTGGGAGATTTGGGAACAGGCTAGGAAGCAGAATTTGAAAGGATGTGGAGGGAATGTTTCTGATTGGAGGCTGTGAGCACTCTTAGTGGGTAGGACTAATTTTTGAGTTACTGGATTAAAGGAGAGCTACTCAGGGCTAGTCACAGAGCTTTGTGAGGGGAGTAACCCTGCTCATTTTCTGCTGACTACCTTTAACAACTGCCTGATACAGTAAAAGAGGTGAATTAAAGTAAGAATAAACAAATGAATTAAGGAAACAAATCTATTTTCAGATCACACAGTCTATCCACATCCCTTATATCCACTCTCTCCATTTTCTTTGCCACCACACAAGTTCTTATCCTCATTATTTCTCAAGCAGACCAAAGAGACTCCCCAATTCTCCAATCTCTTCCAATTTTAGTTTATGTTATAGACTGTAGCAGGATTAGTCCCTTTTCTCCCTCACTCAATTTCTGTAAACTAAAAACAAAAACAGTTCATCCAATTCTCCCACCCCCATACTCCCCGCTTCTGGCAACCACTGATCTGTTCTCTGGATCAGTGAGCTTGGTTTGTTGGTTTGTTGTTTTTATTTTTTGGATTCTGCATATAAGAGATGGGATCATTCTATCCAAGACAAAGATGTGTTAAAAGTTTTTGTTGTTATTATATGCATGCTTTTGCTATAAGCAATTTCAAATCCTTTTTTAAAAAAAACATTGATGGGAAATAAATGTAATATTCTTTGTTGCAGTGTATTTATCTTTATATCCTTGTAATGCCTGTCACATTACAAAGATTAATGGAATATCGGTGGCCACATGATTCTCAAAAGTAAAGTATTATATTGTGGTTTTTTTCTATGGATATTAGGAAAGTTTTATTGGTGTTCATCATGTCACCATTTTGGCAATAATGAAGGCTTCACTACTTATTATGTAAAGCTTTTAAAATATAGTAAATTTAGTTATTTTAAAATTGTGTCAAATGAAAATGCACTGATTTTTGATGGCCCTAGTTGATGGAGTTTTTAATATTGGAAGTAACTTTACAGTTATATGTGTTTTATTGGACTTATAAAATCCAGTGTTTCCAATACCTTTCAGTTCAATTTATGCTAGTTATAAATATAGTAGGTTTACATAAAAATCAGAGCAATTTTTTTCACTTCTTGATATTTTAATAATTTATTCCTTTTCCATATTTAATTCTTCTAAAACACATAGTACTATCTATATAGTTAATGAAATAAATCTAATTACGTTCTCTATTAATAAGTAGGCATTGCTAATTCCAGTTATAGTTCAGTATAGCTGATTTTTTAAAAAAAATCTAAAAACCTAACAAGTGAACTCCTTTGATATACTTAAGCAAGTCTTGTAAATCAAATTTTATTTACAAATATAGTAAACCAATTATCCTGACTCATAGGACTTAAAAGCAAAACATACAAAGTAGCTGATGATATCAAAACTTGTTGCTGTACCTGGAGAAATACAACATATATAAAGTGTCAATATAATATTTATTTCTTCAGCCCAACCAAGGGCTTAGAATACCAGTCTAAGGCTCACTGGACCAAATATGGATTCAGTTTACAGCGAGTCAGATCAGAGATCCTGAACCTGAGTACTACTACAGGGATGATTCTATCCAAGCAGTTCTAACAAACAGGGACCCTTGTCATCATGAGGTACTACCTGATGTATCATAGGAGGACCCCCCCCCCAGCCTTTTCATTAAGGGCATTTATAAGTTTCACAAACAAGTGAATCATCATGCATCTACTGAGCATCTTTTAGGTTGTATCCTTTCTGAATTTTTATGTTTTTCTCTTTCATAACTTTTAATCTCTTTGTTTCAGTGAATAGAATCTCCTTTTCCTATTGGATATGATTCTTTCCTCTTTAAGGTCACTAACTCCGTGGTCCGTGAACCAAATGTGTCCAGCTGTAATTTGTCATTTTCAACAAACTAACATTTCTAACTCAGTATATTGATACAATATATATTACCAAAATAACAAAATCAGCCCTAATGCTATGTAGTAACAGTGTGAGATTAGTATATCTTCTTATCATCCATATTTTATATTACAACTCAATATAAAATAGTGTTTAATAAATTTCTTTTGGCTGTCAAGTCATGCTTAATAAGAACAATAACAGCACTTATTGAGCAATTACTGTTCACTAGGCATTCTTCTAAATGCTTTTCATAAATTAACATGTATAATCTTCACATGGAGTTGTAACAAATGATACAGAAACATCTCTATACATACTCTTCACCCAGTTCCCCCCATTGGTGACATCTTCTATAACTATAGTAAAATATCATAGCCAGGAAAAGTGACATTGATACAATCCACAAACTTTATTCATATTTCATTCGTTTTGTTCCAACACAAAGGCTACCGTTTTATAGCTCGGCCTCCAACCTCACTTACTCACCTCTGACAACTACTAATTTGTTCCCCATTTCTAAAATTTTATCATTTTACTAATGTTATGTAAGTATAATCATACAGTACATAAGCTTTTGAGATTGGATTTTTTTCACGTAGTGTAATTCCCTTGCACTCCATACAATTTGTTGCATGTATTAATAGGTTTTTACATTATTACTGAGTAGTATTCTGTGGTATAGATATACCACAGTTTAACCGTTCACCTGTTGAAAGACATTAGGATTGTTTTTACTATGAACATTTGTGTACAATTTTTTTGAGAACATAAGTTTGCGCTTCTCTGGGAGTGCTCAAGAGTACAATTGCTGGGTCATATGGTAAATGTATGTTTAATTTTGTAAGAAACTACCTTACCGTTTTCCATAAGAGCTGAACCATTTTACATTTGTACTAGCAATGGTACGAGAGATCTCGTTTCTCCATGTGGAGAAACCAGCATTTGGTATTATTACCATTTTTTATTTTAGACATGCTGGTATGTGTGTAGTGATGTTGTATTGTGGTTTTAATTTGCACTTCCTTAGTGGCTAATGACGTGTCAAACATCTTTTTTTAACTTATTAATTAATTAATAAAATTTATTTATTTTTGGCTGAGCTGGGTCTTCATTGCTGCACATGGGCTTTCTCTAGTTTCTTTCTCTAGCCCCTGCGGCGAGCCGGGACTACTCTTCATTGTGGTGCGCAGGCTTCTCATTGCGGTGGCCTCTCTTGTGGCGGAGCACGGGTTCTAGGCATGCCGGCTTCAGTAGTTGTGGCATGCGGGCTCAGTAGTTGTGGCTCACAGGCTCTAGAGCACAGGCTCAGTAGTTGTGGCGCATGGGCTTAGTTGCTCCACGGCATGTGGGATCTTCCCGGACCAGGGCTCAAACCCACGTCCCCTGCATTGGCAGGCGGATTCTTAACCACTGCGCCACCAGGGAAGCCCTCAAACATCTTTTCATGTGCTTATTTGCCATATGTATATCCTCTTTGGTGAATTGTCTGTTGGTGTCTTTTGCTTATTTTCTAATTGAATTCTTTGTGTTTTTTACTGTTGAATTTTTAGAGTTCTTTATATATTCTGGATACAAGACCTTTGTTGGATATGTAGTCTTCCAGATATTTTCTTTCAGTCTTGTCTTTTCATCTTCTTCACAGAATCTTTTCTAGAGCAAAAGTTTTTTTTTATTTTGATAAGGGTCCAGTTTATCAATATTTCCTTTTATTGATCTTGCTTTTTGGTGTTAAGTTCTAGACTAGTTTTGAATCTAGTCCTAAAGTGACTTTGCTTTTTTTACCTTGCCATATAAAAACATTACAACATAAGCTGAATCTCATGATTCTGGACCTTTTAGCATCTAGACAAGTGAACTTAGAGAAAGTAAGTTAAAATATTCATTACAGTGTTCTAAAACTGTTGATCGTGGTGGTGGTGGTGTTGCGGTGGTAGTGTGTGTTTGAGTGTATATTTAGGTGGTTGTGTGTACCATGATTGTACTGTGTATATACTTTATCTCAGAAACTCTGCAGTGTAGATATTACCTCCATTTATTCATGCATATGTGTGCAAACTTGATTCAGTAAAATCTTACAAATTTAACTTAAAATTTTTACAAATTTAGTTTCTCTGCTTCTGTTCAGTATATCTCCAAGGTAAATCAACAGCATAACTTTTTCATATAGGAAAAAGTTATTGTTACAGTGATGAGGGTGCCTGAGTAAAGAAGGGATGGGGCACAGCCAGCCAGTAGCATCCCAATTTTATATACATTTGATGTGTTTAAGAAATGACTAACATATTTAGTTTAAAAACTAGTAAGGGCAGTTTCAAATATGACTTTACCAAGTCATATTATTTCTCATGAGAAAGTAATTCTGTTTCTTGAAAATCCCTGAAATAGTTTGCATATTTACAAATATATGGCTAGATTAAGTGTTGTGGTGTAGTTCTGTTACAGTGGCTTTCTTATCTATCAGGCTAAGGTTCGGATTACCATGGATATTGTTAGCATTATCTGGTTTTATGTATATTAAATCAAAGTTTAAAGAATTCATGTTCGTGGAGTTTTTGTATTTTTAAAATTCTTGCTGGGCTTCCCTGGTGGCGCAGTGGTTGAGAATCCGCCTGCCGATACAGGGAACATGGGTTCGTGCCCTGGTCCGGGAAGATCCCATTTGCCGCGGAGCGGCTGGGCCCGTGAGCCATGACCGCTGAGCCTGCGCGTCCGGAGCCTGTGCTCCGCAACAGGAGAGGCCACAACGGAGAGAAGCCCGCGTACCACAAAAAAAAAAAAAAAAAAAAAAAAAAAATTCTTGCTATATTCAAAAGGAAAATAGCTTTAAAATACTTCCTAGCATAATTTAGTCTTCTCTGCTTAACTCCAACTTAGGTTTAATGAGATCTGTTAAGAAATTTACATGAATTTACCCTTCATTCCCATTGCCCTTCAGAACCTCTGGACAGTAGTTGAATTCCTGATCTGTCTGTGGAGGGCTTTTGTTTTAAGGATAAGTAACTCTCAAAATTGAGTACTTTTCATAGTCTTTGGGGCAACTTACTCAGACACTTAATGGCTCTTTTCTAACATACTAAAATTTTTTTTTTTTTTTTTTTTTTTTTTTTTTGCGGTATGTGGCCCTCTCACTGTTGTGGCTTCTCCCGTTGCGGAGCACAGGCTCCGGACGCGCAGGCTCAGTGGCCATGGCTCACGGGCCCAGCCGCTCCGCGGCATGTGGGATCTTCCCAGACCGGGGCATGAACCCGTGTCCCCTGCATCGGCAGGCGGACTCTCAATCACTGCGCCACCAGGGAAGCCCCTCTAACATACTGAATTTTTAAGAATGAGAATATAAGGCTTTTTTAATATGATTTTTTAAAATTAATTAATTTATTTATTATTTACTTTTGGCTGTGTTGTGTCTTCGCTGCTACACGCAGGCTTTCTCTCGTTGTGGCGAGCGGGGGCTGGCTACTCTTCGTTGCGGTGCGGGGGCTTCTCATTGCGGTGGCCTCTTGTTGCGGAGCACAGGCTCTAGGTGCGCGGGCTTAAGTAGTTGTGGCTCACGGGCTTAGTTGCTGCGCAGCATTGGGATCTTCCTGGACCAGGGCTTGAACCCTTGTCTTGTGCATTGTCAGGCGGGTTCTTAACCACTGAGCCACCAGGGCAGCCCAAGAATGTAAGTTTTTAAAGGCACTCAAATAAATGTTAAACAGAAAATGTTTATTAGATTTTTTATTGGGGTATCTTAATAAAGGTTTTTCTTATTTGAAAAACAGTAGTTTGCTTTGATGAGAGTTTTCTTGGTTACCATTCTACAGAATTTACTTAGAATATGTGTTAATAGTACTGAGGCTTTCCCCCTCCCCGCAAGCAAATAGCATTATAAAGGTTGTTGAAGTTATACCTTTATTATAACTGTTCCACTTTGGGAGAGAGTTGTAAAAAGAGAAGTACAGGAAAATTACTGGCCATTTTTTCTAGGAATGGGAATAGGGGAGAATTTCTGGTTTTTAATATGTAGCTAAGACCACTCGGCCTTTCCTGT
The DNA here is from genome assembly GCF_026419965.1 of Kogia breviceps. Classification (NCBI taxonomy): domain Eukaryota; kingdom Metazoa; phylum Chordata; class Mammalia; order Artiodactyla; family Physeteridae; genus Kogia; species Kogia breviceps. The sequence goes on along the minus strand of NC_081322.1, from coordinate 38,358,353 downwards.
TTAGCATATTTTTTCAAATTATTATAATATATATTATATTATTAGAGCTAAGCCACCTCATAGTTCTGTCACTAAGTAGGGGGCGAATGAATCTTGAAAAGATTTATTTGGCTTTGCTGAAAACCTTAGTATTTTCAGATCAGAGCATGGATAATACATTTTAACTTTTTAAAAATTGGGGGTACAGTCCTGCCCCTCCTTGTCTACTGACCGGGTCCTAGTTGTCATCACATAGGCTTGCATTACTCAGACAGCCTCTCACCGATCATCCTGATGTTACCTCTTCACCAAGTCATTGTACACAGAGCTGCTTTCCATTAGCCTTCAGAAAAAGCCTCTTTCATCACGTCACTTCCTTTGCTAAAAAGTCTTAAAAGCCTCTTCATTGCCTGGAAGATAGAAAGCCTTAAGTGGGTGGTGACTCTTTTAAATTATTACTGCAGTCCCCTATTCATTTCTTTTTTCTCTGAATTTTTCTAACCTTTATTATCTTCACATAGTTAATCCTTGACTGTACATGATATCATTCTCAGTTTCACCTGTGGGAAAAGTATGAGCTTCCTAAATTGAAGGATATCAATCACACTTTTTAAAAAAAATTTTTATTGGTGTATAATTGATTTACAATGTTGTGTTAGTTTCAGGTGTACAGCAAAGTGAATCTGTTACACGAATACATATATCCACTCTTTTTTTAGATTCTTTTCCCATATAGGCCATTACAGAGTATTGAGTAGAGTTCCCTGTTCAGTCATACTTTTAAAAAATGAAGAGTTCAATTAGTGAAGTGAATTGCATTATATTCAGTGCATATTTATTAAAATTTTAGTTTTTTTCATACTTTCCATATATGCTCAACTGTATTATTGTAATACCATTTTTAACATTTATTATGTATTCACTGAACACACAGTGTAAAGCCAGGAGAGGTACTCACATGCTTGTACCACATCTAGCTTTTCTTACATCGTAGTTCGTGTCTGCACTTAAAATCAGATGATTTTTTACCAAATCTGGTAAAAGTTATCTTGAAGAAGTTGAGATATACCTCTGTGATTTAAAAACAAACAAACAAACAGGGACTTTCCTGGTGGTCCAGGGGGTAAAACTCCACGCTCCCAATGCAGGGGACCCAGGTTCTATGCCTAGTTGGGAAACTAGATCCCACATGCATGCTGCAACTAATGATACTGCATGCTGCAACTAAACATGCAGCAACGAAGATCCCACATGCCGCAACTAAGACCTGGTGCAGCCTAAATTAATTAATTAAAAAACAAACAAACTGAAAACTTGTCTTTAATGGCTAGGTATTTAAAATCATTTTCTTGTAAAATATAAGATGTTAACTCTGTTCCTGTAGGTTTTTATGATTTTTCATTCCAGGAAGCTTAAAACAAAAACTTAGCATCTGGGCTTCCCTGGTGGTGCAGTGGTTGAGAGTCCGCCTGCCGATGCAGGGGACATGGGTTCGTGCCCCGCTCTGGGTAGATCCCATATGCCGCAGAGCAGCTAGGCCCGTGAGCCATGGCAGTTGAGCCTGCGCATCTGGAGCTTGTGCTCTGCAGGGGGAGAGGCCACAACAGTGAGAGGCCCGCATACCACAAGAAAACAAAACAAAACAAAACAAACTTAGCATCTTAAAATGAAATAGCAGTTAAGAGTTGTGGTGGGTATTATTCTCCTTATCATTTACTTATTCTGTTCTTGGCAGTTCTCCTATTCCCAGAACAAACTTAAGAGTTATGGAATGTCCCAAATTTCCAAAGAAACTGGGTACAAGATCATAGAACTCATAAACAACAGTGCTATTTATTCATAGATTGGCTGATTCCACAGCCTCTGCTGTCTGTCATGGGGGGGCTTCATCATTTTTGTCGTGCTTCTAGAGAGGGAATTTGAGAAAATTAAACCTAATTTTTTGAATGGGTAAGACGTTGAAATTATTAGCAATAAATTATGACATAGTGCTAATAACAATTGTCAGAGGAAATACATCTACTATTTTGAAATTTGTTGAACCTATAGAAAAGATAAAATAATAAAACAACTAAGACCATATAATACCCTTCACCTGGATTCACCAGTAATTAACACTTTTTCACATTCGCTGTCTCTTTCTACACACATACTCTTTCTCGCTCCCCTCCCCCAACCATTGGACTATAAGTTTCAGACATCACGGTACCTTACTCCTAAATACTGGATCATGAATTTCTTAACAATAAGGATATTGTCCTTATAAACATTATCACACCTAAGAAATTTGACACTTAATAATATTATCTAACGTTCATTTTGTATTTCCCCATTTATTCCAAAAATGTCTTTTATAGCTGATCTTTCTAAATTTCTTTCTCCAATCCAGTATTCAGTCAGACTTTGTATTTAGTTGTTATATCTTGTCAGTCTCTCTTAATCTTTTTGTATTGTTTTTATTTTTTTAATGCCTTTGACTTTTTTGAAGTGTTCAGGCCAGCTGTGTTTAGAATGCTGCACGTTCTGAATTTGTTTTATTGCTTCCTGTGATTAGATTTACTTGAGTTTGTGTTATGCATTTTGGGCCATAATACCACATTTGTGATGTTATATGCTTCTGATTACACTATATCAGAAGACAGCTAATGCCAGCTTTAAATTTCTGATCTATTAGTTCATAATTCACAGCAACAGACTTAATTGTTTGAAATCTTTTTTCATTTTTCAAATAGACAACAACTGAACGGCCTTTCATTCAGAAGCTTTTTCGTCCTGTGGCTACAGATGGACAATTGCATACACTAGGAGATCTCCTCAAAGAAGTCTGTCCTTCTGTGGTTGCTCCTGAAGGTAATATAATCAGCAACATTAAAACATTTCTTTCATTTCTCTTTGTTACTGAAGTAACATAAGCATTCTATATTTATAAATAACATTTATTAGTTACTTCAGGAAGATATTTTCATTATCTTGTAAGGAAAAATCTTTTGAAATAGAAGCACTTAATATTTAACTTATTATTTTATAAATTATTGACACTAAGAGAATAAGAATTTCACTCTCTTTAGCAAACTAAAATATACTTTAAAAATTACTCTCTTATATTTCTGGGGCCTTGCATCTTTCATTTGTGAATTCAGTTCTGGTAAACATTATTTTTAATCTTGCATTGTGTTTCTTCAATCTAAAGGAATAAGAGATAGTAAAAAAAAAAAAAAGAAAGAAAAGGTCTTGCCTTTGGTTGATATTTTAAAATTCAAAATATTAAATAATGGATACGTATTTTATTTGAATTTTTTGCTACTCTTTAATGTTTTACTCAACATTGTTCTCTGAGGCTTTAACATTTCACAAGTCCAGTCAAGAACTTGTCCTGTTTTGTAGTCCTTATTTTGTAGCTTAGGTTAAGATTGGTTTCCTGTAAGCAGAGGAAAAATATAAGAATCACAATTCTCTTTTCTTAATTGCAACATAAGGAACACTAGGAAAATGCAGAAAACTAGTGGGGGAATGCTATAGACCCCTAACTCATAGAGGCCACTATTGACACACATATGCAGATATACACTTGAGTATTTGAGAGGGGGGTGGGGTGGGTGTATAAAATTATATGTCCTGCTGCTTTTTTCACCTAACATAACATGATAGTCATTAAAAATTCTTTAAAGCTATGTGTTTAAATACCAGCACTATGGTCCTTTATATCAATGTACCATAATTTGACCATCACCCTGTTACTGAATGACTTGTCTTATTATTGGTTACACTAAGCTGTAGGGGAAATTTCAGTGGCATATTGCTGTATTTGTTAATATAGTGCCTAGACTTGGATTTATTATATAGAAAAACATTTAAAACTTGCCACTTTAAATCCTTATGGGAAGAGGTAAGGCATTAGTAAATACAAAGGTAATATACTTCAGTAGATAATGCTGTGTTTCTTATTAATATATCCTAAGTTGTGGTGATGACAGTATTATTTACATGACTTATAACTATATCACACAGTTCAAGAATCATATAGTATCTGTGGAAATGGTTTGCCTGTTAAGTAGAATTAGAAATAGTAGGATTGAGAGGAATGTTGATATTCTAGCCTAAAAGACTAAACAAAGAATATGGAACTCAAAATGTGTGCTCTTTGGCCTGTGAATATAACTATTTTTATTAATTAAGTATGCTTGCCTTTCCTGGAATTCCTATGTATATCTAGCACTTTGAAACTACACAAAGGCTCAAAAGGAGGGGAGAAAAGGGGCATCTGAAATACCATCAGAACCAGTTCCAGAAGGGATCGATAAAAAAGTTCATTGACCACTACTCAAAATTATGAAAATTGAGCAAGTTTCATTGGTTGAAGAGGTTACTAAATAACCTCTTAGTTATAATCTCTTATAATAACCTTATAGTTTACTAAATATAGTAAACTATATTTACTGTGTCATTTGTCACTGTACTACACTAGTCAAGGTTTTTGATACTGTCATACACATCCTCATAGCTCTAATAATAGGATAATACTATTTTATAATCTAATCTTTATTGCTACATAGTTTTCATTTTTAGTAAGAGTTTGTGTTAAATAATTTTTTTGCCATTCAGTGATTTTTTTTTTTTTTAAATTTAATTTAATTTTTTTTTGCGGTACACGGGCCTCTCACTGTTGTGGCCTCTCCCGTTGCGGAGCACAGGCTCCGGACGCTCAGGCTCAGCGGCCATGGTTCACGGGCCCAGCCACTCCGCAGCATGTGGGATCCTCCTGGGCCGCACGAACCCATGTCCCCTGCATCGGCAGGAGGACTCTCAACCACTGCGCCACCAGGGAAGCCCAGTGATTTTTATTTTTATTAAATTTATAGAGTTGTGCAGCCATCGCCACAATCTAGTTTTGGAATATTTCCATCACCTCTAAGTTCCCACGTACTTGTTTGTAGCTAATTTCTGCTCTTGCTGCCAATTATAGACAACTACCAGGTCTGCTTTCTGTCTCTGTAATTTACCTCTTTTGGATATTTCACATAAAGGGAATTATACAAAATTGCAGCTGATTGTTTTCACTTAGCATAATGTTTTTGGGTTTCATTCATATTGTAGTATAAATTAGTAGTTTGTTCCTTTTTATTACTGAGTAGTATTCCATTGGGTGTATGTATCACATTTTGTTTATTCACCAATTGATGGGCATTTGGGTTGTTTCCACCTTTTCACCTTTCACATACAGGACATATGTTTTCATTTTTCTTGGGTAGATTCCTAGGAGTAGAATGGCTGGGTTGTATGGTAAGTTTATATTTAATCTTTTAAGAAGCTGCTAAACTTTTCCAAAGTGGCTGCACCATTTTACAGTTCTACTAGCAATGAATGGGGATTCCATTTTCTTCACATCTTCATCAATGTGTATATTTTTTGTCTTATTATAGCCATCCTAGTGTTGTGTAGTGGTATCTCATGTTGGTTTTTTTTTTAATTTCCCTAATGACTAATGATGTTGAGTGTTTTCATGTGCTTATTGTTACTCATGGATATATTTGATGAAATGTCTTATGTAAATCCTTTTCTCATTTTTTTCATGGATTATATATCATATAATCCATGAGTTTTGAGAATTATTTATATATTCTTCATGCAAGTACTTTACCAGACATGGTTTGTAATTATTTTCTTCTAATCTGAGACTTACCTTTTCATTTTCTTTTGAAGAGCAAAAAATATTTTATTTTGATGAAGTCCTATTAAGGTTTTTTATACATGTGTTCAGTTAAATAATCAAATATTTTTTCTAGTAGACAATACACTTGTATAGTTCCAAAATCTAAAAGTTTATAAAGGAATTTAGTGAAAAGTCTCTATCTCAACTCCTGTACATAAAACCCTGACTCAGTTCCCCTCTCCAGAGACAACCAGTGTTGCCATTTTCCTGTAAATCCTCACAGAGATAAAGTTAAGTAAACTTTTTAGTTTTGAACTCAAGTTATAGAAATTTGGACTGGGATATTCCCAGTAACTTCAGGAATAATCTTATTTTTCCAATTCATTTGATCCATGCTATAAGGGTTTTGTGTGTGTTTTTAAAATCTATTTAATGTCTATTTTGCTACATTCTTGAAGATTTGGGAATAAAGACTAGTTTTTCCATTTGAAGTATAATTAAGAGATTAATCATTTTTATTGCTGTCAGAGACGGGACACACAGGCTGCCCCCACTGCAAGCATTGGCCTTCAGTTATTCATTTCTCTGCACTGTATTTTTCTTTCTTTTTGAGTACTTTGCAGTATTTTAAAGAACATCGAAAAAATGCTTTTATCAATTAAGAGTAAATTGAAATTTAAGCTAAAGCTTAATGTTGAAATGGCTACCTGATTGTACTCTTCTTAGATGTTTTTGACAGTCTTCTTTCCAGAACATTGTCATGTAAAATGTACTTCTTTATAAGATCCTTGACTGTTGAGTGAGAACACCACAATAAGACTCAAAACCTTAATAAAACTGTTCTGTGGGCTTCCCTGGTGGCGCAGTGGTTGAGAATCCGCCTGCCGATGCAGGGGACGCGGGTTCGTGCCCCGGTCTGGGAAGATCCCACATGCCGCGGAGCGGCTGGGCCCGTGACCCATGGCCGCTGAGCCTGCGCGTCCGGAGCCTCAACGGGAGAGGCCACAACAGTGAGAGGCCCGCGTACTGAAAAAAAAAAAAAAAAAAACTGTTCTGTAAGGCGCTGGACCCCCAGCTGGCAGCACAGTTATCAACAAATCCACAGAATGATGAGAGAAAACCTTAGTGGAGGGAGAGCAGGAAGAAATTGGTTGGGTGTTAACTTTGTATTTGACATCTTTAAAGAATCATATAACTGTTGAACCTTAGAGTTATTTTAGTTCAGTCTCTTAGTTTTTTAGATGATTTGCTAAAGGTCTCTTAGCTGCTTAATTGTAAAACTAGGTTTAGAACTCAAGTCTCATCTCCTAGTCCATTGATTTTTCCACTTTACTATGCTACCATTTATTTTCATTTTCACCTTTTCAATCTTTTCACTTTTTTGTTTACTTTAAAATAACATTCTGAAATGTTTGCTTTTTCCTAACTCAATTTATTCTATGACTTGTGTTTAGTACCTAATCTGGCCTACGTGCAAGACCTACACTTTCTTTCAGTGTTCCCTGGTGTGATATTAGGGACTGAGCTTCTGTTGTTACCGTAGTGTTCCTGTGTATAATTCTGGCTACTCTCCTTGTTGACTTTATGAAAGTGCTGTCTATGACATTTTGACATGTAAATGAAAAGCAGTCACGTGGTTTGAGCTGACACATTTGTCAGAATGCACCTTTGTGCTTTTTTGCCATTCCTACACCCAGATCACAGTACATATACAAAGTTACTGTGGTCCTGCACAAGAATGGCACACACATTTGTGAGGCTTTTTTATTCCTTTAAAGACTCTTTATTCTCTCCTAAATTTTTTTAAAACATTTTAAAAATTTTTATTTATTTTGTTTATTTTTTTTTTGGCTATGTTAGGTCTTTGCTGCTGCACACGGGCTTTTTCTAGTTGTGGCGAGCGAGGGCAACTCTTCGTTGCAGTGCGTAGGCTTCTCATTGCGGTGGCTTCTCTTGTTGCAGAACATGAGCTCTAGGCGCATGGGCTTCAGTAGTTGTGGCTCACGGGCTTCAGTAGTTGTGGCTCACGGGCTCAGTAGTTGTGGCTTGCAGGCTCAGTAGTTGTGACTCGTGAGCTCTAGAGCGCAGGCTCAGTAGTTGTGGCGCACGGGCTTAGCTGCTCCATGGCATGTGGGATCTTCCCGGACCAGGGCTCGAACCCGTGTCCCCTGTGTTGTCAGGCAGATTCTTAACTACTGCACCACCAGGGAAGCCCTCTCCTAAATTTTTAACCTGCCCTACCTCCCCATCCATTCCTAAAGAATACACAAGGTGACTCCCCTTGTTTTTTGTTTTTTGTTTTTTAAAGAGAGGGCAGTGAGGTAGCCACTCACAGCATTAATCCACTAACCTGCCTCTTAGGCGGATATCTTTTTGTGACAGACTTCTTCCCACCCAAACTGTCACATGCTTGTATCCATCAGGGAACATACACATACCATACACATACTTCATTGAAATGATGTAAATAGTACGTATACTTTTGAGGTACTCTTGATGGTACCTTTCATACCAGGAGGAGGCCACATTTCTAACACCAGTATCTTATCTTTGGAAAAACTTTTATTTGCCTCTTCCTTTTGTCACCTCATTGGAAAATAACTGTCAGTTATTTCAGGATCTATGGGGAGTATTCAAAACATCAAGTCACTCTTTCAGTAAAAAACTTTATTGTCTGGTTCAGTATACCTGTGATATTGTCCGTCGTGAAGCATTTTGAAACACCTGTGCCCAACTTAAGTTGAAAGTGAAAGACTTTAAGATTGGGTGTGTATGGGTAAGAACTAGCTGTCATCACATGATTACAAGAGAAAGTGCTTCATAAAAGTTATGTGGCACCATTGTCTACTACTCCTTACAACAAGTGATTCATGCATGAAGGAATTTTACCTTATTTCATCATATGAAGGTAGAATGTACATATGCATGAAGACGTGCTTTGGGTCTTTATTCTTGTAACTAATGATGAGCTGCTTTATGTGTTTCTTTTTTTGTTTTGTAAGTGGCTAGATAAGTTAGCCAAGGTAACAGGAAGTAACCAAAGGTGAACTCAGGTAAATTTTTTCTGTGGTGTCAGCAGTTGTTAAAATGACTCAGAGAGCTAAGCTTCTGTAGCAGGCTTGAAGTGAAATTTCTTTCTTTGTCCATTAGAAACAACATACAAAAATTTTTAAAAACCTAAAACTAAAAATCATAGCTTTTATTCTTTTACTTTGGAGAATACAAAAATGTTATAAGCTTTTTGCCCGATCATGTTTCATTGCTCAGTTTTCTAATGTAATGTATAAAAACCTAGTAAGTTAGGGTTATAAAAATAACAATGTCCATTCTCACTTTTATAAGCTTATTTCAAAGTTCCGGTTGATCAGTCCTCTGTAACAGTTGGGCTCTTGTAATCCTGAATTTATATTTGGTATTGTACAAGTAGAGTGCGTGTGTAGGGAAAGGCTTACATTCAGTGGCAAATTAGTCAGGGTTCCCTGCATCTCTTTTACCAGCAAGTACAGTCTTCTTGCTGCTTGCCTTTTTCCATTTCTGCCCTGCTTCCTGGGATTTTATTTACTCTTTGAGCCCCTTCCCAACTACCATTTAACTTTTGGGTTCCATTTGATGTTGTAGCTTTCATTATTCGTCAGTTTCTTCACATCATACTGTCTTCTGACACTGGGGTTACTAAGATATCCCTGCTTTTAAGAAACTTTAGTCCAGTTGGAGTGGACAGTAAGATGCACAGATGTGATGTGTGTAGGAATGGAGATATGCAAAAGATATTAGGAAGATTTATTGTCTTATCCATTCCAGAGTAGGCAATAAAGACTGAGCTAAGTCTTAAAAGATGAGCAGAGATTAGTTGCAAAGGAGGGACCAGGTCACAGTGTCCCACTGTAGTAGAATCCTTCACTAGCTACCCAGGGGCTGGTTGCTCAGGGGTAATGTCTGGTCTGAAATGCTGACCTAAAATGTCCCTACTCTATTTCCTGAAAGACTAGCTTTATTTTTCTACTTTTCTCCCATAAATGTGGACAAGATTTTCAGTGAGGTCAGAGATGTGGGGGGGAAAGTATTGAGGAACTAAGTGACTAAAATTGATCTTTTATTTGCTTAGTACAAATCTTTTTATTTGTACAAGTCTTTTATAGTACAGATCTTTTATTTTTGCTAATCTTTTTTAGTACAAATCTTATTTGTACTGATCTTTTACTAGTACAAATCTTTTATTTGTCAGTACATTAGAATATAGTTTTAACAACCGAGGCTAGGGAGTCATAATATCCCATTTAGGTAGTCTAACTTGAAAATTACACTGCTTTATTTTTGACATGCTTTATGAGAAACCACAGAATAGTTTCTATAAAAAGTAAGGAAAGATGGTGCATTCACATTTTTTTCTTAGTCCCTTCACATATGATTAGATTGTTTTATAAAGTGAATCAACTGTTTGTTGTAACAGCTTTTTTCAGACATAAAGCAATTAGAGAAAAGAAACATCTAAATCTCACATTATTCTTCCAAGGCAGATCCTTCAATTTGAAGTTTGAACTTCAAATTGGCACTTTTGTCAGCATGATGACACTGACCCCCAAAGAGGTGGCATTTCAATTTGCCAGTTCATGCCCCAGAAACATAAAGCCTTCAAAACCCAAACTTCATCAGAATGAGGGTTTAGGAGTAAGAATAATAATCGTTTTACAGTTTCAGTAATTCTTTTTTCATTCACTTAAAATTTGTTTTCATTCTAGTATCCTTTTGTACCTTCATACAAAAGTATGATTGATTGATTTAGAAGATCATTTAGTAGTTGCTTTTGTTTTTAATGGTTCTTACTCTATAAAATAAGGGTGTTACCTGCTACACACCTGATAGGATGGTTGGAGGGTTTAAATGAACAAAAGATTTGTTTAAGTGAGATTTCATAATCTAATATTTTTCACAGTTTTACAATTAACATTTTTTTGTTTTCTTATGGTTTTGTTAGTATTTTTTCACAAATACCCGTACTCATAAGAAATTTACCAAGTGGAGTTAGCAAGAACCAGTTTTGTTTTTTCTTGTTGTCATTTGTTGATAATCCCACTCTGCAGAGATAAGTATGTGTTAATATTCAGCCTCTGCACAGAAGATATAGATGTAGGATGAGCTCTAAATGTAAACTGATGTTGGAACCGCTTATACCTCAGGTTATGGCAAGAGCTCCATGCTACTGAGTTTTTAACTTTTTTTTTAGAAATTACCTTCCGGATGTGATTAGGAATGCTCTGCTAAGACATAAGTAAGCTTATCTCCATAGTCACTTCAGCCAGCTGGACTAGCATATACTTGTTAAAATATGTTAAGAAGGAAAAATCTTAAGGCAAGAGGTCTGGAAGTGTTGCTGCTAGTGAAAGCTTTTCATTGAAGACTGTAAGCAACGAATCACATATTTATTTGAAGTTTCAACTATTCACAAGTAACCCTGGAAGGCCCATTTTGTAACTCCACTTAGGTACCGTGAGCCTGCCATGTAGGACTGGGTCATTGGACTGCAGTCTCATCCTAACACTCTCTACTCTTCATTGTTTTCTCTCTCTGGGTGTAAAAGAAATGATACAGTGTCATTCACAGTCGTAATACAAGAAGTTCTTCAAATGTAGCCCTCATCAACAAAGATCTACTATATTCAAGTCTGGACAGAAGTAACTTATGAGGCTTATTTTAAACTTGGTAATTATAATATATTTTCTTAAATGTATCATTATGTCATCAAATCTAAACTGAATCGAACTCTTCGCCTTGTTTGTTTGATTCTCCCTCCATCTCTGTGCTTTGTCCCAACACATGGGTAACATGGACTAATTTTGGTGGTACAGAATCTGTTAATGACTTAACCCATTGACATATGTCTTTTCTAAAATGAAAGAAATAATAAACTGATTATTTTCATTATTCTCCATTAGTGAAGATGGGATTACTGGGCCTGTCAGGAGATGCCTCTGATTTCCCTTAATGTAGATCCCAAGAAGTTAAATGAATTAACTTGACTCTTTCAAAAGTGGGAACAGATCTTACACAATTAATATTTCATCTTTAGCACTAGAAAACAATTACCTTAACAAAATAATAACACATGCAGGCAATTAAAAGCAAGTCATCTCTTCCTTAAAACAAATCCTGTGAGACCTTAATCTGACCATATATAAACAGTGTAATTACTGCCTGTATTTTAAATAAAACAATTAGTTTTGAACTATTCTGTAACTCATAATTGACAAATATTAATGGGCCCTATTACACCCAACTAGAATTACTGGATCATTTTATAAAATGAGTTCAAAAACATTTGAACTTATATTTTCAAAGTTTTATTTTGGGGGGCAGGGGGTTTCTTGAAGTGAACAAGTTTTAATTTCTAACTTGTACCACACGTTTATCTTATCAGGAGGCATTTAATCAGTTTATGTAAATGGTCTCACAGTCAATACAATGTTCTTTTTATAATTATAGCTAATTTGGGGGGGTTAAGTTTAAATTTTGGTTTATTACCTCCTCATTAAGAAATATAAAGGTTATAAGCAAGTCAGTGAAAGAATTAACATAGACATGTTTTGAAAAATCTTATACAAAATGTTACGAGTCAAGGTTTTGGTAACATTTGGGACAGAAATAATAAAAATATATATAAAGGTAAAATTTACACACGGGAAAAGATATGTGGTATATATTAACTGTGATATTCTATGTTCATTAAAACCTATACTACTAAATGAGCATAGATCCGGAAGAAGTTAATGTAAGTATTTTTAAATGGGTTTGTATTTCTCTGATAAACAGCACTCTCCTTCTGTTTGTGATCATAGGATAAAAGCTCTGTAAGCTTGTATATGTTCATTTTTACTGCTACATCATGTAGTATGCTCTTAAGATTGAGATCTCATTCCCCAGGAAGCATTTCTGTCTAAGATTAATTGCCCTTTTAAAATCAGCGTTTGATGTATTCCTTTGGCTATATCCTGGCTTGGTTTAACCCTCTTTGACCTGACCTCACTGACTATTATCGCTGAGGCTGAGTCAAAATCCTTCAGCATGATGTATGCACTTCAGATTTCAGCCTGTGGTTTTTCATGTCGATGGACTCAATTAGTTGGCGTTTTACTAATGAACATATCAGAAGTTAAAGAATTTGTCAGAGCAACATTGTTCAGAATAGTGACAGTAAAAAAGTTTATCTCTGTTTTTCAGAAGTATCAAATATTTTTCAGAAGTTTTACCTTCAGCATCACACATTCCAAGATAGCAAATCAAGGCATTTTCTGCTGAACTTTATAAAATATAAATGTGAAGCCACAAATCTAAACACAGTGGTTACAACCTTTGGCCTTAGATTTCTCTTATTCCATATTCACAAGTGTGAACTAAAAAAACAAGATACTAATCTGAAATGTTCTGATTAAAAGCACTTTCCCTTAAAGATATATCATCCATTTCTCTAGCTTCCTTTAAATTCAAAGAAGTTTCACATATTTAGTTACACGTATTAATAGTAAGAGTGAAACTCATGCATCTCTCTAGAATCTCAAGTAACCTGTTTTTAAAGACATTTAGGTCATATTCCTTGTTGATAAATGGCTTAAAAATAATGGCTAAAATGCAGATTGGGATGGGGAAGGCTGTGAGCCATTGCTAATAGAAATCTCTAAAAAGCAGATTCATCACATACTCTTAAGTTCTCAAATAATGATATACCTTAAAATGTATAACAAAGATTTTGGAAGTCCACCCCGACTTGAATTTTTCATCTTTAAAATAAAATAAGAACCATATCTGAAGTCTATTAAGTAATATCACCATAGTACAATAGGGCTCATTTGACTTATCCAGGATATGCTCTGCTGAATATACATATTTAGAGCAGTACTAGATTTATCCACAGGGTTTAGTGTTTAATGACTTTTTAAAAATGTCATTCATTTTGTTGTTTGCATAATGATAGAGCCTTTGTGTTTTTTTGTTGTTCTCATCTCTTTTTTTTTCTTAACACATTCATAAAATCCGTGTGCCACACTGCATAATAATGGGTCTGAGTAACGCAGAGTGTATATGAACATGAGGCCAAATTCTCACAGCCCTTTGCCTGCCAGTCACTTAATTAAATCCACAGTTTTTATATACGTTTTGGTATATCAATCAATTTATCAATTTAATGAATGCCTACTATGTCCAAGCCCTGTGCTGGGCTCTGTGCTGAGTGCTTTATTTGGATATCCCATTTGATCCTCTCTGCAACCCTGGAGGTTAGAATTCTTTACCTACACTGTAGGAGGAGGAAACTGGGACTCAAAAAGTTAAGTGATTTGCCTAAGAATTAAAAACTAGTGTATTATGCTGGTTTAAACTCAAAAAGAAATATTTTGCTGTTTAGGCATAAAAGATTCATGTACTACAACTGGAAGGCATGTTACCAATCCTCTGTTTTAGACCAGTGCTTTACAAACTGACCCATGGAGTTGAATCACAAACTGCCATGGATCGTAAGTCAGCAAGCAGCAGGACTTGGCTTCAATCCTACATCAGCCAAAGCTGCCCCACCTTCACCTGTGTTATATATTGTGGTTCTGCATAAGATTTTGTTTGAAGAAAAATTCTATACCCATATTATTATACGATTTATTTAAGGGAACATTTTTAAAAAGACTTTACCCCAGAGATTGATTCAGGTCTGGAGAGGTTATATATTTTTAAAAATCTTCCAAATGGGGGCTTCCCTGGTGGCACAGTGGTTGAGAGTCCGCCTGCCTATGCACGGGACACGGGTTCGTGCCCCTGTCCGGGAAGATCCCACATGCCGCGGAGCGGCCGGGCCCGTGAGCCATGGCCACTGAGCCTGCGCGTCCGGAGCCTGTGCTCCGCAACGGGAGAGGCCACAACAGTGAGATGCCCGCGTACAGCAGAAAAAAAAAAAAAAAAAGACAAATCTTCCAAATGATTCTGAGGGTCAGCCAGATTTGCAAACCATAGATCTAGACAGACATCTTCATTTTATATATAAGGAAAGAGATGAGTTCTGCCTGGCGTCCTTCATTATCAGAATTGGAATTCAAGCTGCCTCCCTCCCAATTCGTGTCTTTTTTTAAAGTTCATAATTTTCATTAATGACTTGTTAACTAATATGAATTTTCTTTCTTTTCTTTTTGTTTATATATGTAATTCTTACTGTTTTAATCATACAATGAAAATCTGTCTAAATATATTTTTCTTAAAAGGTCACACAGCTCTAAAATGCTCACTTTAAAGTAGATGTTAGAATTAAGTTTGTTTTTATTAGGGTATTGGTGATAATAAAGCATTATATGATGTGTTTACATTTTTATCTTTCATAATACTGAGGCTTATAAGTAAGATGATTATAAGAAATGAAATTTTATTGTGATATTCTCTGTATTGATTTATGACCTCTTTAGATTTAACATCTAACTCTTAAAGTGAATTTAATTGCTACTCAAAGAAAATGCTTGTCTCTGATATTTTTTTCTGTCCTTTTCCTTAATTCACAAACTCAAAGTATTTATGAATGACTGTCCTTATATTTACAAGATGAATTAAAGAGTAGTTTTTTAAAATTGCTATGTGGACATTCTACAAAATAATGACATGTATTCTTCAAAATTTTCGAGGTTAAGAAATGCAAGGAAAGGCTAAAAACTGTCCAAGTTAAAGGAGAGTATAGAGACCTGAAAATTAAATGCAGTGTGTGGTTCCTGGACTGGATCTTAGACTGGAGAAAAAAATAATTAGGATAGTTAATAACATTAGAAATGCTTACCTAATAGTATAATATCAATGTTAATGTTTTTTATTTTGATAACTGTACTATGGTTATATAAAAGAATATTTTTATTAGAAAGTATATACTGAAATATTTAAAGGTAAAGGACTCTTTCTAATTTACTCTCAAATGATTCAGAAAGTAGTTATATATATACACAGAATGATAAAGCAAGTGGGGTAAAAATGTAAACAGTTGATGACCCTGGGTGAAGAGGAATTCCTTGTGCTATTCTTGCAACTTTTCTCTAAGTTTGAAATTATATCCAAATCAAAAGTTACCCCCAAAAGTGCTCTGTATGTGAAAATTTCGTATAGAATGAGTTTACTTGATAACTGTCTCAAACGTTTGCCTACTTTAAAGCATCAGACTAACGTTTTTAAAAATCTGAGTGGGTGGGATAGGGAGTAACATATTTCTCCTGAGTCATTTACTTTGTAGTGATATATTTCTTATTCCCAAGTATTAAATTCTAGATTCCCATTTTGAAACACAAAGATATATTTACCAAAAACACGATTTACTTTAGTAGCAGTATCCGTCAAGTGTTTCCTTTCTGTTAGGGGGAAAAAAAATCTGCTAAATTTTTACTATTTAGTCTTGTTAGTTTTGATATTGCCAAAATGTCCAGTCATGCTTTGTTGTTATTCGTGGTAGCCTCAGTTTTGGTGATGGCATATATACTTCTTGGCTTATTTGGAAACATTTTGACTTTTTGTTGTTTTAATAACCAAAACAGTCTTTATCAGTAGAGCTCTTCTACATAGTAGTGGTAGTCATTAGAAACTATTTTCAAAACATTAATTTTGATAGTGTGTTTTACCAGCAGCAAAATGATCCAAGCTCTGAAAACATTTATTGTCAGGCACCACGCTAGGCACTGAGGATACAGTGATAAATAAGAGAGAAGTTTTAGTTAATAGTTTCAAGGAAACTGCTGTCCCATTCTAAGAATCCTTCTGGTGAGAGTTATGTCATCAGAGAAAGTCAGAAAACCAAAAAGATAAATATACACAGGTGAAATATTTGGACAAATGTAAGCAGTGACAAAATTATATATTTAAAATCTTAAACTGTTGTGTTGAGGGATCTGACAGTCCAGATCACTTGCTTAGTTGTCTGTGTTTAGCGACACGTTCATGTTCCGGATTAAAAGTGGCCCCAGGTTAAACCAGAGAATCGGGGCTGCCTATTCAGGTTTCTGATAACGTGATTTATTGGGTTTGTTTTACAAAGTGTTTGAATTGTGCTTATGTTCTCCAGCTTCTGCTGTACAGTTCTTAGACTGTCCTCTGGTGTAGCAGGGTTAGCCTTTTGCCTTTCAGACACACCATGCGTTGGTGTGCCATATTGTATTTGCTCCCACATTTACATGCTGCTGCAGGCAGAGTGTTTTGGATATTTAGCTCTATTTCGTAGTATCCAAAGGTGACACTGCTTAAGGAAGAACTTTACAGATAAGGAACTTTGACTCTTACACCACTGCTCTTTCATTTTTTTTTTGACTCAGTGCTAAGTAGGAGGAAGATTCTGAGACTTATTAAGGTATTTCAAAGAAATATATAATAAGAATATAAAGAGAACTACAGTGGAAATGTTTTTAAATATTCTAAGAAAGATTTAACACGTGAAACCTTGGCAGTCTAGAACTTACAAAGTATGAATCATTCCAGATAGCTGAGGGCTTATCCATTTGAATATCAACATTTTAAAATCTTCTCAAAGTACTAATACTGTGCTTTCTATAGTATTCTGTATATAGCTTAATCTTTTAGTTATAAATGATTCACATCATTATGGAGACCAATCATTGTATTAATACTGTGATCACAACTGTCTAAAAAGTATGTACAGATGGAACAAAGATTGGTGGACAAGTCAAAACAGTGAGATAATTTTTTTAAGTTAGTAGTATTATAAGGTGGTATCTTTTTCCAAAATTGTTTTAAGCTATGACACAGTGATTCAGGGTTTTTTGGAGACATTTATTTGGTTATCTTTGGGGTTGATAATATGTTTGTTAGGTCTTTATTTTTGGCATTCTTTTAGCAATTCTCTAGTGTTTTTGTGTCCTCTCATTGTCAGTCTGTTGACTGTCACTGCCCAGGACTGTGCTGCCTCTAATAGGGAGTTTAAATATTTCTTTAAAAGGGTCTCTTGTTTCAGGTGCCAGCCAAGCCATTATCACCATACATCATCAGCCCATTTTGCCTAGACATTAGAGCACTAGGGATGCGAAAGTCAGTTTGAACAGAGCAGAAAGGAAAAATAGGGTATTTCCCTCTCATACAGTTCCATGAATTCCCTGTTTCCTTGCTGTCTTCTGTGTCCAGGAAGCTGAGAGATTTAGATGTTGTAGATTGAAGAGACTAAAAGAGACAAACCAAGAATTGTGCTAAAGTAGTGATACAGAGTTTCTTGAAGTTTCTTTGTTTTGTTTTATTTTGTTTTCTGTTTTTTTCAAAAAGAGTTTGGTTTTACTTTCTTTGTTTTCCTGTAGCAACCAGGCATGCTTCCGTTTTCTTTAATGATCATCAGTATATCGTACAAAAATCATAAAAGACACAAAACTAATCTTAAATTTAATTTGTGATAAAATTTGAACTTCAGAGAAGAGTGTGAATTTCAGCAACCTTTTAATTAGCGAATGGGTGTTAACAAAAATCAATCAGGTTTCAGTACTCTGAAACAGAAATCCCTGAGTCAGACTCCCAGTTCCTTCTCATTAAAACTTTTAACTCGGGCTTCCCTGGTGGCGCAGTGGTTGAGAGTCCGTCTGCCGATGCAGGGGACACGGGTTCATGCCCCGGTCTGGGAGGATCCCACATGCCGCGGAGCGGCTGGGCCCGTGAGTCATGGCCGCTGAGCCTGTGCGTCCGGAACCTGTGCTCCGCAACGGGAGAGGCCACAACAGTGAGAGGCCCGCGTACCACCAAAAAAAAAGTTAACTCTTCTTCTAATAGTGTCTCTAAAATTTTCTCATACGTATATGAACAGCTTTATTGAAAATTAACTTACAGCTCCCATCTGTTTTATTAAACATCTTCCTAAACACTGCTCTTATTCTTGATGACTTCTAGACACATTTCTGTTTTGTATGTTTTAAATATGTATTGACCTACTTCACCCACCTGTCATTTTTAATAGCCGTATAGTACAGTTTTTAATGTGTAACTAAAATAAATTTTGGTCAGTGGGTACAATGGGCTGTTTTCTCCACTGTGGTTTCATTAACGTCAATCTTAGGTAAGCACAGTAATTAAGAAAGAATGAATACTTTCACATATAGCAACAGAATTTTTATCAGAATTCATTGTAACCCTCAGGTTTCTGTTTTGGGTGATACATATTGCAACATTTGAACTTTCTCCATGTCCACATTTCCTGCTCAGGAAACAGACCAGGTTTTTAACCTGTTAAAGCAGTAAAATCCACTTAATTCACTGAGGATTCTCAAAGGCAACAGATTATTTTTTCAACTGTTTTGACTCTTATCGATTATTGTTGGATTTCTTTCTTGGAATAGATGGGGATAAAAAGAATCAAGTGATGATTCATGGAATTGAACCAATGTTGGAAACACCTTTGCAGTGGCTGAGTGAACATCTGAGCTACCCGGATAATTTTCTTCATATTAGTATCATCCCGCAACCAACAGATTGAAGGATCAACCATTTGCTTGAACGGAATCACCCTTAAACAGGATTTACCAGAGCATGTCACCTTTCTGCTTCAGTCAGGTTTGGTGGAGGCAGCCTGACCAGAAACACTGCTACAAGCCAAACAGGAAAAAGATTCCATGTCAGATAAGGGCACTTGGGCTGGTCTTACTTTGCATCACCACTGCTTTCCTCGCTGCCGTCATTGAACCTCAGCTGTGACATGAAAGACTTTACAGGACCACTGCAAGTCTTCTGTTTTCTTGTAAAATATAATGAAGCTGAAGCCTTTGGCCTAAGAAGAAAATGGAAATATGTGCCACTCAATTTGTATTTCTGATTAACAAATAAACAGGGGTATTTCCTAAGGTGACCATGGTTGAACTTTAGCTCGAGGGAGTGGAAACATTGGTTTAATTTTCAAGAGAATTAGACTTAAGAAAGTAAAAGAGAAATTCTGTTATCAATAACTTTCAGTAATTTTTTGTAAAAGATCAAATTACAGTAAACCCATCTTTCCTTAATGAAAATTTCCTATGTTTACAGTCTGTCTATTGGTATGCAATCTTGTAACTTTGATAATGAACAGTGAGAGATTTTTAAATAAAGCCTCTAAATATGTTTTGTCATTTAATAACATACAATTTTGTCACTTTTCCAGTACTTTCTGACTCACATACATTAGATCACTGTTGTTACTCTGTGTGTTACCTTTCAGACTGGTCACCATTGGCATGGAATGGGTGTAGGGCATAGGATAACTTGTCTCAGGAGCTGTCATAGAATTTCTTGCTGCCGATTTTTAAATCTGTGTTATTTACACTAAAAGTATAAATAATGTTGCCATTTATCATTGCTGTTTTATCACTGTAAATCTGTCAAATCATAGTATCTTAAGCATCTGTATAATTTTACATTTTTTTGGAAAAACCCATTCGTTTTCAAGCTAGTGTTTTTCATTGGCTTCAGGTCTAATGTTTCACGGTGGTCCCTGGTAGCCAATCTTTGAAGTTTAAAGATTACTGATCTCCAGACTGCAATAGCTTTTCCTTAACTTTACCAAAAATATTCAGAGGTTACTAGAGTTCTTATTCAAATAAGGAAACTTTTGCTGCACTTTATTACCACGCTGCTGGGATTCTACCAGTTGAACGTACTTGTGCGTTACACTTTGTTTCTTGTGAGCTAGCTGGCTGTTCATATTGAATGTTGACCCGTTTGAGTATGCTAAAAGACAGTATCATACAATATTGGTTTTAGATTCCAAAATAAATATGAATGTTTTTCTCATAAAAAAAAATTGTACGAATGTGAAGTGAGTTCCTGCTGGTGCTCACGGCTTCCTTTTTCCTTTTATGATTTTCACTAATCAGCAGCAGACTTATCCACAGAATGAGATAAAGTTAGTCAAAGATCAAATATTCTGGAATGGAAAGTATAAGCCTCAATGAAAAAGAAAAACATAGGGTACCAATATGATCAGAAAAAAATAGAAGCAAGTAGCAAATACTTGGCTCATGTCAATAAAATGAAAAGTGCCATTTTAGTAAGGCAGAAAAAGTAGTAATATTTGAGTTACTTAAGGATTAAAAAACCCACTGACTTGTGTTTTTTCAAAAGAGGTTGATCTGAATATGATTATTCACATTAAAAGTGTTTATTCATCTATTCAGTTTGGGGATTTTCCCTCTTGATGTTTTGACAGACTGATGTGAGCTTCAGTGAGCAAAAGGGTCAAAATGCCAGGAGTGCTAAGCTGTGAAGAAGAAAAGTGTGGTGAGAGCAGTAAGCCATCGTAGTTTTCACAAACGAGACCAATGTATGGTCTCTCTAGTGGGCTCAGGTGAGCTACTGATCTTTACTTCAAGATCTGAAAGTAAGTTTTATCAAGCCATTTCCCATTTTTACCTACTTGTTCATTGTTACACCAGCATCATAACTGTATTACTCTACTCTAGTCCCAGGTAAGTCAAGCTTCTGATACCCAGAGAAAGAATAAAAACAGAAATTAGTGCTGGCTTAAATATCTATTTTTGTTTCTTTTTATTTGAATATTTAAATTTTATGGTTTATTAAAAAATTAAATTAATTTTGTGTCTGTCTTTATTTGTAGAAGTTGAAAATGAAATTTACTATAAGTCAAGTTACCTATTGGGGAAATCATTAAAATTTCCTTATTCTTATACTTGTCATAAAAGTTTCTTAAAGAAATCAACGATAGGAGGGTTAAAGGAGAACATATGAAAGAAAACTGGAGAGGACCACAAATCTCAATGTGCTTGTTTAACTCATCCTCGGCAATGAGCGTCCTAAGAAAATGAAAATGTGTTCTTAAGTTATTGGCATTATTTAACTAGGAAGGAATAAATTCAACCTAAATAAAGTAAATCATTGCTTGTCCTTCATAATGTTGTTTTTCACTTGGATGACCTAAGTTCATGGACAGAGTGAACTGATAAGGACTTTATGTATCTAGAGACCCAAAGTAGCTTGCTCATAGTTAAAACTGACCTACTAGTCTTTATAGCATGGTGATGTTCAGAACACATTCTGGTCAGTCGGACGTGAACGCAGGATGGGCTGCTCCTGTTATGTTTATTCCCCCATTCACTGGAAGCTAGGTGGGAATGGATGGTTTGCTAAGAAAACAATATACAAGATTTGATATTGAGTGACACTTACTTGTAATGGTTATCTTTCTAGGATATGTTTATATTTTGTAGGCTATACGAGGTAACATTTTTTCTTTCAATTTTCAGAAATTTGGTTTACGTGGGTCATGCCAAAGAATGACAGTCTCGTGTTTTATTTCTCATACTGTTGATATTTAGGTCTGAGGTAAGTTGGGTTTCCTTTTAGATGTGCCAACACAGTTGAAATAGAAGTGTAGGATCTTGGGGTATGATAGGAAAAAATCAAGTATGACAATATTTATAGTCCATTCCATTCATGGTCAATCACTGGGGTGGAATCAGTCAAAATACTTACCTGTCTCTTGAGTTCTGTCATCCACTTAAGTTTTTATAAATACAATCATCTCTTGGTCTGAAAGTATTAAAAATTACTGATACGGGTGTTGGAGAGAAGGGAGTCATGCCCCTTTTCAAGTAATTTGAGATTAAATGATCCTTTGTAATAAAAATTCATTTACCACATAGGTTTATTTGTCAGATTTTCTCACACATGAATTAGAGATTTGATTCTCCACACTTATTGGCAAATGTAATACTACTATGGAATCTAGTAGTCACAATATAGGAACCAGAATGAAAAAGCACTCTATTTTTAGATCCTTTAGGTGGTTCACTAAGTATTTAAGTTTTTTAATATTTAACTATTCTTGTCAACTGACAATATGTTGGAATGATCACCAGTGAGATAAAGACTAATCTGAAGATTTAGAAATGTCAACATGTTTCAACATACTAATTGATTCTTCTGAAAGTGATGAATTTGGCTTTCCCTCTATAGCTTCCCCACCCCCATATCACAAGAATAAATAACACACAACCAAGCTTTTTCCTCTTTGTTTACCATGGTTCTTAGTAGTGTCTTGCACATAGTTGGTGCTTTGCAACTATGTATAAAAAAGGAAAAAAAAACAATTATTTAATGATGCTTTAATATCAATGTCATGTTTTCCTGTTAAAAATACCAGCTATAAAAATAGGAAGGACCTTGTTGTTTAGAAATCGATATACAAAGTGCAGTGAGTACAGGTTTGCAGTACTGGTGAAGACTTGCTTAGTCAAATTGGCTACTTTCAGCAGGAACCACTGTGGATCGGAACCTTGCGTCAGTCCACGTTCATTTTAGTTGTAGCATAGACCGCAGCACAGATCTTCTGTTTCAACGTCACTCTAATTTAAGCAGCCCCTAAAGTTGGAGCTATTCTCATCAAGCATCTAGAGGAACTTATTAATTCTGGCCTTTTCGTAAATGAGTGGTTTGTGTCTTGCTTTTGCCCTTAGACCTTACTTCTGAAAATGTAATACATTTTTAGCAAGGGAAATGTGTTAGACCTGTGATCAGGGTTCTTCAAACTGAGGTAGACTCTTAGGACCATGTTTATGAAAAGCTTTAAGAGAAATATTTGTCTTTCAGTCTTTTATATTCAGTGGAAGAGGTATCTGCTTAATGGATTATTTAGAAAATACTGATGAACTTTTCCTTCGTAATGTTTACTATGGTTTATAATAAATATTTGTATGGTATTTGTTCCTCACACTGAGCATAAACTCCATAAGAGCAGAGACCAGGTATATTAGGGCCAGGATTGTATTCTCAGGACGTAGCACTGTGCTGCAACACAGCAGATTATACTACATAACTTGTTGAATAAGAGGTTGGAAAAGTCTGTGTAGTATATCTCCCTTTTAGACTCCAAAGCATATTGATACATTAAAGACTTTGAGAAGTTCTAAGGTTAAGAGACCTATTTGATCTAGCATTTCCCAAATTTTCTTGATTATAGGATTTTTCCTCCAGTACCACATCATATTGAACTCTAGTTTGGGAAATGCTACATTAAATCGTTATATCCTAATGACCTAGAGTTTAGATCATAAGGCTTATCCCTCTTTTTCTGACAACTCCATTTGAAAGTATCTCTTAAGCTTATGACCCCTCCAAAAAATATCTCGAATCTATTCATTCCATCCTCTAGATATGTTCCATTTTTGTCAGTACCATTCTTGAAATTCTTCACCAAGTGTATAATGAGTAATATATGCCAAGCTATGTGCAAGAAATACAATAGGTTAGAATTTGTCATGGTAATGCTGGGTGGATAGTCTGGCTGCACAGCAGTGCCATAATTTGATGGCACATTCAGAGTAAGATATAGTAAAAGGGCTGGGAACCACAGGGTCTCTTTACAAGACTTCCATCCAAGTATAAAAACTAGGCAAATGGTCAATCCTTAGGTGTGAAAGTAAGCAAGAGTCAGGGATGAATCATTGCTCTCAGGGAGCCTCCATAAAGGTAGGCAAAAGAGCCATGGAGCTGAAATGCGGCATTCCAGGAAAATAATTACTAGAGCTCCAAATGGAAAGGCCAAGCAGAGAGGCTGGCTCCATAGATAGGTGATTTTCTGTGGCACTGGTACATGTGGCAGGCATTTCTTATCTCTAGGGAGACACTGTACTTGTGTGGGATGTGGTGACTGTATCTTTGTGCTGTCTAATGCACATTTTCCAAATAAGTTATGTTGCTGAAAGCTTAAATCCATAATTTGGATGTTGATATTCTTGTTACTCAAGATGGTTGGGTTTTAGCTTTCGTTTACAGAGACAGTAAGTCAGTGACCTGTTACCTGTATCTGATCTGTTGTGTGCAGGCCTAGGGAAAAATTTCATGCCCTGACTACTAGCCTTTTTCTGCGTAGGCCATCTCAACCATGCCCCCCTTAAGATTTAGGCCATTCCTAAGTGCCTATATTTCAATAGTTCCTTTTGTCATGGTTTTGAAATTAATTATCATGTAATATGAAATGCCAGCTTACCTGATGCCTTTGATGTTCCATAGTGATGCTAACATTCAAGTGTGACACGGAAAGTTATTGATGATACTGCTGACATGTGAAGGTATCAACTGGAGCCAACTTTAGATGAGGGCCAGCCAGGTTGGGGCAGGGGTTGGGGAGGAATATATATATATATATATATATATATATATATATATATATATATATATATATAAGCAAATCAGGTAAAAGTAAAGTTACTTTTGGGTTGTTCCATGCATGAAAGATTCGAATAAAAAAATAGAAATGCCAGATAGGTTGTGATTAGCTGTAGTTCAACTCAAATTCAGGTGCATGGTGGACACTTTTCATTCTAGGCAGAATGAAGACCATGCATTAGTCTTAGAGCATTTAGGATATCTTAGTAGAAACCAAATCTGATTGCTAATTCTGTGTTCTGCATATTCTCCCAGATCTTAAAGAATTCTACATGATTCATCTATTCAAACATTTGTTGAGCAAGTAGGGTAGTGGATATTTTGAGAGAAAAGACATGGTCTCTGACCTTAAGGGACCTCTGTAAGAGGAGAGAAGACAAAAGTAACTACAACATAATAGTTGGATATTGCAATGAGAACATACACATAAACCACTATGAGAAAAATGGAGCTGAGAGAATGATTTACTTTGAGCGAACTAGATGTTATCTTGCTTGACCTCTCAGACGCAGTTGACAGTTCATCACACCTTCATTCTTGAAACACTTTGTTCACTGGACACCACACCCTCCTGGTTTTCCTCCAACCTCAGCCCCTTTCTCAGTTTTCTTTGATGATTCTTTGTTTTCTTCACTCCTAAATGTTGCAGTGCTCTAGGGCTCAGGCTTTAGTCCTCTTCTCTAGCTACACTCAGTGTGTGAGCTCATCCTATGGCTTTTAACACCATGTTTTCTGCAATATTAACTTCTGAGTTCCAGACTTCTACCCAACCACTTACTTG
Source organism: Kogia breviceps (assembly GCF_026419965.1). Lineage (NCBI taxonomy): Eukaryota > Metazoa > Chordata > Mammalia > Artiodactyla > Physeteridae > Kogia > Kogia breviceps. Next base: position 38,332,803 of record NC_081322.1, on the reverse strand, counting down.
ACAACCATCTGAGGTGTCTAATATTTCAAATTTTATTGAGTCAAAGCAGAACTCTTGATTTTCTGCCCATACCTGTAGCTCTCTCTTTCCCGTCCTAGTAAATGCAACCCAGCCCCAAAGCCTAGTATCTTTTATTCCTAACCTAACCCTAAGCACCTTTTTTTTTTAATAAATTTATTTCATTTATTTATTTATTTATGGCTGTGTTGGGTCTTCGTTGCTGCGTGCAGGCTTTCTGTAGTTGCAGCTAGCAGGGCCTACTCGTTGCGGTGGCTTCTCTTGTTGCGGAGTAGGCACACAGGCTTCAATAGTTGTGGCTCATGGGCTCTAGAGCGCAGGCTTAGTAGTTGTGGCGCATGGGCTTAGTTGCTCCGCGGCATGTGAGATCTTCATGGACCAGAGCTCAAACCTGTGTCCCCTGCATTGGCAGGTGGATTCTTAACCACTGCGCCACCAGGGAAGTCCCCTAACCTAGTCATCTTTAATTTCTTTCTTCACATCCACGTCTAGTCCATCAACGAGTCCTAATGAGTCTACCTTAAAATATACCCTGAATATATTTTTTTACCACCTCCACTGTTTCCACCTAAGTCTCAGCAATCATTGTCTCCACTGGACTACTTAACAGTAGCCTCTTATATGGCCTCTCCTTAAAACATGTGATGTCATGGCAGTTCTTTGATGAAAACATTCCAGTGTCTTTCCAGCCCACCAAAATAGATCTAAAATTACCAGGTTCCACTTGATCTGATCCCTGCTTCTGACCACATCACTCTCTGCCTTCACTACTTTATTATGTCTGTACTGGCCTCCTTCCTCACCTTGTCCTTTAAATACGCCAAGATGGTTCTCCCTCTGGGGATTCTGCATGGTTATGTAGCTAACAGTTATTGAGTGTTTACTACAGTGTTCCAGGCACTGTTCTAAGGGCTTTTCAAGTATTAACTCATTTAGTTTCAGAGTTGTATGAGATAGTTACTGATATTGTCCCCCTGGGGAAACTGAGGCACAGGACAATTAAGTTACTATACTAGCATCATGAGGTGGGTAATAGATCTAGGATTTAAACCCAGGTGGAATGGGCCAGGTCCACACTCACCCACTTTCTGCAGTTGCCTTAGCTTACCTTTGGTCTCACAACAGAGTGTAAGCTCCATGAGGGCAGGGACATTCTTCTCTTCATCCTCTTACCTCTAATGATGCCTGACACATTGCAGGGCCTTATTGAATATTTGTTGAATGCGTAAGTTTCTAAAGCTTCTATTTCAGTAGGTTAGAAAAAGCCTCATTGAAGACTTTTGAGCTGGAACTTGAAGAAAGGGAAATTCTTTCTTCAAGAAATTGGGAAAAGAAGTTAGGAAAGTGAGATGCAGGTACAGATATTCATACAGAGAGAGGTGAATGAATAAAACCTCAGAGAAAAGATTGTCCAATTAGGCTAAATCACTTGCAGGAGAGAAGGAAAGACATGACAGGAAAGATCTGTTCTGAGAAGATTATAGAAAGGCTTGAGTACCAGGCTAAGGAGATGAGATTTTATTTGGTGTGCAATGAGAGCCACTGAATATTTTTAGTAGTTAGATCATATATTTAGAGTAACCTTTTGAGATGATGACTCTGGTAGCATCTTGTAGGGAGGTTTAGTGTAGGCTGAGTCTGGGAGACCAGTGAGAGAAAGGCTGCCATGATCGAGTCACTAACATCTCTTGACTCTCACAGTAATCTCAGAAATGGAGTTCCTGCATCCACTCCTGGCCCTGCAATTCCTTTCTCCATCTGGCAGCCAGAAAGATCATTTAAAGCTTCAGCTCAGGTCTTATATTGTGATTTATAATAAGAAATACGTATTTGGTCTTTTTCTCCTTTCCGGCCAAGAGCTCCTAAAACTGGGAATTTCCTAGTGATGAGAGCAATCAAGATATCTTTCGTTATGTTATTGATGACTTTTGAACCACACCTAAAGATGGGGGCTGGTTGCTGGGGGAACCAATCATGTGATTAGAAGTTTGGAACTTTCAGTCCTATCCTGCCATGACCTCCAGGGAGAAGAGAAGCCGGAGATTGAATCAGTCACCATTGGTCAATGACTTAATCAATTATGCCTAGTTAATGAAGTCTCCGTAAAAACCCAAAAGCTTCCACAAGCTTCCTCGTGGGTGAATTCATGGACATTTGGAGAGAATGGCGCCTCTTCCCACATACCTTGCCCTATGCACTTCTTTTATCTGGTGGTTCCTGGTTTCTATCCTTTTATCATAAACTAGAAAACAAAATGTTACTCTGAGTTTTGTGAGGTGTTCTAGCGAATTAAGTGAAAAGCAGGAGTTGTGGGAACCCCTGGTCTACAGCTCTTGGTCAAAAACCAGGCAGCAACGTGGGCTTGCAATTGGTGTCTGAGGTGTGGCCGGAGGGAGGAGGCAGTCTTGTGGGACTAAACCCTTTAGCTCTGGAAGGTGATGCTATTTCTGGGCAGATGTGTCAGAATTGAGTTGAATTGTAGGATTCTCTGCTGGTATCTAGAAAACTGCTTATTGGTGGTATGGGGAACATCCCCCTCCCCGGACGTTGACTCTGGTACAGAACCATTTTAAGTCCATTTTCTCCTCTGCTTGAAATCTTGAAATGGCTTCCTGTTGTCTTTAGGGAACTCCAAAATCCGTACTATACACAGGCTTTGCGAGATCTGGCTTCTCCCCAATAGATTTATTCCCCATTACTCTTCCTCTTCTTCATGATCCAACCATACTATACGTCTTTCAGATTCTCAAAGCATGAAGCTCTCTATTAATACAAACTCTTGCCTGACTATTCCTTCTCTCTGGAATGTCCTCTCCCACCATCTGCTTTTGCTTGCTAATTCCTACTTATCCTTTCTCTCAGTTCCTCAGGACTTTCCTCTAAAACTGCACAATCCCTTCCTGGTAGGGTTGCTAGATGTAGCAGATTAAAATACAAGATGCCCAGTTAAAGTTGAATTTCAGATAAACAAGAACTAATCTTTTAGTATAAGTATATCCCTTGCAATATTTGGGGTATACTTCTACTAAAAAAATTTAGTTGTTTATCTGAAATTCACCTTTAACTGGACATCTTGTATTTTAACTGGAAACCCTACTTCTCAGCTAGATTTGGTTATTCTCTCCCCTAGCTCACTCTTTACTTTTCCTCAGTATTTATCTCACTTGTATTCATTGATCCACATCTGTGGTACCTGATAGGCTGTAAGTGCCATGAGGGCAGGGATGAGTCTTCTTTGTTCACCAATGCCTAGCATAGTGCAATAGCATGTCATAGGCCCTCAATAAATATTAAATGAGTGAAAACAATAAGAGGCTATTAGAGTTCTAGAGAGAGGCCAGGGCTGAAGATAACTGTCTGGGAAGTTTTCTGCGTGGAGGCGACCTTTGAAGCAGGAACAAGTGGAGGAAGGGAAGAACACAGCAAAGGTATGGAGTGGAAAGAGAACACCCTGTGCTAAGCTGAGGGGAATGCCCCTGCTTGGGTGGCAAAAAGAGGAAGAAGGGCCAGAGACAATAGAGCCAGAGGAAGAATTCATAACCTGCAGAAGGATCTAGGGAAGTCACAGGGACCAGGCCTTCGCATTTGGCAGTTAAATACTTGGGACCTTCAAGAGAGCTAATTCGGGTCTGACAGTGTCAGTTTGCATGCAGACTAATCTTGAGAAATTTAGTGATGGGGAAAAAAAAGGTTGTAGCTGAGCTGTTAACATGGTGGAGAGAAAACATGTCTGTGTGTGTGCGTGCGTGTGTGTGTTTTATGCGTAAGGGAGACCTCGGTGTGTTCATAGGTGAAAGGGGAGGAATCAGTGGAAAATGACAGTGGTCATCCTGGAGGAAGGGGTGATAGATGGTCTTGGAGCAGGTGGAGGAGGGGGTGGACTCAGAAAAGAGGAAGGATGTTTCGCAAGTAAGAGGAGGAGGGTGGGACCAGTGATTATTAATTACGGTCATTTCTGATAAGTGTGACTCTCTGGTCTCAAAAAATAAAAATAAACAAGTCAGGGCTTCCCTGGTGGCGCAGTGGTTGAGAATCCGCCTGCCGATGCAGGAGACACGGGTTCGTGCCGTGGTCCGGGAAGATCCCACATGCCGCGGAGCGACTAAGCCCGTGAGTCATGGCCGCTGGGCCTGCGCGTCCGGAGCCTGTGCTCCGCAACGGGAGAGGCCACAACAGTGAGAGGCCCGCATACCGCAAAAAAAAAAAAAAAAAAAAAAAAACAAGTCACATTGTCCTTATTACTAAAGATTATATCCAGTGTTCACTAAAGAGTATAACCTGAATTTGAACATAATTAAGGTTTCTTAGCCCAGCAGCTTTTCAAACTGTGACAAGCATGGGAATCACTGCCTGTTTAAATGCAGATTGTGAAGAGGAGGTGGGACAGGGCCTGACGTTCTGCATTTCCAACAAACACCCCAGGGATGCGGTTGCTGTTGTCTTTTTTTTTTTTTTTTTGCAATGGCAGCTGAATGTAAATGTTTTACATTGGCTTAACCTTGTAATGAAATTTATGCGAGAAATACTGAACACCCTTTCTTCTGAAGTTAGCTGAAGTAAGGTTGAAATACATCTTATCACAAATGTGTTCTAGTTTTAAAGAACTCAAAATGCTCATGTGTATCTCAAACATTAATTTTCTCAGTACTAAGAAAGGAGTTGTCTTCAGAATTTGAAACCATATTGTTTTGGAATATTAGAAAACAAAATTGCTTAAAAGCAGAATGTGATCTTGATGAAATATTTATCTGCAGTGAATTATTATCATTTAAATTTTATTTTATTCTATTTATTTTATTTTTGTCTGCGTCGGGTCTTCATTGCCGCACGCGGGCTTTTCTCTGGTTGGGGCGAGCAGGGGCTACTCTTGATTGCGGTGCGTGGGCTTCTCATTGTGGCGGCTTCTCTTGTTGTGGAGCACACGCTCTAGGTGCGTGGGCTTCAGGAGTTGGTGGCTTGTGGGCTCTCGAGCGCAGGCTCAGTAGTTGTGGTGCATGGGCTTAGTTGCCCCGCGGCATGTGGGATCTTCTGGACCGAAGAGCGAACCCATGTCTCCTGCACTGGCAGGTGGATTCTTAACCACTGCGCCACCTGGGAAGCCCTGTAGTGAATTATTGATCAGTTATTTTTTTGAGGGATATACTGTTTGTTGATTCAAAGGGACTTCTCAATCTTTTCTATAAATGTTTTTAGGGTATTAGTATGATTCATTATTAATGGTCTAGATATACATTTTTTGTTGTTTTTGTTTGTTTGTTTGTTTTTTTGTGGTATGCAGGCCTCTCACTGCCGTGGCCTCTCCAGTTGCAGAGCACAGGCTCCAGACGCCCAGGCTCAGCGGCCATGGCTCACGGGCCCAGCCACTCGGCGGCATGTGGGATCTTCCCGGACCGGGGCACGAACCCGTGTCCCCTGCATCGGCAGGTGGACTCTCAACCACTGCACCACCAAGGAAACCCTAGATATACTTTTTAAACGTTAACATTTAGCAAAGTAATGCTTTTTTTCACGAATAAGATCTTTTATTTGTCATCATTAAAAGTGTAAATTTTAAGCAGATTCTTGTACTACTGGCTCATATCCATCAGCTCGTTTGACTTAAGTGCCTGTCTCATCCGCAGCAGCTTTTCCAGAACTACTAGCTTCACCATGACACTCCATGAGTTTTCCCAATTCAAACTTGGGCTTCTTCAGCATTTTTACTTTACGTGGCGCTTGCTCAGAGAGCCAAAAAGCCAACGTAATGCTTTTTAACAGAAAACTGCAATATAATATAAGCATGCTGTTTACAAAATAACTATAGGACTTATTTTTTTAATTAATTCCTAGTTTTGAACGCATAAACTATGATGAAAGTCTTCCTCTTTCAATCCCGTCAGCATACTTCTGTCACTTCATGTAAAAGCTTATTTGAGATGATGTTAAAAGCCAGGACTAGACAGGTGGAATAGCCTGCCTGTCACCCGACGTGGGTCAGATCGTGCAGAAAGCAGAGGCTCAAAGATAATCAAGCATACATCGGAAAAGGAGATTATTATAACCTGAAGACAAAATTAAAAATTTTTTTCCTCTGGAATCATTTTTAAAAGTTTCTTTCAGGACTTCCCTGGTGGTCCAGTAGTTAAGAATCTGCCTACCAATGCAGGGGACGTGGGTTTGATCCTTGGTCAGGAAACTAAGATCCCACATGCTGCGGGCAACTGAGCCCATGCGCCACAACTACTGAGCCTGCATGCTCTAGAGCCCGCACACCACAACTAGAGAGCCCACATGCCACAACTACTGAGCCCGCGTGCTCCGGAGCCCGCACGCCACAACTAGAGAGAAGCTTGCGTGCTGCAACGGAAGATCCCACATACTGCAATGAAGATCCCACGTACTGCAACTAAGACCTGACTCAGCCAAATAAATTAATTAATTTTTTTTAAGTTTTTTTCATTTGTAATACTTTGTACACGTGCAAAATGCAAAAGGTTCCAAGCGTGTATGGTGAAAGTCTCCTCCCTCGCATGCTGTCTTCACAGAACTCCCCTCTGTCAACCAGTGTCTTGTGTCTATTTCAGAAAACAGCTTTACTTTGTATGTTTAATATTTCATATTAATACATAGAGTCTGCACTATTCTTAATAGCTACATAGTTGGATATGATTTTCCATAGTTTTCCCCAAATTTAAATTTTTTCTTCATAAAGAAAGTTACATGCAAGTGAATATATTGAGCATTTAGGACCATTAAGGAGGAATGTCAGTAGATGCCTACAGGGAAATTCAACATCCCTCTAAACTGTTTCCTTATATTTGTAGAGACCGTATCAAAAGCTTGAAGCCCCTGCTAACTCTCCATTCTTACAATTCTAGGAGCCCCTGCTGGGTTTAACCGGACGCTAGAACAGAGCAAAGAGGAGGTGCCATTCACTCCTGCATATCAGCAGACCTACCGGTTAATACCATCAAGAAATGCTCCAAGGCACTTCCATGCCTGTGGGTGAACATTAGAGCCATTCCAAACCAATGCTAACATCTGCATGCTTTCCAGAAGACCTCTGATGATGCAGAACAATCATCACCATGCACAAAATGCAAATCCATTGGGCACCTGGGAGACCTCGCATGACAGTAGTGGTTCTGGAGTTCAAGTAGAGTTCCAGCAGGACTTTGTCTGTTTATCTAGTCTCTCATCTATTCAATACACATTTATGAACATTTACTGTGTTCCAGGCACAGTTCTGCTCCTAGGGGTATGAGAAGAGAGACAAGGTTCTTGCCTTCAGGGAGCTTACATTCCAGTGGGGAATAGCTGGCTCCACCTCACCAAAGCCAGCCAGTCTTTGTCTTCCTTCCTCATTCTGGTCATTGCTTTCTCTCATTACCAGCTCCGCCCCACCCACCTCACACACCTACCCTCTCTAGTCAGCCTGCAAACCTGCATGCTCTGCTCTTCGTTTCATCACCCCGATGCCTTGCCTGGGTATATGCATCTACTCATCTCCCATGTGTCTAAATGTCTTCTTTGTGCCCAGCAGGGTTGGAAGCTCTTTGTGGGCACTCCATAAAAGTGACTGAATGAAGGCCCGGCTCTTGGCATTAAGGCTGAACTTTTTTTTTAAAGTAAGCTTTTAATTTTAAAACGGTTTTTTATTCACAGAATAGTTGCAAAGATAATGTACAGAGTTCCCATATACCCCTCAGCCAGCTCCTCCTGTCATTAGCGTCTGACATTACAGTGGTATATTTGTCACAATTAATGAACCAATATTGATACATTGTTATTAACTAAAGTCTATATCTCACTCAGATTTCCTTAGCTTTTCCACTGATATCCTTTTTCGGTTCCAGGGTCTCATCTAGGATGCCACACCACAAGTGGTTGTTGTGTCTCCTTAATCCCCCTGGTCTATGATAGTTTCTAGTCTTGTTTCTCATGGAGTTTTGACAGATTTGAAGAGTTCTAGTTAGGTATTTTGTAGAATGCCCCTCTAGCTGGGTTTCCCTGATGCTTTTTTTATGGTTGCACTGGGGTTGTGGATTATTGGAGGAAGCCAGCAGAGGTGAAGTGCCCTTCTCACATCTTGTCGGGGGTACATGCCATCCACATGATGGGACAGTAAAATCAATCTTGAACACCTGGCCAAGGTACTGTTTGCCAGCTTTCCTCACTGAAGGTGACCCTGTTCCCCTTTTACCTACTCTGTTGCTTGGAATCAAGTCACTAAGTGCCTTCCCCTTCCCCTCAAGGGGGTAGGGGGTGGGGAGAATTAAGCTCCACCTCCTGGAGGATAGTATTTATGTACATCATTTAAATTCTTCTGTAAGAAAGATGTCACTCTCCCCCTCTTTATTTATTTAGTCAACCACTTATAGCAGTATGGACTCTCATGCATATTTATTTAAAGATTTGGGTTATAATCTGATATTAGGCTATTTATTTTGCTGCTCAAATTGTTCCAGTTTTGGCCATTGGAAGTTCTTTTTAGGTTGGCTCCTGTGTCCCTTTGACATGCCCCATCCTTTTGTTTTTTTGAGTATTTCTTTACTTTCTGGCACTACTGTATATTTCCTGCCCCAGCCTTAGAATCAGCCATTTCTCCAAGGAACTCCGGTTCCCTTTATTGAGGAGGCCTGCTTTCCAATCCAGATCTCAGCATCACTTACCCACCCACTCAGTCAGCCAGTCAAGGAATACGTAGGTATATTCTTCTCTCATGCTGATCATTGAACCAGATGTGGGATATACAGTGGGGAACAGAGCATACAAGTCCCTGCCTTTAAAAGCTAGTGATGTGGCCTGTGAGACAGACAATGAGCAAGTCTCAACGAAGAAATACGTAATTATAACTTTGATACGTGCTTCAAAGGGAAGGGACATGGCCCTCAGATGAAAAATAACCTAAGTCAGGGACCTGGGTTGCATCAGGTGGCCAGAGAAGCCCCCCATGGGTAGCTAACATTTAGATAGAAAGTTGATGAGAACGATTTAGCCATTCAAAGAGCAGAGGGAGGAGTGTTTTCAGACGACAGGTTAGTGGGTCTCAGCTAGCTTGTGTGTGTGTGTGTGTGTGTGTGTGTGTGTGTGTGTGTGTGTGTGTGTGTGTGTGTGTGTGTGTTACGCAGGCCTCTCACTGTTGTGGCCCCTCCCATTGCGGAGCACAGTCTCCGGACGCGCAGGCTCAGCGGCCATGGCTCACGGGCCCAGCCGCTCCGCATCATGCGGGATCTTCGCGGACTGGGGCACGAACCCGTGTCCCCTGCATCGGCAGGCGGACTCTCAACCACTGCGCCACCAGGGAAGCCCTCAGCTAGCTTTTTAGGAAAAGGACAGAACATACCAGAAGTATTATCATGTAAAACGAATGTTGCCTTTATTTATAGGTTGATGTATTTACTGGTTCATGGTATAAAATATTTCTTACTGGGGAGTAGTGTTGAAAAAAAAAGTTGAAAGCAACTGTTTTAGGAGGAAATAAAGGCAGATTGAAAGCTCTGAGAAGAGAAAAAGCGGTAACATCCTTGAGGATCTGAAAGGAGGCCAGTGTGACTGGGGAGTGAGCCTAGGATGTGAGAAGAGGCCGTAAATGTAGGGAGGTGCGCAGCCCTGGAACAGGGCCAGGGCCCAGGAAGCCTCGGTATTTTAATTAAGGAGCAATGGGAAGTCATCGGAGGGTTTCAAATGGGGAAGTGTTGATATTTAAGAAGATCTTTTAGGCTCCTATGTGGAGAATGGAAGGAGAGGGCAAATGAGGAAGCCGGAGCCAGTCAGCGAGAAGGGTCGTACAGAGGGAGGCCCAAGCAAGAAGAGTCACTAGGACGTGCGTTCACATTCCATAGTCAGTCTTGTACGCCCAGCCACTAGAACAAAGCCTGGAACACAGAAGACCTTCAACGTGCACGTGCTGAATGAATAAGTTACATGACTGTCGTAAAGACGGAGAGAAGTGGTTGAGTCAAGACGCGTGTGGAGACCGGCACGTCTGGCCGATAGACTGGGTCTGGGGGAAGTGGGCAGGGAGAGTGAGAGCCCTCCCTCACACACGGCACCCCGCCAGTGCTCACGTTTGCTTGCTTTCTCTGCTGTTGGGCTACTCTGGGTAGTTACAGGATCCTTTAACTGTTTAGACTGTGTTTCTACCTCTGTGCTTAGTCATAGTGGCCAGAAGTGGAAATCACAGAATTTTTCAAGAGAAACTGAGATTGAGTAGAATCACAAAAACCAGTTCTTAGCACAGATTTTCAGACCCAAAGATTTTATAATCTTTGATGCCAAAGCTCTGAAATTCTGTGAGTGCCAATCACTAGCAAATAAAGATCCTCAGAGGGGCAGCAAAATTCCTAGCGTTTTAGCATTCTGACAGGGAGCTGGCTGGGGGCCGGGGGTAATCGGGTATAGCTATGTGCCAAAGACCCTTCTCCCACCCGATTTTATGTCATATTAAAATATACTGTGGCCAAATCCTTTCTTGATACTCCTTTTCTTGACAGTGCTGATGCCTGAGGTCTGCAGCTGGCTGCCCACTTGGCCGCTGGCTTCCTCAGCAGAGGGCGGCCACCTCCTGTCACTGTGGAGGGACTGGGATGAGGACAGGCCTAGACAGAGCCAACATGGAGCAGAAAACAGGAGGCGCCAGACCCCAGGGACAGAAAAATGTGAGTCCTGTCTGTAAAGTCGGGTACCAGAGATGGGCGTGTTCCAGAAATGCTGATTAGTTTTGAAGGATTGGTCCTTTTGGTCAAATGGGTTTCATGCTCTTGACTGAGAAACCAGAGCAACCATCAGATGTTACTGGGAGTGGTGCCAGTGGTGTTTGCATTCGTTAAGAATTTTCATATGACGGAATAACAAACGTAAACTGGCTTTAGCAAACAAAGGGATTGTGTTAGCTTATGGCCTGAAAACTCCAGCACGCAGTCTAGAATTTAAATCTTCCTCACGATACCAGCTCCATGTCCGTTTAGAGCACTGCCTCTTCTGTGTGTCGGCTTCATCCTCAGGCTGGCACTTCTCCTGGTGGCACCAATGGCTGAGGGAATTTTGAACCCTGTATTCTCCGATATACCATCCAGGAGAAGGGGGATTGTCCTCTCTGGTAAACCCACAGAGGGCTGAGGGAGCTTTTTTTCCAGAAGCCCTAGGAAACATTTCCTCAAATCACACTGGCCTGAATCGGGCTGTATGCCCACACTTGAGCCAATCACCATGGCCAGGTACTCTCTGGCTTAAGCACATCAGGGCTACCCCTGGGAGCCGGATGATCCAGCTGTTAGAGAAAGGGGAAGGGTGGGTGGTTCCCTCAAGGCAAAATGTGGGTGCTGTGGCAGGAAAAGGGGGGAGAGGGGTGCTAGGGAGGCAACCTATGTATGCTTACTACATCAACATCATTATTATTATCGTGATAAAGGCCAAACTGGAGGCAGTGCAGATATAGATAAGGAAACCTTTGTTCAGAACCCCAATTCTGCCTGCTTCTAGGTGAGTGACTTAACCTCTTCAGGTCTCAGTTTCTTTATCTGAAAAGATGTGGATAAAAATGCCTCAAGGAGGGTAAAATTCATATATCTAAATATGTCATATATATATATATCTCTCAAAATATATCAGGTTATATATTTGAAGAAGTAAAAATAAAATATGAGATACTTTTTGTATTTTCTCAAAGTGGCAATTACAGTCAGTCCTGTAGAAGCCAAGATTGAGCCCACGTCTCAGCCTAGTAGGACAGCAGGTAGAAGGAAGCCTTTCCTGGCCACCAAAGTGTTGGGCAAGTCAGGGCCCATCTCGTGTCTTCATGGCGAGAAAGAAGTTTCACTGGTTCAGAACCAAACTTAAGTAGCAGGTGTTCAGGGATGGGGTGTTGAAGTTTCAGCTTTGATTTTTCTATGAAATCGTTCAGGTTATTAAAATGTCGGCCCTATTCTCTTGTTTAAGAACTGGTTTCATTTCTAATGACACAGCACCATCATGCCATTCCTTGATTTAGTCACGAGAACCAAAACTAATGTGTGGCTAGTTTCATGTCGTTTTTATAGCAGTTAGTACAGAGAACAACAGGCTCTTGTAAAAACAGATGTATTTGCTATCTGTTTCTCTATCTGCTGCCTCTCAGTCTCAAAACCCTATTTCTAAGATGGCGTGGTCCTCTGGTTGGGCCTTGTGGGAGAGGCTCCTGCGAGAACAAAAACCTCCCTGCTCTTCTCGGCGGGGGGGAAACCTTTTCATAAGAAACAAGAGTCCCAGCCCCCAAACATTATAAGAATTGTAAAGGGGTGTCAGAAAGAGACCTTTCACCTTTAGAGAGAAGATTCGCTTGGCATTAATGTCTACTGTGAACCCAGAGGAGGGGGTTTTATTAATGAGCCTCTGTAAACTTCTTCAAGGCCTTGTGGTATTAACATGAAAAAGTGAGTATATATTTAGCATTCCTAGAAAAAGCATGGCCTTCCTATTAATGCTAATACTCTCATAATGACACCACAGCCAGTCTCCTCACAGAGGCTTTATAATCTACAGTGTCTCTATAAGCAGGTTAGATAACAAATGTTTACAGATGAGGAAACAGAGACATTGAATTTTCCATGGCTTCAGAGAGAGAGTGTTGTGGAATTTAATTAGAGTCCTGGGCTAACCTCTACTGTGTAATTGCTTGATCTCTCTGTGTCTGAGTTTCCTCCCATATAAAATGCAAATAATAATAATAATAATAAAATCCCTCATGGGTGGTAGTAAAGATCATGTAAACGAATGCATGTAAAGTGATTAGACCAGCATCTGGCACATAGTTTTCACTCGACAAATGTTTGTTGTTGTAATTATCATTACCTTCACTATCCTTTTTTCTCAATCGCAAGTTAAATGACCTAGCCTCTTTGACTCACACGTATACAACCCACCTACTCGGTCTCCCCCCAGCCTCAGTTATTCATCTGATCTTGATCTCAGTTTGTCTTCCAGCATCTGTCTCAGACTAGGGCAAGTCTTGCTTCCATGCTAGAAAGCTGGCCTCCTCTAGGGCCATCTCACCTGTTGCCTTTTAATGCTAAATGTGACTCCTAGGGCACCAATGTTTTTTAAAATGTTGAATATTGAACTGAATTTCATGTTACGTAGATCCAACTCACCTGGAAGACTGGATTGGGCAGTTATGCCTCCTGTTCTTTGCTTTGATTCGGAGCCTGTGCTATAATGTAGTCAAGCCCAGGTCACCTTCTTGGCCCAGTTTAAAATGTTTCATCCAGTTCAACCAACATCATTTCACTTAATTCCTGCATTTAAAAAAATTTCCACATGGGAACATTGTCAAGAAAGCCTTTCTGTAGTTCATTTCTTTATCTTAATTCATTCTTTGTTTCTTTCAACCAATATACTTTACCGTGTTCACCTGAGCAGTCCCACTAGTATTGCTGGTATTTATTGCTTCGCATTTGTACATCTTGTCCCTTCTCTCAGATTGTGAATTTCTTGAGGCCAAAAGCCATTGCTTCTATTTCTTTGCATCACCTGCAAGACCGTGGGCAGGTCTGCCTGGGGATTAACTTGTGGAAGGGCTGTGACTGCATCTATGGATCTCCCTGATCCTTTCCCTCTGCTTACAGCCTCCTTCTTTTCTCCTAAGTGTCTCACTAGGCCTCAAGCAAGCAGAGATGTAGATTTCATAGTCAGGGCTGATCTGTCCTGTATTTGGGGCTTTGAAGGTGACACACCCAGGGGCGTCCTTGGACCAGGCCTCCAACACCCTCTGTTGGTGTATGTGTTGGCAAATTACCTGCCATTTCCTCCAACAAATGATCACATCTCCCTTTCATGTCTCATTGTGTTTTCCTTTTTTTAATCTCTCTCCTCCTACCCGCAGTCTTATCCTGCCTTTCCCTGATTCTCTGGCAGGCCTGTCCCATTTCCTGGCCTCTGTTCGTGCATTGGCCATTACTCTTGCTCGACCCTTCCGTGTGCCTCACTTTGGTTTCTGTTCCCCCTGTTCTTTTTCTTTCACTTTCCCCCGCCCACCAGCCCTTTTTAACAGTGTCATCATGACTTACAGTTTGGGAACACGGCCCTCGCCATCTCCCACATTGCACAGCCGCCCCAGCTTTCGTTTGCCCAGCATCCCTCCCCTGAGCCAATCCGGCAGGATGGAAGCTCTGCCACAGCCAGATGCCAGCACCAACTCTTACTGTGAGCCCTGTTTCATGCCTGTCTGCGGAAGCAGGGGCAGGGCTGAAGATGGAGGCCACAGAGAAGAACCCCAGACCTCTCCTCAGCTTCTGCTGGGATGTGTGAGTTGGGTGTGACCCCAAGACACAGCTTCGCTCTGTGAAAGTGTGAAACAGGGAGGGTTCTCTGAAAGGAATGGTCTGGGCTGCGGGGAAGAGGTGGGGTAGCACACGTGACAGAGACCCAGGAGGTTTCTTGTGCTGACATGACTTGGCCTCCTAATCCACAAAACTCAGCTGAAACACCCAAGCCGATGAATAACAGGGTCCCAGCCATAAGCAGAAAACGCTCTTCCCTTTTTCTTCCCTCCACCTCACCCATGCAGCCTTGTGCAATCTGTCCTTGTACAAAGGTTTGCAAAATTGTCCAAGTGGAGGATAGGTCTGCAGTTTCTTGGCCACACCTCTCTTCCCGGAGGGTCAACCAGCACAGCTGGAGCAAGCTGACGGGGTAGGGGACGGCAAGGATGCTGGGAACAGGGCCTTCTAGGACTCAGTTTCAGAGATCAAGAAAGCTGTCTTCTTATTTCAAACATGCAAAGTGAATTTGGTCAAACACTCTCCTTGTGAGGCAGCTGACCTTTGAAGCTGTGGACCAGGGTGGAAATAAAAGCTCCTGTCTGAGAAAGGATATGTTTCTTTCTTATGCTCTGCTGACCGTTCTCTTTCCTGCTGGTTTGCTACATAGACCCTCTGCCAGCAGCATGGGGGGAGCCTGCAGCAGCCAGAACAGCGGCGCCTGAGTGAAAGTGATTAACACCCTGAGCTCCACAGCTACTTTGGCATCTGCAGCACCTTTCCCCAGCCTGACCTCCCCTTGATGCCTTTCTGCTGCTGCTGTGTGAGCCAAGCTCGAAAGCCAGGCTGAACAGGCTGGTTGAAGAAAGGAGTGAGACAGGTCTTAAGTCTCAGAAAGGCAATGCAACCCAAATCCTGGTGCTAGTGGTTAAAGCCCACCCATGGGTGCATCTCACCTATGACACAGGCAAGAAAGCAAATACAGCTAAACTCAAGATGGACATCTGTATTCAGAAATCTTTACATTCACCCATATTACCTGGTATGGTGCTGAGAATGCATTTAATATTTATGGACCCTTTTGGCATTAAGTAAGGCCTGGCCAAGATAAAGGGAAAAGATAAGAGGAATTTTGCCAAACAGGACCAAAAAATGCAATTTTTTAAACTCTATTTTATTATTTTTTTTCTCTTCCATTATGGTTTATTATAGAATATTGAATATAGTTCCCTGTGCTATATAATACGACCTTGTTGTTTACCTATTTTATATATAATAGTTTGTATCTGCTAATCCCAAACTCCTAATTTATCTCTCCACCACCCCCTTTCCCCTTTGATAACCACAAGTTTGTTCTCTATGTCTGTGAGTCTGTTTCTGCTTCATAAATAAGTTCATTTGTGTCGTATTTTAGATTCCACATATAAATGATATCACATGGTATTTGTCTTACTCTTTCTGATGTACTTCCCGTAGTATGATAATCTCTAGTTACATCCATGTTGCTGCAAATGGCAAAATTTCATTCTTTTTTATAACAGTAGTATTCCACTGTACTTATACCACATCTTCCTTATCCGTTCATTTGTCAATGGACATTTAGGTTGCTTACATGTCTTGGCTATTGTAAGTAATGCTGCTATAGGAATGTTGGGGTGCATGTATCTTCTCAAATTATAGTTTTCTCCAGATATATGGCCAGGAGTGGAATTGCTGGATCATATAACTCTTTTTTTTTTGTGGTACACGGGCCTCTCACTGTTGTGGCCTCTCCTGTTGCGCAGCACAGCCTCTGGACGTGCAGGCTTAGTGGTCATGGCTCACGGGCCCAGCCGCTCTGCGGCATGTGGGATCTTCCCGGACCGGGGCACGAACCCGTGTCCCCTGCATCAGCAGGCGGACTCTCAACCACTGTGCCACCAGGGAAGCCCTAACTCTATTTTTAAAGAACTATTTTTATGGAACCTTAGCTTTAGTTGGTATCAGCCAAAGTGTGCCAGTCTCCTTTCTGACCGTCTTATTTTAGAACTAAATGTATAATGTTACCCATACCAAGTATCTTGGATATCTTTTTCAATTGATCTTGAAAGTTCACAGAGCTGGACTTCTGAGGCCTTCTACTCTAGACCTGTGGAGTACATGGTTAATCCACTGAAGTACAAAAAGAAAATATTTTAACTTCTGTTTACATCTATGTTTTTTAAAAAATAAATTTATTTATTTATTTACTTATTTTTGGCTGCATTGGGTCTTCGCTGCTGCACACGGGCTTTCTCTAGTTGTGGCGAGCAAGGGTCATTCTTCCCTGCAGCATGCAGGCTTCTCATTGTGGTGGGCTCTCTTGTTGCGGAGCACAGGCTCCAGGCACATGGACCTCAGTAGCTGCAGCACGTGGGCTCAGTAGTTGTGGCTCGTGGGCTCTAGAGCTCAGGCTCAGTAGTTGTGGCACACAGGCTCAGCTGCTCCGCGGCACATAGGATCCTCCCGGACCAGGGCCCGAACCCGTGTCCCCTGCATTGGCAGGTGGATTCTTAACCACTGCGCCACCAGGGAAGTACCCACATCTATGTTTTAATGTAAAAATGAAGAAAGGAATTAAGCTTTACTAGTACTACTAGTAATAATAATATGACTAATATTTGCTGTACATATTTTCAAGTATATGTGTATAACATTTACAAATAAATATAAATATGATGGGGATACAGGTTCTAATTTTGCGGGGGGGGGGACTGGATTGTATGATCAAAGAAGTTTGCTGGGACTGTTGCCTCTGACCATACGGATTAATAGAGACCAAATTTACCCTCCGGTCTGAAACAGCCCCCACAAAAAAACAGGATCTAGCATAGGAGTTGTCACATGACAGTTGCTGAATGAACATGAGTTGAATGAATAACTGAAGCTCCCCAGGGAAGCCCAAGATGGTTAGATCACAGATGATGGGGCGTTAGGGTCCAGTGCACCTTAGCACTGATCTATTCCAGTTTCCTCATTATCTAGATGAGAAAATTGCAGTCCAGAGCCACATAGTGACTTCTCCAAAGTCCCTCAGCCCCTGTTGGTGGAGTTACTGGGAATATTCTTTCCTATAAACCAACCCTAGAGTCAAGCAAGTCAATAAACCACAGCCCCAAGCTGCAGAAGGACCTTTCTTTATTTTTTTTCTTTTTAAAAATAAATTTATTTATTTTATTTATTTATTTTTGGCTGCGTTGGATCTTCGTTGCTGCATGTGGGCTTTCTCTAGTTGTGGCGAGCAGGGGCTTCTCTTGCTGCGGAGCACGGGCTCTAGGCGCACGGGCTTCAGTAGTTGTGGCTCACTGGCTCTAGAGTGCAGCCTCAGTAGTTGTGGTGCATGGGCCTAGTTGCTCCGTGGCATGTGGGATCCTCCTGGACCAGGGCTCGAACCCGTGTCCCCTGAATTGGCAGGCGGATTCTTAACCAGGGAAGCCTGTGCACCACAACTACTGAGCCTGCGTTCTAGAGCCCGTGAGCCACAACTACTGCACCACCAGGGAAGCCCCAGAAGGACCTTTCTTAAAGGGCTAATTCCTGCTACTCACAGAACAGGGACAGGGTGGAGTTTGAGGTGTTAAAGGTAGTATGTTCAGAAACAAAAATAGGCACCAAGAATTATTGCAGACAAAGCCACTTGGAATTGAAGATATGGCCAGACATTGCTCAATTCTAGAAAAAGACTGAAAGAAACTTCCAGGTTGGGTAGAGAGGCCAGAGGAAGATCATTGCTAACATAAGCTCTGGTTGCACCTCAAGACTCTACAGGAGACTTTGGGTTCTGGATCAAAACAGGCCTATCTACCTAGAAACTCCAGAAGATTCTGGACCTGATCCAGGCCAACCGATACTTCCTAGGATAGCCTGCAGGCCCTGGGTCCGTCCTCGGAGTTGGGGGGCAGGTGGGCCCACAGCGAGCAGTCTCATGTTGGGACCCCACTGCCCAACTGCTTGGCCTGACTGAGACCCCACATGGAGAAGACCCAGTCCTGAGGGGGGACACTGTCAGCAGTGGAGACCTTCAGGCCACATGACATGCACATCATGGGAGGATCTTCCTGCTCTGGACTATAGGAGCAGCTGATGTTGTACCCAGCAGGCAAGAGCAGAGCACCCCCCACCCCCCCACCAGGCACCTTGTCCTGGGTTTTCTTGGGAAGTGGCAGCTGTGGACGAACCCTCTCGCTTTGGGTGTCTCCTCAGTTCACATTTCTGCCTGCCCCTCAAAGTCCTTGAAAAGGCAACCCAGCTCTTTCAAAGCACTTTCTTTTCGGGCCGGAAATTTCTAAGACATGTCAGTGACTGCCTGCTGTTGTCTTGAGTGTTTAAGACTTGATCTGAGCCCGTTGTAGGAATGGACTTCTGCCCACAGAGGCTTCCTACTGCCTCTCCTACCACCCGGAGTGCGTCTCCGGGGTATACGGGGTGGAGGCTCATACTTGGCTCTTGTTTCAAAGATTTTTTGGTAGTCTCAGAGTTCAACAGAGTTTTCAGCAGTGACATTTGGGCTTCACCTGACAACGTGAATGACACGGTTTGAAAGTGAATGGTGATTTAAATGAGGCTTATACAGACTTCTCTGCCCTGGGATCTCTGGAAGGAGAGTTCCTCCAGAAAGGAATCGAACAGGAGATGATTATACAGCTTAAAGCGAGTCTCCTGAACAATACTTGCCATGTGATGTACACCAGATTTGGAGGTGAATCTCCTTAGGCTCAGGGCCCAGCTATGAGGTGGTCTGAACCAGCCTGACCCAGGGGTGGAAATAACCAGCCAAGCTTCACCTGTGCTGTGCTCCCTCAGCACGGAATTGTCCACTCGACTCACTAGCAGAGGCCAAACGCAGAGCCCTGGAATGGGAAAGGCATGATCTTGGCAGCCAGTGACTGGAAAGTGATCTCTATGCACTAGTTAGAACGAACAGGACAGGGCTGTCCTTAGTCTCCACTTTATAGATCAGGAAACAAAGGCATCGAAAGAGCAAGTAAGGCACCCACTGCCACAGGGTGAGTCAGCAGTACACTGGGCCCAGGACACAAATTTTGTGCCTTCTGGGCCAGCATTCGGCTCTGCCTCGGCCTCTGTGGTCTCCGAGAAGATGTCTCCTGCTGTATCCATAGCAAGAGTTCTTTGTGGCACTCATTCCGTGAATCCTGCCCTAACACTCTCTGTTCTCCTCAGGTTTTCTCAACAGCCTGAGGCCCTGCCTTCCTCAGTCTCCCTTCACGCCGCCCCTTGGCCATCTCGCGTGTTGTCCAGCTCCCAACTGGCCTCTTACAGACTTGTCCCAGTTGGCCTCCCCACTCACTCCAGCACAGCCACCAACTGGTCCCCGTGCCCTCGGCCTTGGCCATGGTGGCAACTTCCCCACACAGTGTAGCTCAGAAACACAGCCCTGCCCTGGGGCCCCCAGGTTTATTTCCTTCCCTTACCGCTTCTGTCACCCACACTGGTCTCTCTGGTTCCTTTAGCCACTCCCTGTATCCTCTTCCTCATCTCTTTCTCTGCCTGGAAAGCCCTCCTCTTCCTGTACCATCAAGGCTCTTTCAGGAATTCTAGGCCCCTCCCAACTCTTCAAGAACTCCTGTTTTTCCTTCTCTGCAATGTCTTCCTGTACTGCCTGAAGAAACACGGTGGTCTCTCCAGCTGCCATTTGCCCCCAAGTCTGATTTGGCCTCAACTCTCTCACCAGTATCTCAAATTTATATTTAAGGTGATGTTATAGGCAGAATTCTAAAATGACCCAAGATTTCCTGTTTCCCCACTTGTGTGCACACCCTGTGAATATGATGGATTTTACCTGTGTGATTAGATAACGTTTTATGGCACATTTGACCTTAAGGGAGATTATCCCAGTGACCCTGACCTAATCATAACAGGGACCTCAGTCCTATAACCACAAGGAACTAAATTGTACTACCAACAAGAAGGTGCTAAAAGTGCCCTGTTTCCCCAGAGCCTCCAGACAAGAGTTCAGCTGTGCTAGCACCTTGATTTCAACATGGTGTTACTCTGAGCAGAAACCCAGGCATGCTGTGCCAGCCTTCTGATTTATAGAATTTAACTGTGAACTAATAAATGGGTATTGTTTTCAGCTGGTAAATTGGTGGTACTTTGTTATGGAGCCATAGAAAACTAATACAGGTAAATATTTAATTGTGTTGGAGTTGTGGATTTTCCACATTTATCCTGGCACCAGAGTCTCAGGTCAGTAGCTACAGCCACACTTGTGTTGATGTCAGCCTTAGATTGTAGACTCCAGCAGGAGAGCCTGGCCACCTGGTTCCCTCTGAATATAATTCAGCAATAAGGGGGATTCTTGGTTCTCAGCACTCTGCTGCCAGCTCCGAGGCAAAGATGAACTTGGCCTTCCTGCCCTCAGGGGCTTCTAATATATTAATTGGACAATCACTGAAAGAGTCTAATACAAAGAAGATCAAGGCAAGGGAAATCACATCCAGTATGTGAAATCAAAAAACTTATTAGAGGAAGTGACATTGGACCTGAGCCCTGAAGGCTGAGTGGTGTTTTACGTTAGGGATGGAAATAGGAAATTGAGTGAATTTTTAGAGAAATAGCGTGTTGGACATTTGACACATCAGGGGTAGTGTGAGTTAGGATAGAAACAGTATTCTGGGTCCCCAGTGTGTGAAGGCTCTTGAATCGTCAGGTGTAGTATGTTTGGGTGATTTGGTGAGGAATTAGGGACCATGGAAAATTTGGAGGCTGGGTTGGGATAGAATCAAGATGGACTGAGTATGTAAAATGGATTAAAGTAGAGGCAGGTAGGCGATGGGGATTATTTGCAGACCATGAGAGGAGAAGAGGTAAAAGTTAATCAGAGCCTGCATCATGGCTCTGGCAGTAGGGACAGAAGGAAGGAAAGACTGTCTCAGTCACTGGGGAAGATAGAAATTCCACCAGCAGAGCCACGAAATGAACATAGCATCCAGCACAGGTCCATCCATCATTCCCACCTTCCTCCACTCATTCCAGTATTTAAGATGTATTGTATGTCTCCTCTACCCAATAATCTGTCCCGGGTGGTGCCCCAAAGGCAAACATCACTACATTTGAGGAAGTAGGAATGACTGTGTTACCAAGAGAGAAATGGTAAGTCCTGTAAGAGAAGTGTGGCTCGAGAAATACAGGTTCAGGA
This sequence comes from Kogia breviceps, assembly GCF_026419965.1. Classification (NCBI taxonomy): domain Eukaryota; kingdom Metazoa; phylum Chordata; class Mammalia; order Artiodactyla; family Physeteridae; genus Kogia; species Kogia breviceps. The sequence goes on along the minus strand of NC_081322.1, from coordinate 38,311,392 downwards.
GGGAGGAAGATGGCGCCCAGCTGCAGTCAGTCTTCAAGAAAGAATGACGTGGAGTCACTGTTTAACTTGTAGGTGGCAAATTTAAAAGGAGAGGGGTCTTTGCATCTCTCCTCTAAACTACCAATGAAACTTCACCTTATCCTGGTACACACACACGCATGCACGCACGCGGACACTCACTCAGCTGGAGGCTGCTGAATCGCACCTCATAATGACAAACATGGTGAAACAGCTATTCCTGCACATGCTCAGTTGGGTTGTTCTAGAAGACAACTGGGTAGCCCTTTGGGCATTCCTTAGACACTGGCTTCCTCCACCCACCTCCCTGACTGACTGCCCAAGCTGTGGTGGTTATCATGACCGTACAGGGTAAGAGACATACAACGTCATTTTTGTTCAGCCACGACCAGACCAGCTGAGGGCCGACTAGGCCAGCAGGGCTCTTCCTCCTTCCCCCTCGGTTCTGGGTAAGCACACGTCTTCCACCCTTACTTTAAAGGCAGACGATTTGTTTTTATCATTTGCCAACACAGCTGAGGATGATTATTAATTAATCAAAAACACTGACTTTTAACTTCCCACGCTCTCTCCAGAGATGCTCCAGTGACAGCATGCATCTGGACTTCAGAGCTGTTTAGACAGAAGTGGGCACCATGCAGCAAAGATTTGTTTTTTTCTGGTTTATTCTTTTTAAAGCACAACTCTAGCTTAATCCCATTTAGCCAGTAAACTTGATTTTTAAGGTGGTCTCATTTTGTGGGATTTTCTGCTGGTCTTTATACAGCTTCCTTTGAAACCAGAAATGCTGTGTCAGGATTTCACAAAAAGGAAAATGTAAAGAGCACATTTTCTGTTCATCAAAAGCTCAAACCGAAGCACACGAGCAGCATGTTTCCATGAATAATGAAGCACCACTGTCCTCCTCTGCGGGCAATCTTATGTAGCGGTAGTGCCCACCAAATTCAAGGTCTGGGCAAGGAACACCTAACAGCTTCTGAGAGCAAGTTTGAAACGTTACAGTTGTAACATCACAGCAAAGGATGATCTGATTCAGCGGGCTGAGGTTTAAGCAACGGAGTGCTTTTCCCCTGTTCTAAGATGGCGCTGCTGGGGAGCGTTCCTCCCCTCTGAACCTGAGCTTTGTGGCTACACAGTGGTTTTCAGTGAAAAAAGAAAGGGGCGGCAGAGGATAGCTTGCATCAAATTACACATCAAAGCTGAATGGCTTCCTCTAGAGTGAGACGGGGTGCGCTCTGGCTTCATCACTTGGCAGAGGCTAGAGTAAAAGCTCCAATGCCTTTTTAGGGGCTGTACCGACGGACAGACGATTTTAAGCAAAACCAAACTTAGGAGGCAAGTGGGCTTCCCTTCCACTTAGTGAGGGCCACATCTTCAGAATCTCAAAGACCTGCAAGGAATGTGTTGTCTTGTAAATGCAGAGGTGCCAACTTGGGAAAGGTGTTCTGTGAAATGTGGAACAAGGGCTCCCCTCCCCCCCTGTGATTGTGTCCCCTTCCAGCTGCTTCTCCTCCTCATCCTCGGTCACCTGTGTTCCCAAAGCCCCCAACTCCTTTAAGACAACTCCTGGAAGCTGTCTCGCCAGTGCCCAAACCATCCAGGCTTTGTTTCTTCACTTTGCTCTCCTGCCACCTGTCTTTTTGTCCTCGTTATCGTTCCCTAGCCTCTCCACTGGAGGTGTGCAAGGGAAACAAGAGGAGATAAAAACTCCACCTTGTCACAGTCCATTTGCTTCTTGCCAACAGCTCTGCTAAAAGGCAGAAGAGGAAGCTATTGCCCAAGATAAGAGTTTAGATAAGGTTTGGGGATTATCTGTAAAATTCACTTATTTGTGGTTACCCTCCCGATCACCTGAGGATAATGGGGGGGGGGTGTCTTTATCAAGCACCTGTTTTTAGGAAGTTAAGAGCAAAATTCTTCACTCATTTCTAAGAGCTGGTCAAAATAACTCGAGATAAAACTAGCACACCTACTTTAAACCTTGTTGACATCAAGCTAGCAAGCAGCTAAATATCCACTCCATTGTTTCGCTCTCTGAAGCCAACTGACTTTGGAAGTGGAGAATTTCCTATCTCTTGTTAGTCGGGGGAAAGAATTTAACTAATTCTCGGGTTAATAGGGGTCCCTGACAGCCCTGCAGTTCTTTTGAATGGCTGGGAAGAAGTAAATTGAATAGATAAGTGAGGGTCTTTGATTACAAGTAATAGAAAGCAACTGAAACTAATTTAAGCCAAAAAGGTCAATTTATTGTAAAGACTCAGCAGAGGATCTCATGGGACCCAAGGACTAGGCCTCTGCAAAGGGCTGGGGCTGAGGCCTGGATGGCTTTAGGATTCTTGGTCCATCTCTCACCACCCACCTCCCCTTTAAAAAAAACTATCCATCCTTCCTCTTCAGTTCTCTCATTTATACCTTAACCCCCCCTTGTCCCGCCCCTTGCCCCCCATACACAGGGTAAAGAAAGCAGAGTTGACCCAGGATCCCAAATTTCCACTTTCACAGGGCCAACCAGCAAAGAAACATAGACCTCTCTCTCTCTCTCTCTCTCTCTCTCTCTCTCATTTTTTTTTTTTTTTTTTTTGCAGCACGGCATGTGGGATCTTAGTTCCCTGACCAGGGATTGAACTTGCACCCCTTGTGTTGGTAGCACAGAGATTTAACCACTGGACCTCCAGGGAAGTCCCCGAAGACCACTCTCTTTTGGCACTAGTTTAAAATTCTCAAGAAAGAGCATCTGATTGGTCCAGCTTGAGAGCTGTATCTGCTACTTGCCCAATCAGCTCTGACGGGAGGGTGGGGGATCATGGGTATAAATATGGCTTCTGAGTCAGAGAGAGCCAGTGCTCAGAAAAAGTGTGTGGGTGATGGGATAGGATCACTCAACATTTAGTAATCCAGCAAAAGAAAAGGCCCATGGTACCTGTTCTCCTCATACAATCTGGAGAAAAACCTGCACGTGTAGGAAAACAGACAATTAAAATCATTTAGTGCTAATTACTGTGAGGATAAAAACCCTGATTAGAATGAGCTCTTAGGAAATAACCAAAACGGCCCATCTTCAGTTGAATAGATAAATACATTAAGGATGGGCATAAAATGGAACCCACAACACAGTGGTGAAAATTAATGAGCTACAGCTATACAGTTTAGTATGGATGAATCTTGAAAGTATAAGGATGCATGAAAAAAGCAAAGCACAGAAAGATACATCCAGATGTTTTTACTTATGAGGTTCAGAAACATGCAAAATTGGACAATATATTACAATGTAGTCTTACTTATGTGTATGGTAAACTATACAGAAAAGAGAGCAAGTGATAGACTAAATTCAGTATAATGGTCACTTATGTGGTAGAGAATGAAAATGTGCTCAGGAACAGATAAACGTGGAGCTTCAAACACGTTGGTAATGTTCTGTTTTTTAAGCTCAGTGGTAGATGTGACAGCATTAACTTTATTATGATTTAATCTCTACTTACGTACTGTTTTTGTTCATATGATATACTTTGTAATTTAAAATATATATAAATGAATGCCATTGTGCAAGAATTCTAAGGGAGCCATTTCCCTGTCCTGGGTGATGGCCAACAGTATTGTGCTCACCTGACCAGGGGACCATGGTGAATAATTCAGTTTGTCAAGTGGTTTTCTGGTTTCTATCCATGTGACAACCACCCTGACAAGGAAAGTGTCTGGGGCAGCCCATCAGCACTGTGACCTGGAAAGTGCCTGAGGTACAGCCAGGCTTTTCTTGGGTCCTTTGTCCTGATGTCAAAGCAATTACTCATCTCTACTACCAGCTCAAATGTCCCAGCCATCTCTACCCAAGAAAGCTACCTACCTGCGTGTGAGCATTCCCATGAAAACACGATTACAAACTGGCAGTTTCTTAAAAGGTTAGACATAGAACTACCATATGGCCCAGCAATTCTCTTCCTGGTATATATCCAACAGAATTGGATAGATAACTTGCACACCCATAGTCATAGCATCATTATTCACAATAGCCAAAAGGTGGAAATAACACAAGTGTCCATGAACAGATGAATGGATAAAGAGATATGGTACACCCATACAGTGGAATATTATTTAGCCATGAAAAGGAATGAAGTTCTCACACATGCTACACATGGATGAAGCCTGGAAACATTATGCTTAGTGAAATAAGTCAGACACAGAAGGATAAATATTGTATGATGCCACTTATACAAGATACTTGGCACAGACAAACTCATAGAGGCAGAAAGTAGAATGGTGTACCAAGGGCTGGGAGGAGGGGAAAGGAGGAGTTATTATTCAATGGGTACAGAGTTTTTGTTGGGGATGATGAAAAAGTTTGGGTGTAGATAGCATGGTGGTTACACAACGTTATGAATGTTATTTTTTGCTTTTTTTAAAATTTATTTTATTTATTTATTTTTGGCTGCATTGGGTCATTGTTGCTGTGCATGGGCTTTCTCTAGTTGCAGCAAGCGGTAGCTACTCTTCATTGAGGTGCGCAGGCTTCTCATTACGGTGGCTTCTCGTTGTGGAGCACAGGCTCTAGGCACGCATGCTTCAGTAATTGTGGCACTCAGGCTTCAGTAGTTGTGGCTTGCGGGCTCTAGAGTGTAGGCTCAGTAGTTGTGGTGCATGGGCTTAGTTGCTCTGCAGCATGTGGGATCTTCCCGGACCAGGGCTTGAACCCATGTCCCCTGCATTGGCAGGTGGATTCTTAACCAGTGTGCCACCAGGGAAGCCCAACATTATGAATATTTTTAATACCACTGAATTGTACGCTTACAAATGGTTAAGATGATAAATATTACGTTATGTGTATTTTACTGCAGTTTTTAAAAACCATAATTACAGAGCTCTGGGAAAGACATATAACTGGATGGAGGAAAATGATACAGGGCCGGGGAGTGGGGGAGATAGATGAGTGCACAACATCCTTTTTCTCTTCCTAGATTCTTTCCTAAATTATCTAAACATCACTTTATTTCCAGTCCAGTCCTGCAGCCTGGGACCATCATTTCCAGCAATGTTCTCAATGTAGCGAAATGAGAACTTATGTGTGCCTCAGGGAGTGTGATATCGTGCAGTCCCCTCTGTGGGGGAAACAAGTCCATGGGTCCAGGGCTAAGCCCCCAACTTCCTCCCACCTGGAAGGTAGAGGTGGGCCGGGGAGGGGTGGTGGGAGGCCCGAGGTGGAGCCTACTTCAGAGGCCTGAACACAGCTCTGCGTTCCCAATGCGTCAACGCTGCGTTTGGTGGCTGGTTGTTCAGTGTTTCGGAGGAAGAGAAGGAGAAGGAAAGATGTGTGTGGTTAAGCCCATCTTCTGTTTTCTTTTAGTTTGCTGGGATCAAGTGGTTGCCTCTGACATGGAGAATGTCCTTCTTTGTTTAAACAGCAAAGATCATCCCCAGATCCAAAGAATGGTGGGTAGGTTAGGAGCTGGGCTGTAAGTAACAACATACAGCTGGAGGAGCCTGTGCTAAAAAGGGACCCCTGGAGGGAGCTGGGCCTTACACAGGAACCCAGGCCACGTCGTGACCTCCGAGGGCTCTGGGCACTGAGGCCTTTGTGAGCCCCTCCCACTATAATAATATCAATATTAAAATATTTAAAATATAACTTTAAATACTTCAACCTTTATTCCTCTTTTAGACAAAATTTAATTGATTTTTGTGGGCCCTAAAAATTTCATTTTTTTTGAATGTGAGAAAAAACGTTTAAGTTTCATAGGCCCTCACAAGTATCTCTGCCCTAGCACTATGCCTCCTGTGTGTAACCTGGAAGGGCCTGGGGCACACCTCCTTTTTTTTTTTTTTTTTTTTGAATATTTAAAATTATGTTATCATTATGCACATTGAAGGAAAGCATTATAGACAGCAAAGTTCTTTCCCACCATAAAATTTACACCCATTTAATTAGCTAGAAACACTAGCTTGAAGAGGTACTGATATATTCCATTTGTAATAATTTCTCTACAGCAAACAATTGTCTTACAGTTGGAACATGTTGAAGAAAATATTGTCTCACAAGTCTTTTTTGTTCTTTGAGTCTCAATCACCAAGAGTTCAAGGGACTTTGAGAGAATCCTGGTGTCCTGTATGGCCTGATGAATGCATTAAAATCAAGCAGTGTATTTGTATTCTGAAAATACTCTTAGATCCATACAAATGTAGCTTGGGTTGTGGAGCTCACATTTCTCCCGCTGGCACTATGCATCTGAAGGACATTTTGTTATGAAAGTTTCACACCAGTTTTGTTTTGTTCCTTCTTCATTAGCCGCTGTGCTTCCTTTTCCATTTTCTTCCTTTCTGCTGCTCTCTTTTCTCTGTCTGCTGTCTTCTGCTGCCTCAGAAATTCTTCAGCTTGCCAGGCCACATCTTCTTCTTCCCATGCACTGGTATTTTCCTGCCAGGTATCCAAGTCACCTAATTCAGGAGAATGATGAATAAAAGACATATCTAGTGTAGCTGCTAGTCTACTAGAGAAACCTGTGCTACCGTCTGGGATGCCAAAATTTAATGGTTCTCTCTTCTTAATAATGATTTTCTGGGTTTTCCTTATAGTTGGTATCATGTCCTTAAAATAGTCAGGTTCCAGTTGTTCTAGAGCATTTTGCTGTGTTGCCACATTCCCATTCCCTCCTTCAATCTTTACACTTGTGGGTGCCTCTTCATCCCAGGAAGCCCACTCTTCAACATCTGTCTGCTTAGGAACCGATGAATAATCAACTGTAGTTGGCAGAGTTATTTGGTCTCCACTTAGTTTCTGTCCTCTGCCAGATCTGCATATTACTCTCTTTAGGAATGAGAATACGTTGCTAGGCAGGTACAAACTTTAACTAACCGAAACTGTGTGATAGCCATGATGGGAATCAAAACCCTCAACGCTTTTGGACAAATGACATCTCTAGGAAATCAACAGGAATGACAGCTTGGCTATGTCAAGTGAAAAAGATTCACCTACTGTACAGATGTGAAAAACAACAGGAGCGTTTTCAGGTTACACGATCCAATGCCATGTGTACGGCGTTTGGTGAAAATGCTCTGAATTGTTCCAAGTGGGTGCCGAGGGGACTGGGATTTGGATTTTAGAAAAATCTGCTTGGGAAGGAGCAAGGCCTGCCCCTCCCCCTCCCCGCCCACCCGTGGAGGCTCCAGGCTCACACCCACACCTTCTTATAGGCCTTATTCTTCTGGGGTAGGAAGGGACTTTGAGGTCTTCCATGCCACCTCCCATGCAGGCAGAATCCCAGTAAGGCATCCTCCAGGTGGGGTCCAAGCAGTCCCTCCAAGGATGAGCAAGTTCTTTATATTGAGCCCTTGAGCAAAAACCTGCAGCCCTGTAACTTTAACCAGCTGCTCCTAATTCCACTTAACTGGACCAACACAGAGCAAGTTTTCAGTCCTTTAAATATTTGAAGACAACTCTTATGTGTCATCTCTACCCCCAACCCAAGTTCTCTGTTCCAGATCTTGTGTGACAGGATCTATACACTCTCTGAGCACCCTCCTTTGGACAAGGACCAGTGCCTCCCCAGATGTGGTCTGATCTGACCACACCTGTTCCTTCTGCTATAATGTCAGCCTTCTACTAGTGTCACTTATTAGTAACAGATCACACAGGTGGCATATACTAACCCTGTGATCAGTTACACCACATGGTTCTCTGTTCCCTCCCAAGCTGAAGTTAAGCCAGTCTCTACTCAAGCCACTGATCTTTTCAGCATGGAGACATAGTGTGTCCTCTTTGACTTGAGTCATGATGATCTGTCAAGATCCTTATGCTGTCTTCCAGGACAGAGGCTGTCCTTTCCATGCTTGGCTCTCTACAGATTTGACAAACATGCTTTCCTGGCCTTCATCCTGATACGGCAGAGACCAAAAATTCTGTTTTCAAATTTGCCAGTTTTTTTACTGAAGTTTGGGTCTGAACCCTGACAGAGTTGAAACGAAGAAATTTCCATTTTGATTTTGTGAGTGATTTTTGCATTCTAGGGAAGAAGGACATTAGCTCTTGGAGTTAATTTGTCCTTTTGTTCTGGAAGGAACGCTTTGATGAGGCTTTTCTGTTCTTTGTAAGTCAACAGGTATAAGGCTAGATGTTATGGGACAACGTTCCAGGAGAGATGACCTATCCTGGTCACACGTTATGGAGCAGTGCTTTAGTGAGAAAAAGGTAAAGGAAAAGGTAGTGGTGATGAGGAAGGCCAGTGGCATGTGGGGCTGCTGATACCTACCTAAAGTTTCTTTTTCTACTCTGTACTTCCCTGGTATTAGGCTAGAGTCCTCAGTAGATGCTGTTAAACTGTTGCTATTTTCACTGTGCTTTGGAGAACTGTGAGGGTCCTTGGGGGAGAGAGAGGCAGCTGGTGCTGGCCAGGAGGAGCAGGAGTAAGAGACAATAAGAAATAACCAGGATGACTCCGGGGACAAGGACATACTCCTAGGGAGTCCCCAACCGGTGAGAGGAGGAATGGGGACATAGCTGGATTTTCTGATATGGGTTACTCAGGAGAGGGTGGCCTGCGAGGGCTGGAGAACGTGGGATGTCCAGGCTACACGCATTCAGCCACAGGAGGAAGTCTTTCAGACACTGTCAATTTAACATTTAATATTAGCATGTAAGTAACATGCTCTGGGTGCGGACTCATTCCTGGGGGATTCAACTAGCCCAACAGCCCTCTAGCTGTATTGTTATCATCCTACTCACTTGGCTTCATCTTTATTTTCTGTAGATTGTTGGGGTTTCTTTTTAATTACAAAAGTTATATGTACTCCTCATGAAAATCCAAACGATGCAGAAGCCCATTGGAGAACATTTTGTCAAGTGTTATGTTAATATCAAGATGCACCAGGCCTGTGGCATTTGCCAGATCTCTTTGGCAGGGAGGTGCTTGTTGGCTTGGTGTGCTATCTGCCTTCTTGTTGGCCCTGGCTCCATCTCGCAGCTCTAGAATGTGGTCCTGAGGTCCATGATCATAAGCATCCTGAATGAACGGGATGTGGGCAGACACTTGAACTAGTAGGAGAATCACATTTGCTTTTAGGTTCCTCAAAGTGGTGTTGTCCCTTAGCAATAATATTTGAGGGCCTAGCTAGGGTTTTATGAGTGGCAATGGAAATAGCATCTAGAAGAATATTCTGTTACTGTATATGGTAAAATGTAGACTTTTAAATTTTACACAAAGGTAGTAGAGATCTGTTGCTTTTAACTGCCTTACATCCTTTCCCTCTTCTTTTGCAAACAGCTCCCCAGTTTTCTTTCGGGGAACCACTCCTTTCCCATACTTGACCCCAGTGGTCTGTGAGGGGCCACCCCTATACCCTGGCTCTTTGGATGAGTGTGTGACCTAGGCCTGAACAAGAGTGACATGTCCTCCTATCACAGTGACCTCAGAGAGGGTCAAGCGGTCCAGTGGGCCAGCCATGGTCAATCCCAGGACTTTTTGCCTGTGTTATCAGTAAAGGAAGGCTCTCCACCTGCAGAGCTGCTCCACTGGGGGAAGTCAGCCTGAATTCAAGTGGCCACCTTTGTCCCCACATATGAGCCCTGAGCCAGGCTGAGAGATGGAGAAACTCAGGTGCTAATGACATCGTTTGCTCACAGGAGTCCAGCTGTATCTGAAGCCATCCCTGAAATTCTCCATCTAAACCAATTTGAATGGAGTTTCTGTCACTGACAACTAAGAGGCCAGAATAAGGTTATCCTTTTGACAACTAAAAAGTATCTACTTGGAGAAAATAACTGGATTGGTAGTTGTATTTTGTTTTTTCTATATTGAATGTATCAGTTATTAGATATATGAATGTATGAGTGGAAGAGATCAAATGAGGCTGTTTTCAATTATTGTACAAGCAATATTTGGAGTTTCTTAAGTTCATGAGAGTTTTATAATACTCAGGCAACAATTGGGCAAGGTAAACACAAGGAAAGGTGATTCCCATGCAGTGTCCAAATTATTGGAAAAATATCTTCAATTCTTTAATTTATGACAAGTTAAGACAACTATCCCTATCAACTCCTTAGTTCAAACTACACAAATGGAGGAGGCAAAGAAAGGAAGTATAACAGACAGAGTGCATGACATTAAATGCAATTAAATGCATTAAAGGCAGTTTTGGGGAACACTGCCTTTCCTCACAGAATGGACACAGCACCACCAGTTCTTGTCTGTTTTAGATGCTATCCACTCACAGCACGTGACTGGCAGTGACCATACTCAGTCTATCGTTTTTTCCTGGACTTCTGGGGAAATGCCTTTTTTGATGTGTGTGTATAAGTGTGATTTTCTTAAGTCTTTGTTGACTGACAGGTATGATCCAGACCTCAGACTAAGAGACAGGGACGCCTACATCAGGTATGATATGGAGTCCTTGTGTGGCCTTGAAAAAGCCACTTAACTTCCTGGCCTCAGTTTCCCTGTATGCAAAACAAGGCTCATAATCCAAATCTAGATGCCTCCCTGGGCTGCCATGTGCATTAATGACTATTTATCGGGCAAGTGGAAGTTGAGCTGTGTTAATTATTATGATCATTTCTGGGTCTTTCAGCCATGTTGAAGCCAAGCCCTTGCCTTGTTTTTAGTTCTTGAGATCTGACAAGGTATAGCCCCAGGTGGTGAGAAGGGCCATAAATCAAGGCTAATCAGCAGATTTATGCATATCTCACCACAAGGGACTGGCCCCAGGAGGCTCTGCCAGCCACAGGCTTTGGCTCTGGAGTTCCAGGGCAGCCCAGAGACCCACAGGCTTTACTAGAACCTCGTTTGAACAGAGTAAGAGTTGTGAGGCTGCTTCCACACTCCTGTCCCTCGCTTCTTTGTGTACCTGCCATTTAATTTACTAAGGAGTCTGGAGATCAATAAGAGACGCTCACCCTGTCATTAGACAAGGCCCTAAATTGCAAGTTACAGGTGGAGACGCTTCAAAAGTGTTGTGATCACTCACGAAGAAAGATGACTAATCGCTTTCTTCTGGTCACTTGTTTGGCTGATGACTTCGGTTTCTACTCTCTAAGTACAATAGTTACCAGATTTCCATGTAAGTAGGTAGCTGACAGTTGGCACATCCAGCTTCATTGACTACGCTTGTGGGTTCACCTAGTCGCAGATGCCTCATTGTGCTTTTCCCAGAGTCATTTAAAGTTCAGGGCACGGGTGAAGGAGAGAAAGCTCACCTCACCCCACCTGCTGCCATCTGCATCCCCACTCGGGATCACTGCTGAGTGTCTGGGAGACACTTCACTTTTAACCCTTTGCAGGGAGGTTAATCTCCTCATATCCAGTGCAAGTTGGATAAACAGTACCAGCAAGTTTGGGTCTTGGCCACGTGCAGAACCCTGGAGTTTAGAAAATGATGCCCAAATCCATGAGCCTTCTGAAGAGGAGAAGGGGTGAAGCTGACTGTCCAGGGCACAGATGCCACCTGTATCCTGTATCATCTCACTTGGCAGGGGCTGGAACAATCTGATTTTAGGAAAATCCTAAGCCCCCTGGTGAAGCACCATGCTTAACCACCAAGGACTGAATCCCATTGTCCAAGTGCAGATCACGTCCCTACCTGTGTGCATGACATCCATACCCACATCTATTTGCGCTGATTCATAACCGTCTCCTTCCAAATTTAGTTCTTGATGTTGATACCATCCCCCCACTCTTCACCCCACATGCCCCGGCCCTCACTTTCCCCAGCTCTGCAATCCCATGGCAGACAGGCAGGTCCCACCTGGCTCTTTGGTCCGCTCAGCACAGCAGGCAGACGGCAGGGGATAGTGGTGAGTGCTAGTTAACTAATTAATGATTATAAAGCACTTTGAAAACATAAAGAACTAGATAAATGCCAAGTATTATTGTTATTAATGATGAGGAGGCTGTTTAGTCATCCTTTGCCCTGAACTCAGCTCACTGCCCCCACTGTGGCCGCAGGCTGATCTGTGAACTAGGATGAGAACCCTCCTCCTCTCTGCAGGCGCTGTTTCACACTGAGTCAGTGACCAAGGTGAAGGGCAGGGGCCAGGAAACCTCTCCTCGTCTCCCACCTGCTCTCGAAGCACTGCCTGCTTTGCGGCTGTCATGCTAACATTTACCGAAAGCCAGGCTCTGAAACTGCCGCTCTGTTTCCCATTCATCTGTTTGGTAAGTTCGCTGATGTTTATTTGATTTCTTGATTACGGTGATTAGAACGGCTCTGTGTGAGGACAGGATGGAGCCCAGAGTGAAGCCCTACTTTCCATTTAGCGGATGGACTCACTTGTTCACGTGATCTGACCATTCTCTCTTTTACGTATTTTTAGGACTGAACTCTTTTCTAGATACTCCTGTGTACACGTGCTCATTGACAGAGTAGCTCTGTGTGCTGGGGAAGGCAGGTGTTGTTTCCCCCATTTTACAGACATTAAGGCCCCAGGGCATCTAGAACCTGGGGACGGGGCCAGGGTGCGCCCAGCTCTCCTGAGCCCCAGACTGATCAGTGCCCTCCGACACGGGCAGTGATTGCAGCAGACTCCAGACACCTGGCAGGATATGCCAGAAGACGTTGAAAAGGCTCCCTGATACATTGGCCCGAGGCAAACCCTCTCAGGAGTACCTGGTCTCTGGGTGCTGACCGAAGCCCCAGCACCGTCCTGCCTGAGGCTTGTGATCCCAGAATCTGACATCCCATAGAACGGCAGGGCCAGAGAGATCTCAGAATCCGTCCGTGTAATGCCCTCCCTACACCGACGATGAATCTGAGGTCCAGTCCAACTACTGGTCCAAGATGACAGAGCCGGTTAGGGAATGAGGCTTGAGGCTGGCCCTCCCACTCTGCAGCCTGGCTTCTTCCTCAGTAGCCATTTGTAATTCATGGTGGTGAGGTTTCAGGTGGTGTCATGTTCTTTGTACTTTTCTGTATTTTCCAAAATTTCCTTCTGAAATGATAGAAGTAATCTGAAAACAAATGATCGCTCTATGTGAATAAATGCAAATGTGGAGTGCTGCATTTCTCTTCCCCAAGCACAGAACTCTTCTTGGATCGGTAGATGTTCTTTCAGCAGAGGCTCAGAGGGTGCAGACATTGCTGGTTATCTTAGCCCTTTGAGCTGCTATAACAAAATGCCACAGTCTGGGTGGCTTATAAACACCAGAAATATATGGCTCCCAAGTGGTGGAGGCTGAAAGTCTGAGATCAGGGTGCCCACACGGTCGGGTGAGGGCTATCCTCCAGTTTGAAGACTTCTCTTTGGGTCCTCACATGGCAGCAGGGGCTGGGGGCTGTGTGGAGGCCCCTTTTTATTTTTATTATTATTGTTTTAAAATTAATTTAATTAATTTTATTTATTTTGGGCTATGTTGTGTCTTCGTTGCTGCGCGCGGGCTTTCTCTAGTTGCCGCGAGCGGGGGCTACTCTTCGTTGCGGTGCGTGGGCTTCTCATTACGCTGGCCTCCCTTGTGGAGCACGGGCTGTAGGCATGAGGGCTTCAGTAGTTGTGGCACGTGGGCTCAGTAGTTGTGGCTCGTGAGCTCCAGAGCGCAGGCTCAGTAGTTGTGGCGCATGGACTCAGTTGCTCCGCGGCATGTGGGATCTTCCCGGCCCAGGGCTCGAACCTGTGTCCCCTGCACTGGCAGGTGGACTCCCAACCACTGCGGGAGGCCCCTTTTTAAAGAGCACTAACCCCATTCATGAGGGCTCCACACTCATGAGCGAAGTACCTTCCAATCCTAACACATTGCCCTGGGCATTAGGATTTCAACATATGAATTTGTGAGCACACAAACCTTCAAACCATTGCACTGGCTGTCTTCTCCCAGCTTAGTTCCCCAAAGGAGGCATCTCAACAGACCTACTACTTGGTTCTAGGTCTAAACTCTCAAAGGTAGGGCTGTGTGGCCTGGTGGGGTGGGAGGGATGGTTGACCTGATCCTACAGCCGGGGGTGCAGCCTCTCCTGATGGGGCCACTGCTGCTGTGAGGACAGCCTCAGAAACCATTTAAAGGGCCCTTCGGTGACTCTGAGATCCAACTAACACCACACACTGTGCGCGCTCCTGACCAAGCTCTGTGGCCTAGCGCTGTGGCCTGAGGTGCTGTGGGATTTCTTTTATTAAATAGTGAGTTTATTACATAGCTCCATTTTTAAAAATTGCATCTTCAGAATACATTGAAGGTCCAATGTGCATCGAGAATGCAGGCCTGGCCTGGAGTGGAGCTAGAAAGCAGAGCAAAGTCCAGCAAAGCCTCGGGTTCCACCCTCTCCTGCCCCCTCTCAGTTCAGAGCAGCCCCGTGAGTGAGGCCACAGCCCTGCTCACAGCGGTGGGTGAGGTGGGCACTGACAGCAGATTCGATTCTCCTCATGTACTTTTGAGCAGATGCTTTATCCTAAAGAATTCAGGAGCATCTGGAGAGAGCAGAGGAGAGACAGCATCCAGAGGAGAGACGCCAGCGATGAGGCTGACTCCAGAAGAGGCATCCGACCCACTGGTCATGGGGAAAGTAAGGCAAGCACATCCCAGAAGAATCACCCCCACCCCACCCTGGAGTTTTCTGGCATGAGCTATAGCATAATTCACATGGCCAAGTGATACAAAAGGAAATTAGCCTCTCAAACCTAGAATCATCACTCAGCATAGCCATCCCTCTCTTCCTTTTTCGGCAGAGCTAACATGAATGGAGCACTTATGGCATGTCGGGCTCGATTCCATACAGTCTCTCATTTAACCCTCACATCAGCTGAGGAGCTCACTTTTACAGATGAGGAAGCTAAGGCACAGAGAGGTTAAGTGGCCTACCCAAGGACACACAGCTAGTATGTGGTAGAACAGGGATTTGAACTGTGTCATCCAGTCTCCAAAGCCCAGGCTTCCATCTCTTTGGTATTTAGAGACCACAGTCCCATCCACATCTCTGTAATTAGAGGTTTCAGTGGAAGTAGAAAATATTTCGGGATCTCTTATGGGGAGAGAATTGCCCAAGAGGTGTTAGGAAGGCCGAGAGGCCAGTTGAGTCACCTGATTCGGGATTTCTTCCCAGGGATGGTGCTCTTGGTGAAAGAAGGCAGCACACAGAGGAGCTTTGCTGCTGAAGAACAGGATCTGGGTGGGTGTCTGTGTGGAGCCGCCACGCTCAGGACACAGAAAGCCAGGCTGGCTCGGCTCAGAGAGAGGCTCGCGCAGAATGACGTTAGTTGCCTGTGCTTTGAACCCCTCAACACCATTTCCACTTCCATCAAAATCCACTTATGGACACTGCTTTAGTCAGTTGGACTTTACAAGCATCAAGGCATAGATGCTGGAGAAAAGGGATTTCTTAAATGCTACCACATGATTGAAAGCTTGTGTGCAGGCTGTTGTGTCGTGTTTGGCTGGATCTGGCCGACTCCTGCCCCCCAACAGTATTTAACAAGCACCTTCCAGAAGATGCAGCTCTGCATGACCTGTGCTAGGAATTTGGGCCTCTGCCCTGAATATTGGTCCTATTTCACATGTACCTCATCAACCCGATAACATTCCTCCCAGCTGAAGAGTCACGTTGGTGGAGTGTGTGGGGCAGGGAAGCTCAGAAACACAGGACCACAGGACTTACCTACAGAAAGGCTTTCATCCGAGCATCTCAAAGCACCGATGGACAGTAATTAATCCTCACAACACCTGTGCTCGGAAGGTGAGTGATCACCTGGTTTTTATAGATTGGGAAGACTTTCTTCAGGTAGCGCCTCCCTCGAGAAGCTGAGACTGGATGGTGGGGCAATCCTGCCTCTGAAGTGGGGGAGAGGCAGAGAGGGTGGCTCAGTGGGTGGAAGCCAAGCCCATGTCACCTGGCCACCTTTCCCTCCCCAGGACACACGTTCCCCAGTGCACACTTACTGTGGCTCTGAGCGGGGGAGAGGGGGTTAAGAAGATTCTCAGAGATTCAAGAAACCAAAGGCGGGGTGAGGAGTAGAAGAGAAAGAGAATGAAAAACAAAAAATAGAGCAGGAGGAGGTTAGAGGTTCTCTCTGACTTCCTGTAAGTATAATCCGACTGGCCACACGTGAGGGAAACCAAATGTCATGTGAAGCAGTGCAATTGTCACCCTCAGGAGGTGGGCCTTGTTGGGCGAAAGGTCAGAATAATCCCTTCTCTAGCAAAGCAGAAGTCCCAATGCTATTTTTGGACACTCCTAGAATTTGCCACCACAACATGGTATGAGAAGAGCCAGAGTTACAATTCATCACCCTGCAGTGCAGCGTCACCCTTCTCTCCACTGTGGCCGATAGGCTTCTGAGAAGTGATCAGAACAGATATTAGTAAAGTACATCACACCTCGAGCACACTGGGGCTCCTCGTGGTTACAGGACTTGGTAGGGAGGATCAGGGCAAACAAGTCATGACCCCCCTGAGCAGCGGTTGGAAATGTGGGCTTTTTAGTTCTGCTGAGCTGAGCTCCAATCCCAGCCCCACCTCCTGCCATAGCTGGGTCACCTCGGTAAGCAGCTTGATCTCTTTGAGCCTCATTTTCCTCACCTGTTAATTGGGGCTAGTCATGCCCTCCCTCTTGGGATGGTTGGAAGAGTTACCTGCAGGGCTTCCCTGGTGGCGCAGTAGTTGAGAATCTGCCCGCCAATGCAGGGGACATGGGTTCGAGCCCCGGTCTGGGAGCATCCCACATGCCGCAGAGCAACTGGGCCCATGAGCCACAACTACTGAGCCTGCACGTCTGGAGCCTGTGCTCCGCAACAAGAGAAGCCGCGACAGTGAGAGGCCCGCGCACCGTGATGAAGAGTGGCCCCCGCTTGCCACAACTAGAGAAAGCCCTCGCACAGAAACGAACACCCAACAGAGCAAAAATAAATAACTTAATTAATAAAACAAAGGACTAGTCTTTGCCAAAGAATGATTGAAGTTTAAAAAAAAAAGTTACCTGCAATAATACTAATTCCTAACAAGCATTCAATGAACAGCAGCTGTTATTATGTTCTTACATTTTACATATTGGTTTGTCTTTACTAAAAGGACACCTCCTGTAGATGACAGGAGCGAATGAGAGCACTGTTTCTTTAGGGTTCTAAAACACACCATTCCTCCAAGCTGGTTCGGAGTGCCTCTACATTGCAAGTCTATGAAACATGACTGATTTTGTTTGGCCTAGAACAGCCTGGCTTTTCATTCCCTTGGGACAAGCATGGCCCAAGATGTCAGCCAGGACCCTCTGGGGGCTGATCCATCCAGTCATCTGAAAACACTCACGTGGTTTTTCAAGAGGACCAGCATTATTTCTCTTCTAATAGAGGATCTGATGCAATGACTGAACCTTTTTTAATGCCCTGTTGGGAATTTGATAAAAGTCATAGTCCTCTCCCTCTCAAAAAAATGCCAATGCACGCAAAAGTTTACAGAGTCAATTCTCGTTACTTGTGGTGGTTATGTTCTATGACTGCTAGGAATACTGAATTCATGAGTATGGACCCATTGCCCCTAGGGAAGATACAGAGTTAGGGTCCTGCCAGCCTCTGGTCGCAACATTTTCATCAACTGATCAATACATAACTTTGTGTTATGTGTGGTTCTGTTTAAAGACACCTGATTTAATAGAAATTGATTCATTAACATTGAACTCACAGCCAGCACTCCAGCACTGTAACTCATGCCTGAATGAAGCTTCTCTAACACACATATTTTCTCTGTAAGGAACATCACAGCCTTCTTGCACTTAGGAACACTAGGCAGCTCTTCAGCATTGTGCCTGGGGCCTTTTTAAACAGTGAAATCACTAACAAAAAGTACAAGAGGCACATAACGTGGAATTAAATAGACTGCGAAAAGTTGCTTGTTTACAGTGTCAGGGCCAAAACAAGGAGACAATGTTGCCTTGTTCAACTTTAGCTGAAGTGTGCGTATTGGGTGACTCAAAATTTTTGCTGCACTGCACACGTGTGTGTCCGCAGATGACTACAAAAGCACCAAGAGTATTGATCTTGGGATTACAAGTAAATCTTAACAAGTAGACGAATTTGCAAATACCGAATCTGCAAATAATAAGGATTGACTTAGATCGTTTCCAGGCATTCAACCCGTGGAAGCCAATTCTGTGGTAACTGGGGCAGGGTGAAGTGTTTTACCTTTTGCAACCCGTAGGAATGTGTCTAAACCAGGAACAAGTAAAATGTCTTTCGGTATAGGTATGGTCATCCTTTACCAGACATTTCCATTATTTTCTTCCTTGATATTTTATACCTCTGGACTATGTTCAAGGCCAACAATGAAAAACCTAGACTTTTGGGGAAAAAAATGAGCATATTATTATAGAAAGTAAAACTATTTGGTGCTTTCTTACATTTATTATTATTGGCTTTAGCAGTACAATGTTTATCTTTCTCAAAAATGTCTGATTATAACTATGTGAAAAAATACACATATGCAGAAAGATTGGGAGGAAACAAGAGAAAAATGAAAACAGTTGGTAGGGTGGCAGAATATGAAAACATTTCTCCTTCATAATGTGCTCTTCAGTGTTGATGTTATGTGATCTCAGACATAAAGTGGAAAAAAAAAAACTTCAATTAAAACAATATGACCAGGAGTAGAAAAATGACCAATGAAAATATATTTAAACACAGGAGACTTAATAGTCTTTCATCATTTGTCCTTTGGAAGTTAGCTCACATTGGCAAAAAAAAAGATTGTGCATTCCATGTTACCCATCATTTCTGTTCTGCAGCATTCTCTAAGGTCCATGCTATTCCTCTGCAGGATGGATTTTAATATTCTAAGCCCTTTGGATGCTTTCATTCCTGCAGACACATGATGTTAAGACAGAAAGTAGAAAACCAGAAGAGTCAAGATGTAAATGGTGCAGGTAACCAGCATATTATCAGGTGTCTCTGGGAAACAGGAAACTCAGCAACAACTGATTTTGTGAAAATTACCAAGGAGAAAGTCCAGAGAGAAATTGTCAGCAGGCGTGCAAAGTGGCCTGTATAAGGCAGATTGGCCACAGGTGCGACCTACAGCCTTTGAGCACAAAATCTGATACAGTTCATGGGTGCACATGCCTTAGTAAAATTCCCCCCCGAAGGCCATAGCCATCAGCCAATCCAGGATTTATTGAGCACATTTAATATGGAATGCTGGACAACATGTGGCGGGCACCAAGGAAAATCAGACCCAGTCCTTGGCCTCCAGTCATAATCTGCTTGTGAAGACAGGATTCGGTCATGGAAGGGGCCCTGGGCTCGATGAGCACCCAGAGCTGAGCTCCCGCTGGTGCCAGACCAGGTCTAGGCTTTGGGGACACACAGTGAATAAGAGAAAGTCCCTGCCTTCAGTTGCTCAGATTTTTGTGGGGGAGAAAGACAATAAACATGAAAACAAATCAAGAGGACTGCTTCCAACAGAGATGAAGTGTTACGAAGAAAACCAATGGCAGTGTTATAAAGAGTGCTCGGCCTTGGGCTTCCCTGGTGGCGCAGTGGTTGAGAATTCGCCTGCCGATGCAGGGGACACGGGTTCGTGCCCTGGTCCGGGAAGATCCCACATGCCGCAGAGCGGCTGGGCCCGCGAGCCATGGCCGCTGAGCCTGCGCGTCCGGAGCCTGTGCTCCGCAACGGGAGAGGCCACAACAGTGAGAGGCCCGCGTACCGCAAAAAAAAAAAAAAAAAAAAAAAAAGAGTGCTTGGCCTCTTTGGGGAGATAGCACGTGAGCTCAGGTGATGGGAAGTCAGCCAGCTGCAGCAAGATCTGGGGGGGAGATTTCACTGGCAGAGGATCTACGGTATGTGTGGCACATCAGGAGACCAGTCCAGAGGGAGGAATGATGCCTATAAGGAGGGACTCCTCCAGGGGGTAGAGGACATGAAGTAAGGTCGGACTTCATTCTGCAGGTCAGGGCTGCCTGCTACTCCCTGCCTTTGCTCTCGGAGCAGATATTACTAATCTAACCCGGCACTCTCTCTCACCAGGCCCAGGGGCAACCTCTCAAGCAGGCACTACTAATCAACTAGAACTGAGGTGTGAGTTAAAGACTATTTGTCACCGGCACTATAAACAGTGGGAAGCCTTTTAAAGGTTATGAGCAAGAGACTTACAAAATAAAAGGAGTGTTTTAAGAAAGATGAATCCAACCATGGTATGCAGGCTAACTTGGAGGGAACTGAAATGAGTGTTCAGCAAGGCCACTCAGAAGAGAATATTCATTGTGGGCATTTATTAAGCACCTACCAATGTCCTAGCACTTTACAACTGTGTCCGTTTTTATCAACCTCAAAAGGCAGATATTATTGTTCCCTTTGAGCAGATGAAGAAACTGAGACTCAAAGAAAGAAAGTCAGTTGTTCAAGTGGAGAAATGGAGACCTAAGTCTTTTGGTTCCAAAGCCCTCTCTCATTTCTCTGTGGAACACTGATATTCTGAGCACAGGTCAGTAGGAATTTGGATGGAAAGATATGAGAAACATAAAGGAAAAACTAGGGGAAGTTGATGCAGGCAAGGGTAGGGTCAAAGATGATGGCCACAACAAAAGAAACTTGGTTTTGGTTGCGGAGAACAAAGTGTCGAGTGACACACACACCGGTACTTAGGAGGAGCTGGTTGGGGAGTTGGGGCTGCAGGGCGTCTTTTTAGTTGTTGTTTTATAAGCTTCTGCATTTTTTTGCAATAAGTGTATAATTTTATAATTTAAAAAGTTAGATTATTTAGAAATCTAAGTCTTTTTCTCCTGGGTAACTGAGAGGTGCCACTGACAGAATTCAGGAGATGCTGAGTTTTGGCTTGGCGGTAAGATAATACATCCGATTTAGACCCATTGATTGAGGCACTAGTGGGACAGCCTGGTGACAATGGCCCATAGTGTTTTAGTTCCAATTCAGGATTCAGGCACATTTGTGGTTCCAAGCTCTGACTCTTCATTTTGGAATGCGGCCAACCTAGAGCATCCTGTCTGCCACTAGGCTAGTCACTCAAGTTAAAAGCTCAGGAGATCCGTGGCAAATCTCCAGCACCAGCGTGGCACCAGAGCTGGACCCAGTCCTAGGAGGAGCTGACACCACTCTGGGCATATTCTTCATTTGTTCACAGTTCCCAAGACTGCTCCTGCCAGGGAGGTTGGGGAGGACAGGAGAGGGACCCCCTCTGGCATCCCTGCCCCCCGGCGAAATGCTGGACCTCTAGTCTAGCAGCGGGCCCTGGCCCGGAGAGAACTTCCTGGGGTACTTAACCTCTCCGTGCCCTGTTTACCTCAAAGCAATGGGGTTGTGAGCAATGGCTAATAAAAAGAGCCCTTTGACAACTAGCAGTTTCCATAATCACAACCATAACAAGAACAATCATAATAATATGTCCAGGAAAAACAACGGTTCACTGAAAATTTGAGAGTAGATTCCTGAGGTGGGATAAGATGCCCCCATAATCATCTTACTCCAGATGCTTTTTAATAGAAGGTAATAACCAGAAATGAAACCATCAACATAATATACACAATGTCATAAAAAATAATTGTCGGGTCGGCCAGCCTCCCTGGAGCAAGACTTCCCCTGCCTTACTGCTTCGTTGCCAGCCTCGGACTTCATTCTTTACCGTCACTTAGCAGATACCTGTCCTCGGTGTCCGGGCTTTCAGAATCAGGGCAGAGAGAGCCCAGTAAGCCGATACACATCGTCCCAGCTTTCAAGCAGCCAGGAAGCTTTGAACTCTGGGAGTGGGCAATTTCCTCTGTGGGAGAGAAACGAGTGGAGCCAACCCAGGATGAACATGTTTCCCTCCTGTTTGTTTGCCAGATGTGTGGCTTTCAAGCAAGATGGCCTGGAATGGGTACATCGCTAACATGGCTGGGGTGGGCCTCTGGGTGGTACTGCCCCACACTGCAAGACTGCGAAGTCTCCCTTGGGCTCTCAAGAAATCAGTCAGAGCTTCCCTGGTGGCGCAGTGGTTGAGAGTCCGCCTGCCGATGCAGGGGACGCGGGTTCATGCCCTGGTCCGGGAAGATCCCACATGCCGCGGAGCAGCTAGGCCCGTGAGCCATGGCCACTGAGCCTGCGCGTCCAGAGCCTGTGCTCCACAATGGGAGAGGCCACCACAGTGAGAGGCCCGTGTACCGCAAAAAAAAAAAAAAATCAGTCAAATGGTCATTTTCCAACCCCCAAAGCCTAAATATGTATAATTTCTTTAGAAATTGGCCTGAAACCCAACAGCTGCCTAAACGTACCAGCTGTCTGAATGTGCTAATGGACCCCTGGTCCTGGAGGAACCCAGTGGGTCATGCCCTGCCAGGCCCACACCGTATGCCATCTTCACAGCTTATAGGCTGACACTTGACCCAAAGTCTCTCTGTCACAGTGGTCAATGTCCTGTGACCCTGGAACTCTACGTTCATTTTAAAAGGCCTAATTCTAAAGTATCTCTTCACCCTGTGGCCTTTAACGGAAGATTCCTTCCAAGTAGCAGAAGGCAGATCTTGTGGTTGCAGGGCGTGAAGCAGCACTTTTACCTGTGGCGAGATCCCCTGGCTGAACCTGTGAAATGTGGGAAAGATCCCAGTTCTCTTTAGGAAGCAGCAGCCCAAGTGGGGCGGCCCTGCCCTGCATTACTCAGTCTCGAGGTTGATTCATTTCAGTGATACAGACAGTGGGGGAAGCAGGCAGCCTCCCATTACCCACCTCTCTGTCACATGGAATTTAATCACTTAGAGTCATCTGACATAACTTGGATCGTTTTACAATGTGTTATTTCAAATTCTATTTACATAAGCTGGAGGGGAAGGTGGACACCCCCAGCCCCCCAAGGCCTCGTGGATAGAGACGGGGCACTGGCCGCGTGGCCCAGCTGCATCTTTGTGCCGAAGGAGGCCCACTAGTCTGTGCTTCCCCTTGGGTTGTTGAGTGACATTCCTTTCATCCCTAAGGATAAGTGTCTCTGGTGTGGTTGGTGGCTCCTTCCTTCCTTGGCAAGCTCTCTAGCCCAAGGTAGACAGGATCATCTCTAAGGAAGCCCCAAAGTCAGCAATCCCTCCCCGCCAGATTCTGGTGTAGCAAATCCCCTTTCACCGGTCTCATTTCCTCTTCCTCTCTTGGTTCTGCCTGGGCCTGTCATTCTCTTCTCTGACTGCTCAGACTCCTAACAGCATGACTTAGAATCAGAATCAGAATCAGAATCTCTGAACCGATAGAGGCTTTCACCCCCCTCTGCCCCAACATTTCTTTCATTACTGACCCTTCTTAACCGGAAGGGCATTTATTCTGCTCAGCTGGCACCTGCAGGGGCAAGCATGGGACATTGTCCCTTACTTTGACGCCCAGTACTAAATTCCTGTGGCTAGTGCCCGAGAGGGGCTTCCTCATGTAGCTGCCCACAGTGTCCGCAGCCTGGTGACACACCAGCATCTTCCCAGAGGGGCTCCATTTGTGATGTCCACTATGGCAGCCAGTAGCTACCCTGGCAACGTGGCTCGTTCGAAGAGAAACACACTGTAAGGGTAAAACAGCAACAACAGCAAAAAAAAAAAAAAACCCTCAAATATCTCATTAATAATTTTTAGATTGATTATATGTTGAAATGATATCTTGGATACATTAGGTTAACGAAAATACTAAAATTCTTTAGTCTGTTTCTTTTTATCTTTTTTAAAGTGGCTACTAGAAAATTTAAAATTACACCTGTGGCTCGCATTGCATTTCTATTGGGTAGCACTGGTCTGGGCTGGCTACCATAGGCCATGATTCTATTTACTCTGCTACTATTTACCAATTTTTCTGGTTATTTTTATATTTTCTTTATCCTTTCCATTTCCCCTTGCTCTTTGCCTTCCTATTTTCATCTCTTGTTCCTCCATTCACTCACTACCACGTTCCCACACACATTTCCCCTTTTCCTTTGTCTTTTTCCAGCCTCCCCCAATGGCAGGATTGCCACGAATTATTGGAGTAAGAAACAGTGATGGCAACGACAAAGCAATGTTTTGGTAGAAGAGCCACCTCCACCCAAAGCCTCTCTAAAAGAAACTATCTCAGGCACCAGCCATTACTTCACAGGGCTCCTGGGCCCACAACACCACCCCTTAGCCCTTTTGAAATAGCTCCAGAATGTGGCCTTAAGGCTGATCCCTCAAGGGGTGATTTCTACCCACACAGTGAAGATGGGATTAAGGGGGAAAGTTAAAAAAAAAAAAAAAAATCCTCCCTAACTGCCTGATTAGCTTGTATTGTAGGTCCTTGGAGACTATGTTCTTTTAGGATTTAATTGCTATCTATGCAGTGGCCCCCGAGAAACATGTTTATTACAGTGACTAGTATTAAGCCCAATATTAATAATAGCCATAATAATCATCTGTTCAGCCGGAGTGAGTAAAATATTCCACGAGAGTGAGATGTACACCCATTAACTCAGGGCACTGGAGTGTGTGTTTGGAAAATGAGCTCTTCTAGGAACTAAAGGATACTTGAAGTCCTGACAGAGTTCATGGCAAAGACATGTACCGCCAAGCCATGCTTCCTTAACTCCGGGTGGACAGGTACGGCTCTCAAAATTGCCATAGATGCGTCCATGCAGCCCCATTTCTTTGGTGTATTAAAAACAGCTCCAGTGGTGTTATCCCTTCTAATGCAGTAGTGGTTGACAACCCACCTATGGGACTCCCAATTTTGTGACAGTTCCTGGGGAGGGGGAGGCAGGAGGTCCAGGGTGAGGCTTTCCTCCTGGGATGGCCTCCTGCACACCCTCCCTTCTCCTGTCCATCAGCCTCGCCCCATGTTCATCTTCCTGAAACATGGAAGGCTGCATGTGATCCTGTGCTCAGAAACTTTCCATGAGCTTCTGTTGTCTAAGTCCCCCACTCTGGTCCCTGGTTCCGTCTCTCACTTCCCTTCCCAGCACTCTGCAAACGGTTCAGCCAGCTGGTGGGTCATTTGTTCATTCCTCAGCCGGCGACTGAAGGCTGAGGATGTGCCTTGAGTTCTCCTAGGCTTTGAAGATACAGACAGACTCCATTCCTACCCCCTGGAGTCTACTGTCTAGTGAGGAAATAATTACACAAATCATGGTTTTCCTGGAAACTATGAAGGTCAAGTACAGAGGCTGGAGAAGCCTATCTCAGCTCTCCTTAAGCCTTTGATCTCCACCTCCAGTGGAGGCTCCCGGAGGACAGTCACGTGGTTACCTCCCCAGGAAGCCCCCTCCCCGCCGCCCCCCCACCACCACCACCACCACGTGGCTGAGCAGGAGTCGGTGCTCAGGGAATTCCAGGCAGAGCTTATTGGTGACAAAATATCAGGGGCAGGAAGGCTCTTTCCAGCCATGGACTTGGTGCTTTTCCGTGTCTGTGCTCAGTGGTTCAAGATTGAGAAATGCCTGGCAGAGCAGCAAGAGAGAGTCCAGGGACCCCTGCCAGGCTTTGTGCAAAGCGTCAATGGTAGGACACTTCCTGTGAATTCTTGTCAATACTGTAGATATGATTGTACTCAGTAGAGCACTTTGAGGAGCAACACACTAAAATATACGTATAGGACTTCCCTGGTGGCGCAGTGGTTAAGAATCCACCTGCCAATGCAGGGGACACGCGTGGAGCAACTGAGCCCATGCATCACAACTACTGAGCCTGTGCTCTAGAGCCCGTGAGCCACAACTACTGAGCCCACATGCCACAACTACTGAAGCCCGAGTGCCTAGAGCCCGTGCTCCACAAGAGAAGCCGCCGCGATAAGCAGCCCACGCACCACAACGAAGAGTAGCCCCTGCTCGCCGCAACTAGAGAAAGTCCTCACGCAGCAACGAAGACCCAACGCAGCCAAAAATAAATTTATTAAAATAAATTTAAAATATGTATATATTTTAGACCTTCTAGCAAGACCCTGCCCCCAAAGGGGAGGGTGACAATCACTGAAGGCGAAGTGATGGTTCCTCCCCTTTGCGTGGCTCAGACTCTCCACCCGGAAGGCAGCAGGAAAGTGAGCATATCACCAAGGGAGTTTGGAGGGTGATGCCCGTCAAAGTCACGGTGTCCTGCCCTCAGGTTGTCAGCCAGGAGCGTGTGGAGCAGGAACCAGCGTGACACTGTCGTCATCACCCTATTACATCATCCAAGTCCACGGGGAGTTTCTGTGGAACCAGAACCAGTGAGTTTCTTGCTCGCTGCTGGGAGGCGGTTCCTGAGTTACAGAGAGCACCATCTTACGAAACCCCAGCTTGGTTTCCTCTTCAGGTGGACTTACTGGCCTTGCTGCAGATTTTATTTTACATTTATTGATTGATTTATTTGTAACATCTTTATTGGAGTATACTTGCTTTACAATGGCGTGTTAGTTTCTGCTGTATAACAAAGTGAATCAGCTATACGTGTACATGCATCCCCATATCTCCTCCCTCTCTTGCGGCAGATTTTAAAGAGAGTCCCTCAGGCTACTTTCAGGCCAGAATCACCTGGGGATTCCCGGGCCTCACCCCAAATCTTCCAAAGCAGGTCTGGGGTGAGACCCAGAAATCTGCACTCTGCCTGAGTGCCCCCGGGGACATTTGCGAACCGCTGACCCTTCCCTCAACCCCCATCTCTCGCTTCCCCCGCCCCCTCATCTTCCTGGAGATGGTGTTCTGCTATCCCTGTTCCTCCGAGCTTATTGTCTGCTAGCCAAACTGCCCATCCTGTTGTCCTCTGGAACTTTCTAGAGTTGTTTGTTGGTAGTGAGTGCTCACCTCTGGGGAGGCTCTCTGGTGTTCCAGAGGGAAGGAAAGGAGAGGGGAGGGGGAGGGGGAGACAGGTGACCTGGTGGGAGAGGGAGATTCCACCCTAGCAAGATAATTGGGTGAAAAAACGAAAACTCCTACTGTCCTTATATTTCCTAAATAGAAAACAATGCATTTTTATTGCGGAAAAGGTGGACTTTAAAAGAACCAAAACAAGAATAAGGCAGAAAACAAAAGTGTGCTACAAACTCACACTACAGATAAAATAATTAACCCATGAATAAACTTCCCTAGAATCTTTTTCCTAGAAACTTATGCTCTGCTTTACCAGTTTGAGCTACAAAATAATCACAGTTCTTTTAACATTAAAACTGATAAGATTTGAGCCCCCGTCCTGCCTATGAGTCTGTCTTTCGTTCCCGCCTGTAAGTCTGTCTCTTCCCGTGATAATTTTAAGAACCAGGAGAGAGATGGTTAGCGATGGTTAGCAATTGTTAGCACCAGGAATGTTAGCACCAATGATGGCAGTCATCATCTGGGGGGTAAAGAGCCTTTGACATGCTCCCAATCACCCTTGTAAGTTGGATGCCTGGCTGCTCTTCCCTGATGGAGGCCAACCCCAAATATTTCCAGCCTGTTAGAAAATGAAAACAGAAGGAGTTTCACGTAGGTGAAACTAAGGTGTACTCTTTTTTTTTTTTTTTTTTTTAATTTTTGGCCTCATTGTGTCTTCATTGCTGCTTGCAGGCTTTCTCTAGTTGCAGCGAGCAGGGACTACTCTTTGTTGCGGTGTGTGGGCTTCTCATTGTGGTGGCTTCTCCTATTGTGGACGGACGGAGCACAGGCTCTAGGCGCGCGGGCTTCAGTAGTTGTGGCTTGTGGGCTCTAGAGCACAGGCTCAGTAGTTGTGGCGCACATGCTTAGTTGCTCCATGGCATGTGGGATCTTCCTGCACCAGGGCTTGAACCCGTGTCCCCTGCATTGGCAGGCGGATTCTTAACCACTGTGCCACCAGGGAAGTCCTAATATGTACTCTTTAAGACTGACAAAAAACCGACAAAAGTTGAAGCTGGATGATGGATACACGGAGGTTCATTATACCATTGTCTCTACTTTTATAGATGCTTGGAAATTTCCATAATAGAAAGGCTTAGAATGCTCTTTAACCAGAAACTGGGATGGTGATGATGTTGCGCTTGTGACTCTATGTAGGTTGGAAGAGCAAATAAAAAATATTCTGTTGATTTTGAAATATATTATTTCATTTAGTCAGCTCATAACTGACAGGTGCATTTTGAACACGGGGAATTAAGTTAAATTATTGCACAAAAGTATGCCACAAGTCCAGTTCTTTTCTCTTTAGTAAAATAATATTTTTGTAATCCAGGAAGTAAAGCCCCATTATGCAAAAAGGAAGGGATCTTTGGACACAGTCCAGGCCCTTCAAAGAGATGACCAGACTTTTCATGTATGCAAAATAACCACAGTCCGGGCTGACTCCAGCTCTTGCCAGACTCATTCATGAAACCTGTACTAGAAGAAATGCAGAGTCTCTTGAAATAGTCAGACATGCTTTAGACACTCATGGCATTAAGGGTAATTATTGTTGAATAATCTGAGAACTTGTCACTGGATGATATAAAACTATGGTCATCAGAAACTAGTTTAAGAGTGACAGTGTGGCTTATCTCTGGGATAACTTGCATGTAAACACACAAAGTAAAACTTGGCCAACCAGAAATCTTGGGGAGTGAGTCATTTTTGCTATCTTGGTGTTACTGATATCCTTCAGGCAGTAAAACTCTAACCATTATGTATAGGGATTCCTTGACAAAGTTTGAACCTCTTCATCATGTTATAATTGGTCGTGATCGGTCCTTGTCTTGGTGACTTAGGGATGTGATGATGAACAGTTACTCTGTTTCTTGATGTCAGGGTAGCTGCGGACGGAGCTCTCACCTCCTACACTAAATGGTCTACGTGTGCTCCTTTGTAAAGCACCTCTTCCTCCTACTCAGGTATCAGCCACCTCTTCTACCCACTCTAGGAAGCAGGTTTCTAGCGTCTTTCCCTCTGGCTTTGCCTTTTGATTTGCGGTCTCTAGTCTTCTACTATGGACTGGTAAGAAGATCCCTGGCCCCTTTAGAATTGTGTAGAAAGTAAGAGTGAGTAGAATGTAAATGACTCTAGATGAGGGGCTCAGCTAATAAGCCGAGGGCTGGATTTTAGCACTGAACTTTTATGAGACCCTTTCTGGTGGATCAGAGGCCAGTATTCTCAACAGATAAGGTCTTATCATCAAAATAACTTACATGGTGTTGGTAAATATAACATTTCTGTCTTATATTTTGAGATTTATGTTGTTTCTTTTCCCCCCTTTATCAACATTTTAGTATTTTCCACTCCAGACTTCACCACTGTAGACAATGCCTAGGCTCAAAGATGTCAGCTTATTGAAGGAAGTTAAATATCCATGGATCCAAATTACATTAGAGGAATTATTTTTAAGTTTAAGGGTGTGTGTGTGTGTGTGTGTGTGTGTGTGTGTGTGTGTGTGTGTGTGTTTTAATTGGCCAAGAGGTGATTGGGCAGCACATAGGTGGTGAGAGGCAGGCTAAGCACAGTATTAAGAGCCAGACCGCCTCCATGGTAAAATGGGGACAAGCACACAGTTGTTGGGAGTTATATGAGTTGGTATTGGTAAAGCATTTGGTAAACTTGAACTTTTATTTTTAGTCAGGGAGAAAAATGAGCCAGGGCTGGAGACTGGTTCTAGGTTAGAACAAGAGTAAATTCCCTCTCCCCTACCTTCTTCCTGCTTCAGGCAAAGGAAAAAAAGAGAAAAAGGAATGGTTAAAATGGCGGCGAAGGAGAGAGGCCATGGAGGTACTTTGTGACTATTTGTGTCTATTCGTAAAATGACCATTAGCTAAAACAGAACTGTATGTAAATAGTGATGGCAGCTTAACGATCCACCAGTATCTGGCAAATAAAAATGCAGAGAAGACAAAGGAAGAGAGAGAGAGTGGAAAAAGTCATGGGAACAGAAGCGACAAGGACAGTGCTCCGAAGGTGACTTCTGAACTGGCAAGCACTCACTGCCCCTACTGGGAGCCTTTCCTCGTTAGCCGGGGGAGTGCCAGAGAGGACTCAGGAACGAAAGCAGCTGGGGTCAGGCAAGGGCCAAGGGCTGGTGAGCAATGAGTGTGGCAGACTTTTTCTTTAATTTTATGATCTCATGAAACGCAAACTCAAGTGCAAGGAAGTGCCGTCTTGAGTTGTTAATTAAACACGATTCAGTAAATGAATCAGGACAAAGCCTGAAGTTGCAGCATAATTAATTCAGTGGTGCAGTTCCCGCCCCCCCCCCCACTTTTGTTAGTTGAGTCATTTCCAAAGACAGACACCAAAACCCTTGAGCTGTGGCTGGAAATGAAGAATAAAGATTAGCTTAGGTGCTGACACTTTTTTATTCATCGAGACCTGAAGCACTGGACATGGGGTAGAACTTTTGAACCTTTCAACGAAAGCCAAACAAGCCAAGAAATCAGAAGACCCCCCATCTTCTAGGCAGGAATGGAGAGGCTCTCTCCCTGGAGCTCAGCTTCCGGGCTGTCCCAACACGAAAAAACAAGATAGTTGGTGGTTTTCGTTGTAAACATTCAGCTCCAAACAAATACCTTCATTCGTTAAGCAGTCGGATGATCCGTTTTGACTCATGCTGCTGAGGTGAGGGAAGTCCCGCTGAGAACAGCAGGAGGAATTAGATGAGACTAAATTAACTCAGGTGTCTGTGGAAATGGGTGGGAAGAGGCAGTGATTCATGGCCGGGACGGAGATAAGCTGGTTCTTGTCTTTATAAACTCCAAGTCCAGAGTCCATTTTCTGAAGTCATCATAAAGGAGGAAATTTATTTTAGTAAATAGAAAGTAAAAGCCGTCAGAGCTGCACAGGTGAGACTCTCAGTAGGGTTAGAGGTCAGCGCCCAGGAGTGATGAGCCATTTGCGAGCCCAACCCAGTGGACTCTGATGCCCAGAGACTTAGCTTGATCCCATAGACACAGGGGACTCATACAAATAGCAAAAAGAGAAGTGGTATCAAATGGAGGAGCACATTTAGCCCTTATTATGTTTTTTAAAGTTAGTCCAAGGACTGAGGTTTTATTGTTTTCTTTTTCCAACAGAAAAAAAAAAAAAAAGGACAAATTTGTCTATTTTCTTTACTGCTTTGCTCCTATAGTGTGGTTTCCAGACCTGAGACTGTAGGAGGTTTTATATAACCCATCACTGATCAAAATTGGTATGTTACATCTTGGGGTGAAGATTTTGTCATACTGAAGCTTCTAGGTTGGACTTGATCCATGGAGGGAGTGGTGGGTGTATATCCTGAAGACTGCCTGTCTGGCTGTTGGCTGGGAATCTGTGTGATCACCCACCTTCTCTCTAGCAGGAAGAGGGAATCTCCTGGTCCCCTTATTCCCACCCTGAAACCTGTCTCAGCAGCCTGGCCTTAGGGAAGCCCTGACTCTGGCTTGTTGACTTTGCCCTCACAGTGTTCAATCCATTTTGGAGGAACAACTGTCATGGCCTTAGAATCGCCCCAACTGACAATCCAAGGGGACCATGACTTTATGTAGTGTCATAAAAAGAGCACTGGACTCAGGAATAGAAGAGCAAGAGCACCATCCCAGCTCTGCGCCTGATGCCTGATGTGTCCATGGGTGGGGTCAGTCTTCCCCAGGGCCTGACTGTAAGATGAGGGTGGTGAGGAGAGTTTCCAGAGTCCTTCCTGCCCCTAAGACTCTGCTGGTCTAGGAGATGTTATTGCCAACGGTAACAAAGTTCTGATAAGCTGCCATACCCTCTGGGAATGTGCCAGGAAGAACTTAGAGCCAAGAAGACATGACCCTCCTTATGGACAGGAGCCAGGGCTGTCAGTCCCCTTCTTGGCCACAGGTGTCCAGGTGACAAAGGACACCCACAAGTGTGACAGAGTCGCAGAGGTTCTCAGGGAAGAAAGAAACTTCTACTCAGGGCACATCTGGCTGGCTCTCCTGTGTTCCCCAAATTCCTTCCCTCAACGATGTCCCACATCCTTTTGAATTATCATGTTGAATCAGTTCCCTAAAATTCCAAGTTTAATGGAATGTTAGGTTATAGAAACCTCTTCTGTCCTGCTCTACATGTTAGAAGCATCAGTTGGGAACTGACTTGAAGGGAACAGAGCAGTAGATCTTCCAGTTAGGGATTAGGGCACATCTTAAATATTATTATTTTTATTTAAAAATTTGATAATATATGTACTAGCTTGGAAAATTCACAAGAGGATACTAAAGGCAAGGTGACTCTTCCTCCTTCCCTGTTCCTTAGCCTCCCATCTCTTCCCAAGAGCTATTTGCTTTTTCCAGATTCCTGTATATCTGTTCAAAGATACCCAATGCATACATAAGACTTTGCATCATATGCCTATTTTTTTCTTTTTCACAAATGGCAGCACAGGACACACTATTACACACTTGCTTTTTTCTCTTAAAGCTGTATTTTGGAGTGCTTCCATTTTCGTAGATGGAGAGCCAGCCCATTCTTTTTTACTAGCTGCATAGTATTCCACTGTGTAGATGATCATATTTTGTTTAACCAGTCTTCTGTATTAATGGACATTTAGACGTTTCCCCAAATGTTGTTATAACAAACAATGCTGCAGTGAATATCCTTGTACATACAACATTTGTCTTACTGAGCATAATCACATATGGCTTTGCTCTGTTGGTGTTATTTTTATGTATAAATGTCTATCTTTCCAATTAGATTGTAAATTCTAGGGAACAGCAGCAGACACTGTTCTGTCCTGTGACTCTGAAAACACAAAATGCAGCATCATGCACAAAAGTTTGGGTTTCATAAATATTGAATGAAAGAATTTAAGCTCCTCATTTGTACCAATGACACTCCAGAGATAAGTAAATGGTAAATCAAAGGTTCAATGACTTGCCTAAAATCACAGAGAACCAGACAGGCATAGGAAACACCAATAAATTAAAATAGATGCAAATAAAAGCAGATATTTAGAATATTCCAAAAGTAGGCTATTTTTCCAGATTTACATGCACACATGGAAGAGTTCACTCCATTTTCTAGCTCTGCAAGGTGAGTAAATAACTCCTCTGGGAAAACTGGTCATATTGGGAGGTGGGTAGATGTCTCCAGCTATTGGAATTTCACTCCATAAATGTTGACTGCAGTTCACCCAACTGTGTCCCAGTGACCTGGAAAAGTCAAGCATTGCCTAAAGTGCCTGACTGGTCAGGAGGGAGACATTTCCTCACATGAGGAACCCTAGTTCAACCCAGAGGAGGGTAAAAAAGGAGAAGGAAGGAAAGAGGAAGGAGGAAAAATCAGGAGGAGGAAAAAAATGTTCTCTGACCATTTGACAGCTCTGAAAGAAATCAGGAAAAAAAGGGAATGAGTAGGGCTTCCCTGGTGGCGCAGTGGTTGAGAATCCGCCTGCCGATGCAGGGGACACGGGTTCGTGCCCCGGTCTGGGAAGATCCCACATGCCGCTGAGCGGCTGGGCCTGTGAGCCATGGCCGCTGAGCCTGGGCATCCGGAGCCTGTGCTCCGCAATGGGAGAGGCCACAACAGTGAGAGGCCCGCAAAAAAAAAAAAAAAATTAAAAAATAAATAAATAAATAAAAGGGAATGAGTAGATGACTTTAACTGTGCCACATTACCTGTCATCAGTGATACATGAGGAGAATGCCCCTTTGTTAGCAAAGAAGGAGGGTGTTGTTATCATGATGTTTAATGAACACTCATTATAACCTGGTAGCACGAAATGTGTGGTCTGATTGGTTGATCTCAAAACAATTATGATGACATCTCATAGCTTAAAGATTATACAGCCTTGCAGTTTCACAACTTATTACCCCCTTAAAAAATAGTTTTCCATACAAATAAGTGTTGTATTAATCTTTACAAAATGTTTCCAGTATTTCCAAGACCCTTGTCTACCGAGGGTGACTCTAGTATTGACACCAATGTTTTTGAGGTGGTAAGTTTCCTTTGTCCTCAAATTGGGAAACGTGTTGGATTGCTTTTTTTTTTTTTTCCTCTCTCTCTTTCTCTTTTCTCTTTAGTGACCTGAAAGAGCAGATTCATTGGGTCTAAGAAAAATATCCCAATTCACCCTTATTCCCACCCCCAAGCAGTAAAAGCCTCGTCATCAGGTTTATGGGTTAGATGACAACAAGCAAACTTCACAACACCAGGAAAGAGTAAGTGTGGATGCCACATGGCACTGAAATGCAAGACTAACGTGAGAAGCATAATTATCCAAGGTGGCAGATTGATGAAGGGATGGAGGTTGACACTCCTAAGCTTGAGTAAGGTATCCTGGAATCTGAGTGCTTATGAATGGTCTGCATTTCAAGTTCCTGCCTCACCCCAAAGTGCTGGCAGCTCCCTCCTAACAAGGCCCTCCTGGGCACCTGCAGCCCTGACCAAGGGGCAGAGAGCCATGTGCTGAGTCATCAATACCTCCCAAAGCTCTGAGCCAAGAGCTGCAGGGCAACGCCACCCTGTTTTCCTTTGCCACCCTGACCAAAACACCGTGTTTGGCTAAAACACAGAATGGCTAGAAGGGAGGCCACCAGCTGAGTGAGGTTTCCCTGAGATCTTTTCATGTTAATACAGCTTTACTAAAATGAGCAACAAGCGTTTACATCCATTGATTTGCGGAAATGGACTTAGACGTTTAAGTACTGCATTTTACAGATGTGGAAACAGACTTGAAGAAGCTACACCTCTTGCTGAGGTAGCCCAGCTGGCCATACCAGGAATAAACCCAGGTGTCCTGATTACCTATCCCCATACCCCACAACTCCCCCCAGTATAGCGCCCCTTCCATTTCAAGACCCCCCCCACCATTATTGCTATTTTTCTGGGAATACATCTTTTTGAAAGAAAAAAATGACCTGACATGATTTTATGAATCCTTATGAGATGCTTGGATAGTTCAAGTTAAACCTAGCACATCTCAGCATAGTGTGTTTTATATAATATTAAGAATGAACAACTTAAAGCTCTCTTTCTTTATGATCTCATCCAGAAACTCACATTTCTGAAGGTCTATGTAGAAATGATACTGTAGTCCTATGACCACCTACTCCTAAATTATCACTGATTTATAACAAAATATTTTAAATTTAAAAAAATTCCTTGCAGGCATAGCCAGATTTAACAATGTGTTTTGCTGATATTCAGTTCTAGCACTGCCCCATGGAGGCTAGTACAAATGTAGAAAGTGGACATGGAATTCTCTGTTAGACATCCAAACCCAAATATAGTCAGGATGTACTGTTCTTACTTAAATTATCGTTTTTGAGCCAAAGGTGAATTATATGCAGAAGATACCCAAAATACCTATAAAACTAAATGCTTCAAATGAAAGCTAGGAATTTGTGTTTCTAATTCAATTTGATCCCTCTTAGCAGTTATTAATAGAACTAATTTATTTGAAAGAGGCCAATAACATCAATCAAATTGTACATGGCTCTCTGGGTTGAAAGCCTCACAATTTAAAACATGCCCCCCGCACCCCAAACTCAGTCATTCTGATAAAATGATTTAAAAATAAGAGGAACGGTAGGGAGGATTTTCCCAGCGTTTTTTTTCCCCCCTTGGGGGAAATGGGTTAAAAAGCCACAAGGTTGTATGAATTACATTTAGTGACTCCTCAACAAACTAATTCTATAGCTAATACATAATAAAGTGGAGGTTCCAGAAAATGTTTAAAACTAAATCTCTTGTATTGCATGGAGTAAGATTGCTATGCTGAGGTGGAGAGAGAAGTTCGTGGCCATGGTTTAGGAAGGTTCTGGTCATAGTTACTAGTTGGGTGATATTAAGCAAGTTACTTAAGAACAGTTACTGTTTTGGAGTACTTTCGATGTGAACTGGGTTAAGGGTTTTTTCCCTGTATCACCTAATTTATTTGATCTCTTTGGGCCTCTGTTTCCTTGTATGTATAATAGAACCCATCTCAAAGGGTATTCATGAGGATAAAATGAGAAAATGGCGGTGGCAGACCCTAGTAACTTATACAGTATAAATCAAATGAGGCATTATTTTCATAATGATTATTGTACTACAGAAGCACCAAAATCAGTATTTAAGGTACATATTTTACTTTCTGTTTCTTCTACTGGAACAATGCCATTTAAGATGAATACAGTCGAGAAAAAAATAGGCATGACTCATAAATCCTATGTTCTTTGGAACCTTAATCTGTTGCTCTCTTCATTTATCTCATGAAGGAAATGAACCAAAGAAGGAAAAAGTCAAGGCAGGAATGAGAGAAGATGAAAAGTTACTCTAAGAAGTGCCCAGCTAATTTCTAGAAAGCTTCTTATCTGCAAATAGCATGGTCAGATTGTTCAGAGTGTTTTGAAAGGATCCGTAGTACTACTGGAGTGTGATTTGTAATCTATTCCCGTATTTTCTTTTCCCTGAATTTCCATTCTCAGGAGTCTCAGAGTAAGAAGTACATCGTAAAAGCCTGGAAGCTTTGTTCTGGGCGGGAGAAAATGGTCTACTGAGAAACAAGCCAACCTCATTCTGGGCCTTGAAGCTTGACCATGTCATTTATGGAGTGACCCAGTCACGCTGTAAATGACCAGAGACATTCCAGAGTTCATGACTGTTGTGTAACAGCAACACTTCAAGGGTGGCTACAGGCACGAGGCACAACACGCCCTCCCAGTGCGGGGGCGGGAGGGGGGGAGGAACCCTCCCCCTGGAATGTGGCTTTGCTCCAAGGCGCGCCCTCCTCCCCATCCCCCCCGCCACCAAGTGCTGGGGGTGGGAGACTGGACAGACTGGAGGGACGACTCTATTTTCAGGGAATGACAAACTGATCGTGCTGATTGAGTGAGAGTACTTACCTGCCTCCTGCTCTGGCTCCAAGGACAACCTACTGGGAGGATTTGTTTAGACATAACTTGTATGAGGAAGTGGTGCAGAGCAACAAGAGCCCAAACAACCCACCACCAGAGAGGACTGCAGCCCAGGCTCCATTAGAAAATCGGAGCAAAAGGGGTCTTGTCCTCCCCAGGGTCCTACAGCCACCAAGCTGCTGGAGAGGACATTCCATTCCACTGAGCTAGAGGAGACAAGATGGCAGCTTGAAATTACATGTGCAATAGCCCAGGAAGCTTGTAAACATTTAAGGAGTTGATTGTTATTTTCATTCCTGACCAGTTTGGTGGTGCCAATAACAAGTCCATAAACTGCTGAAGCCCAGCCGGACTGCTGAGGACAAGCATTTGGGAACGTGATCCCCAGTGAGTAATGAATATTCATGGCCGAGTGAATCTGAACTGCTCACTAGACAGGGAGGCTGGTGCATGAACTTGCAACAGGTCTTGGCTCGGAAATCAAGTTTATAGATTTAACTGGAAAAAAAAAGCACTCATGATCAAGACATGTCAGTGCACAGGGGCTCAGGGGGAGGCCAAAGGGGCGCTGTTGTTTCACGGGCTTAGAGTTTCAGCTTTGCAAAATGAAAATGTTCTAGAGATCTCTGCACAACAATGTGATTAGAGTGAACACTATGAACTGTACACTTAAAAACAGTGAAGGTGGTAAATTTTGTGTGTATTTTTTTTCACCGTGATTTTAAAAGAGAGAAGAAATGTCACTACAGAGACTGCCCTAAAACAGCTCTAACCAAATATATAGCTGTTCTCCAGCCTCTCTCCCCTTGTCCTCCCAATATGTCACCTGTCCATCGGGACAGGTGCTAAGGAGTCAGGTATAAGCTATCTTCAGGCTACACAGAGGTCCCCGTGGCCACTCTTCTGGCTTCCCAGAACCACAGAGCTCTGGAAGTGGATGTTCTTTCCTTCGTTGAATGATCTCTTCCTCCATCACCCCAAGGTGACCAGGGGCATTAAAAGACATGCTTTGCGGCTCAGAGGATTGGAGCGACCGGCCGGGGTAGGTACACCGTAGAGGCCAGGAGGAAACCTTAGTGATCTCTTCTCTCCCCTCTCCCCTCTCCCCTCTCCCCAGCGCCCCCCTGCGTGGCCCCCAACACCCTCTACCCCCATCCAAAGGGACTTTCCCTCTCTAACCACCAGGGTCTTCAGTGGTGAGCAGAGACGGTGACAAAAGACGTGATGTGGTTTCTGCTCAGTTAGAAGCACAGGAAAAACTTTCAAACACCCCTTAGAAGGGAGAAAAACCCAAATACGGAAGGAAGGAAGTCTGTGCACCTTCAGCACAGACTTTGCCCTGGCTTTTTCTGGTTTTTGTTTGTAAGAAATATATGCTTCTCTTGTGGAGAAGACCAGTGGCCCTCAGCAGAACTCGTGGTGAGCTGGGGTTCAGCATCCCTGCCAGCCAATGCTCATCTCCACCTGATCATGTTCTAACTCATTCCTCTGATGTGAACAAGATTGGGACCTGAATTCAAGAGATGCTTCTCTCATGTTTAAGTTATATAGCTAGTCTTAAAAGATTCCTTTTGGGCTTCCCTGGTGGCACAGTGGTTGAGAATACGCCTGCCAATGCAGGGGACACGTGTTCGTGCCCCGGTCCGGGAAGATCCCACGTGCCGCGGAGCGGCTGGGCCCGTGAGCCATGGCCGCTGAGCCTGCGCGTCCGGAGCCTGTGCTCCGCAACGGAAGGGGTCACAGCAGTGAGAGGCCCGCGTACCGTGTAAAAAAAAAAAAAAAAAAAAAGATTCCTTTTCTTTCTTTCTCTTTCTTTCTTTCTTTTTTTTCTTTCTTTCTTTCTCTCTCTTTCTTTCCTTCCTCTCTCTCTCTCTCCCTCCCTCCCTCCCTCTCTCTCTCTCTCTTTTTCTTTCTTTCCTGCCAGTCCTCTTAAGAGCACCTAATTCTTCAGGCTATAGATGAACCATAATATATGATGTTTTTACACTAAAGTTGGAGGGATGGTTGAAACAGCTGTAACCTATCTAAGATGGGCTGAATGGTTTGCTACAGATAAATGTAATTTTCAGTCTGGAATCCATGTGCAGGTCAAAACTAGAGAAGACAAAAGCTACCAATTTGAAGCAACATGACTATAAATCTACAGGGTTTCTGTTGGTTGCAAAAGCCGTATAACAGGTGGGTATATTGCAAGTCTTCAGATAATTCTTAGTGAAATCGTGCCTTTTGGGATTACATTGCCTGGGAACAAAAAGGTAGAACAGACTGCTCTTTCTCAACTTTCATCTCTGTCTCCAGGTATGTTGGTTAACTATATATGGGCAATATTTAAAACAGAGAACATACCTCCTTAAACTCAGAAGCCACAAAAAAATTTTTATGTGTACTCGAAGCAGACAAGATGTCCATTTATTTGTTTCCTCTCCTTTGTAGAAAACACAGACCCTCCATGCTTTTAAAGTGGAATGAGCTTATCCACTTTATCCAGAATAGCAGCTGAAGTTTTGCAAGTGCGCAGTGCCTTCTGTCTGAGCATCTCTGTGCCCTTCAGCTGTAGCTGTCAGGTCCCTGAGGCATGTCCTGACAGGGAATGAGGAGCTCTCTGCCTCAGTTTCCTCTTGGAGCACTGCTGACCTGAGGCTGACCCGGAACCACTGAAGCCTGACACCCATCCTCTGTTAACGCACGTGGAACTGCCAACTCAATCTGGCTCTTTGAAGGGGAACTGGCTACCCCCAGAGTGATGAAAGCCTTTCAGAAAAGGGGCATCTGGAGGGAGCTTGGTTTCAGAGACGTTAATAGTTGTGTTGAACTGGGATGGATTCAGAATAACGTTGGGCCGTAGCAGGCCACGGTTCTCCAAGGCTTGCTGTCTCCACCTTGCTTTCCTGAAATGTCTGCAGAACTCGTTAAGGGTCAAGCTCCGGACAAGGCAAAAGACAGTAACTTAATGCTGTAAAACCCTGCTGTTTTACACAAACAGCGTCAGTGACTCCTGTGGCCCTGCCCTGCTAGGCACTAGCAGTGTTGTGTAACCTGCTAACTTGGGAAGCAGAATCAGGAAGCTGGGATTTGTTTCCAGGTCCTGCAGAAACTTGTCAGGTGGCTTGGGCCTCTCTCCTGACCGTCCATGCTTTGACAGTCCCATTTCTAAGATGGAGATGCTCAAAGCCCATCTTTACCTTCCTCCTTCGTGAAAACATTCAAGGACAAAAGCCTTAAACCTTCCACCAGCACGAGGCCAGGTACTTCTTGCAGCAACAGCAAGAGATACTAAGATCTGTGTTAGGCTCTGAGGGAAACCTCAGCCCCATTGGCCAGATGTAGAGAACTGCAGTCTTACCTTGGTTCTTAAAAATGAAATGGATTCATTAAAATTGGTTCTCATTCTTTGATTTTACAGCCAGCTGTGTGCATGGGCTCACTGCTCCATGGGTCACTTGGGTCAAATGTTCCCTGGGGCTGGCTTCTGCCAGCCCCTAGAACCCTGGCGGGCCACCCACCTCCCTGGAGTCCACCGGAGACAACCAGTGAAGCCCTCGCAAGCAAATTATCTCGGGATTTATGACCACCCATCTTCCACCTCTTTTCTGTTGAAACAGAATCAAAAGTTAGCTGCACGCAGGCAGCTCCGATAGAGAAGTATGTTCTACACTTGGAAGGCGCAGGGGGGCGACCCTGCAGCTTTGGAGATGGCTTGTACTGTTTGCACCAGCCCTTCCTCGTGATGCTTGACCCGTCTTCGGTGGGTGCGAGCACTTCCGGTCCTCACGCTTCCGGGAGGCTCGGAGGGCGGCCTCAACTGGTGGAACCGGTTCACTTCCTAGGGCTCCCAATGCTTTCTCAGGTAGGCGGGGGCAGAGGCAGTTCTGCTATGATTGGCATTTTCTTTGCTGGCCCTGATGTGTTCCGGAGAGGATATTCTGTCAGCTCTTGGCACAGAAGACATTGTGGGACGGCCACTGTGTCCCTGCCCTGACGCACCACCAGGAATGAAAAGGATCACTGAGTATGAACTCACAGCCTCATTTTCAGAAAAAGGCAGAGGCAGGCTGAGCGTTCGGGCCGCATCAACTTCTCTTAGAAGATCTGCTCACCCTCCCTGGCCCTCGGCCCTCGCTCCTTGCCTTGCCTGTGTCCTGTATGTACGGAGAGGCTATCGCCTGCCTTGTAGAGTCAGCAGGTTGGAGAGAGGACCAAGACATGTTTTCTGTGTTCAAGGCGGTAAAATGGGCCACATGCGTATGTGACGGCGAGTAATCACAATGAAA
Source organism: Kogia breviceps (assembly GCF_026419965.1). Lineage (NCBI taxonomy): Eukaryota > Metazoa > Chordata > Mammalia > Artiodactyla > Physeteridae > Kogia > Kogia breviceps. The sequence goes on along the minus strand of NC_081322.1, from coordinate 38,270,535 downwards.
CTGACACTCAAGTAGAAAACGGAGTCCGCCCACAGGAGCACCAACTGCTGCATATAAGTTAAGCCTGGAGTCGCAGCTCAGGTCAGCCTCTGGCTGCCACGAGCTGGTGATTCAGTAATAACTGGAAGCACGATTGCTTTTTCACTCAACTATTTTTTAACGGTTTATTCATAAAGCAATTTTTCACTTTTCACTTATTTTCAGCCCCTTTCACATCTATCTACTCACAGTTTCTGTCTTGGCTTAACCTTTCCCTCTTCTCCTCCCTCTTGCTGCTTCATTTTTCTTTATTCCCCTTTTTAAACCTTGAACCGTTAGAGCAGTATCGAGGCCTCCATTGCTTTGCTAACCAGAATGTTTCTTTCAACGTCTTCTTGGGTTCTCTCGATTGGCCTCACCTTCTCTTCTTTAGCTCTCATATTTTTGACCCCCTTTCCTTTTTGTGGCAACAAAATTAAATCTTTCTTAGTCTTCATACAAGTAAGCCTTTGCATAAAAAGAAAGAAAGAAAAAAGATGTATAAGAAAAAACAAAAAGCTGCTAAACGAAACAGCCTAGAATTCATGGTACTTGAGCAGAGGTTTGATTTACACACAACTCATTATTTCCATTAAAAGAATCTTGATTGCTTTCAGGTGAGCATATTAATTCCTGGGGAAATTTCATGGTTCTCACAAATTAGCAGGACCTTTGAGAGCCCAATCTCTCACCAAAAGAAGCCACAATAGTTTTTTCCATATAAGCCTGCCCCTCATTTCCATTTTCCTCTGACATCTGCTCTCTAAATTACAAATATCTTCCTATAGCAACAACCAGACTTCCAAGGAAAACAAACCAAAAGGAAATAAGAGAAAACGATGGACTTCTAGCTTATTAAGAGATGTAATGCTTCCGAAAGAGGCAAAGAAAACCTAGGAATGACTCCATTTTATGGATCAGGAAATTGAGGCCCAAGAAGTTCCAGGACTTTCTTGAGAGCACACAGGTTACTAGGGGTTGAACCAGGACTAGACCTAAACCCCCAGTTCACTCTTTCCTGCAGAGTAGGAGCACGTAATCTCAGTTCCCACCTTGGGCGTATATTTAGACTCTGGCATGGGGAGCACAGAAGAAGGACTTAAATCACCCCATTCATTATCTTTAGATGGTTAGTCTCACAGCAAATCCCTCTCACGGTGATTGTTCTAAAACTGGGGAGGCAAGAAAGCGTTCCACGGAAAGGGATGAGGGTGCATCCCACTTCCTTTGCCTGTGTGGATGGGAAATAGTACTCAATGGCAGCCTTGCTGTGGAAGGAGGGAGGGTGGAGACGGTGACTTCTCTTCCCAAGGCGTAACTACAGTGACAGGCTGCTAGCCTGGACATTGCTCTGCAGAGTGCTGGGTGCCAGGTGAGAGTGGTACCATGTCTCATTTTCCACCCCCTTTCAGAATCCCTGGGAAGAACTCAAACGGGGAATACATTTTCAAATATTTTACAAAATATACAGCACAGTTCATTTCGTGGTGTCATGGACTCTTCCTCAGAATTAGATAAACTCTTCAGATTTGTTTTCCATAGAGATTTATATAAATAGTTTCCTAGGAGGCCTCAGGAACATTAAGGAAACTTAAGTTCTCTACCAGAGTCTTAGCTCTGTCTTGTCTCCAGGTGCACCATCATTTGGAAGGTTGAGAGAAACCTCTGAATTACAGACGTGGGAAGGACTTGCCAGGCATCTTGCTTATCCTGTGCTTTCAAACAAGCTGGCTCCTCTCTAAGCCCTCCCAGCAAGGAGACTACTTCCTCCCTCCCATGGAAAGGAGCCCATTGTGTTACCAACGCTAAAGGTGAGTGTTATTTTTTGTCATTTAAACCAAAGTCCCTTCTGCTAATGATTTAACTTTATTTCTTTTGCTCTGCTCCTCACCCTGGTTGCGTAGCTCACAGACGAATTCTTCAGATACCTAAAGATGGGAAGTTGTACCACGATTCCATGAGAACAACCCCCTTTTGTTAACACACTGAAGAATTTCTTACCAAAACTACTCACTAGCATTTACCTGTCACTTCCTCTTTCCTTTTTTTTTTTCTTTTTTTTTTTTCCGGTACGCGGGCCTCTCACTGTCGTGGCCTCTCGCGTTGCAGAGCGCAGGCTCCGGACGCGCAGGCGCAGCGGCCATGATTCACGGGCCCAGCCGCTCCGCGGCACGTGCGATCTTCCCGGACCGGGGCACAAACCCGCGTCCCCTGCATCGGCAGGCGGACTCTCAACCACTGCGCCACCAGGGAAGCCCCTCCTCTTTCTTTCTTGATGGGAATAGGAGAAAACTACAAGGTGACTGTGTTCACATTTATGCTAAATAAAAGCGTCTATCTTAAATTCAGAGAGAAGGAATATGTACATGACCAACTCTGGTTTGTTATTTATCAAACCTGGAAGGAAGAGCAAACCAGAAGAGCGTTTGTTAGTTTATAGTATTCTGTGAAACTGGGCATGGGGAGTATTTGCATAAATCAGGTTAAAAATAACTTTTTGGAATCTTGCTCCGTTTTTGGCCTAAATTACATGATTAAAGCTATATTGAAATTAAAATCACTTCTCACTTATTGAAGGAGCAGCTGTCAGTAGCACTTTGAGCAAATGGGCTTGGGGGTCCTGAGGACTTGAAGCTTAAAAAAGGATGTGATGGGAGGCTTATTCCTGGGTCCTGAGACATTTCTTGCAGCTGCTGTCTGCCCAGAAGTGGACTCCAAAGAGGTAGCCAGTGCTCAGGATGATCTGATTTCTTCTGGCCAGACATTGATAATGAAACAGACGTGTTATGAAGAAAGAACTCTATGGTCTCATAAAGGAAATAGAAATGTCTTTTCAATTGGTTCAATGATCCCATTCTATGTAACTTCTCTTCTATGCATTAATGTTTTTAGCTGCCAACCTCTGTGGTACAGCCTTCCTTTGTAGACCAGATTATCCCAGAGGCCTGGTTTTACATTAGAAATCCTCCACCATGTGCCTCTAATTACTTTCATTTCTCTGCTCTGGCGTTTCCCCATTATCTTCTTTTAAAGAAGGCTTCACACACAAACACACACACACACACAGAGAGAGAAGTAAGTTCACTTATACAAACTTACGGGTCCTAAATTGGTTTCCTGTCCCTCAAGAGAAAAAATTTGAGATGTGTGCCCATAAACTCCCATGGAACTGTATATTCTATATGTTTTCTTCTGGTGAAGAATTGAATGCATCATTTCTGAACAGGGCTTTTAGTTTAAGGAAAGATTCAAAAAGGTGGCTTCTACATTTTTGCCTTGCTCTACAAACAGCTACCCAAAGTCTCAGTTCAACAGGGTGGATGTCGGCTGGGGAGACTTGAGCTCCTAGTGAGTATTATTTTCTCATGTAATGTTTCATTAAACAGCTAAGTCCACAAGTGTTCCCAAGATAGATAACTCTCAAGAAAAAAAGGCATGCTTTGCCAAGTAAAGAACTATGATTTACGGTAGTAACTATTACACTCTGACTCCTTTTGGGCTTTGTTTTGAAAACTTATTACCACAATAGTTCTGTAGAATTTAGTAGTGCCACCAGCACCATTTGGCACATTTATGACAATCGGGTTCTGGTTTTCTTAACTCCACAGTTAAATGTTGGCAGCATTTCAAATTCTTGGCACAGATGTTTAAGTGAATATAAAGAAGAAGCATTAAAAAAAACAGTGGGCAGTTTTGAGTGTCTAAATGTAGGGACCATTATTTTCTTAACGTGCAGTTAGCATGGGCATGGTACCGTGAACTTGGTAATGGATGAAATGGCAAGCATGAAAACCGTTTGCAAAGGGCTTTTAGATTTTTTTTGTTTGTTTCATTGAAGGCAGTAGCACTTTTATACAGGCATCTCTCTTATTCACATCTACCAAGTGAGACTCAAAATAATTTGTGCCTTTTTGTTTGTGACTGGAGAAAGATAAGTTACTGGAGCATTAGTGGATGAGCAAGTAGACTCACTCTCAACATATGACCCTTGGGACCACATGGCCAAGCCACCATGATCCCTGGGCTTCATACTAACAATGCCCAGAGGCTGGTCAAACAACAGCTTTCTTGAAATTTGCTTTAAATGCACAAGTGGCAAATCTACTTCCCCGAGTTAAGATGTGAAGGAAAAAGATACAATGGGATGGAGAGCAGGAAGACTATACAGAAGCACAAAAGCCCTGACTCCCTGTGGGGTGCTCAATGCTGGCTACCGAAGCAAAAATGATACCACCAATGGGCAAAACGCTCTTCAGGTTCCCAGGGCTCCCCAGAGTCCCTCACCCATTAGCTGGCTGAGTCCACACACATACACGCTGGATCAAGGCTAGGACGGCATTTCTGGACTTGATCTCATCTTCCTCACCTCGCCACCATCCCATGTCCATCAACAAAGTGAAACAAACAAAAAGTCCAACAAAAGCAAACAAATCTTCCCCTACTTACTGGCTAATGCTTGAAATGATTTCCTTAGAGGGCACTTTTATAGCTCATAATTAAAGAGAAAAATCTTTGAGTTATGAGAGAGGCAAGAGACCAACCCTGTTACAGCAGTCGCCGATAGAGGAGGTGAAATTAGGGAATCATCTCTGAGGGGGAAGAAGGGTCGGGGTGGGGGGATGTGGGCAGGATAGAGGCAAATTGTGTCACGTTCAGAATTTGTTTGGGGGCCACCCTTGCAGTATGGTTAAGGTGTCGTTCACTCACCCTTCACTCAAGACACTAGACAAGCATTGGTAAAGCATGAACATTTATATTTAATTTACATTTTGACAATTTGCACATAAATAACAATGTAAACCAGTACGTAAACATAAGATAGTTTGTTGTTCTAGCAAAGTAAAAAGCCAATAACTTTGGTCGGTTTTAACTTTTGAGTAGAAGAAAAAAAAAAAAAAACCACTGTTGATTGTGGGCTCAACATTCACATGTAAGAGGCCTCAGGGAAAGTCAGAAGGTAAAGAGAATCAAGAAGTCTCAAGCCACTGTGCAGGTCTCAGGAAAAATTCCCATTAATGAGAAAGCATGAAAGGGGAAAAAGAGAACAGATGAGTAATTGGGAATAGAAAGTATTTGGTGTCAACGTCAGAATGTGATGCTTTGGTTTACCTACAATTAAGGACTGTGTTTGTCAAACACTGATTAAAAAATACCATAAAAAACTGTCAGTTTCATTACTTAAAGGAACAGATCAGTAAGGCTCTTAGGTTTCTTTGCATTATCCTAAATTTGTTGATCTCTTCTGCAGGTTGACATTAGTTGCCATGGACCAAAATACTGACTATATAAACCAGACTGATGAGTGATACATCAGTTATTTAGGAAGGAGGGAGAGGAAGAGAGAGAAAAGTTGCAGTGGTCGATGGGATTTTTATTTCTGGGGCTTGGGTGTGACCGCATCATCAGAATGTGGCAAAACAAGCAAACAAAAAATCCATCTCAGATTGTCCTTCGTAAAAAAGTGGGCTTCCCTGGTGGCGCAGTGGTTGAGAATCCGCCTGCAGATGCAGGGGACACGGGTTCGTGACCCGGTCCAGGATGATCCCACGTGCCGCGGAGCGGCTGGGCCCGTGAGCCATGGCCGCTGAGCCTGCGCATCCGGAGCCTGTGCTCCGCAACTGGAGAGGCCACAACGGTGAGAGGCCCGCGTACTGCAAAAAAAAACCCCAAAAAACAAAAAAAAACCCACAACAGTAAAAAAAGTATCTCTTTCTCCCTGGTTGTTATGCAGTCCCCACCTTTGCACCAATGTTTTAGGGTCACTTACAATAGCAAGGGGGTGCCCAAGCTCACCAATATGACTGTGAGGTCATCGAGTGCTAATTAAGCAAAAAGTCTCAGAAAAGGTTTGATTTTGTTTTTTTTTTATGGCATTAGGAAAAGAAGGATCTTTTACACGGTTTGGCTCACAATTTAAGTGGTTATAAATATATATACACATGGTATAGTGGTATAAATAGATTTATAAATATACATCATTCTCCGCTACACCTCAAATGCCAACGTGTCATCTTTGGGTTTAGCAGAAGAGGAGACAGAATGCGACGCATTCCAGCTTTCTGGTGCACACTGGCTCTCTCCTCTTGAGTAGCAAATCATTAGAGAAGCCATCACTTCCTACACTACTGGACACACTCAATGAGGTAATTGTTGAACAACTCTGCAATGCCCTTTCTTCTTCAATTAAATTAACCATAAAATGTAAAAACACAAATACTGAGGAAAGTCTGAGTTGTACAGAAAAAAAATACAATTGATGTGTTGGGGATAGGAATGTTCATTACCCGCTTTGACCCTAAGACAACGAGAATACCCGTTTTCTGGTTTTTGGTTTTTAAAGTGTGGCCTGAGCCTATCTAACTCAAATCCTTCCTGGTAGAGCACCACATTTGTGCAATTTTGACATAACAACAAAAAAGACCAACAACAAAAACACCCAGACTCGTGCTCCCTCACCCCACCCATAAAACCACCTGTGCTTTGGGAATGTTCTGCAGTGGTTTTAAACATGGCATTTTGTCTTCTTCACATTTTCAGATAATACATTGGGATGCCAAAGTCTCGTGGCCACTCTGAATGGTCACATGACTTTGGGGGATGGGTTGACCCTGTTTTTTTTTGGAGAGGGAGACAGATTAGCAAAGCCTTCTTGTCGCCTTTCTGGTCAATCTGTGATTGGTGGGGGGGGGAAATGCTGAACTATCTACAGAAACATACAAGATTCTCTCTTTATTTCTTCTACCAAAGTTATTACTGGGTAATTCTGCACACATACCCCCAAGTTATACAGTGCTGTTCAAATGATACAATCCTATGAATGAACACATCAACTGCCTAACTTTGGCAATACCAAAACCTCATTTTCAAACCATTACTATAGAGGGAGGTCCTCTGACATAATGTATTTGTTTACTAAATCTTAGGTACTTAAAACATGTGCAGAAATTATCTACAAAGAACAGCCACCAGACAAAAATATAACACTTAACTCAAATTACAAGGAATTCTTCCAGTCACTGTAAACTTTTTTTAATTATTGCTTTTTGAATGATAAATTGTATAATAAATTATGAAGGATTATCATTGAAAAAATAATTATGACTAGGCAACAGTCTTAGCAATGGGAGGGCTATGCAAACATATCCACACAAATATTCAAAATACACAGGTTCAAATATATAGATGGGGGTGTAAATAAGTATATATAATATGTATATATATTGTCTTTCCCTCATTTATGCCCTGAGATTTCAGTAACTTTGGGGATCCTTCTTTAATTCCAGAGAGGTGAGGGGAAACCATCTGCCGTCAGGAGAGCTTTGCAGAACTGGAATTATGTACAAGCATTTGCTACAGGCACCCTGACTCGCCAAGTGGTAAGTTAAGAAAAAAGACAAAACACCTTTTGTCTTCTGCAAATCTTAAGGATCCATTGGTTCTACTGTTTCTTGTTTGACCTTTACAGGTCCCAGAGGTAGTGGGTTGCTGTGAGGCAACTTCAGGAGGGACGGGTCTGTTGACTCGTAGAGGCTACATCCTGAGAGCAGTCCATTCCCCATGTTTCTTTGCAAAGACACTTTCAGGCCAGTTTCTTCCTTCTCTTTTCTGACCACGGCCAGAATCTCCTTCTCCACCACAGAGGTCACGTCAACGCTGTCCTCCATGTCCTCCAGCCGGTCGGCATTGTCACTGATGTCAAACTTCTCGATCTCTTCGTTGATTCTGGTCAGGTCCTCCAGAGGCAGCCCCGTGGCTGGGGCCACAGGACAATACCCTTTCAGGTGGACCTTGAGGCTGCAGAGATGGATATAGCTCTTGTGGCAGTGGGCACACTTGTGGGGCCGCTCCCGGGTGTGTAGGCGCTTGTGGAGTTTCAGGTGCACAAACTGGGTGAACTTGGCGGGGCACACTTTGCACTGGTAAGGTTTTTCTCCGGAGTGGAGTCGCAGGTGGGTCTTGAGGTTGCTGGTGCTGCTAAATCGCTTGTGGCAAACCTGCAGCGTGGGGAAGGGGGCAGGGAAGGGAGGTGCGAGACCAGAAGGTTAAGAGCTGCCAAGCGGAGGGGCACGCTGTCCACCCACACCCAGCAACCTGGGAGGTGAAAAAACTCGCAGCAGCGTTAGGCAAATAGAGCGATGGGAACACACTGCCCATGGGGCCGTGTTTCCCTTCCAGACCACTGTCCAACCACTGGAAGCTGGTGTGTCATCATCTCAGCTCATCAGCAGCCCAAAGGCGGCAGAATTCTTGTGCTGGTTTAAACTGTGGGCTACGGGATGATGGGAGGGCGACTCCTGAGACACTGTCTACAAAGGTCGGAAGTTCTACCCAGAAAACACTGCCCACCTGGCATTCATGTGGCTTCTCTCCCGTGTGTACCAGGTAGTGTTTCTGCAGGTGGGCGAGCTGAGTGAAGCCCTTGTTGCAAGTCTGGCATTTGAAAGGCCGTTCTCCGCTGTGCACTCTGAGGTGGACCTGGGAAGAAGCCACACATGTTAGTTTGGCTGTCACTTGGCTGCAAAAGCGAACATTCCCGTGCAAGGACTCTCGGGCATTTAGGACGCAAACCTCTTAAGAAAAGCATCAAGGTGAAGTCTTAGAACAAATCAAACACCCATGTGATTTTCACATCACTCTGTGGTGTTGGGGCTAAAGGAACAAAAGTCATAGGCTAAGCAGGGACTCGAAACTGATGTTCTAGCGCAAACCCCACGTGTGTATCATTCATAAGACACTCAGGAGAGGGGAAGCAACGTGTCCCGAGCAGCGCACCCAGAGCAGCAAAGGCAAAAGCAAAGCTGCATCGACCATGCCCAGCCCAGGTCTCACACTGTGGAAATGGGAATTTATAACCTGCGGGAGGCGAACTAAATACCCACGCGCCTCCTGCACTCCCGGGGACAGACCCCGCGCTATCGGGCCGCCCACACCAGGCCTACCTTCAGGTTTGAGAGCTGGCCGAAAGTCTTGGCGCAGACGTTGCACTCGTACTTGATCTTGCCGTTCTGCTTCTTCAGGGGGTAGGGGAGCGTCTTGTAGCCGGTCATGTTCCTTTTGTTCTTGATGAGATTCACGGCCTCGTCGCTGCCGCCGGGGGCCGCCGCGGCCGCTGAGGTAGCTTTGGGCTGCACCACGTGCTCGGCCGTGGCGGCGGTGCCGGCCGTCGGGGACCCGCTGGTGGGGCTGCAGGCCTTGTCCTTCAGGCTGGCGGCCGCCCCGGGGAGGGAGAAGGCACTGTGCGGCGCGGGCACCAGCACCTCCCGGGGGTGCTCGGGCTGCAGCAGGCGGCGCGCCCCCTCCGAGGGCAGCGAGCTGGGCAGGGAGGCGGGCGTCAGCATCGGGGGAGGCAGGCCGCCCCCGCCCAGGAGGCCGCCGTACACGGGGTACAGCCTCGGGAAGAGGCCGAAGCTGCCGAGGCCGTTGATGTTGCCCACGGCGCCCAGGCCGTTGCAGTTCATGCCATAGGGGGGCAGCAGGAACTTGGGGTAGTGCGCGTTGTAGGAAGGGATGAAGGCGGGCGGCAGGTGTGGGGGCGGCGCGTAGCCGGGGTAAGAGCCCAGCCCCTCGGCGGCGGCGGCAGCGGCGGCGTACGGAGCGTTCAAGTAGGCGTAAGGGTCCCGGTGCTCCTGGGGGCCGGGGGCCCGCGGCGACACGGTGTTCCCGGGGCTGCTGTGCAGGCTCCGGTCCGGGCTGCTGCGCGCCGAGGGGCTGGGCGTCGTGGAGGACGGGATGGGGGAGTGCGCGATGTAGGGCGGCCGCTCCATCCCGTAGGCCAGGGAAGCTTTCAGAAAGTCTTCCGGGAGAGGGGCCCGGATTGGGTACACCACCCGCGGGTAGAAGGGCATCTCGGGGCTCCCATTTTTCCGGAAGTCATCCGCGTCCTTTTCCGAAGTGAGGGGTGAAATGTTGGAGCGGTACAAGTCCTTCCCTTTGGAGGGGTGGGAGTCCAATTTTAGTATTTCTTTCACGCTGTACTCTCTCTTCGGGACATTCTTTGGGCAAAGTTCATGTTTCTCAGTGCTCTGCTGCTTTGGATGGCTCTGGGTTTGCGCTGAAATAAAGAAAGGGTGATTACTCAGAGGGAGACAGAAAATCGGAGCGACGTGGCCCAAGTTGCTCTCTCCTTGAGCAAACCTGAGCCCCAGCTGCCCCAAGAGGGACACCTGGCATCTCAACGCCCACTCATTCTAGAAGGCTCTCGCCACTCCAGTTCCTTCTCGGCGAAACCAGGTCACTGGTGGCATCGATAAAACGAATAGCACCATTTGTGTTATTTTGTTTCCAATGGTAAAAACCTCATGATAGGACAGTCCTGTTCGACCTAGAGTAGGAGGTCCTCCATGAAAATGGCGTGGAAAAATACGGGGACGGGGTGTCACAGGTTAATAAAAGTCATTCTCATGTTCACGGTTTACCTGAAGGAAATCAGCACACCCTGCACACTAGATGTGCAAGATTAAGACTCATTTCAAGTAATAAGCAGTCGTCAATTCTCGCCTCCATTCTTGTTTAGTACAAATTTGATAAAACCCTGTTCAAACTGCCTCTCCCAAACAGACAGATTGGCAATGTGATGCCACCCCTTCCCCTCGGTTTGCTGACAACACCAGAATTCCACTGAGGCTCTGGTCTAACCAGGCTCCCAGTAATGCCGTCCTCTGGAATCACAAGGCGTGACATAGGCATCTCTGCCAAACCACAGCTGGCACTTCCTGAGCCAGTTCAATTACTTAGAGCACCAAAGAAAACAGGCAGCAAAGATGAAAGCATGTATTCCAAAAGACGGCATATTACTTGGTAAATAGACTGTTCAGGAACAGCAGCAATGAGAGGACAGGCTCTCCAGGCCATCGCCAGCACTGCCCCTCCAAACACACAGAACAAACCATGCCTTCGGGAAGACACCAGCCAGAGCAGGGAAAACCAAACACTCGCTGCTCAGCCTTCCCTGGAAACCAAAAGTAAAATAAAAATACATGCTGCTTAGTCGCAGCTCTGGTAGTTGGAGGGCAACCCCTCCAGCCTGCACACCTGCCATAGGCGTAGGCATCAGCTGTTGGTGTGTGTAGATGCCAGGAGAGGCAGGGACCTCATGGCCTTAGCCTCAAAAGAGGACAGGCTTGGGGGACTGGGCTGAAGCCTCTGTAAAAGTATCAGTCACTGTCTTTAAAAAAGTCCCTGTTCGATTTAACAGAGGAGGAACTCCAGGCTTGATACCTGATAGGTCTAGAAATGAACTCTGTGGAACTCCAGAGTCTGAATTCTTCAAATCCATTCTCTAGACTGACAAGCTTGAGGGATTTGATTCCAGTTTGAGAGCCCCTCAGAGAATGTTATCTCTGCTGGCTGTTATCAGTTACTCCTGGGTGAGCCAGCAGCCCCAGAATAAACACAGCCCAGACACTATCAGGGAAGATGCTGATGGGGGCAGTGATGGAAAGCTTGTTGAGGGAGAGGGATTTCTGAAGCCACTAAACCAAAATAAATAGCCCCTTATCAGGCCAATATCAGTCTTTCAGTGAGGCTCAGCAGGCAGGAAGTTCAAATTGTCACTTTTGTTTTTTAAAGCTGAAATGGTAAAGGAAGAGAGACAACTAAGTTGGAAAGCTGATAGGCAAGGTATCTCACACCCACAGGAGGGAATTTTGAGGTGAAAAAGAATGATCTGGAGGCATCCACAGAAAGATGTTACCCTCAAAAAAATGAAAATACAGAAACTTCACCGTCATAACTTTTTGCCATTTTTATGTGGCAAATTACATCTAAGTCTCCTAATTTTCTTCACTGGCTTCAACACTGTCTTGGTTCTAAAATTCAATAAATTAAAGCCATAAGCAAAAAGTTTAAGTCCGTCTGTAGCACTGTCCCTTACTATTTATTTAGTCTGGTGTTCTTACTGAGCACCTCCATAATCCGATTATTGAACTACCACAAAGCTAACCATTGGGGACTTCCCTGGTGGTCCAGCGGGAAAGACTCCGCCCTCCCAATGCAGAGGGCCCCAGTTCGATCCCTGGTCGGGGAACTAGATCCCTCATGCATGCCACAACTAAGAGTCTGCATGCTGCAACTAACACCTGGTGCAGCCAAAATAAAAATTAATTAATTAATTTTTTAAAAAACTTAAAAAAAAAGCTAACGGTTGGGTCAACAAACCAGAAAGTCGGAATTTATAATTTTCTGTGCAAAATACTGAGCACAGTGTGCCTAGCATATAGTAAATCCATGATATATGTTCGATATCTCTTATGCCTTCATAAAAATACATTTCTTTCTTATTACAAAACAATATCTGGAGGGCAACGTCAGCCCCCCTCAGGTGTTCTAAGGTGGCGATCATGGAGTCTGTGAAAAGGTACATTTAAAAAAAACCATCCCTCAGCAGCTGAGTAATCAGTGGAGCTGGTGTCATTTCTGACTCTCCCACTCAGCAGCAGCTTGAGTTAACATGAAAAAGAAAATCAAGATCTGTTTTTGTTCTTAAATCTTAAATGGCTGTAGGCAGACGGAGTCATTTCAAGAGTGAACTGCTTCTGAAGGCTCTGAATGGCTTAATTATGCCGACTCACATTTTCGATCTATAATAAGAACCCCCAAGACTACAAGAAAGAACCTAGAAGTTCTGCAGTAGGCAAAACAAAGCCTGTTTTCAACTGAAACTGAGAAAGCAGATTAACATTTAGAAGTCTATAATCTGGTCAACTGTTTTCTAGATGGGTTAGTTAGATAGACTGAAAAAAACTACCAAAAAAACTTGGGAGTGGTAAGAGTTAAACCTGATAGCTCCTACTCCTTTTCTTTGGTTTTAAAAAAATGCCTATTTATGATTTCTGGCTACTTATTTTTCTTTACCTCAGTTTTCTTCAAATCTCTTCTCCTCAAAACTCTACCAGTTGAACTATCACTGCCATTTTAAAGCCCTCACGGAGATTCTGACACAAGCCTCTATTGTGCTTGAAGCATGGAACCCAACACAACTCATGTGAAGACGCAATCTACCTATTAGGCCTGATGAAACAGTGGAAATTTTCCTGATCAGCATCTCAATCATCAGTTACCACACCTAAGACAACTGGTTTCACAAGGCAACTGGAGTCTTGGCTGATTGTGACTGGCTATTGTTAACTCTCATTCTTTACTACGAATACTGGACAATGAATGGGTACCTGAAAATGTTAAACCACCATTTAGAAAAAATTCTGCGTAAACAAAAAGGGATATCTGAGGGAACAAAGGTGACATTTCATAGTATACTTGACGGTTGCTTCTGAACGCAAAGAATAAGCATTTGAATAGATGCAAGGCCTTTTAAGACCTTTCTTTGACTGGCAGGAGGTAAGGGATGTATGTTAAAAAACTTTTTTGTGGTTGGAGCGAAGTCACCAGGGTGGATTCATCTCAAATGGAATTACTGTTCAAAAAATAAAAATAAAAAATGGAAGTCTTTTTCTGAATCCGTGAATGATGAAGCTCAAGGAATGGGAGGAGACCCTCAAGAGGAAGTGACCGGCTATGCTGAGAAAGTCAGGAGGAAGCAGCACATCTTCCTGGGAGATGTCCTGCCGGAATATAAGTTGCCTTTTACCACTGGGCCTGGCACCTACAGGTGGTAAAATAGCTGAAGGGCTCCTGGGGTGCTTGGCACTAGTGACATGATGGAGACTCTTGGAGGCGCTAAAGAGAGATAAGGGAAAAGAACCACCGCCATTGGCCAGGACCTGATTATACCCACCATGCTCAAGCTGAAAGCCAATTTGTTTCCAACTATTCTGAGACTTCTTCCTGAAGCTCAAGGTGCATTTATATGTGTGTATGTAAGGACCACACACACAAATTTAAACATGATCTTATGGTGGAGGTCCTTAAGCTTTTATAGCCCCAGCTTTTCAGAAAACTGCAAATATAGTCTTGGGATCACAGGGAGAGCAAAAGTAAACTACAGTGTGGGATGAGCACCAAATAGCTGTACAATTGGATTATACCTGACTAGGATAAACAATTGGTCCTAAAGTTTAAGTCAAATTCTAATTTATGTTAATATTAACATTCATCTCAATGGACAAAGTGTGAACTTAAACAATTTAGCCTCCAGATAAAGTGAGTGGGACAGCATATGGACTATATTGATGAATCTGGTTAAAGGGTCTCTGGGAATTCTTTGTACTGTTCTTCTTAGGTTGGAAATGAGATCAAAACAAAAGGTTACAAAAATTTCAGCATTTAGAGGCCAAAACTTTTAAACCAGAAGGAGCCTATTTAAAAAACTGCTTTGAAACTTAGCAGTCCGAGAATATACAACCAAATAGTTACAACAGGTTGGAATTTTATGGTAAATCTTAAATCATTCATAGAGATCACTTGAGAATGACTAAAATGAAGTAGAGTTTTGCAGAGAGGTCATGATAGCCAACTTTAACCAAATAAAAAGGTAAAAGCTTGCAAACCTAAGGAACTGAGAATTTGTTAAGATAAAGTGATAGGTGGTTACTGTAATACTCATCAGGAGATCAGATAATTAGGTTTTTACCATTAGGAAGGAAGCTAAGATATAAAATCTTTAGGGTTATCCATATTCAAATAAGATTTGAAAAATTATAGCTCCGAGTTTTTCTAGAAACAACCTTTTATGTTTCACATCAGACCATAACTTGATAACAAAATATGCATCTCTACAATATTTCAATGTACATGTTAAGCACTGACAAATTACCACAAATAAGGAACTATATGCCTTGCATCCTTGGCATGTCAGAACCAATCTCTATTATACTATAATCCTACCTGCCCCCTTTTGGATAGATTAGCATTGAACATATATTTCTTCCTGTAACTTGCTGAACATTCAAAGTAGCTCTTAGTGTTTTTTAAATGATCAAGTTTCATAATAGGGAACAGAGACTTAAAAAAGCTGTTTTCCTGTTCCCAGTCCCTAGTTTAAGCCACCTACTTGGCCCATCAAATGAAGCCATGTCATTAAACAACATGTTATTAGCGCAAAGGGGCAGAACTGACATTACTGGCATTTCTTAATTTTTTTTGTTCTGTAATCCACTTACTGAGATTCATCATTGTCAGCTCTCCAGGATAAGGGTAGTGAAGCCTTTCCGCAAAGTCCCGGCAATACCACACAAGAAGCTCCTGGTTGGCGGGGATGGGCTTAATGGTGTAGAAGTAGATGTTCATGCCGTTCTGACAGGCGGCCAGGTTCTGCTCCCGGGCAGAGTGTGCGGGGTTCACGTAGCGCAGCCAGTTGCTCTTCTCCTCGTTAAAGCCATCGATGAAGTGGTGAAGCTCCCCTCGGGAATAGATCTGCCCAAAAGAGAAGACAGACATGGAAAAGAAAGCCCCAAAGCAATGAAAAGCTTCCCTGGCACCTCTGAGAATAAACCCAGCAAATACCGGGTTTCATTTCTGGTCCCTTCTTGCCTGGTTAGAAAAGGAAATCAGTTTAGCCGGAGTTGTCTTGAATCAGCAGAAATAAGGGCAGAAACAGGGAAGGCACACTTTGTCAGTTACCTTTTCCATTTCAGTTTTAGTGTCTTTTCACTTTGGGGGAAAAGTAACAGAAGGGTGAAACACAAGATTTCATTTAAGAAGCTGCCTCAGTAGGACTAAACAACCACCGAGTACTGTTTCTGCTACCACAGTGAATGGCACACAGGCAATGCTACTAACCTGAGTTCCGATCATGCAGACTTTTAATGCTTTGAGTCACTGGGTATTAGACCAACCCGACTGAGTACGTCAAACCGAGTCTCTCAACGTTTTCTATGGCCTCTGTACTTGCCATTTCCTACACCCCCGCCCAAGGCTTAAACTATGCAAACATCCTCCACCCCCAAGCCTCCAAGTCCAGCAGTAACACTTGCTCATATGAATACTTGGAAGCTTGCCTTTTTGTGGAAATGCTGGGTGAGGCCAAGGTGAACTTCACCTGCCATAACAAAGTGAACACTGGGACAGAAGCCAGCATCAGACAGTCTACTGAGAAGTCACTTTTCCTCTTGATAAACGTGTTCGGCCTTGCACTTTTCTTTCAAGGTAGAGGAGGGGAGAGGGAACCCTCTTATCCGTGAGGAGGTTGGGCTAAAACACCACTCACAGAGCCATAGGGTTCTTGTTTTTGGTAAAAGAACAGAAAGAAACCATGTTGTTCTTTAAAAGCAATGCAAAATGAAGAATTCAAAGTCTGCCCTAGAGTAATACTGCTTTTGGTTAACAGATACCCTCAGACCACTCAGTACAAAGGTAGAGGTAAGAATAGGAAAAATTAAAGTATACATTCTTACTGAAACTTTATAACAAAACAACTTCATAAACAAAATCCTTGCCCTTCCACAGTAAGTTTCTCTCTTTCCCTCTTTTTAAGATGTACCCAACTCGTCTTCAGACTTAAGAGATCCTTAACGCATACGTAAGAAATACCTGGTTACCTGCAACTTAGAGGTTCCAAGTCATAGGGCCTGGTTCATAGCAGAAGTTTTGCTCTAACCGGACACCAGGTTATTGCTCTCTTCTTAGTCACATGCTATGTTAGTCTCTAAAGTGTTTCTGTATTTCGCTCAAATGTTATCAGACAAAAAGGAACTCTGTCCCTTTAACACGGGCAGTAAACACCAGAATCACTTTCTTTTAAGAGTAACTTCCTGTAAATTGTGAAGGGGGAAATACATGTGGCTTCATCAAAGCAGCTTGTGAGAGCTTTTGCGGTGTGTTTTGTTAAGAGAAAATGGAACAAGGCCGGGTGAATTCTGCTATCAAGAGGGGTTTTCAAGTTTGTTTACTCTGATGTGCAAACTTCCAGGAACATGGGGTTCCATCGCTCTTGCACTCTTCGCTGGGCGGAAACTGCTTTCTAAAGCTACGGGTGTGTTGATTCCAGTCAGCCTTCCACGGACTACAATTTACTGTATCCTCATTTAAAAACAGAAATGTCAATGCCATGAAGTCACACACACACACACACACACACACACACACACACAGAAAATAAAATGATACGTCAGATGAACACTGCTCCCTATCACCCTTACTACATTTCCATATCAAGAAGATTAAAAACGTGCTGACTCATAGCACAGTTACAAGAAATGTCACTGGTTTCTCAACTTGAACATCCCTTCTCTTCTTTGACTGTGTAATTTGCATGAAACTTTTTCTTTCCTCACAACAGATGTTCATATTCCTGCCAGCAAAATCAGGATGCTTTTAACAACATGTGGGAAGTTATCTCCTACAATATCCTTTGCATGTGAAGGACCGATTTCAAGAAATCCTCCCAAGGAAAGCATTTCAGCTACTTAGAGTGAATCTTCAATGAACCAGGGAACTGGGACAGAGATAGGAGGTTCTTAAATATTTCTTGTCATTTTTTCAAAAGGATCATGAATTAACGAGACTTATGCTGGATTTTCTTAATTCTGACCTTCAGCTCCAAGAATTACACATGTCTATGGCTCATTTCTGAGAAGACCTTATTGGCAGTAAAGGGAAAAATGAACTCGCTTACATTTTGCCCATTATTAGTCAGGTATTAAATATATTTTAAGCATGACTAATTATTAAATAAAAATTGTGAGCACATAACTCAGAGTGAAAAACTCTCAGTGATCTCTTTTGTTTGGAAAATAGTCAAATACATTTCTTAAAACACAAAACTTCCCAGATTAAAAAAAAAAAAAAAAAAAGCTTGTTTCTTAGGAACAGCTTCTGAGTGATCCCCAAATAGAAGTCTTTTATAAATATACTTGTCCAAATGATATAAGCATTCTAGGTAAATCTGGCCAGAGTAAGTATAATACAATTTTTGTTGCTACCATGCAGCTGTTTCTAAAAGAATTTTAGTGACAGTTTCCCAGTAATCATGTACATTTTATGCAAGTATGTATATAAAAAACTGCTTTTAAATTTAGTAAACATAGCTTTATTTTCTAATTGAGGAAACCAAGTATCCCAGAGAGATCTATGGGAAAATGGAAAGCAGTCCAATTTTTTCTCTGTTCATCCTAATCCAGGGTCTTTTACTCAAAGATTCCATCTAATTAGTTCACCTGTGAGGTCCTTTTTTATTTTTTAAATTAATTAATTAATTTTTTATTTTTGGCTGTGTTGGGTCTTCCTTGCTGCGTGCGCTTTCTCTAGTTGTGTCAAGCGGGGGCTACTCTTCATTGCGGTGTGCGGGATTCTCATTGCGGTGGCTTCTCTTTGTTGCGGAGCACGGTCTCTAGGTGCATGGGCTTCAGTAGTCGTGGCACACGGGCTCTACAGAGCGCAGGCTCAGTAGTTGTGGTGCAGGCTTAGTTGCCCCACGGCATGTGGGATCTTCCCGGATCAGGGCTCGAACCCGTGTCTCCTGCATTGGCAGGCGGGTTCTTAACCACTGCGCCACCAGAGAAGTCCTGTGAGATCCCTTCTAACTGTGATATTCCAAAGGAAATTAGATTGGCCAGACTGTTTGGATGTCAAAGGAAAGTTTATCATCCCGAGTGATTATAAGCATTTCCCTTACGCTATGGGAGTAACTTATGAACTGTCAAACCCAATAGTTTCATGGTACAGGTGCGTTGAAACAGGATGAGTCTTGTGGTCCATCTCCATTCCCCCAGTACCATCTTCTACCCATCCTTCCTTAAAGGCATTTATTTTTGAGGTAATTCATTTATGATTACTTGTCCATTCAATTAAAGTTAAGTCAGCAAGAAATCAACAAGGGGTGAAATCTAAGGCTTGGTGACTCATTACTACTTCCTTGCACAGAAATGCAAATGAACTTACCCTTGAAGCAAGCAGCAAACTGTTTCCTTTCATCACAAAGCTCTAATGAATTGCAAAAATTAAGATTCACATATAGACCATCTCTCCTTCCCTAACCACCTACTGGCTGTGTTTCCCAGGCCAAACATTTAACCAGGTTCATCACTATTGCTTAGAATTCCCTATGTCCATGGGGACCCTGAATACTTGTGGGGAGCCCCAGGACAGGTTGAAAAAGGAAGTGACCCAGCAGTTTTAGTTTCATTTTTTCCCCCTAATACTTAATGAATCTGGAAAAATTTCCCTACTTACCCGCCAAAAGTATTTCCTGTTGGCGTTCTTGGGAACTGTATCACTGGTGTAGATTTCACCTATTAGAGGTCCAAAACGTGTCCCCTTTGGTATGTATTCTTTACTCACCACTCCAATAACCTAAAGGGGGTAAAACATATGAAACAATGAGTTCAACTGTAAAATATTAATCAATCTTTTCATTTCAATGAATTGAATTGTCAAATGGTAATATAACCAACAATGATGAAACTGTACTATGGAAAGCAGATATTAATGGTGCCTACATAATTAACAACGAGCTCGACTTTTGGGGAAGACCATCTTTTAAACTCACAGATCGTAAGCAAATATACAACCAAGTATAAAACAGTCTAATTCTCCGGTGACTGAGGGTCCTCTATTTTTTTATTAATACTTTTTATGTGAGAATGGAGAGGGTAACCATTCCATTTTAGAACGAGTTTCAGATACTGAAGAACTAGACCGTCAAGGTTAGACCACTTAAGCCCCGCTCCTAGTTTCCTATTTCTTCTTCTCCCTCAAGCCATAAACACAGTGTGCTTAAGGGGAATAAAATGGTTTTAACCTCAGAAACCAAAATAATGTTCTTTGGTTGTTCCACAAAGGCCTAAGGAACCAGAAACAAAACATATTATATTTTTTTTCATTCCAGATGAGGAGTTTTTTTTTCTTCTTATAACTTGTAAGTTCTCTTTAATAGAAGGGAATTCTTTCAAGTAACTTTGCTCTTCTCTAGCATCTTCTGCTCAACAGTGGTCAAAAGTCTTCCTTTGAAGTGGAATTTATGCCGAGGAGAGCTGTGGGTTCTAAGATCTGAGGAAATGACCTTCTCAGACTTGGATGTATCACACATTTTGACTTTGTAGGGCCTTGCTAAAGAAACATGTTAACTATACCAGTTCCTCCTGGATCGTAAATTTCTTTTGGGGGGGGGGGGTGGAAAAAAACGTCACCAATCAGGAAGCAATTCATTACTATTCAAAAGAACTCCTTCTCCTCTGTAATAGTCCCTTACTGACATTTTGCAGTACATTTTGATTTGGTTTTTATTCACTCACTTTCCTCTTTTCATTTTCTTTTTGCTCCAAAAAGCCTACAAATCACTTACTGAATACCTTACTGATATGGACCAAGAAGGGAGGTAAAACATATTTGTTTCCAGTTTTTATTATCCCTGGTGGCTCCTTTATAACTGTGTACCTGAACTGGTAGGCCCCAATACATGAAGCAATAAATGTCTGCAGTGGAATCTAAGATTCTGGTTATGATATACACTGACACCTCACTAACCTCATCAATAATTTGTCTCTGTTTAAATGAATACGGAATAAGCATACCTACAATGCTTGTGACAGACCAGGCTTTCTCATGTACGTGACTTAAAGAATTAATTTTAAAAAATTTAGTATTCAATATACAAGCCAATGGAGCATACCCAGACTGGAAAGACAGAAAAAAAGAAAATTTCCTATACCTAACACAAGTTGAAACAAGGTTGGTGCGCTAGTGTTATTTTTGGCCCGTTATGAATTTCTGGCAAGAGCTGAAAAAAGCAGATGTTCATTTCATCCTCCTCTTCTGCCTCATTTACATCTATCTGCCCTTTCAATAACAGTTCATCATTATTGGTATATGTTGGCAGTATAGCTCTGGGGGACGGGAGTACTTCAGAACAGTCTTGAGAGAAAAATACATCCTAAAGCTGAAGTAGACTTACTTATTCAGAGGCTCATTGTTTATGATATATTATTCAAAGTAATTAATTTGGAAAACACATGGAATTGGCTTCTATGACACAAATCATTTGGCATTCGTATCTGATTATTCCATAATATTAAAATGACAAACAGGAAAAACAAATAATGTCATTTGTTGGTGAGCCAATAATGAGCAGTTGATACTTTCAACATATCCACTTTAAAGCAGTAATTTTTAAAAAGGTACTCAACTGGTTTATCAACCTTGTTTTAAATTATAGTCTCTCGCAGACAGTGTCTTGGGGGTCAGAGGTTGATTACCAACAAGTAGCATGACATTGAGGCCAGGGTTTTTCTTCTGAATTGCCGTTCTTTTAACCAATGGGCTTTGTGGTATTCAGCTATCAATCTTACACTAAGAAACATACACCATTTTCTTATGGTCCAGAAGAAGTCAACTAGCATTTTGTTCCCACAAAGGAATCTGCAGTAGACATAAGCCACCTGACACCTCCGAGCACAGCTATAGGGCAGTCACTGGGGAAGCTGTGTGACAGCACTGGAAGTAGCTCTTGTCATTGATAACCTTACAAATGAAACTCAGCGGGCCAGACAGGAGAATAATTTGTTAGGAAAGGCAGGTCTGTGAAAATCCTCAAGTCCCAAACAAATAAAAAGAGCCTCAACATTAGATTATCTTTGCAAGTGAGACAGAACCCTAATATTTTAAGCTGTGTGATGCACAGAGCTTTGGGTACATATAAACTCACACATATGAATAAACAGAGATACAAAATCACGGTGTAGCTTATATACCATCTCTATCCATTCCCAGTCCAGCATCCTATCTCACAATCAGCACCTTCACCTCAAATCCATGTCTGAGACATTATTCAAAGAGCACATAAGAGCTGCAACTCTAAGATTCCAATTCTAAGATTCCAGGGCTCAGCCAGGTAACCGGACTGGGGATCGGAACCAGGGTAGTTTTTCGTGGGAAGTAGGAGACCAAGTCATACTTCTCCCTCTGGCCCTGTAAAGATCCAGATGTGAATCTTAGCCAACAAAGTTCTATCCTTGGAGCTAGCCTATGATACAGGGGAACCTGGTATGTGCCTTGAATTTCCCAGAGCTAAAAAGACTAAAAATGTGTTCACCTAGTTCAGGAAGGAAACTTCACTGGAACTGACCAGGGTCCTAAAGCATCCCTGCTGGGCACGGACTGCTGTGTGCCTCCCATAAACCTACCAGCGAGAGGACACTGGCCTCAACACTTCCCCGCCTGCCCACTCTTCCCCACTGTGTGTTATGTGTGGGGCTGACCCCTTCAGATCTGTCAGTGGCCTCAGTTACAGAACATACCCTGAAGTCCAAGGCTTGCAGACAAAAAACAGGGCGTGTTTTCCATTTTACAAAATGAAGATGTCACAACTTAGTATAGGTGGACTGGGGGTGCTGAATGGAAGTCTGATAGTAAGGAGAATAAATTTTTTTTTTTTTAAATTCCCTCTTTAGAATATATGAATACACATGCATCGCAGTGAGTTTCAAGCAGAAACATCATTCAGGTCTAAATGTGGTATAAGCATCCTCACCCCCAATTATATTAAAATCATTAAAATTACTAGCTACCTCTCCCTCCATAAAAATGACTCATTCGATTACAATTCTATTTTGAATACAAGGATAGTTGCATTGTGATGACGAGAGCTCTGTAGTGGATCAAGACTTCATTCAGCCTGTACTTCACCCCATTTTTAAAAAAATGGGGTGGAGTGGATAGCGATGTTTTTGGAAAGTTTCCCTCTTAATTATCTTCATATTAAAGGAAATGTGGCAATGCCTGGGTACGTGGTCTCCACAATAAAAGGCAGTATGAAGAGGGAATTGCACTTATGGCAAGATACTCTTTAGAGATGGCTTAATAATGGACTTCAATCAAAATGGACACTGAGTCCCCATCTTTGGCCTGATGTTTCACTGCCACACAACTCTGGAGGTCAGGCTCAGAGCCACAGAGACTGAATTCAATGTAAGCAACCTCAGTACCGGCTACTGCTTCTAGAACAGAAGTGTTTAAATCGATCTTTCTGTATTCAAGTATTCACAGAAGATTATTTCAGGAGGTCAAGGGGAAAATCCCCCTAAAAGAATAACCCAGCAGTTTAAAAAGTTTTTAACGTTTTTTGAATAGTATGTCTATATTTGGTTTGAGTTCTGGAAATAGGAAGTAAGAACAGCCTCATTAAAGGTGCAGAATGATTCTAAACCAAATCTAAAAATGAGGGTGTCAAGATCAGAAATATGGTCTGTATGTTTTGTTTTTAAACCAAAAAAAAAAAAAAAAAAAAAAAAAGGTGCTGACACATAGCACAAATTCATAATGAAAAATGGTCTTGCTAAAAAAAAAAAAATCCCCAGGATGTCAGAACATCAGTACATAATGTAACATCTTCGCTACTTAAATGAAAACATTTAAAGAAGGGCAAGAAAAATCAGTCAGATGAATACTACAAGTACAAAGGCTTTTTTCCTCTTTCCACAGCTTGTGGGACTGAAAGAACTAACTGAATAATGACAATGTAAACATTTCACCCATCCTGAAGATTTCTGTTCTAGAACTGGTGTGCAGCTCTCATACTCTCAATGGCTCAATTCCACGGTTCTCTTTCACCACCTGGAGGGAGCTCTCCTTCCCCAAAGTGCAAAAAGGAAGGAGGGAGAAACAGAATAACAGGTACACGTTCCAGAGACAGCTTAAGACAGTATTACATTTAAGCTGGTTTCCTGGTTGCTTTTAAGACGAGGGACTACAGATATACCACTCTCTTCAAGCATTTCTAGGGGAAAATAGAATAAGAGAAACCTGATCTCTTATTAGGTTCGTTTTGAAGGATCCTCCTTAGGAATACAGGCACTGTATGCTTTTTGGGTGCTGAATATATGAAATAGGGAGTTACACATTCAGAGAAAAAAAACACCAAACAAGCTTAGTAAATGATCGTCCTGAAGTTATGTTACGATGATAAATAAAACCACAGTGACACCAAGAGGGGCCAGTGTAGCACAATCAAGTAGCATTGGTTGGGGAAGTCTGAAGAACTTTGCTCCAAGTCCTGGCTCTGGCTCTAAGTATATACCTTAAGTAAGTGACTATCTTTCTGGACCTTGGACTAAGGGCATCATTCTATTTAGCTATGATTTTACACAGAATGATGAAAATTGAAAAACTTAAGCTAAGAGCTGAACCGAGGATAAGAACACTACAGAACTAAAAGGCAAGGAGGACCCACAGAATGGAGGTTTTGATTTCGATCCCAAGGGGCTGGATGGGGCAACACAGCACAATTGAAACCTGGGAACAGATGAATATTTGGTCAAATTTGATATGGGAAAAAAATGCTACACCTTATAAAGCCACAGCCAAACCTTAAATACCCAAACAAATTCTACACTGATTCCACGGGCCACATATTAAGAGAACTTCTATAGAAAAGGGTGTTACTTTCAGAAAGAGGTGTAATTACTTAAGGCCGATCTCTGGCGTGAAATTTTTGGTAATGTTCACATAAAAATACAATTTAAATTTTGCTTTTTATGAAATCAGCCTCCTCTCTCCCAGCAGGAAAAAAAAAAAAAAAAAAAAAGTCGATCTTTAATGAAACCCAAAGCAGAGTTGCTCTATTTAATTTTAGACAGCTGTGTCACCCCCTCACCAAAAACACTGAACTCAGATACACAAACAGGAAAGAGACAAAGTATTTCCCAAACCGCTCTCAACTCCTTCAAATGCTGTTCCTTAGGGAAGGAGGAAAGTGATTTGACATGGCTGTAATGAACAGTCCCAGTATAGAATTCTGGGCTCCTACAGCAAATGACCCCCTTTTTGTGACTTTCTGAAGACAGTGATAGGACGGACAGTGACCTATGGGAATGGTTGTGATGGCAGGGCTGTGGACGGGTGGATTCCTCCAGCTCAGCCTGGCAGGCAGTAGACCAATGAAAGCAGCTGCAGTAGCTGAATTCTCAAAATAAGAGGTGGTTCTGCAAGTTATTTCACAGCCAAACATCACGCCTAGCTACAATCATTATAGAAAAGGGTAAACACATATCCTTTGCTCATTCCAAGTTTGGGTTTTCAGCCCCTTTGAAACAACAAAGGGTGTACCCACTTCAGAGGCCAAGAAGAAATTGGCCTGCCAGGCCCGTCAGAGCAAAGGAGCTGCCGCAGATAAACAGGGGTTAGCTCTGAAGTCATCCGGACAGAGGGCACTTTTACATGAAACTCTTCTCCATTTATACCATCACTTCAGTTCATAAACACATCAAAGTTTTGAGAATAATTTTAGAAACCCAGCTAATAAAGCTAGCTCGTTAAAGTAAATAAATAAAGCCATCTCATGATCAAAAAGAGACAAAAGAAACATGTCAAACATTTTTTCTAAGAAAAAGTTTCTCTCCCTCAAAAGCTAGTATACTGGGGGACGAGGGCCAGAAGAGCCAGAAAACTTTCTCAAAGCTGCTGACAATTTCACCCACCCCATGCTGCAATTCAGCTTTTCCAAGACATGTCAACTTGCCAAAAGATTTCAGTGTTTACTAATTCGTATGGAACAGTCGAGAGCTGGAGGAATAAGAAGGGATGGATTTAGGGCAAGAGAAAGCAATGAAAGAAGTGAATTAAGTGATCAGTTATTTACTGATACTTAAAGATTCTCACAGACATACGAGGCCTCAGGGGCAAGTAGGGAGATTTGGCATCAGGTGCCAATCTTCTTCAGCAAGAAACCAGAGGCTTACCTCTTTGCTGTTTGTGGCATATTTGAAAAGCAGATTCCTCGGTAAGGATGCCTCTGCCTGAACCGAAGTTCCTCCTTCGGTGCCAGAATCCCAGGGGTGGTCGTTCACAATGTATGTACACTTCTCCTCAAACTCAGCCTCTGTCCACAGAGTCATGTCCGCGTCCTCCATGTCCATTTTCATGGTCCCCTCAGTCCCCTCTGCCAACCCTGGAACCTTCACAGCACTGGAGTTACACTTAGGGGCAGCCTGGAAGAGAAAGGAAAGGCCTTTAATCCTCATTGTCCTGTGGCTCCTGCGAGAGAGGCTATGACTAACACAGTCGTCTGAAGACTTTAAAAGCAGATGCAGAGTGCTTGGCACAGTTGAGTAAAAGCCAGAAAGCCGTATAAAGATTGCCTTGGAGAAGCAAGGTTTTTAAATGCTATCCTTAGTCCAAAAAAAAAAAAAAAAAAAAAAAAGTGTGGCAACCACGTTGGGGGACAAAGTTAAAAAAAGAAAAAAGAAAAGAAAAGAACCACCTCCAAACAATCCCTGGCTTTACCTCTCACGGCAGAAAAACGTTGGGGGCGCCTAGTCCTCTGTCCCAGGACGCCTGGGGTCATGGCCGCCAGACCCTCAGCGCTGTGGAAAAGCTGCCTCAGAAAAGTGTCACAAACAAGGAGAGGAAGAGGAAGGAGCTCTGTCTGCCTCTGAATGAAGCTAAAAATGGAAAGCGCGTGTGGTGCAGGAGCGGAACCCAGCCTGCCTTTTCCAAATGGGGAAGACTGAACTTTCCCACCAGCTCCCAACTCAAAACAACTTTCAAAACAACTCGCTCCCCCCACCCCTCGGCAGCGCGATCTCTTTCATCGTCTCACAGGGAAGGCTGAAAAGGGCTGCATCCTGCCAGCATCACTGAGCTGCAGCTTTTCCGAGATCGTTTGGACCATAGGAAAAGAGAAGGAAAGATGGGGGCGGAAGGGGGGAGGCAACTCCCCGCAGTTTCTTTTGACTGTGGGCATCTCACGCCAAACTGAAAAACTTAAAAACAAAACATAAAACTGTTCAATAGAATTCCCTGGAGAGAATTCCTTTAGGAGCCCTCAGCTACAAATAGCACTTTCCATTTAAATCTGAAAGTGTACGAATTCCCAGAAGTCACTGATGGGCTACAGTTACTGTAACTTAAGTTATAAAAAATATAGAAGACTCAGAAGACAAGCTCTGCTTCCACTTATAAACGAATAAGGGTATTCCCGCAAATCCCTACTCACGCGCAGGAAAAATGCTTTCCAAAGAGAGAGAGGGAAAAAAAAAAAAGGTAAACAACGTCTGCAGTGTTTTCGCATACAGACGGGTTGGGGAAGAAGTAGGAACGTGGGTATCATTTCCATGTAAGAACATGTCCTTGTTAGAATGTAAACATAACACTGTCCAAGTCCTTCAGGGTGGCTTTTCCATTCTTTTATTTCCTCCCTGAATATGATTCTCTTTAAATAAAAAAAGTCGGATGCGAAGTTGTCTTTCCCTCAGCCACGATTTAAACAAACGTGCTTATTTATACGTAGTTGCAACATGTACAGTCACGATGCCAAATAAGTGTTAAAATAAAACCAAAATTTAAACTTAAGCCAACGCGGAATAGTTACTTTGCTGGACGGGTGGGCGGGAGCCACTACCGAAATTTCAATGAATTGACAATTATGCCTAGAACTGAAAGGGTTAATGATTCATAAGGAAAAAGCCTTATAAATGTTTGACAGTACTAAGCGCCCTAAAGCAGAAGCCCTTCTGGTTTCTACTACGACTACGTTAGCCAAGAGAGAAAAAAAAAAAAAGTTTTCAGATCAATTTCAGAATGAAAAACAAGATCAAGTTCCTTACCAAGGTCGTACCCACACGTTTTTCCAAGCAAATATCCAACATCTGAGATAAGTGTCGCTCATGCCTACACAGTCCGCATGGGTTCCGCGTCCCCTCCCGGCCGAGGGCTGGCGCGCACCGCGGCGGTGCCCCTCTCCTCCGGCGGCCGGCGCCCGTGTCCCGACTCCCGGCGCGGACAGGTGCCGCGCTGCCCTGCCTCTCCGCAACACTGGAGGGCCGAGTGTCACGGCAGCACGCTCAGTGTGTGTTAACCCGGCCGGCGGCTCGGCCCTTTCCCCCTCCCTGCCGCAGATTTCCCATTCGTGATTCACTCCTACCAGCCGCCCGAAGTGGGGGCGTGGCCACACCTGGCCGAGCCGTGCAGCGCTCGCTCACCCCAGGGCTTTCCCCCAGCCCGCGAGCGCCCAGCGCTTCCTCCCTCCGTATCTGAATTTCAACATTTACTTGGAATCTTCTGACTTCCCTTTGAGGGCACTTAACCTCAGCGTTTACTCGGGCTGTATTGTATTCTAAAGACTCCAGACCGCCCTCCTTCCTGCTGCGGCTTTATAAGGGGGCGCACATTCCTTAAATTCAGGGAAACCTAAAAATGACCTAAAATCGTTTGAGTTCCTTGGCTCAGATCCAGTTACAGAACATACAAAACTTACTTGAAAAGATCACGTGAAAAGAGAAATTACTTTTGCATGGAATGGAATAAGATGTAGCTGTCTGGTCCCCAAGCTACTGCCTGTGAAATAGACGTTTTCTCCCCGCAAACTTGAAAGCTTCCATTTCTCCTGCTAACTAAAGGGAGCTCATATTTGCTAGAACTGACTTCCCTCTTTCAATTATTTAGTAAATAGGGAGATAGGAAGAAGGTATAATCCTACAGATTAAAATTTCTTTGCCTTTTCTCTCCTCCCCAAAACCCACAGGCAGACTTCCGAGGAGTGTGTTTGCAAAGTGTAGAGCATTAATCGTTTCCTAGTTAAAGGGAATGTGGAACTGATCGCTGCAAGTGGAAGGCAGACGAAGGCAGTAATTAGTGGGGCTCTACGCTGGGAGCCCTGCCCGGCTTTTCCTCCAGCCCCAGTCAGCCCTCTGTTGAAGGAAGGACATCCTGTGATGATGGCATACAATGTCCTGTTTGTTTATTATTAAGAGCGTGGACCTTGCATTCCTGCTTCTCATTACAAAACAAACCAGATGCTTTACTTCCTTCAATGGTCTTGTGCCTTCAGCAAGGAATCGTCTAATTCAGAGAAACAATGATGCAAAGGGTCCATTTAGAGCAGACACCCCATTACAAGGACTGTTTAGGTCACTGTAACACAAGTCTCCCACTATTCCTGCTTGCCTTCTATACGTGGTGGTTTTTAAAATCATCTCTTTCCTTCAACCTTAGGCTGCAATGTTTTCTCTAACATTTTAAATACACGTGTACCTACACACCCACATCCCGACAGACGTGCACACCCCGACGTACACACACCCAGTCCCCACCTAATGATACCAACTTAGTCATATAGTGAAGTGGACATGTGACTGTTTATAGGAAGAAACAAAACAAAGCAAAAAAAAGCCCAACTCGATCATAAAAATATGTCTATCTTTAAAATTTCTTTTCTCTCTTTTAGGAAACTTTTCTAGAATTTTTTTTTTTGGGGGGGGGTAGGTGGGAAGTAAAAGATTACTTGCCAGGAAATGGTATTTGTGTCTAAAATCCTTCCTCAATCTCTGTAGTACAGAACAATTAAATTCCCACTAGGGGACATAAGTAACACACTCCCCGCTCACTGCCTGGTGACCTGTGGTTACATGTTATGCCAGAGGGGACGCCAGCACCCAGAGGAAACAGGACTTTGAGTTGGTAGATGTGCTACGGGTATAAAACTGAATGAACAATTCCTTAAAGTGTTGTCAGAAAGCTCCAAGATGATAATTAAACAAGAGAAATCCAGCCTTCTGGAGAGGGCTTATTAACCGATGCTGAGTCAGCGCCACAATGGACAAAAAAACAATGTAGTCATCCTGAAGGCTGGCCTGCTGTTCAAACAGTCTCTCCTGCAGATGTTAAAGAGTATTTCACTTCCCTTTTAGAATCAAACGCTGTTCTTAAGCCACATACACCCTGCAAGCGCTGGTGAGTCAACCACGGTGGAGTAAGGGAAGGGGCCCAAGGTTGGAGAGTTGAGGTGGGAAGAGGCTATTTTAAACCAAATATTTACTTTAATGACTGGAAGATGCCAGTGAATCAACTCTCTGTTAATTGATATCAGCCTGCACTCACCTTCAGAGGTGGTGAAATGGGCTCGAGTTTAAGGAGGATGCAAACTTCAAATACCAGTGTGGGACTTAGCCAGGCAACCCTAAAATTAGTTCCAGGTGCTCCAGCTGGGCTGGAGAAGGCCAGGAGTGGAGCTTTAAGGAAAAAAGACACACAGAGAATCGGACTAGAAGATCCTTCCAATAATACCAAAAGCACCAAACCCAACCATTTTTATTGCAATCATAGCAGTCAAGGGTAGGCCGTAATATAATTTAACATGAAAGCTGCAAAAAAGTAAGAAGGAATAAAGGAAGGAAGCAGGCCCCATTGTAAGGAAAAGCATGTTCATACAGTCATATCTAGCTGTGTCCAGCACAAAAGTGTTAAGGGGGAGGAAGAAGGGGTCTTCCAAACTTCACTCCCCGCTTTTAGAAGGCCACAGCTTGGCATTTAGAATGCTGACAAGCAGGCAGATGTCAGTACTGGTACAGCTGTGCAGAGAGAGCTATCTGAGGCTGCCACTGTCTGGAATCTTAAGTCTCAAAATGCTTGTTTCTAAGTAGTACCTTGGTGCGTTTTTAGTCACTATATTATTTCCCTCCCTGTTAGAACACCAAAAAAAAAAAAAAAAAAAAAAAGCCAACCTCAGTTACCTTTATTAATCAGCATTTCTCAGGCAGAGTTCTCTCCTTACAAGTGTTCACAATGGCAGCAAATCATGAATGATCCCAACAGCCCAGCTCTCAGAAACTCCCATCTACTCCCTTTGATGGTGTCATCACAATGGCTCGACAAGCCTGTAATACTCAGTGTCTCAGCTACCCGGCCGGCCCAGTCCGCTGTGGCCCGGGACTTGCAATGTAGGTGGTCAAATGAGTGTGGGCGAAGACTACCGCAGAACGAAGGGAAATTGAGTACCAAATCTGGAGACCTGACTCCACTTGGGGAAAAAAAAAAAAAAAAAAAAACACATTTTTTTTTTTTTTCCTAAGGAAAGTAAAAAATGGGATGAAATGTGTCTAGGATGAAACGTGTTTTCATTTTCTAATTCAACTCCTGCTCTACCCAGACAAGGTCAATGACAGACTAACCACATCAAGAGAACACCCCACCCTCCTCTCCCCACTCCCCACCCTCACCCCAACACCCACTTCCCACTTCCTGTAAGTCAGGCATCTTCATGCTGGTAAACATTTGGGGACCAACTGCAAGCCTGAGCTCTAAAAGAGGGGCACGGTGGCTTTGAAGCCCTCCCACATGTCTCCAAGCCATGCTGAGCACTAGAGGGGCACTCGGTTTTTACACTTTAACAGGCTTTTCAACTCAGATCACTGTGCGCGGAGTGCCGGCTGCCTTCCTTTTTTAAAGCCGGACAAGAAAGGCAGGGTTGTGTGTGAGTGAGAGAGAATGTATGTATGACACATGCCATGTTACAATGCAGCGTGTGTGTCACTGGTATGATATGTGTATGATATGTTTCAGTGATGGGTTGCATCAGTTTAAAAATAGCACAAGGCTTCCTTCCTGTGACACAGCTCACGGCTCCAACACTTTGGACAAACGTATTCAGGGCCTAAACCTCGGGACAGTGATCCTAGGGGGCTGTGGGTGTTTTGAAATGAGGTCAGCATTTTGAATTCTTAAATAAGGGAAACAAAAATTAAGTAAATTGAAGAACCAAAGCCGAGCTCCCGCCCCTTCCTAGGAATAAAGAACTGGTAAGCGCCATCCAAAGGACTTTATAAAACCCACACAATGTCCGAGGTCTCAGTATTCACAGAACCACCTGTGTCTCATCATACACCTACGTGTCCTGTCAGCCTTCCCTTCAGACAGACACCTGTGTTCTTACTGAATCCTTTACATATTTTAAACTTATTGAGTTTGACATCCACCCACTTAATAAACAGCAGCAGCAACTATAATCATTTCTATGTGATTTGTGGGGAAAGCAAGGTGGGTTTCCAATGTCGGTGTTTCTTCCTAATCATGTATCTATTTTATCCGACAGTCAGACAAGAGAGGGATTTAAAAGTCTGAAAAGACTAAGGGGAAGGACACAGGAAGGAAGAGCATTTCTGAATCCAGAAAACATTTCCTAGTCTTGCCTTTGGGGGGACAAAGGAATAAAACAAACTAACAGGACACAAAATGTGGGCTGTAAATAAGGGAGAAAGAGAGCAACGGGAAAGGAGTCCATCCTGAAACTTGGCTTCCTCTTACCTCTTCTCTTCATTTAGGGAAGAGGAAGCGCAGCTGCCACATAGGAGAAGGAACACCGCAGGGCAGAAGTTTGCTTCTCTCACCTTCCAGTGGGAGGAAGAAACCACACTGAAGGGGGTTGGGGGGGGGGGAGAGTAGGGATGCAAGGTGGAAATACAAAGGACGGTTGTAGAGAGGATGTTTTAGCAGAGTGAGATGAAAGAGGGGTGAGCTGTCTTAAACACAGAGGTGAGCTATGAGAGCAGCCGCGAGGCCAGGAGAGCCCATACAGGCAGGAGCCGTCCCCATGAGACAGGAAAAATGCCCCACGGTGGGGCCTGCCACACTCCGCTCCCTTAAGACCCCGGAGTGCTCAACAAAGGATCGAGGGGAGAATGATTTCTTATTAAAAATGGGACTGACGGTTTCTTCCCATCCTTTCTAAGCAAAGATTCGAGACTGTGGAGGCTTGATTTTTATGTGGCAGGGTGAGTTAGGAGAGAAGAGACAGAATTAATAGTGAAATCCTTTGAACTCCCCGCCAAACAGAGAGCGGGGGCGGTGGGGGGTGGAGTAGGACCTTTGTAATTTGTTTAAA
This sequence comes from Kogia breviceps, assembly GCF_026419965.1. Classification (NCBI taxonomy): domain Eukaryota; kingdom Metazoa; phylum Chordata; class Mammalia; order Artiodactyla; family Physeteridae; genus Kogia; species Kogia breviceps. The sequence goes on along the minus strand of NC_081322.1, from coordinate 38,238,035 downwards.
GACAGAAAGATGTCCCCCATCCCCCAGTTCTGCTCCAAAGGGGATTTCATATGCCAACGGCGGTGAGGACCATAAGACCCAGCCCAACATCTTATTTTCCTGCTGAGGAAGCTGAGGGCCAGAGGTCAGGAAGCAGAAAGCTCATCTCTCCCGACCCTCCTTCCATACTTGGATCGTACAGACAGCTGGGAACCTGGCAGGTGCCAGCCCACAGGCAGGCTCAGCTCCCGCACAGAACAAAAGCAGAACTTAGCTCCTTGTTGAGTGTCCACTGCTCATCCTCCTGGATGTGTAGATGCGTAAGCACCTGCGAAGCCTAAAGTACAGGTGGGCTAGGAAAGGGGGAGGGAGGAGACTCACTTATTGTAGAATCTTTTACATGCTAAACTGGTGGTGACAGGAATAAAACTAAACCTGCCTAATTCGGTGCCTGGGTTTGGAGACTGGTGACTGGTCCTTTAAAATGCTTTCTTCTCCACCTGAGTTGAGAGGTGCTGGAGGAAAGGGAAGGCAATACAATGACAAACCTAATTTAATAGACATCTTATCTTTTGAAAAACTCTCCGATGTTGACAGAAGAATACTAAGAATAAGCCAGGAAACCTTTCAACAAGAAGATAGTGTGGAGATTGTGAAGCCGGCAGCCCTGGCTTATCTGATCTCCATCTACAGCCCATTGTTTCCTGCAAATACACAGGGGAAGCTGGGGCTGAGGGGTTAATGTTCAATAGGCATCTTCCCCCTTAAGGTGTGCCCCTGGGGACATAAGGGCAACCCAGCATTACCCTAGAATGGGACCAATCACAGGGAAAGCCAGGGCTTCGTGTTTTTCAGGCTGGCTTCCCAACAGCTCCTTTTAAAAGAACAGGCACCGTCTTTAGGAGAGATAATCCCACAATGGAGGTCCATTAAAAGTATTAGGATGTAGACCGCCACCGTGATCCTCGGAGGAGAGCTCTGTCCTGACAATAGACAATTAAAGCTGATAAATCCAAGCTACTTGTTGCTGTTCTAATGCCTCCTAATTGTATGCTACTTGTCCCTGGTTCCAGCATTCAGGGATGAAGGACGCTACTCTAATCTCCAAAGTACCTGACCTACTTCCTACAGGATCTTTTCAGCATTCTTGTCTTCCCATCTGGACCCCTTTTTCTCTTCTACTTTTCTCCTCTTCCTCATAGCTTGAGGAGAGGAGAAGGAAGGGTGTTGGTGGGGAGGGGGTGTCGGAACAGAAGGCTGCCTCCCAGTCAATACCCCTGGGGCCTCAGACAGTTCACTAATCGGGTAACAGCTAATCATGCTCAGGGACACACCAGTGACTAGACTGCACTTCCAACGAGTGGCCCGGGGCACACGGAGGATCCAACTGTTAGATCACTGCTGGCTGCCAAATCTGCAAGTGCTCATGTGTGCCGAGCATATGCCTTGGTGATTCTATTTGTAGCTGACATCTCACTAATTATGCTGCCACCACCAGCTACTCAGAGCAAAGCATTCATTTCTCACCCAGCGCTCCAAAGCATATAATTCTATCTCAGCAACAGAGCTTTAAATGCCAGTTTGGTGCCTGCCTGCATGTGTGTGCTCTCCTTCCAGAAACTTAGGAAAGGAGCAAAACTATCTTTGCAATACAATTTTGGCCCTTAGGGTTTATTTTTTATGTTGAAAAATCTTTATTAGAGCCATCTTATTCCTTCCCCAGTCAGTATCCTAAAGAGTACGTTGTGATCAGTCCTTAAAAAATACAATAATTTTTTGGTTGTTTTAAAAAGAAATCCTTGTATATACATACTGAAATACTTATGGGTGAAGTCATGCTTTCTAGGATTTGCTTCAAAACCCCTCAGGTTGGGGTACAGATGAAACAATCCAGGTCTTGAGTTGATAATTGTTGAACTGGGTCATAGGGTGCATTATATCATGTTCTTCAGTATTGTACACAAAATTTTATATTAAAAAGGTGAAAAAAGTAAAACTTTTAAAGTTCTGCCTGACTGACCCATGCTGTTGAACTCAAGTTTATCACCTTTTGTTAGTGGGAATGCACGTTGAGAAGCATTGATACAAAATGAAGGAGGCACCTGCTTGCTATCCTGCCCCTGTGAAAAGAAGCAGTCTCTGGGATTGCAGTCATTTCGGGGGACAAGTTTTTTTAGTGTTCAGCAAATGTAAGGCATCTTTAGTGCCCTTCAGCATGAGAGGTAAAACAGTCACCAAATATGTTTAATTTTGCCCTTCTGATAAAATTGAAAATTGTGCCTCACTGGATGCTGTTTTACAGTGACCCCACTAGGAAATGAGGAAGAGCCCGTCTTGGGCTGAAAACATATGCTACAGGAGGTAAAACAACTCATAGCCATCAGAATCCGTCCCTGAGTCACACACCCTGCTCCAGATAGAGGGACCAGGAACAAAATATTGCAGATAGCTCACTTTTTCTCTGCAGTATTCTGAGCCAGCAGCTGGCAGCACCTAGCAGGGGCTCAACTGATAAACTGTGTCAAAGTCAAATCATTTGTTAGCTCCAAAGGGAGGAGAACAAGCTGAAAGATGGACTCAGGAAGTAGATTTATCTGGTGCAACACATTAACTAGTATAAATACCAGTGGAAAAAGTAAACACATTTACCCAGCAAGAAAGGACTAATCACAAGTACCTCACTGCTTAACTCAGTGTTCTCCCCAAAGCTTTTCACTCATCAGACAAGTGACACCAATTCGTCTTGATGTTCTACTCAGAATATATTTAAACAAATCAAAGGTTTATCTCCTTATTGACCTCTATTTCATTAACATCTAGTTTACACTAATATAAAAAGGTTCTGCCAGACTAAAGTTTTCTCCAGTGATAATGTCCCTCTGTTCCTTAGGAGAGAAGTTTTTCCAAAATACCATTAGAAATAAAAACACAGTGTTTTTCTATTCTTCAAGTTGTGATGCATGTTAAACATACACATTCATTCATATAACTTTAGACATTCTTTGAAACATTTTTCATTTCAGAAGCCCCAACCAGCAAAGACCAGCACGACGGTCAATACATGATATTGGGTTATTGAAGCACATGCTTTGCTAAAGAGTTGCTGGAAGATGGTAACCGTGCCAGGCATGGCCAGGACACCTGGCTTCCAGGCCGGGCTGTGCCTCCAGGCTCCATTTCCTCGTGTGCGCCACTTTTTTGCTCATGCTTTACCAATGAACACATGCACTGAGTGAGGACCCGTCTCTGCAGTCTGCTACCTACTGGCCTGCGAGCAATCCCAGGCATCTTTGAGCACCCAACACGCAGCACAGTGCCTGGAGTGTGTTGGATGGTTGACTAATGTGCGCTGCATGAACGGATTAAAAAATGGCTCTCGGGTCCCACCTGTGAATGAGGCATTGCCACAGGCTCTGGAGATATTTTCTCTTTTTCTAGAGAAGGTATATACTGCTGCTCAGTCCTTGTTCATGAAACTTTAAAAAATGTTTCTGGATAGAAGCCACAGGCATAGAAATGTGCATATTTATGGGAGAAGGGAGGGACCTACCTCTGACAACAGAGCTTGAAAATAACTTCACCGGCTAAAAACAAATGTAACAGTTTCCCAGGCCTAAATGATTTACGGCATCCTTGTGGGGTCTGCTTTGGTGCACTCATACAGCACTGGACCTCTCCCTAAAATCTTCCCCTGCCGGGTCTTTGGGCCTTCCTCCCCTTCACAGCCATTCCACCCCATGGTAATTAGGTTTAACAAGAGCAATTAACAAAACAAACTCCTTGCTGCTTAGTGGGCTGATAATTCTGATTGCAAAATTGTTTTAGGATGTGCAAGCAGTTTAAAACAAAGATTAATAAGTTATGCAGCCATTTTGCATATAATCCATTGTGTGTAGGAAACACGCTTCCACGTCTTAAACATGCAGTCTAAAATTACCATTACATTTCAACTATAGTTTACTAAGCATTATGCCTTCTTCAAATAATTCAGACCTAAAGAATCTAATTAGGATTATTTTTTCCAGTGTTACAGAGTTTTAAATGCTTCTGAGACAAAGGCCTCGTTTTTTCCTACTAGTAAGTAAATAGCCCTTCTCTGTGTGTGGTTTTTTAAAATTAATTAATTTATTTTTGGCTGTGTTGGGTCTTTGCTGTGCGTGGACTTAAGCTGCAGAGAGCAGGGACTACTCTTCGTTGAGGTGCGCGGGCTTCTCATTGCGGTGGCTTCTCCTGTTGCGGAGCACGGGCTCTAGGCGCACGGGCTTCAGTAGTTGTGGCACGCAGGCTCAGTAGTTGTGGCTCGCAGGCTTTAGAGTGCAGGCTCAGTAGCTGCGGCGCACGGGCTTAGTTGCTCTGTGGCATGTGGGATCTTCCCGGACCAGGGCTTGAACCCGTGTCCCCTGCATTGGCAGGCGGATTCTTAACCACTGCGCCACCAGGGAAGTCCCATCTTATGTGTTTTTTAAAAGGAAGATTGATGTAAACATAATCAACACCATCCAATTTCCTGAATGCTTCTACACAAAATACTTGTGTGCCATCTTAATTTAAAAGGGATCAGTGAGGGGTAGACTATTTCAAGTTGTGGTTATGATTTTGCCTTTGACCTAGTCACCCAAGCTAGGTCCACTAAACAGCGCTATCACCTAGAACCTTTCATTCCTTTACAACTCAACCTCACCATGTCCTGTCAATATTACTTCCAAATTACACAAAATACTACGATTTCTAATTTTTTTGTCACTATCGTTGTAAAATCTTTTCTCTGTACACCAAAAATGTGGCACAATTCCAATGTTTTGCTTATTAGTCAATACTAGTGTCACATAAGATTTCAAGCATACATTTGGAGTTCTATATACCTTAATTTGATTTTACCTGTAGTGATTTTTATCATAGTCTTATACCAGCTCCCTTGACTTTTGGAATAGGAGCATGGCGATGAAGGAAAAAGAAGCTTTCTGCAACTACACCTGAAAAGGGAAAGCCTACACTTGTTTAAAAGTATAGTCTTCTTTCCACTGGAAGTCTGCATGAGCATCTGACAGTAATAGAATTCTCAGTGTGTTAAAATGGGGATAATCCTACAGGAAAACAAACACAATAGCCTCTGAGGGCCAAGGAAGAGACTTATCAGAACAAGGGACATTTAATAGTTAATATAAAGCTTTGTAAAGCTTTTTTTTATCTCTTGGATTTCCCAAGAAGTAATTGTTGCTAAGTATTATGTTTTTATTCTGAAAGAAACAGCTCACTGGAAATAAAAATTCAATTGCCTCAAAATATACAGAATTGGTGAAGAGCTAGAGCTAAAAGAATGGCTAGAATATTACACTTTAGCTTCTAGAAATCTAATTTAGTGTAGGAAGTGACGATTTTTTGAAAATTAGTTTGCTTGAGAAAGGAAGCCACTGAAGGATTCCTCTAAATAGTAAATTGTTCTTGCTTTAAAAATATGGCTCAATTTATAAAAATTTTTTTAATAAAAATTTTGCAAATGAGATCTGTTGATATAGTAAGAGATACTGATAATTCAAACCAAGTTCTGTTATGATGGTCAAAATTACTCTTTTTTTCCAATTTAGTTGCTAGTCAATACAGCTGATGTTTCTTATTCAATGCAACAGATTTTTTTCTATCAATTTTTAAAAATTGACATATGGTTGATTTACAATATTATATAAGTGTTAGGTGTGCAACATAGTGATTCACAATTTTTAAAGGTTATACTCCATTTATAGTTATTATAAAATATTGGTTATATTCCCTGTGCTGCACAATATATCCTTATAGCCTATTTATTTTATACATAGTAGTCTGTTCCCCTTAACCTCCTACCTCTATCTTGCGCCTCCCCAATTTTTAAAAATTATATAAAGAGTTAAACCAGAGACTCACAAAAAACAATAAATACTAACCTTAAACGTTGTATTTGAGAATGTATCAATGAATGTCAATTTTACTGTCTTTGATGCAGGGCCAAGGCCTCTGTCTGAGAATGAACCTCTTCCCTCTGAAGTCCCCAGTGCCTTTCCTGCATAAACCCTCTCATACTTCAATGCCTTTCAGTCCAAGAAACCTGAGGGCAAAAATCCTCCTAGATTTATCCCCCCTCCCCAATATTTTATAATTGTTTCACCCACATCTATTTCAATTATAGGAATTTTTTCAACTAGTATTTATCAAGTATTTCCAAAGATTTCGACTTGGTTTTAATGCAACCAAGTCTTAATACCTATATGTCATTGGTTTATATAATATTTAATTAAATTACATAATTACAACTAGCATCATCAAGTTTAGGAACACATACAAGCATCTCTTGGTAAGCATACAAATCAGAAGATACAAAGCAGAAATGCTCAAGGAATGTTAGAGAGGAGCTGATGAGAGAAGCATGAGAGTAAAAAGTGTGTTTAAAGAGGGCACAGAGAATATAAGAACACCCAGCAAGTTATTTAGTGAGATGAGTTAATAGCATTTCTAGGTGATCAGCCAATAACTGAATTCTTCTAAATCACCGCACTTGGGATAATAAATTGTTTTGAAACAGCTGATACTGTAAAGTATAACCAAGAAGAGGCTGCGATTTAAAAACATTATTCATTTTTTTCTTATTGTCCACATTTCTTCTGAACTATGAAAAATAATTTTTTAATAATTAGTAAACTGAAATATTGACTCCATAAAATAAACATTCTGATCTAAAAGGTAAAAGGATATTTATTATATAATACAAAACTATAAAACCTATGCTTAGTTAAGAGAGTATCATACAAAAATATGTCCTTTTTTCATAGGTAGAGGTAGAGTTATGGGATGCCTTCATTGAATTTAACAACAAATCATTACTAGCAGAACTCAAAGCAGAAGCAAGATGTTTTTTAAGGTTCTATTTGAGAATTGAATCAACAGTGATACTGAAAAAGGAAGTATTCAGAAATTTTAAAAAACTTACACTTAAAAATAAATTACCGGGCTTCCCTGGTGGCGCTGGCGCAGTGGTTGGGAATCCGCCTGCCGATGCAGGGGACACGGGTTCGTGCCCCGGTCCGGGAAGATCCCACATGCCGCGGAGCGGCTGGGCCCGTGAGCCGTGGCCGCTGAGCCTGTGCGTCCGGAGCCTGTGCTCCGCAACGGGAGAGGCCACAGCAGTGAGAGGCCCGCGTACCACATTAAAAATAAAAAATTACCCATTTATTTTAATACACAAGGAATCAGAACTCATGGTTAAATTTTAAAAAGAAATGAATATTTTATACAATATCACAGCAGCTTTATTGCATTTGCTTTTGATAGATGTGGCCATGAGATTATCTGCTGTGCCCCGTTCGTAAATCTTCAACAAAAGGCTTTATACCCGAGATAGTTTAAGTGGGTTTATTATTCCTTGCTACCAAGTGAACCGTAACAAAACAATTATTGTTAACCATTATGGTGTAGATTATTGAGTTTATCCAAGTATCATTTTTTAAAATAACATCCTATTGTAAATAGTCTTATAACCCACTTTTTTTCACCTATTACTGCAAACATCTGTCCATGTCTGCATCATTTTAAATTCCTATAAAGTATTCCAAAGTGCATATATCATACTATACTTTATTAATCATCAAACTTACATCACTAATATATTTTTAAACTATTATACAGAATGCTGTTGGCAATTAGTAATTTGAGTCTGCAGTTTAGGGGCATTCGGTCCATGAAAAGTTACAATCCCTAGAGATCTTATCTAACTTTTTAATTTCATAGGGGAAAAAAGCTGACACAGACAGAGAGGGTAATTTTCTTTTGGTCTAGTTACTGGTATAAGGCCTATAGTATCTTTATTTTATTTTTTGGTGGTATGCGGGCCTCTCACTGTTGTGGCCTCTCCCTTTGCGGAGCACAGGCTCCGGACGCGCGGGCTCAGCAGCCATGGCTCACGGGCCCAGCTGCTCCGCGGCATGTGGGATCTTCCCGGACCGGGGCACGAACCCGCGTCCCCTGCATCGGCAGGCGGACTCTCAACCACTGCGCCACCAGGGAAGCCCAGGCCTATAGTATCTTATCTGCCAGCCCCCAATCCAAAAAGCTCTGAAAATTGAAAGTTGTTTCACTTTTTTATTCCTACCACCGTGCATCCACTCTCATCACCAGGATACTACAATGGTCTTCGAATTGCTTTCTCCATTTCCAGTTCCACCAGGATTTCATCAACATCACCTGCTACTGGAATTATCGCTCTGAATCACAGCCTGCCCATGGCCCTTCCGTCCCCCAAACCCTTGCATGGCCCCCACCTCTGGTGACCCAAGAGAGCCTGTTGTCTTTGCCTCAATTAGTGAAATGTCATGCTGTTTTCTGCTGCAGAAACACTAATGTTTGAATAAGAACACCTCACTGGGTGGATATGCATCAATATTACCACCCTAAATTCTCAGAAGTTCCAAAGTCTAAGTCACACCTGGCCCTGAGGGATGCAGACAAAGGAGTAGGACCTGCATCAGGGTCAATTCAAGAGCCAGGTCACGTTTCTCAATTGGTCACTGGGGCTGCGACTCCGTATACAATGACTGACGGTGGCCTAACAAAGATACTGGTTGAGGGACTTCCCTGGTGGTGCAGTGGTTAAGAATCCTCCCGCTAATGCAGGGGACACGGGTTTGATCACTGATCCGGGAAGATACCACATCCCGCGGGGCAACCAAGTCCGTGAGCCACAACTACTGAGCCTGCGCTCTAGGACCTGAGCCACAACTACTGAGCCCGTGTGCCTAGAGCCCGTGCTCCGCAACAAGAGAAGCCACCGCAATGAGAAGACCGCGCACCGCAACGAAGAGCAGGCCCCTCTCGCCACAACTAGAGAAAGTCCGTGCGCGGCAACCAAGACCCAACACAGCCAAAAAAAAAAAAAAATTAAAAATTTAAAATTAAATAAAAAACAAAGATACTGGTTGAAATGAGTTACAAAGTTTTAATCTCTTCTCTTCTTATACAAACTTAAAAGTCACAAATAATTTTTAAATAATAGTAAGAAACCTAGCCACACGTTATCTTGGCAGAACAATAAATGAAAATAGTAGTTCCTTAATAGTGTTCAGCTGATTTGAAGACAGGGACAATAAATAAAATGGCCTCGTCAATTTTTTAGACTGAAGAAGATCATATGCTAGGCTATAATACTGCCCTTAATATATGCAATACAAAGGATACTGAGAGATACGGTGGATTTAGAATGGCACACAGACGCACGAATTCACTGACCACTGGGATTCTACATGCCTACTCCTGGTTGCCTCATGGTGAAGAGAACAGCCAGCAGCCCGCTCTCCTCCCTTCCTCTACGCCCTTGTGCCATCCCTGCTTCCCCTTCCCCAGCCCACTGGAGTCAAATCTGCACACAACACAAGCCCAGTCTTGCGGGGAAGCTCAAAGGCCCGCTGGCATAAGGTTCCCTTCAAAGCATACCCTGCAAGTCTGTCTGGGATGAGAGTATTGAAACCATCCCCTTTCCAGGGAAGAGCTAAATCTGCCCCACCATGTTTCTGCTCTCGTTTTACTCAGGGCTTATGACATAAATGGTTAGAAGTTTGTCCCGAGGCTCCCCGGAGCAGACGGCACTGCAGACGGCAGGAGAAGCTGCACACACATCTGGGCAGAGGCTTCCAAATAGGACACACTGAAATCTGGTTATCCGGTCTTGAGTTTCATTAGAACTGGGTTACAGAGAAAAGACTCACTGTGGGACTAATTGTGGGAAAGAAGAGGGAATTGCTCCATCTCTCTGCTTCCCCCCGGCTCTCCCCCTCTGCACTGGACCAATACTCAAACTCTACAACAGAGAAGAGGAGGGCTGGGCGTGGAGCATATGAAATACCTTAGTTGCAGACAAGGCACTCCCAATTGTGTGCTATACTTTAGAGAGGGCAGAGGAGGTCACAATTCCCAGAGCCGCCTCCTTTATAATCTGCAATTCTGCTTAAGACTTACATATTACTCCTCCAAATATGCCTGCATTATTCTGCTTCCTTTTAGACTATGAATTTACTCCTCACTTTTCTCCCCTTTTCCTGCCCCCAAAGAAATAACTAAGAAGAATGAAGGCGAGCCTTTCATCACACAGTAGGTAAAGAAGATGGATGTCTATGACTTGGTGTGGACATAGATGCAAAAGCCCAGGCAAGGGCATCAGTGAATGGAACACACTGACATCAGGTCATTATAATATGCCCCACAAAAGCCTTCCCTCAGTGGTCCTCAAACTTTTCTGCATATTAGAATGGCCTGGGGAACAATAAAAAAAATCTGATGGCCAGGTCGCACCTCACACCGATTAAGTCAGAATACTGGCATGGGAGCCAGCAAGCGAGGTTTTAAAGATCTTCAGGTGATTCCAACGTGCTGCCAAGTCTGGGAAGCAAATGATTTACTTAATTAGATGCCCACCTTTTAGATTAAATCTGCACTTGAAATACTGTCTTCCCCCATCGTCCCCTGGCTAAGGAAATGTACCATGGCTGTGGAACATTCACAGGAATGGCATCTGAATATATGGCTTGGGTTGATCACCAGGTAACAGGCAATCTGCTTCTGAGATTAGCAAAGAATTGGGGCAGCAAGGCCAAGGACCACAGGGGTCCCTTAGGCTGGCTAGGGTCTGTGGCCGTAGGTTGTGTCCCTAATTCCAGTTACGGAGGAGTATTGTGCCTGGAAAAGGAAACCACCACCAAGAGTGTGGATGAGTAAATGCCAATGCAATACCCAACACCAGAAAATCAACTCAGAATTCTACATTCTACTGAAAATGGGTCAGTACTGTCATCTTTGTGTATCAATTTTTTGTTGGCCTTTATGTTATTGCTCTTCCCAAACTGGATTCTGATCACAGTCTGAATTAAAAGATGAATGGATGGTCATGGCAAGATGCATTCTTAATGTAGATGGTTTGAACCTATCGATGTAAGTCATGATTGTTCAAAGAAACAGCCTGGAAGATTGTTCCAACAAGAGGAAGATTGTTCCTCTTCTTCCTTTCATCATATCACTGGATGAAAAAAGGAGGATACAAAACTGTACTATGATATGATTCCATTCGTATTCCTTTTTACAGCTACTAAAAAAGTCCTATCTTTTATGTAAAATAAAAACATCTAAAACAATTAGAAGGGTATTTATGAAAGTTGATTCCCAGTTCTACTCCTCTAATTAGTCTTAATGAAGTCAGCAGTGTTGCCATAAATTACAATTAACTATAATCCCCATCTGACACGCACCCGCTGGTCCATATGTTGGGCCTCTTAGTAGACCAAATGTAACAGCCTTTGAAAATTTATGTAGCTAAGAAACTTGCAACAGACACAAAATGACAGCCACCTAGGGAACCTGAAAAGATAATCGTTAAAAGCAAATTGAGGGGGAGTTGGAGGGAGGGGAGAAGAATTGCATTAATTCTATTTTCCAATTTTTCTCCTTCAAGCATAAGTTAATCCAATCACAGCTCATAAATAGCTTAGAAAAAATTTTTAAGGTGAAAAAAAACATACACGGGGCATTGGAAGCCAATTCCTTATTCCCATCGTCCTCACTAAGGCAACCCCTTCCACTGAAGTCAGGCAACTAGTTAAGAGTGTAGCTCACAAGAGTGTATTTTTTATCCAGCAGAAATATTTAGCTTGGCTGTCTGCCAGAGAATGCGGGAAGAACGGACTGAATTAGGGGATTTACCTTCCACGTGTTTGGCACGTGTCATTTGGAGTATCTGAGAAGCTGGTCTCTCTTTCTCCATGGCATTCGAGCAGTGGAGAGGGCTGCCAAACCATCGGAAGAGTAGTGTCGCTGCTAAGTAGGAAGATACAGCGTGATCTGAATTTATAAGTGGGGCATTTTACTCAGCTTCCAGTTTGCTTTTTTTCCATGACTGATACAATAATAAAAGGTTAGTCTAGCTATCTATCACCATTGTAAGAAGAAACGTGTAATATTTTCCCTAAATTCTAAAGATGCTTCCATTTCTTCCCTCTTAACACCACTCTGGAGTTGTGTGAGTCTATAAACAAGTTTTGATAACTGTGATTTCAGAAAAAAGCTCTGCATCACAAGGCAGTTTTAACACCTTCATCTATGCATTCTGAGGAACTGTTACTTATTTGTTAAACATAGACGTCATTGGGAGTTATATACAATCAAGTCCCTGACTTAAGTTTTTCAATTGGTCTGATCCTGTGCTAAGCAACTCTACACTTAGTAGACTCTGTCAGAAGTGAATCTACTGTCATCTCCCTCATTTTATGAGAAAGGCTAGATGATCGGCTAGCGGAGTAAGAGGCGGTACCTTTACACCCACATCCCTGTGTGTGCTTTTGGCAACCTCGTGCCACCAGCCCATTTGGCACAAAGATCAGTGAGTGACAGGAAGTCCCTTTCAGTTGAGGAAGGCTCTGTCTATGCTGACATAACAGTGGCCAAAGGCGGGGGACATCCCACAGCCGCCAAATAGAGAACGTTCATCAACACCAATTCCTAAAGAACTTGTTCATTCTCGGAAAACAAACAAAGAGAGGAAAACGTTCATCTCTTTGAGTAAAGAAAATGCCTGTTTGCCTTCTCTTTGCAGGAGGTGCCCATCAGGCTGTCATCGTATCTAGAGTTGGAAAGATTACCCCGAGACTGCACCACATCTCCAGACAAGGCAGGGTTCTATCTCTTGGCCCAAACCCCCAGCTCAATACAGCCTGTTAAATAACAATGTTCAATTGTATGACTATGGATGGGGAGGGGAAATTTAACCAGGCTTTTAAAAAGTGAATGAAGTGGGAGAGGTTTCTAGAGATACAAATTTAACATGAATGTTTTATGAGATACAGTTTATGTGAAAAGGAAGGGAGAAGATATATTGCACATATACATAGGGAAGGCTACACAAGAGGCTGAAAAGAGTCATTTCATTACCTCTGGGGAGGAGAACTGGGTGGCTAGTCATGTGCGTAGAGTTTTCATTGTATACCTTTGGCATCTTTTGAATTCTGAACCGTGTGTATTTACCCATGCAGAATAAATCAAATATAATTTATATATATGTACATTATATATATATTTATTGCTTCCAATTTAAAAAATAATGTTGCTGAAGATATGCTAAATCTTGATTCAGGGCAATTTGACAAACTTATCATACATTTTTAAAACTCTGGTAAATATATAAAACAACTTGGTGATTTAATCACTTAAGTGTATAATTCAGTGGCATTGATTATATTCACACAATTGTACAACAACCACCGCTATCTATTTCCAACAATTTTCGTCACCTGAAACAGAGACTCTATATCTATTAGACAATAACTCCTCATTCCCCACCTGCCCCCCCAACTCTTCCCCTTCCCAGGTAACCTCTATTCTACCTTCTGTCTCTATGAATTTGCATATTCCAATTTCCCATATAAGTGAAAACATACAGTATTTGCCTTTCTGTGTCTAGCTTATTTCACTTACCATAAGGTTTTCAGGGTTTATCCACATGTAGTGTGTGTCAGAACTTCATTCATGTTCATGGCTGACTAATATTCCATTTTGTTTTTCTGTCTGTATATACCACTTCTATAGGCCATTTTGTTTGCTCATCTGATGATGGCCACATTATTTCCCTCTTTGGGCTATTGAGAACAATGCTGCTATGAACATCAATATACAAATATCTGAGTCCCTGTTTTCAATTCTTTTGGGTATATCTAGGAGTAGAAATGTTCTGTCATATGGTAATTCTGTTTAGCTTTTTGAGGAAGCAAACTCACATACATTTTAATACAGAAATGATAATTGTAGGAATTTATTCTAGGGAAGTAATTGTAGGTTTTCCCAGATAATTACCTACCAGGTTACTGAACATAAGCACTGTTTATAAAATTGAAAAATTAGAAGCAATCCAAACGATCAAGTGATATAGGATAGATTAAACGTATTACTTATACAAGCAAAGTCCATGAGGTTGTTTGGGGTAGTGGTTAAGAGAAGTGGCTCTGAGGTCATCCTGCCTGTGTTAAGATCTTGTCTCCACTGTCTACATGCTGTCTGACTTTAGGCAAGGTAATTACCTTTTCTACTTCTCATATTCTTCATAAGCAAAATGGAAATAATAATTGTACTATTTTCATTGAGAGGTTGTAAAGACTAACCCAGTTAATATATACGTGGAACACTCATGTATAAAAGAGCCTGGCACATAGGATGTGCTTAATAAATGTCCATATGTATGGTTAGAATACTTTACAATAAGCATGCCCTAATTTTATAATAAATAATTGTTGCAGGATATGTGTAAAAAGGGAGAAAATACTTGGATTTATAGCTGACATTACTATAATGATTTTGGGTGGAAATCTGCATATATATCCAAAAAATTGGAAATAGATACACAAAGTATTAATAATTAATTATAACTAAGTGGTGGAAATACAATTCATTTTTTTCCTGCATTTTTTCAAGATTTTTCAAATCTTTAAGAATGAATATTACTTTGATAATCAGAAAAAAAAGTTAAAAATATTGGATAGAGGAGCTGTTTTTTGAATACCCATCACATTTTTAATTTGGATTCCTAAAATTAAACAGTTTGATGTCCTAGTTTCAGAAATTCTAGATCCTAAAACCCACTTTGAAGGAAGAATCACGAAGCAGAAAATTCTCCTTTACATAACTGCCTACGATTAAAATTTTATTTAAAAAGCTGGTAATCATCTTTGACGGTAAAGTTTTAAGACTGACTCGACCAAGCCCCCCTCCTTCAGCTCCCACCCGCCTTTTGACATGATCAGCTAGCTCTTGTTCGCAGCGTGATGAATTAAATGTATGACAGATATGACAGGTGAGGAGTGCATGGAGGGGCTTAACCAGCAGGGATAAGATAAAGCCCCCATTTAAGAACAAAGCCCCCACCAAAGCTTGCCTGCTAATGACCACAAACAGAATCTCTTCATTCGCCCCCTTTGGAAGGAACAGGCGGAAACCACAACCAACGTGTGGTTTAGGCAGGGAGGCTGTTTCTCCAAGGGTCTCTCAACCAACTAATTGAAAATCCTTGATTTTCTGTTAAACATGTCTGCAAGACACGCCCCCTTCCACGGACGTGAGTGAGGCGGCCTTTCAATGCTGTCGTAATACAAAAGACTTAAATTTACAGCTGGACTAAGTGGAATTACTGTATATAAACCATAATATCTATCTGCAGCTAAGATCCAGCTAAGCCCCAGAGAGACAAGGCCAGCAGGGCAAATACAAGGAATTTTGGAAGTCAATCCATTAGGATTACCAGGCAGCCCCCGATTTTGGAAGTCATAGGCTCAATCTATGGAAGCAATGAAGTCTCAATCTTCTTCTACCCTTACCTCGTATCTGAAGGCCTATTGACCCAGTTTTTATTTAAAATAAACTGATAAACTACATATGACATTGTAATCATTTTCTACAATACATAGTGACATGATATTACTGGGCAGGCAGCCTAGTCACATATGAACTTTTGTGCAGTAATTAAAAACAGATTTGGAAAACTATTTGCACAGCAGAAGTGTAGCCCTCTTCATATATAATTACAATAACCTGAACATCACCAGTGAGGCATGATACTAACGATACACATAGGAAATGAACTGTTGGTTACCATCTCCTCCTTCAAGACTTTTGGCCACTGTTCATTTCAGCTTATTAACAACACAGGGCATTGTAAAAGAAGCTGAGTTACAGGATGCGCTCTGAAAATGTACTGTCTTCTAGGGTCTAGCTCTTGTGGATTGATTTGTGTAGGGGCAGGTCTAAACACAGTAGATACTCAAGAAATAGTTGTTGAATAAATAATAGACAAGATGGACAGAAAACTTTAAAGCCACAGACATCCTCCAGGCACTGTGGAGATGAGAATAAATTTTATGGGTGTCCTGGACCATCCCTGCAGTCTGTGCAAGGTTTGTCACATTAACACAGCGTTGGCCGGCTGAAGTCCTACTGAGGACCAGGTAGGCCAATAGCAAGAAGCATTAGCTCTCTTCCACAGGTGAGGAAACACTGACTCAATTAAGCAACTGTCCCAAGTTCAAACAGCAATTCAGAGACCGGGCTGAGTGAGAGCCCACTGGAATCTGTGAGGCACCAAGGGCTAGTTCCCTCTGCTGTCCCTCTCACCCGACCCCAGCGGAAATTTCCCTGATCAACGCTAGCTTTAATTCTGCATCGGTGAGAACTCAGGCTAAATGTGCATTCTTTCCTTCTCACTAAGGAGAACCAGCTCTGGGAATATCTGAAACATCAGGACCCAACTTAAGCTTCCACTGCCAGGAAAACTAGAGAGAATCTTCCTGCTCATAGAGGTCAGGATAAATGGACGCTGCTTTGCCTGCTCTCAGAAGACAAGCCCTCAAGTACTGCTTCCTTTCTCCAGTTTCACTCAGGAGTAGAATTATTCAGATGTTCCTTAAAATATCAGATTCAAGTCACTTGGCAAATACTCTTCAAGTCTCTGGACTTGGACCCATCGCAAAAAACAACCACCTGTGTGTTTTAACAGTCTGGCAGCTTCCCTGCCAGCTGAGCCCCTCACCAAGAACCCGGGAGAGCAATCGATCGCTGTGGGAGCCCTGCGAACAGATCTGGATTGTGTCTGTCTACGGCTCAACACCCAGAGAGGACATTTTGCAGAAGAGCCAAACAGACATGGAGGCAAACTCTAGGGGACAAAGGACAACACTTAACTTTCACCACCTGGGCTAGCCTTGCAGAAGAAATGGTCACACTCAGTTATTGTCTTTTCCTCCTAGACAACTACTGTTTAATCCTACCTCCAGCTGATAGTAACTGGTGGAAGACACAATGCTATTTTTAGACAGGACAGTGAATTCTCCCTTTCATCTATGAGAAATGTACATCCTCGTGCATTTGGGTCCCTCCCAGATGCTGGATTTGGGGTAAAATTTTAATACAAGGGCGTTATTACAAAGTGAGTGAGCTTAGAATTCTCTCAAACAGTTTAAAATCCAAAGCCATACCCTCTATACTGAACTCTTTTCAAATGTGAAAGTCAACAGAGTATAGGCTAAATCCCTACAAGCCACACTCTTGACACAATAATGAAAGATCATTTATTTTAAACCAACATGACAACAAAAGCTTCTTGACATATTTCTGTCTTCTACCATTCTCAACCACTATCCTCACTCCATCTTTTTAATTTCAGGCTAACAAATGACTTGATCAAGAACTTGATTCAACACGTAGTACACTTAAAATGGAATTTCCAGAGTTGACAAAAAAATATTTTAGGGATTGATCATAAGGCCACTCTTTCATATCTTTTTCTGTTTTTTAGAAATTATTTTTCAAGGAACCAGGAATTACTAAATTGATATCTTTATGCAATAAGTAATGCTTTAGAGAAAAAATGTATCACACAGAGCAGGCAGTCAAACCTGATTCTTAAATACCTGAAAATGAGGAGAAAACTCATGCCAGCCGCAATTAATGTTCTTGTTTTAAGAAGTGACTGCTCATTTTTCAGAGGTGGGGTTGCGGGACATTTATAGGCAGAATATAGATTAAGATCAGGTAAACTCTACCAACTTTAGATCATTCTAGTTGGTGCCAAGACTACCTGCTCTGTAACCAAGAGGTGAAATCCTTGGTGTACAAGG
The DNA here is from genome assembly GCF_026419965.1 of Kogia breviceps. Taxonomy (NCBI): domain Eukaryota; kingdom Metazoa; phylum Chordata; class Mammalia; order Artiodactyla; family Physeteridae; genus Kogia; species Kogia breviceps. The sequence goes on along the minus strand of NC_081322.1, from coordinate 38,220,396 downwards.
CAGCTTTGGAAAATGCAAGCATGTTATTTCCCCTGGTAATTTTTTTTGCCATTTGAAGAATGATCTGGAAAGGAGGTGTTGAGTTAGTTTACATTAACCTCAGCCTGACCTGGAGGTAGAGGTTTTAGGAGTTGAGCAAGGGCCACAGTCAGGAAAACAGCACAAGGAAAGGGCTGCATTTGCCGGGACCCAAGAATCACCCTGCCATTCTTATTGTGGACGGACGGCATCCTCTTCGCCCTTTGGGTGGGAGGGAATCCATCCATCTTCATTAGGTTTTGGGGGGGGGCGGTGCGTGGAAGGAGGAGGCCTGCCATTTCCTTTGACTTTGAAAAACAGAAGCCAGTAGTGATTATTCATTTCCACCCAGTGCCCCCCACCAAACCCTCATAGGCAACTGGGGAAGAATCAACATGGCGCAACACATTAGCAGCCCTCCTATTAACCACAGCAAGCCACAACTTAGTCAAAACCCATAATTAGAAAAGATATGTGTGTTGCAGGTGGGGAGGTGTAAACGGTTTTGAAAGCTCTTCCTAACTTTTTCTATCAGGAATAACTTCTGTTAGAGCAAGTCCATATAAAAGTTAGTCCACTCTTAGAAATGGCCAGATTTGGCCAACGTTTTTTGTACATATCACATTACAAAAACATGGTTGAGATTCTGCTTTTTTGTACTCCCAACAGCAACTGTGCTGGCAGTAGTATCTGGAGGACTGGAAATGCATCTCAAACTGTTCAGCAGTATAAATCTGTGGAAAAATCAGTTTCAAGATATGAACTTTTGTGCTACAGAGTAACCTCATGAAAGATGGGGTAATACATTTTCCTTCCGAATGAAAAGAAAAACAGATTGAAAATGAATGCCATAGGACAAAAAGACCTAGAGAATTACTCTTGATACTGCTTAGATCTTAAGAATAAAAAGAAACACTGTGCATTACAGAGATTTGTCCCAATAGATGGAGCAAAAACATATTTTTAAGATTCTATAGCTAGCTCTAAATCTGAAATGATCAAGAACAGCTTTATAAATAGCCTGAGAACAAGATATGTAGACAGTGGAGCCAGGAGTTTTATTTTTTCTTTTAAATTGTAATATGTATGTCCCACTTGCTTTCCAACACTGATGAATGTATTTACAACTTCACCAATAGTCGTTTTTCCCTCACCCTTGCCTATACTGGCATTTTTCAGCTATCATCTTTGCCAATCCGATAAGCAAAATGATATGGGATGGTTAGTGGTAGGTACATCAGGATAGATCCCCTCCTGACTATAGCTTGAAACTGTGCTTTAAAGCCTGTCCACTTCCCTTCTTCTTTGACAGGTCTATATTCTAAGTCCATTCTCTAAAAAGTAGAAACTGATCATGGATGGGCCAGGGCTGAATTTGCCTGTTAGACATCATTAAGGTCTCCCAATGCCTCTGAAATGTACTAAGACCTCTGCCCCTAATTAGCTGAACGCTTCAAGCCCATCAGTCAATGTCGCTGAGCCTCAATTTCCTTATTAAGACCCTCAACTCAAAGAAGAAATAGTGTGTCTTTATACCACAGTGCTTGTTGCTAGAGATGACTGAGATGAAGTGGAGGAACTCAGAATCTAACTGCATAATGGACAATAGATTTGAAATAACACTGAGCTGAGGGACACAATTATCATACCCAAGGCAGATGAATTCAGACATCTGGCTGGGGCGATAACTCTTGAGTCAGGTGCTGAAGGATAAGGTGGATATGAATTGCTGGAAGGCAATTAGTCCAGGTTAGTTGAACCAGTTACCTGTTCTGGCTAAATCTCAGGATGCTGGCTGAAAACCAAAAAAAGGAATTGGGGCGGTGGGGAGAGAGGGGCAGTCCTAGCATTGAGTCTGGGGTTCTTCTTGCTTCTCGTGACCGCGTCTAGATCATTTCTCCCCACTCCCAATCCCTTCTGTTGAAGGACATGACATGCATATGCCACACCTCTGCTCGCTGCCATTATCCACAGACCCCCTCGGCCTATCCCCCTCTTACTGGCTTTCACACCTGGCTCCCTATCTTCCTTGCTAGTTACTTCTTGTTACTTCCGACATCACCTGATCTTTTCTCACCTTCATTCCTACCCCAGCCACCCATTCCCAGTCCTCTTAATGGCATCACATCATGAATAAACAAGAAGCATCCTTCCTCCAAGCGTCTGTCTCAATCTCCTCCTCTCCGGTCTTCCCAGCACATTGACTTTACTATCCTGACCACAAAAATTTCTCAAATCACATCAGATCTTTTAGCCCAATGATGAGATGCCCTACTTTTTCACTCTCTGATATTTACCTCCTGTTCTGACTTCCCTTATCACCCAACCTTGAGTCTATGATCTGGCCTCCCTTGCATAGCATTTTCAATTATATAGTTCCACTTCTGTCATACTTACCCGTTCCCAAGAGAGTTGTCTGTGTCTTCAGACTCTACTTTCTTTCATCGCAATTTCTCCCCAATCCACTGCAATCAAGTTTTCACTCCCACAATTGCACTTGAAGTCACATGTTCACCAATGGCTTCCATCTTGCCAAATGAGTGGGCAATTCTCTGTTCTCATCCTGTTTATCTATGAGCATCACTTGACACAGTGGTACATTCCTTCTTGAGGAAATTCTTCATTTGACTTCTAAGCACTACACCCTCCTGTTTTCTTCACTAGCCGCTGCTTCTAGTCTTCTTCATTGGATTCTCATCTTCCTCCTTTAAGAGGTGGCGTGAACTAGGGTTCAGCTGCAGCATCTAATGCTTGGATTTAAATAACCATCTATATGCTGACAACTCCCAATTTTAGATCTCTAGCCGGGAACACTGCACTGAGCACCAGACTTCTGTAACCAGCAACCTACTTGACATCTTTACTTGGATGTTTTATGGACGTCTCCTTCTTAACAAACCAAAATAGAATAGATTTTCCCCTCCCCAAATCACTCTTCTCCCTATCTTCCAATCTCAGTGAGTGGAACCTCCATCCACCAAGATCAAACTTAGGAATCATCAATCATTTATGCTTCCCTATTTCTATCCCCTCCCTCCACATCCAGTCCATCAGCCTGTCTCACTAGCTCTACCTTCCAAATATATCCCAAATCCTCCAACCACATCTCACCACCTCCAGCAGTACTATCCTAGCCCCAGACACTATCATCTCTTGCCTGGACTGTTGAAAGAGTCTACTAGATGGTCTTCTCCCCATCTTGTCCTCCACCATCCATTCTTTACCCAACATTCAGAGAGCTCGTAAAGCATAAATCAGATCATGTCATTCTAATGATAAAACTGGCCAAGGGCTTTCCATCATCCTCAGAATGAAATTAAACTACTTACTTACCATGATAGTCAAGACCTTCCATGTTCTAGCTCTCAAATCTCATCTCCTTTCACTCTCCCACTGGTTCTCCAGGCTCTAGGCACACTGTCTTTTTGCTGTTTCTCTAGCAAACAAAATCATTCTCACCTTTGAATCTGTGCTCTTCTCTCACCAGACCTTACATGGATCGCTCACTCATTTCATTACAGTCTGTATTCAGATGCCACCTCCTCAGGGAGACCTTTCTTGTCTACGTTTCTCTAGAAATAGCACCCTAACTCATCATTCTCTAGCGCTTTACTCTGTTTTAATTCTACTATCATGATCATTATCTCATTAACATCTGGAATTGCATTAATTAATTTGTTTGTTTATTGATTTATCTGTCTATCCCACTAGAATGTAATCCCCATTAAGGTTACAGAATGTACTTTTTGCTTTCGTTTTTTGTCTTTTTACCTCCAGTCCTTAGCACTTAGAACTATGCTTGGTACTTGTAGGTACTCAAGAAATATTTGTTGGACAAGAGAATTATCGAATGAGTGGATGGAGAATTATCGAATGAGTGGATGGAGAAGTTGAATGCTATAAATTTAAATTTTGTTCACTAAGTGATTGTTGAGTATGGTGATCTCTTGAGTAGGAACACTGACGTGATGGAGATGGAGTTAGAGATGGGCCAGCTACTCATGTGAGAGGGAAGCAAAGGGAGGCCAGAATCACTTGCCCTGAGGCTGTTCTAAGAAGTGCATCTGAGAGTGGGAAAGAACTTTTGCCAGATATTGCTGCAGGATGGTATGTAATGTAAGGAGGGGCCAAGGCGAAGAAAAGTCACAAGGCATTTCAAGAATGTAAACCTATACAACCCAGAAGTGCTGCTGCCCAAGGAGAAACCAGCACGGTGCAAGAGAGGAAGATTATAAATTAATTTGCATCACGTTCTACCTACTTTTAACAGCAAGAGCTCAACAAAGAATTTCAGAATTTCTGGAATTTCTGGTTCTGAATTGGGGCTGGGGTAGAATGCAGCAAGAAAAAGGAGAAGGGGCTCACATGAGAGAAGGACACTGGTCCAAGGCTGATGCATGACTGTGGGAGGAGCTTACCCCAGGTGCCCCTCCCACCGGCATCCCTGTGTGTGGACATCTGCCGCACCACTCCCAAGGATGGAGTTGGAGAAAGGACTGTGAGAGCCCTCCCAGGGGCCTCAGCACACTTTGCCCCTCCCATCTCCTTTATATTTGTTTACTTAAAAAGAAAACAAATTATCTGAGGTTTAAGGCACATTTTCTTAGAGTAAGAGAAGCACAGAAAGGAAAACTGGGTTTTATATAGAACAGGAACCAAGGACCAAATGATTATTACATCTAGTTTCATTTTAAAAGACGATTTATGGTTCTGGTAGGAATCCTGTCACTCCAAATGATTTTAAATGGTTCTTTGACATGTTTTTCTTTGCAACACAGTGAATTTGGCATAGATATATGTAAAGCTGATTTATTAAGAAGAAAAATCAATATTGTGCAATAAACCAGTAAATCATCCTACAAAATCAGAACACACACACACATTCCTATTGACTTATACTCTGTTCAGTATGCATCCCAAACCAACAATTGTGGTGAAAAATTAAGAACCATTGCCTCCTCTCAAGGTCTACAAGAAAAAGCTGCATTTATGTGAATATATTTGGCAGGTGTATGAGGTAAAAAGCTTCTTTTCACCTTTCTGTGCAAATATAACTTTAACAAGAGTGCTTGAACATGCTTTTCTCTAAACCACTCATAAAAATTCTTGAGGTTCTTAACCTTACTGGAAAAGAAAACCTCAGATGACTATAAAGTAAATACACAGCATATTCTCAACATCATGGCCATCTTCAAGCAATTTCTCACACTTATAATGCATTTATTTTTATATAAAGCAGATGCGTGTCTCTGGGGTAAACCATGCCTTTTATTCTTATGTTGTGAAAGTCCCTTCTAATTAAAACAGGAAATACAAATTTCCTTGTCTAGTTCTAAGGATAAATCCTACTTAGCACAAGCAGCTGTCTGCAATTTTTGATGAACCCTTCCTGGCTATTCCAAATGTGCACTGCTGAATTCATACTTTGTGGGCACTTTTGAATCCCCATTCCAAGAACAAAGGGCACACCCAGCGTTTCTGCATTCTTACCAGCCAGGGCTTTGCATGCTTTGGGCACCTTCACAAGCTAAATAAGCAACACGAGCAGTGTTGCAGCTTCAAAAACGTATTCAGAGGTGAGAAAACTGCATATATTCTGGTGGAGGGGTTAAGTAAAACATGTAAAATGAGAAGTCACTCAAAGAAATGACAGAATGTAAATGAATTTCTTTTTAAAAAATTCTTCTTCTTTAAATGCTTTACATTATAGCTCAAATTGCAATTAAGAAGACTCTGGTCCCACCCTTCTAATTAAAAAGCACAAGTAGTTCCTTTACTGACCACAACAAAGGGCAAGTAGACTCAAACCCACTTCCTTTGCAGGAGCTTCTCTTGTTGCTTCTGAGCGCTTCATGTACTGCTGATAAAACAGGCTATTAGGTCTAAGGGATTCAAGCCCAAGCAAGTTTATACACCTTGGAGCAGATTAGATATGGTATCTGCTGAATGAGACAGTTTTTCCACTCTTGTCAAGCCTGCATTAATATTCCTACTAATTGCATTTTAGGAATGGCCAATTAGTTAGAGTTCAGTCACCTGCATAGGAGTGGCGGCAGGAAGGTAGAGACGAGAAACCGCGCTTAAACCTTCAGGGGTCTGTGAGTCCCAGAGTCCAAATGCCCTGTGCTTTCTCCACTTCACTGCTGAGCCCTCACTGGACCTCGGAGTAGGAAGCCAACGTCCTAAATCCTGCTGGGCTGTGACAACAGAGTTGGTGATGGAAGTTTGCACTTAACAAATAAAACGAAACTGCTTGGTAGCTTCATCTGTTAAGAATTATGATATGGATATCCCTAGCTTGAAAGGGTCTTCTTTTCATCTTAAATACAATTTCTACCTTTATATCGGAAACAATGAGTTTTCTCCTTGAGTGAAAAATTTGATGTTTGTTCTTAAGAATGACCCTCACCCAATCCTCTTCTCATATTTACAGATTTAATTTTATTTGGCTTCTCAGTCAAAAGAGTCTTATTACCTAACTTAAATTTGCAAATTCAGCAAAGTGTTGGTTGTGCTTGGAATAATAACAGGCACCTTGGCAACTGAAGTGTCAATAATGACTATGAACCCTTTAAAAATCGAGTCAGGGGCCAGAAGTCACACTAATGATTCTCCATAAACATGGCAAGAAAGTTAGTTAATAAACACCAACTAACTTTTTTCAACTGCAGCAATAAATTGTTTAATTGGTGAAATGTCCACAAGCTCCACTCAAAACACCTCCTGAATTGTTTAATTAGCAAACTCTTGCAACACTCAACAAATAGATATTGGCAAGTTAGGGAGACACAAGGTCCCTGAAGTATTAGCTGTGCTGATAATCTAATCTGTAGGATTTTCAAAGGGACACATATTTCTTTTCTTTTCTTTTTTTTTTTTTAAGATTTCAGACATTCTAACCACAAACATTTTCCACTTAAAATGTTCTAACAAGTAAATAAAATATAAAAGATGTATAGACAACTACTTATAATTGTGAGCCAGGTTGCTCACCAGATTAATAACACATCTCATGTATATAATAATGCAGGACATGTGTGTATAGACCCTCCCAATGTAACGATAGCATTTTGTTCACACAAATATACCTAAATGAAAAAAAAATTCTTTTGAAAAACAGGTTGTCTTGCTGTTTCAGCAAACTGCAGAGTAGGGTACTACTTGATATATAATTAAGGCTGTCCACCCAGTCTCCTACCTACCAAAGTACTAGGAAAGTGCAATTGGCGGTGATTTATAATTGTTGAACAGTACTCCATGGCATGTTTTGAACCAAGAAGTGCTGAGTGGGAAGGTCATCCTTCACGACAACCCCTTCTGCAAAGGTACCCACGCCCAGGGGAGGGTGAGCAGTTTGGTGAACCAAGTCCTAACCCATTAATTGTTGGGAAGCCCTGGCAGAGCCATCCTGGATGTGAATGGTTTCCTTCCTTGGCTCAGATAATCCAGGACTGAGAAGTGCTGGTTAGCTGATGAAGCCCAGATCACAAATCCAATAGCAGTATGGATCATTTCAACATATTTTATTCCAAGGGTATAAACCATGTGCCAAAATTTATGGTAGTATCTTAAGTAAAATGGTGTGTATGGAAATGTCAAAACCCTATCTTCACTATGAATTCAAAATATATGTCTCCTCTGTGAAAAGATCAGTAAGTAGTGTGTTTTTGCTTATAAAGGAACATATAAACACTCGTCCCATAAAGACAAAAGAAATGTATACCTTTTCTTGGCATAGAAAAGTTTGAAAAGCATTAAATTAAGCTTCTCTCTCCTTTCTCCATAGAAACTACAGATATGATTCATTACAATTAGCATAAAATAATTGATTAAGCTTCATATGGCTATTCTTAGCTCTACCTGAAGAAGTTAAAATGCATGTAGTCCTTATCTTCTTAAAGCTTATATATTAATCTGACACTTATCTTCTTAGGCTGAAATGTCCAAGTCTTTCATATACTGGTTTGCAAAGCACAAAAGTTGAAGAGCTATGCTTACTATCCACTTTAATAGTCTTTTAAATACTTGACATATTCTTGGAAGAATATCTTGAAAGAAAACTGAATACCACTGAAGACACACTCCCCTCCCACTCGCACAATTCAGAATTACTTTTAAGTGAGAGACAGGTAGACAGATAGAAGGGAACAAGTAGCAATTTGATTTTCAGTTTAGAACAGAAATATAACCAGGTGTACACACAAAAGATTTTAAATGATTTATAAGAAGAATAAGAGGCAAATCATCTACTTGGTCAAAAAACATTTAAAAACCTTTCTGTAAAATATCTGAGTTTGTATCTTCCTTCAGTTTTCTCTATATATAATTGTTTGTGTCCAAACTTTTAGATGATCCTGTTCTCTATTTGTCAGCTACAAGCGAATAAGGACAGCTACCTGAAACACTGTCAAGCCTTGGGGTGGGTCGGCCACTTCACCAAGCAGTAGGCAGACTGATGCTTCCAGCAGATGACCTGTGATCCAAGAATTTAGTCTCCATGAAAAAAAAAGAGACCAACCCAATGATCAAGCTCTGCAGTGAAACCAAAGAAGGGCTTTTATTCTGGAAGTTGTTACAAGTAGTTCATAACCTTTGTACCCTAGACACTCATTCAAACTACCTCACCACTCTGTAAACCAGGGGCTAAGGATGCTGGAAGGCATGAACTTTCTACCCAAACAGGGGATTGTAAACATTTGGCGGAGGCCTGGTGCTACTGCTAAAATAAACCATAAAAAAGGACATTAGCCAAGACACTTTTATTCAGGGAGCCTCTCTCAGTTCAGGGAACCCAATATCAACTTCAACCCTTTTACTCAAGAGCTAGGTCTCAGTGGAAACGAGCAAGCCTCTTTAGAGCACTAGCATTTTCAAGTTTTGTCAGCATCCTTCCGTGCTAATAAAAAGTGTATTTAGGGCTTCCCTAGTGGCGCAGTGGTTGAGAGTCCGCCTGCCGATGCAGGGGACACGGGTTCGTGCCCCGGTCTGGGAAGATCCCACGTGCCGCGGAGCGGCTGGGCCCGTGAGCCATGGCCGCTGAGCCTGCGCGTCCGGAGCCTGTGCTCCGCAATGGGAGAGGCCACAACGGTGAGAGGCCTGCGTACCAAAAAAAAAAAAAAAAAAAAAAAAGTGTATTTAAACGAGTTAAAGGAATCAGAATAGAATAGAATATATATTTATAGTCTGGGTTGCAAGAGTGTTCTTTTTTTTTTTTTGCGGTACGCGCGCCTCTCACCGTTGTGGCCTCTCCCGTTACGGAGCACAGGCTCCGGACGCGCAGGCTCACGGGCCCAACGGCTCCGCGGCACGAACCCGCGTCCCCTGCATCAGCAGGCAGGCGGACTCCCAACCACTGCGCCACCAGGGAAGCCCCTATTCTCTATTTTTTAAATTGTAAATGAAACACAGGGGGAAAAAAATACATATAAAGGGGAGACTGCTCCTCAAAAGAAATTACTTAAGACTTAGCATTTCTGCTTCCTTCTAATTTGGTTGTTTTAATTTTAATTTTCGAAACGAGTTTTAGTTTTTAGTAAGAGATCTTACCTCTGTCAGGTTCAAAGATGTTTTGACTACAAATTGAAATTAGATTATTTGATCCTAGACTGCAAAAAGCTTTTTCTTAATTGGGGAGGGAGGAAGAGGACACAAGAAGGGAGTCTCCATGCTCTTAAAACTGGTGTAAATAAAATCACCAGGGGAAGCAGGAAGTGAAATTGGGTCCAGTTTGCCTAAACTGAAGAAAATAAAAGAATACATTTGTTCTGAAACTCAAATTTAATTAAAATTTCAGAACAATCACTTTAAATTAAGGTGTAAATTTGTAGAAAATAATAATGTTTAGGTTTTAATAACCTCTAGATGATCACTATGAATTTTTAAAGTTATATGATTTAAACACACCTAGATAAGAAGTCTTTGGGTGTAAACCTGCCGTCCCACCAAATCATCATCAATGGCTAACAAGCAGGAGACAGTTTGTCTTCCAACCATGGATCCAAAATAACTATTGAATTTAATATGTTGGATATTTTACTGTGAAGGTCTGATGAGCTAAAGTATATATTATTAACATCAAGTTGATAATTATTTTTAGAATTGTTAATTAAATGTAAAGCACGTAAAGCATAAAAGAGAGAAAAGGCATCTGGTTAACTAGAAATTCAAGGAGACAATGCCTTGAACACATGGGATGTGCAAAAGCTTCCATGAAGTAAAAAATATTACCCAAAGACTCAGTTCACTTAAAAAACAAAACAAAGCCAAGCAACTGGTTTTGTCTTAGTCATGTTAATCTCCAAGTCAACTGAACCAAATTTCTACAGGCTTCCTTTGGTATATCTTATAATAAATTTGAACAATATTTATGATAGCTAATTTTTTAAAACTTGGGCAAAATATACATAACATTTATCATTTTAACCGTTTTTAAGTGCACAGTTCAGTGACATTAAACATATTCACACTGTTTTGCAACTATCACTGCTATCCATCACCACAACTTTTTCATGATCCTCAAACCCACTAAACACCGACTCCCCATTCCCTGCCACCCCCAGTCCTTGGTAACCTCTATTCTACTTAATGTCTCTGTGTATTGGACTATTCTAGGTACCTCACATAAGTGGAATCATACAATATTTGTCCTTTTGTGTCTGGCTTATTTCACTTAGCATAATGTCAATTTTTTTAAAAATGTAAATCTTAATTATCCAATTTATATATTAAAAAAAAGAAAAAAACTTGTTATTTGGAAACTGTAAAGGCGACATCATTCCCAAAATACAGTACAACCATCACAGGCCACCCACTCACCTTTTCAAAAATAATTTTTGCCTTCTATAAAAAAAATTCAGGTTTCAGCATCATTTCCCCCTTCAAGAGTTCAGACTCCAGAATCTTCCTGGACAAGCCATGTTGTGGTCTACTTCTAGCCCGTTAAAGAAAGTTATGCCAGCTATCCTAAGCAACACTTTGCTGTACCACACACCTGTTCAGACAACGGGTCAGTTAAACAAGCAAAATAACAGCTGAGAAAGCCAGGTCAGCTACCCTCTGATCTGAAAGACATTTACAGAACCAGTCCCCCTTCTCTGCCTTCTTTATGTGAAAATAGCAGTTGAAGTAACATGATCCCGTCCCTTCCTGTTTGAAGAGACAGTGAAAGCCCTCCTGCTGCGAGTCCACTCTCTAAGTCTGGGGAAGAGGCCGCCTCTATCCTCCAGCTTAGTTCTTAAGCCTCGGTCTACAGGGGAAAGAGGACCCATCCCACCGTGGTTATGTTTGTTTAAGGAGCCAGGTCCAACTCAAAGAGTTAACGATTAACAAGGGCCATATTACATGTCACATTTTCTTGTTACCATGCTTTTTACTCCCAGGTATAATTAAGGGAACTTTTTTGCTTTCTGACCTTTCTTAAGTTTCTTTTCAGTTGGGCCCAAAGGTTTTAAATGCAAAGAATACACAAACTGAATAGATAGCATTGTGGTCTTAGGACAGATGAAATCTGAATTTTCCAGAAGAATTTTAATTTTTTTGAAAACTGATACAACACTACAGGTATAGCAGGAAAACCACCCAATCTGATGTAAAGACTTTGAGTTTACCTCTTCCAAATATAGTTTTATACATTTTTTTCTAAGTACAATTTGTCATTGGATTATAAAAATGAAAAGTATACAATTCTTTAAGGACGTGACTTTTTAAAAATGTTTTCCTTTATTTGTAACTTGAGAAAAGTGTTTCTCAATAGCTTAGGTGTAAGTATATTGGTTTGCTTTATTTTACCTCAAAAACAGGGAAAGGATTAATGACTGAAATCACCTAAGTACTGACTCATATGTTTTTGAAGGTGTAACTCTGTACTAAATTTATCACACGAAACTTGCAAGTCCATACCCAGACTTCTGTAGGTAGGGAAGTTTTGTCTTTGTAGCTGAAATGGATGAAGGGAAAAAAACTTGCATGCCTGGAAAGATGACAGCTCAAGAATATACATTATTTTCAAATAATCTCATCTGTTTTTGCAAATTAATAAAGAAAAATTTAAAAAGAGCCTCAACATTTTAGATTCTAAAGTACCATAAATAGTTCTGGTTAAAAAAATTCCGGTGTGTAATAATTCTCTTTTAGGCTTTCATTTTAATTTTAGTAAAGTTTTTCTCATGCTCGCTTAAAATCCCAGTTTTAGAATTTTGTATGGAACCTTAGAGATAATGTAGTATAGTGTACAGTATCCAAACTTTTTTTTTTTTAGTAGTGGAACCACTTCTGCTTTTTTTTCCTTCTATTAAACCTATCGAAATCTTACAGTGCTCTGAGCAACTGGAATATAGATAAAAGCAGAAATCTGATTGCGGACGCAACCTGAGGGTCCGAGGCCCATGTCCAAGAATCACTTTGCGGCAGTCCAATCCCCTCATTGTACAGAAGTGGAAACAGAGACCCAATAAGGTTAGGCGACTTCTCCAAATTCACATCACACTAGTCTTGCAGCTTGGACTACCACAAGAGCTCCTTTTTCACTGCCAGCTCCTACCTTACTCTCCACCAAATCTTAACAGTTCGGAATTTCAAGTAATTTATTATTTTGCACTCGTAGAAGAATTAAAGAAGCAGCACAAAGTTTAGTGGGGCGAGGGAAGTGTGTGTTTGAAATCCTGGATCACCTCAATTTGCATTAACAAGGCCAAAAGACAAGAAATAAAGACAGAGAATCAGGAAAAGAAGGGACCAGATTGAATTGAAGGGTCAAGGCAGTCATTCATCATTCTTTCCTATATTCATTCGTTCAGCAGACAGTTATAACAGACCTACCTGCGCCAGGTACTGAGAAAGACGCCCAGATAAATTCGGACATCGTTTCGGGGCCGAAGTTTACTATTCGGCGTGGTACGGCGCATGTGCGTATGCGCATGCGCTAACCGTCCTAGGCGGGAAGTGATAGAGGCCACGAAAGCCACACCGGGGAGGGGTGGGTGACCAGGGGAGGGTGACGGAGAAGGTGTCCTCTGGCTGAGCCTCAACAACTATGGTGAGGGATGGTGGCACCAAGGATGGATGCCAGCGCTGTGGCTGGAGAACAGAGGTGGAAAGTTAGGGAAGAACGCCGGCCTTTCTCCCATCTACTCTGGCTGAAACGAAGGCCACTTACAGAATTGTGGGAACTATGTCAGGAAGTTACTTTGGCCCAAACTTTGAAGGGGTGGGGAGTAGGGAGAAGAGAGGTAACCAGGAGACAGTGTGGAGGCCAGGGCTTCAGGTTGGGGGAAAAGGACTGGGGAGTAAAGGAAGTGTTTATTTACTAAGGGTATGCATGGAAGATAAATCCGTCTAGAAATAACGCATAAAATTAGGGCAGCCACTTAAGGATTACTGGTAAATGAGGTTATAGATTTCACCAGTTGTTGCTGAGCTCGTTTTGGTAGAAACAGCAGAGGTATAGCGTAGTCAGCTCTGGAGGGCTGCAACCAGTTTGCTTTCCATAATCAGTGTCTTTACAACTCACCCCGCCTTCCCTGTATTATGCTGCCCCAGAAGTGCTAACAGACAGTTGGAAAGCCTTTCCCTCACATTTAGAATTTAAAAAAAAAGAGCTCTAAAATACTAAGGAATGGAAAAGGTTAACTCTGAAGCAAGGCCAAAGTAACACCAAGGGAAGAGAGAAAAGACTTCCCCTACAGCCTGGCCTTCACTATTCCATAAAACACATTTCCCTCCTGATAAGACCCTGTGCTGACCAGGCAGCTACACTTTACTGCAGGTTCACTAACTAACTAAGCTGTCTTTTTCAAGGATATCAGTGCAACCAGAAGAGCCATAAAATTGTGAAATTTCAAGAAAAGGGGGCTAAGTCAAACATAGGCTTGGCCTAGCCCGATCAGTATGGCCGTAGACAGACAGCTAAACTGCTGATATCAGGATAACGCAGTGTGGTCAGCTCTGAGCGCCCCAGCCCTGCCCAGGTCCACTCACACGTTGCTTCTTAGAAATGTTGTTTTTGAGAGATGCAGAGCCCGTGCCATCAGAAGTCTGGTAAAGGGGAGAGGCATTTCCCAAATTTTGGTTATTCATACCAAATAAAATATAAACAAAGGCATAGCACCCATTTACTATTTACAACTACATTGTAGAGTTTCTGGCATAGCTGTTTAAGAAGTGCCAAATCTCAAGTTTTACAGCTAAAAAAAAAAAAAAGACTCCCTCTACTTTGAATTTATTTATTAAAATGCCCCAGACTTTTAGAACTGTGCAGTTCTTCTAACCAGCTCCTGTGGTTTAGTTGAGGAAACCAAGGATCAGAGAGGGTTGGGATTTGTTCACACTTGGCTTATCAACAGGAAAACCTGACAATATCCAGGGTTCTCAACGCCTGGCTCTTACTCTCTCTGTTACCATAAATAATTTTCTTATTAGTCTTTAAAATTTTAGTGAAGGTCCATGTAATTCTAGTTCCTTTGGTGCAACTATTATAAGAGGTTGTAGCGAAACGTAACTCTGAAGATAAGGATGACAGAAGTGGTCATCCTAATACACATTTTCCAGTTGGAAAGTCCCAGTGAATTTCCTATAACAAAGATTTACCTCTTTATATCCTACTCTTGTGTGATTAGCTAAGCCACACACACAATGAAAAGAAGATATGCAATTCTCAATTTATCTCTTGACCAACTATCCATGTGTCTGTCTCTCTACAGGCATTTCCACAAAGACCTATTTCACTGCTAAAGACTATTTTTAAAATGTACTATGCCAATAAAACCCTAATTAACTACTTCTCTCACTGTCCTCGAAAACTAAAGAAACTGCATAAATTGTGACTAAAAATGAGGGGTACACTATGTGTAGTACTTATGATTAAGGAAACAAATTAAGACTCCAAATTCTTCCCTCACCTCCACTAGTTATTCTTTTTTCCTTTCCTCGTATTTCTGATATAGGTGTTAGCAGAGAAATCAAAATAGATGCAATGTGCATAAAGAATTAAGAAAACCTAGGACCCTTGGTCCTCTGTATTTATTAGTTTAAGAAACAAGGAAAGATAATATAGGTCACTTCCTGTGGTGATCATCAATCTCTTAATGAGTGTTGCTTTTCAAACTTCTTAATCAGTAAAAAAGTGAAAAGTACCTATGATGACCTTACTTGAAACTTCAGAAAAACTGTTATTAGGAAGAATGTCATCTTCCCTCTATAGGAAAGAATATATTCTCAGGACACAATTAGAAGCTCAGAGAATTTCTGAACCCTGAATTTACTTGTCCTTCATTCTTCTTTAATTTGGCTAGAATAAGCCTCTCCCCCATTGTTGATGAAATACTCACTTTTCCACTCAAGCGGCCTGGAGTTCCTCTCCGGACCTCTGAAGGAGCCGCCCGGAGCAGAGCTCTCCCTCTCCCAGTGCAGAGCAGCTCTCCCACAACCCCCCCAAAGTGGATCTGCAAGAGGCCTGTGTCAACAGCCCTATCGGGACGATCACATGACATGGCCTTTGTCTCCTTCCTGCTGGTGTGTCAGTGGTCATGGCCAAAGACTGCGACAGGGGATTGCCAGGAGATGAAAAATGCTTCATGTGTTTGTATTCTGCTGTCAAAGAGGGAGGACAAGCAGCCTTTTCCACTGCCTTCCATCAGCCCAGAAAGGACCTGCTTCTCCCACCTGAATGGTTTAGGACGTGCCAGGAACTAGAGACACAGGAAACTAGATCTGTGGCCAGGAGCCCACTGTCCTTATTCCATGGAAATGAAAGACAAGTTGCTTTGATCACCTTGGAGACCAACCACCTCCTTCTACTGAAAACTAACCCTACCTTAGCGGTCCCTGCTTCCCCTCCCCCCAGGAGCCCCACTCCCTCTACTCCGGCTTGAGTATCAGGCTAATCAGTTTGATCTGACAGATTTTAATTACATTAATTAGGGCTTTTCTGAGTAGGCCTGATTAGCATCCTACACACACGTTTGTGTGTGTGTGTGTTTTCTTCCCTAAAGCAGCTCTGCTAGGATCAGGACGATTACTTTCCTTTCCTCTAACAATGGTGGGGTGTTTTTGTTTTTTTTGTCTTGCTCAAGGTAAAAAAAAATCAGACATTTGGTGGCAATGGTTGTGAGAGTGTATTTTACAATAAAATCACCCATGAGGATCTGGGGTAGGCTCTGCATCTATCTTGTGAGCCTTAGTGGGGGAGAAGGGATTGTTATTTAGAACGTTTGTCTAGAACACAAACATTGGTTCTGTTTAGCCTTTGCTTAGTAAATACTACATTTAGTTTGAGTTTTAAAACTCCAAGTTCTTCTAAATCTTGCCCCATACCCTCATCAGACTGGAGCACAAAGAAATAGATTCGTACCTCTCTGTACTATTTTGTCCATCACATTTTAGAAAGAACCAGTGATAACCACACAAAAGCCAAAGAAGATTTATATCCTCTGCCCCTTCATTGTTTCTTAAGGAATGTCAACCAGGTTTTAATGAAAATATTTCTTAACTACTTTCAGCCACTAATAAAAGAGAACAACAACACTGATTTCTCAGAACACTGTACAAAGATTAGCATGGCATATATATTTAGCCTTGTTGATCATCTGTACTTTAATTATTGTTTTAAAATATGCTGTTTTGAATAAGCCACAATAAATGAGGGCGGACACCAGGAAAAAAAATCTAGCAAACTAAATAAGGTTTGTTTGCTTTTTTAAACAGTCTGATACGAAAAAAAATTTTTTTTAAACAATGTATCTTAAGGAAAGCAGTAAAAGCATGGACTTGTGACCCTTAATCCAAGTTTTGAATCCTATTGACACCGCTATCTCCCTGCTGCCGCTTGTGCAATAGCCACTTCTCTGCGGATTAACGCTGCTATTCACACCCACCTGAGCTATGTCATAATTAGGATGGTGTTTTATTGGGATAGTTCCTGAATTGGTTGGAATCTTGGTAAGACAGCTGAGAAACTGCATTTTCTAGCCCACAGTGACTTACCAGAAAGATAAAAGTTCTTTTTTAATTACCTAAAAAATATTCTAATGCCATATTTTTCATTTACAATGTATCCAATTATCTTATCTTTAAGGGTTAACTTGGACTTAACATTTCTAGTCATTTGGTTTCCTAGTCACTTTAAAGTGAAAGTGAAGTTTCTAAAGGTGGCTATGTATTCACCTTTTTTTTTTTTCATTTTGAGGTGAAAAAGTCCTCAGTAAAAATGATGTTCATTACCTTTTTGTTGTCTCCTGATTCTCACTGGAAATCAGAGTGATCGTTCCTCCTTTCCTTGGTCTTATCTAGGTGGATAGGATGTCCTTCGAGAAAGAACCTGATTTAACCTGCTTTGATGACTACGAAGCTTAGAAATGGGCTTAACAATCACAAGAATGGGAATGATCCATTCACCTGCTTGGGAAGTAGCAGGAATCCAAACCTTTTAACTCTAGGTCTTTGAGCCACTTTGGATTAGACAATTAAGATTTTCTAGGAAGCGTTAGTAAAAGACTGAAGGAATCGAAGTGTAGAAATAGGTTATGTGATTTAATGTCAGATACTGCTCCCTCCACACCCAAATGTTCGCCCTGGATAGGATCTATTTTATGCTTTGCAGTGGTGGTTGACTTCTGGCTTCCCCTGGCAAAAAAATACTAAGTGATTTATTAAGCAAACAGACAACAACAAAAAACAAAACAAGCAAACCAGCACATAATAACGTAGTGCCAACTTTTACCTAGGATTACATTTAATTATTCAGCTACAACTGTCAAATCTTCTAAACAGTTCAAAGGAAGAGAAATGGAGTTAGAGTGTTGACAGAATTTGGTGTGTATGTGTGTGTGTATGGGAAGAATAGAAAAAAGGTAACAACAAAAAAGGAAAGAACAAAAAGGGAGAAGGTGGTTGATGGGGAAAAAAATGTAAAGCTTTTCTTTTCCAAAAAAATTGAGAACTTTAAAAGCAATGGTAACTTAAAAAATACAGAGATAGACATACGCAAACGTGTGTGCCTCTGTGTGTGTGTGTGTGTGTGTGTGTGTGTGTGTGTGTGTAGAGAGAAAGAGAGAGAGAGTAGGGGTGGGGAGTAGGGCATAAAATTAACACAGAAAAGAACTGCAAATGAGAAAAAGCCTTTCCTTAGAATTTAAAATACTAACTCCAGTGCAGAATAATAGGATCTCAACCCATTTTATGAAATTTAGTTACACTGGGCTTCCCTGGTGGCGCAGTGGTTGGGAGTCCGCCTGCCGATTCAGGGGACACGGGTTCATGCCCCGGTCTGGGAGGATCCCACATGCCGCGGAGCGGCTGGGCCCATGAGCCATGGCCGCTGAGCCTGCGCGTCCGGAGCCTGTGCTCCGCAACGGGAGAGGCCACAACAGTGAGAGGCCCGCGTACCGCAAAAAAAAAAAAAAAAAGACCTGGTGGGGAGGAGAGACAGAATTCAACACAAGAAACATTCCTGTTCTTTTTCTTTTTAATTAAGCATCTATTCCGATGATACCAGCACATGTACACGTAATCCTAGGTCTTGCATAGTATTACAAGAATTGGCCATCACAACTTTCGAACCATCAAGGTCTATTCCGATTGAATTATCCAGGATTGAGAGTAGATACTTCATTTTTAATTTGTTAAGCAGAAAAATATATTTCTAGGAGGCCAAGTCTAGGTAGATAGTTTTCTTCTGGACAGGATTTCAGGAAGATGGTGGCTTGCAGTGTTCCTATTGCCCTCTCCTCTCAATGCAAATCCAAGTAGGGAGCACCTGCTGGGGTTGGGCAGGCCTGGAGTGGGGAAGGGAGGCTTTGGGCTCTGCCTGTGCGAAGGTTAAGACCTGGATGGGAAGACCTGAGGAAATCTGGATGGAATCCCCACTCGATCCCAAACACACACAACTCTGAGTCCTGAGGCTCCAAACAGGATCCTTGGAAAGCCCATCCCATCCACCCAAGAAGGACACAACCTGAAGGTCTACCTTGACTCCTTCCTCCAACTAGAGAGCTGAACAGGTGAACTGAATTATTATTCTTGCCCTAAGGCTAGGCAAGTGTTCAATTTTGATGTGGAAGAGACATGGGAGGTAAATACTATCATTCTTTCCATTTTGAGAGGAGGAAATGAGGCAGAGAGTAGCTGAGTAACTTGCCCAAGATCAAATAGTTGGTAAGTGGTATTAACAGGATTCTAATCCATGCAGTTCAATTTCACCATCCATGTTACTATTACCTCTCCTAGAAAGTTGTGTTGTTTATAGTGTGAAAAAATCGGAAACTAAATGAATGCCCATTAACAGAGAATGGTTGAATACACTGAGGCACAGCCATACCAATGAATGCCAGGTACAAATTAAATAGAAGTTGGATCTGTAATAGCTTTAGAAGGATTTCCCTCATGCATTTATTGAGAAGAGCAAGAAACACAATATGACCTGATTTTTCAAAAACAATGATAGGGGGCTTCCCTGGTGGCTCAGTGGTTGAGAGTCCGCCTGCCGATGCAGGGGACACGGGTTCATGCCCCAGTCCGGGAAGATCCCACATACCGTGGAGCAGCTGGGCCCGTGAGCCATGGCCGCTGCGCCTGCGCGTCCGGAGCCTGTGCTCCGCAACGGGAGAGGCCACAACAGTGAGAGGCCCGCGTACCACAAAAAGAAAAAAAAAAAGAAAAAAAAAAAAAACAATGATAGGAAATGCTGTATACCTTTATGTTCCTCTATAATTATATGATAATGGAAGTAGGTAACAAAGGACACACACCATGATGTTAACATTAACAATGGAGTTTTTATTCTTAATTCATAAAATGCAAGTTAATAATAATTCTTCTAACTATAAAAAATAAGAAATATATAAGCTTTTGATCTACTACAGTAAGGTATGTACTCCAACAACACCTGAGCCCACAAGATACAGGTTAGAACTGGAAAGCCTGCTTTATACAGAGAAGCTGCAGGCTGCTACTGAAAGGATTCTTAATCACTGAGAAAGTAGAACAGAAACTAGGAGTATATCTCTTAAGCAGACTATCTGCAAGCCCCTTCAATCCTTTTATTAGAGGCTAAATACACTCTGGCTTGAGTGTGGACAGAGGTGGTGTGCCTGTATTGTGTGTGCGAGCACGCGTGCACATGTGTATTTATTCTAACAATACCACGCTCTCCGTTGCTCCAGTCTGGAACAATGTTGGAAGCAGGGGACAAATAAATCAATTCATCAGGTCACTCTTAGACACCTTTGGAAATCAGGTGGATGCTCTGATTTCTTCATTAATGTCAAGAAAAGGAGAACAATAGGTCCAGCCATTAAGCCCCTCCCAGTTCAAGATAAGAAAGAGTTAAATAGATGATAATCCTTGCATTAGCTGGATTTCAAACATTTCACTGCTTTCATTTCTTCCTCACTGTGCACTGTACAAACACACAGGGAATGTTTGGAGAGCCTTGGTCTTAGGGATGAGGAAAGGTAAAAAGAGTTTCTAGAGAGGTGTGGGGAGGGGAGGGGGAAGGACGGAGACAGAGAATTCATAGGGGTGGACAAGCCAGAGAGATTTCACGGGCAAACCTGTACTAGGAAATGAAACCATTTCTTAATTGCCATTTGGAAAATAGGCTAAATACAATCTTACTAAGCCGCTATGGACTAGCTAACTGATTAAGGCAGGGATGTCAGCAACAAATACTTAATTCTAATATTATATGACAATAGATTTGTGACTAACCCATTCAGTATTATTGTTTTGCACACTAGCTTATTTTAACTTTTTAAGTAACATTTTAATCATGTTTCACTGAACATATTAGGGGTAACATTATATACTTGAATTTAATGATAAGGAGAGACAGAAGGGAGCAAATTTCAGGTGGCCTGTATTTCAATTCTTTTGAAATAAAAGCAATAAATAAAAAGAAAAAAACAGCTGTGGTTGCTTCCTGAAATGAGTGGGCTTAGGAATATAGACTTGTCTGATAAGTTGGCACAATGTTTCAGAAACATTTATGAGTAACCAAAATAGTAGCTGTAGAGGATAATTCTCCTTATAATCAGTGTGCTGTATAATACAGAAACTTGTAAAACTATAACAGGAATTGATCCAGTTCCCTCTTAGGTGAAAGAAAAACTTAAGAAGACTTTTCTGAATACACAGACCAAATGTAATTTTACATTCTTTTTTTTTTTTTTTTTTTTTTTTTTTGTGGTACGCAGGCCTCTCACTGTTGTGGCCTCTCCCGTTGCAGAGCACAGGCTCCGGATGCACAGGCTCAGCGGCCACGGCTCACGGGCCCAGCTGCTCCGCAGTATGTGGGATCTTCCCGGACCGGGGCACGAACCCGCGTCCCCTGCATCGGCAGGCGGATTCTCAACCACTGCACCACCAGGGAAGCCCATAATTTTACATTCTTGATGTAATAAAAATCTATATCTACAAAAATGCTCCCTACCTGTCTCTTTTGTAAGCAATGTCCTTATCCTTTGAGGAAACCTCTTAGCCTCTCCCCACCTCAACAATACAAACTGGAAAGATAGAGATTACCGCAAGAAATCAAAGGGAATGCTAATACCATAGGTACTTCTGTATTTTCTAAAGGTATGTGAGCAAGAAATAAGATACCTTAGTTATTTTCTAAATATTTTAAAAACACATACTTATATGTCATCTTGTTTGACCTACTCTAGCTATGGGTCATTAGGATGGACAAGTTCTATGCAAATCTGAATAAGATTCCTGAAAATACATGTAGAAGGATAAAACATGTGTGTTCAAAATGGCAACTGAGGGCTTCCCTGGTGGCGCAGAATCTGCCTGCCAATGCAGGGGACATGGGTTTGAGCCCTGGTCTGGGAAGATCCCACATGCCAAGGAGCAACTAAGCCCATGTGCCACAACTACTGAGCCTGTGCTCCAGAGCCCATGAGCTACAACTACTGAACTCGCATGCCACAACTACTGAAGCCCACGTGCCTAGAGCCTGTGCTTCACAACAAGAGAAGCCACTGCAATGAGAAGCCTGTGCACCCAACAAAGAGTAGCCCCCGCTTGCCTCAACTACAGAAAGCCCGCGTGCAGCAATGAAGACCCAACACAGCCAAAAATAAATAAATAAAATTAATTAATTTTTTAAAAAGGCAATTGAAGGAGAAGATTCTGGGAAGGTGGTAGAGAAAGAAGTACCAGGAATCCATTGCCCAAACTAAATGACAATTCCACTGGAAAAAATCTGTCTGACGTAATTATTTTGGAAGTCAAGTAGACCAACACTCACCATGGGAGTCCCAGAAGGAAAAGAGAGAGAGAAAGAGGAAGAATGAATATTTGAAGAAATAATGGCTGAAAATTTCCTAAATTTGATGAAAGACATGAATATAAACAACCAAGAAGCTCAATGAACTTTAAGTAAGATGAACTTAAAGAGATCCACACTGACACATTATTATCAAACTTTCAAAAGACAAAGATAAAATAGACAAATTAAACTTCGTGAAAATTAAAACCTGTGTATCAAAGGACACTATCAACAGAGTGAAAGGTAGCAAATGGAGTGGAAGAAAATATTTGCAAACCATATATCTTTTAAGAGATTAATATTCAGAATATATATAAAGAACTCCTAAGACTCAACAAGAGCAACAAAAAGCCAATCCTGATTCAAATGTGGGCAAAGGATTTGAATAGCCATTTCTCCAAAGAAGATATATGGGGTCCAGTGGGTAAGACTCCGAGCTCCCAATGCAGGAGGCACGGGTTCGATCCCTGGTCAGGGAACTAAATCCCACATGCCGCAACTAAGAGTTCACATGCCGCAACTAAGAAGCCCACATGCCTCAACTAAGACCCGGCACAGCCAAAATAAATAAATAAATAAATAAATAAATAAGAAGATATATGAATAGTCAATAAACACATGCAAAGATGCTCAGCATCACTAAAAATAGGGAAATGCAAATCAAAACCATGATGAGAGAATACGCTACTATCAAAAACCAAGAAAATAACAAGTGTTGGAGCATTTGTGGATAAAATGGAATCTTTGTGCACTGTTGGTTAGATTGTAAAATGTTGCAGTCACTGTGGACAACAGTATGGTGATTCCTCAAAAAATTAAAAATAAAATTACCATATAGTCCAGAAATTCCACTTCTGGGTATATACCTAAAAGAATTGAAAGTGGAGTATCAAAAAGATATTTGTATACTCATGTTCACATCAGCATTAGTCACAATAGCTAAAACTTGGAAACAACCCAATTGTACATTGACAGATGAATGGATAAGCCAAATGTTGTATATACATAAAAGAGAATATTATTTAGTCTTAAAAAGGAAGAGAATTCTGACATATGCTATATCATGGATGAACCATGAGGACATTATGCTAAGAGTTTCAGTTGTGCAAGATGAAAAGAGGTCTGTGGATGAATGGTAGTGATGGTTGGACAACAATATGAATGTGCTTAATATCATTTAACTATACTCTAAAATATGGGCAAGATGGTAAATCTTACGTGCATTTTGCCACAATACAAAAACAGTCACAGAGAAAATTTAAACTAAAAAAATTAACCTCTGGGAATTGTTCTAGCCAAGTAATTGGTGAGGCTTGGCTGAGACTTAAATGAGAAAATTTCTAGAAGTTTCTAGTCAAAAATCAAGCCTGGGTACAACATTGGTAGATTCCCAAAGCATGGATGGAAAAAAGGGCAAGGGTTTCATCAGCTGTATGTCTATTCCATAAGTTATATTTGCATTTTCCTTTTTGTAACGTTTAGCTAAACCTTTGGATGATGATAACATATTATTACTGAAACACCAAAAGTAAAGGTTGTTCGTTGTTTCCTCTGATTTTGAAGCAGATTGTTTTTATCAATAGAATCTGTTGGCTGGGGAATGTGTTTGAAAGAAAAACAAAAAGGTCTAGGCTGCATTCTTTCTATCTCATTAAGCAGATAATACACATATCCTAAACCAAGCTTCCTCTGCCTCTATGAGCTGCATGGGCTTCATCTGGTAAATGGGCATTTGAAATATCTTAATTGTTCTATATTAGCTTTGGTTCACTCTAGTCAATGAAGAAAGCTCCTAATGAAAAATTAAAAGTGATTTCAAAGAAATTTGAGTCAGTAAGATTTCTCCCTGCCATAGGAATATGAACTATACTACAATTGCTTCCTGATTCTGCACTCCCACAGAATGCTGTTAAAGTGGTGTACTTGCCCTGAGAAATAAGAAGATAAATACCTACTAAGAGTCACCTTCCCCTTTTGGAAAATCATTAAGATTTTTTCAAAACAAATCTTCTTACTGAATGTTAGATATCACTATCACAAATTAATTCATGTGGACTTAACATTGCCAGTTATGATTAAGTAATTAGTTCTAAACCAATTCTCCAACTAAAGTCAACTAGAACGCTGGACAAAAATATGATACAAACGTTTTCAGATACATAACTGTGA
Organism: Kogia breviceps; assembly: GCF_026419965.1. Classification (NCBI taxonomy): domain Eukaryota; kingdom Metazoa; phylum Chordata; class Mammalia; order Artiodactyla; family Physeteridae; genus Kogia; species Kogia breviceps. The sequence continues at coordinate 38,195,945 of NC_081322.1, read as the reverse complement.
TCTTTGAGAGATGGGAAACTAACAAGATAAGCCCTACCACCCCCCAACTTTCTGCCTGAGCACCTATAAGATACAGCAAATGAAGGGACCCCAAGAAGACTACTGCCATCTCATTAACCTGAGGTGCCAAATATCAAAGAACAAGGCAGCAGAGGTGGTTGGAATTTGTATGGCAAAGAACCAGAGGGAGCTATGCAGAAAAAGGGCTTAAGAAATCGGCAGGTGGGTCTCCTTGAGTCTCTGACTGAATATGCTTACTATCAATCATTAAGGTGAGATTCCATAAGGCCAAGAAACAAAGAAAAGCTACCAGGGAGCTATAAGTAGAACAATGACCATCACAAGATGAATAGACCATGGTCTACTATTCAACAACTTAAAGGAATGAACTCTTGATACACAACATGGGTAAATCTCAAAATCATTATGTTGAGTGAAAGAAGCCAAAAAAAATGAGCACATGCTGCATGATTTCATTTATATAAAATTCTAGAAAATGCTATCTAATTTATAGTGATAGGAAGCAGATCAGTGTTTGCCTGTGGATAGGGGTGGGAGGAAGAATGGATTAATACAATTACAAAGAGGCACAAGGAAACTTTTTTTTTGGAGGGGAGCTGATTGAATGTTTATTATGCTGATTGTGGTGATGATTTCACAGGTGTCTGCTGAAGTCAAAACTCCTCAGATTGTAAACTTTAAATACTTACAGTTTGGGGCTTCCCTGGTGGCGCAGTGGTTGAGAGTCCGCCTGCCGATGCAGGGGACACGGGTTCGTGCCCCGGTCCGGGAAGATCCCACGTGCCGCGGAGCGGCTGGGCCCGTGAGCCATGGCCGCTGCGCCTGCGCGTCCGGAGCCTGTGCTCCGCAACGGGAGAGACCACAACAGTGAGAGGCCCGCGTACCGAAAAAAACCCAAAACAAAATATGTATAGTTTGGTTTACTTCAATTATACTTAAATAAAGTAGAAAAAAAATCAAACATAGGATCATACATACGTACTACAGTATTTTTTAACTTAACAATATGATGTGAACACATTTCTATACAAATGCCTATGTTTCTGTACTGTTTTAGTATCCCGTTATATGAACATACTGATTTATTTAACCAAACCCTTGTGATTTGATATTCAAGTTGCTTTCAACTGCTCACTATCACAACCCACAGAAAACAGTATTTTCAATGAGGGGCCATGTCTAATTCTCAGTGGCATTACCTCAGTTGGTTGGAGTCCTACACTCATGAAGCAAAGGTCCAACATTAAAGTTCTGTTCCAGAGCCATGAACTTGGTCTTAACCTTAGACTTGAGCTGCTGTTTTAAAAATACACAGTTGGACCAGGAGGCACTGGACCAGCACAATGTGAGGTAAAAAATCAACACAAATCCAGCCTCGCCAGAAGAGAAAAAAGCATATGCTGAAAAGGAGGAGCCACCACATTATCTCTGAATGCAAAGAATACATTTAATCAGCCTTAAAAGAAGGATGAAAGAAAAAAATATTTATCGCAAGTCTTCAGCATATATGCTGGGGTAGAAGAGGAATGCAGAAGAGCTCTCCAAGGAAAATAACACTATCTCAGCTCTATGGTGCTGAAGGCTGGATCCTGCATTGTGGAAAGAGAATCAAGTAAATTCACATTTACAAACCCACACAGGGGATCATGCGTAATAGGTTAACTACCACTTGTCCAAGTTGCCTGAGACCCAGCAGGAAGAGATGGTGAAATGGTCAAAAAAGCAGCCAAAGGACATTTTACATGGGTAAAAAAAAAAAAAAAAAGAACATAAACAATAGTTTCCTCTCCCCCCAAATAAGTTTTTTTTTTTTTTCATTTGGAAGATAGCTGTTTTACCATACAATCAAAACCACTGTTTTATGATAAAGGAATAATACATCATGTAATACCTATCTGGCACTCTTAAGAGAAAAAACAATCAACCGCTCCACTCTCATTCTCTCTCTTCCCCTCCTTCCTGGTCCCTCGCCCCCTATTTTCCGTGCAGCAGCCGGTACTTTACTATTCTTTCTCTCCCTGCCGCGCTGGAGCAGACCTCTCCTTCATGCCAAAACTGCCCTTTGAAGTCTGCCCTCCCATTAGGGCTTTGGTGTAGGTATTCAGACTGATCACACAAGCCCAGCAGAATTCCCCAACCATCCACGTTCTGTCGTATACAGTTGTTTCATGTGGCCTGTGATTTACAGTCTTAATTAATGCTCAAAAGAAGAAGAGCACATCTTCGGTGGAGTTTTTCCCCCCTTCTTTCTACAAAACAGGGCTCTAGGGGTTTCTGTGGACATTGTGCAGGATGGCTTTGCCAAATGGAATGAAGCACACTTAATACTTTTCCTTTATAACCTTTGCCATAAATCAGCTGGCACTCCGTTTGCACAAGTGCAGCGATTAATGTTCCGCCCCTCCCCCAGCACTTCCCGAATTTTAAACAAAGTAGGAATAAACTGAGGGTGAGCAGAGCCAGTGGCCCAGTAAATCAGTTTAATGAGATCTGAATAGATCACATAGGACATATTGTGGAAAAATAAGGTGGGTGGTGGGGATGTGAATTTCAGCAGGGTGGGAGGAGCCGGGCGGAGGAGAGAAAAGATGGAAGTTGCGGTAGGTGATGCTCAAACTCTGACACATGTCTTTGGTAAAAACAGCACGTCTTACGTTCTCTTTCCCATTTGCTGAAACTTACTGCTGTGACTCGTTTAGATTTAGCACTGTTTCCTGTCTGTGGTTTTGCTGGTCCATGTTTTCCCACAGACGGGGAGTTTTCTGTTTGCTTCTCATCCAGAACTATCTTGATGAGCATTCATTCTTAGTCTACAGACCCCCTTCGACAAATAGACATCTTTCTATGCACAAATAGCTCTCCCTCTAAGGAAAAATAAAGACCCGCAGATCTAAGGGCTGAACTTAGTAAGAAGCAAGAAACTAATTATTAGGTGATACCCATCTGTTGTTGGTCAGCCAGGCACCGCTCAGCACACTCTCCCCTCACTGTCACTAACGAGCAGGAAATTCACGATCCTCCCTCCCCTGCACAGCATCAGAGAAAAACATATTGTTCAGTTTTCTGCTCTTTAAATAAAATACACAAATGGGATTCCCTCTGTGTTGAAAACTATGTTAAATGAAAAACAAAACCACCTTCTTTCAAGGAAGTTGTCTGATTTCCTTAATGTCCCTCACAAGGAAACGGACTACTTCCTAGGTGTCTCAGTTAATCGACCTCTCCTGAGTTATAGAATTTTTGAGAAGATTGTTGAGGAAAACAAGGAAAAAGAAATGTGAGAAAATGAAAGAATGCTTTCGTAATGTTTCACTTAACTTTACGAAATGCATAAGGTCTGTTTCAAAACTTCTGAGTCCCCTGTATATAAGATTACGAAGTTTTAGTCATGTTTATTGTTCTTATTACTCTCCATGACTAAACACCAGAAAGACATTACGATGTTATAAGGCCAAATGACTTTGTGAGAAAACTCCACACGCAACTTATTAACTCCCAAAGAGTCCCTATGTGACAGAAAGAAAATGCATCATAATGCCATGCTGTTACACCTTTATATGGGAGGATGTGGATCATTCTTTTTAATTTTCTTAGGATAGAAATGAAAGTTACTTTTACATACATCTCTCTTTTCAATTCAGCCTGAACACACTAAGCAGCCTTCATCTCACACTAAAACGTTTCTTCTACGAAGCAGATTCACGATTTGAATACTCTAAATCTGCCTTTCAACTGGAGAGGAAAGCAATTCAAAAAAAAGAAGTGCAATCTTCATCTTGCATCACTATGGGGAATAAATACTAATTAAATGTTTTTAAGCCTAAAAGATTGCCAGCACACTGAACCTGAGGAATGTCTGTGAGCTGAAAGTCATGGACCGGCTATGGCAAGTTCAGTCCTCTCGTGCTTCTGGATGCTTCTGTACTATGGATTATGTCCCGCATATGGCATGAAAGTTAATGAATTCAACAACACAAAGGAATACAGCTGTGGAAGAGCCTAAATTACACAATAACAATTTTGCATTTTAACATTTAGGCCTCAAGTGCTTTTCGAACTTAACATAAGGTCTCCATTTCCACTGCTCCGCCCCTTCTTTTCTCCTTTTACATGTGAAGAAAGTTGATTGATAACATATTTCAACTTTACCAGATAGCCCAGAGGTGGTTTTCTTGTTTGGAAAAATATCTCAACTACATACAGCATGACATTTTAAAATCATGTCTTTTACATATTCTTTTCTTTCTTGCAGAGGTCAAAAATGCTCTACCTTTGCAGAGATAATAAATAGAATCTGCAGCAGACAGGAAACTGGGATTCACTCCCAAGTGCTAGATCCAGTCATCTTCCTATGTGCAGAACCATTTCCATTTCTCCGCCTTTTTTTTTTTTTTTTAACAAGCAAGGGATTTCACTACCTGCAAATAACCTCATGGAAGGATAAGCTAACCCTAGTGTCTGGTACACTTTGTATAAAAACCAAGGTGAACTCTTTTCCTACCCCATGGAAAAACCAATTGCCTTCATTTGTACTCTACTGGATAGAAAAAGACAGCCTCAGATTCGGTGAAATTTTTTTTGGGGGGGCGGGTACACGGGCTCTCACTGTTGTGGCCTCTCCTATTGCAGAGCACAGGCTCCGGACGCGCAGGCTCAGCGGCCATGGCTCACGGGCCCAGCCGCTCCGTGGCATGTGGGATCCTCCCGGACCGGGGCACGAACCCGTGTCCCCTGCATCGGCAGGCGGACTCTCAACCACTGCACCACCAGGGAAGCCCCCATACCATTTTTTAAAGGGCCAAATATCCTTGAAACTTTGAAGAAAGCTATGGTCATAGCCATAGGCTATGCATTTAATTTTGGGGGTTTGTGGAGACAGCCACAAGGCCATGCTCCACAGGGAGAGATGGCCTGATAGGCACAAAAGGAATCAAACAGGCTTCAGGAGCTTAAATGGACATGTAGGCACCTGGCTTGGTTTTTCTGGATCTTTTAGCAGAGAAGTAAGGCTTCAGGTCACAGTTGAGATGTGGTAGAAAAACAACTTGGAGTCAGACACCAGCAGATTCCATCAGCACCAGTCCTGGCCCTGCCACAAGCCATGTGGCCTGTGCTACTGAAAACAGCCCCAGTGTTTCCTTGTTTGTAAAAAATGGGGACGGTTATGCAAAGAGTATCCAACTTGTCCTAAAGGACAGACTTTTTCAGGCAATTAGTGTAGTTCCTACCCTAAGGAAAAGCTAAGAACCCAGCTTACTCAACAGAGATGACAAGACAAGGAATTAAGCAAAGTTCCTGTCAAATGAAAAAAAAGTAATGACCTCCCTTGCCTACTTAAGGAAAGCTTCTTAGGGGAGCGGAGTTCTTGATCAGAACTTACTTTAGATCACTAAAATCTAAACCACTGTTACACACGATAGTAGTCTTAGCAAAGTGCCAGAGTCATGCAAACACTATAGAAAATACACCGTAGTAGATAGAGGAAAAGGAAGAAAAAAAGAATAGAGTAACGTCCATGGTCTATAAGAGACCAAATAACTAATAGAAGCAACAAAGTTTGCATCCACAAATCATGGAAATTCTTCCCTGCCGGTCATTTACTTTTGTATCAAAGACACTGCTAATGAATTAATTACCAGATTTCCAAGCACTAAAGCAGAAAATCAGAAAAAGCAATCAGAAAGGATGAAGGAAACGGCATATATTACGCAAGAGGGGCAGCCAACAACTTTCAGTGAGAAAGAAATGGAAAAGCAGAACAAACAAGAGCTCAAAAAAAATCACAGCAGCCTGAAGCCACTTAGAATAAAGGGTAAAGACCCTGAACAATTCTCTTTGGGGACAGAAGTGTGAATATCTGCTTTTATTAAGCTAATATTTATTGTACCTAAATAAACATTCCTGTTTGCTTTCACAAGTAACAAATAGGTAGATAGATATACCTAAGAAAATTCAGGCCCTCTTTTTGTTGAGATAATCAATGAGTAGGCTACAGAACAACTAGCCCCATTCTAAATTTGCCTCCAGGGACTTTGAAAAGTCTATAACCAATATTCATGGTGATACCTTGAATCTCTAAGAAATAGTAGAGTGGTGTTCAAAATTCAATGTATTGCTTAAGGGTACACATGCCTTACTAGGTAGATTTACATGGAATTTCATATTTCCAATTCTGCTAGAAAAGCTTGCTCATTCAATAGAAATACCATCATGCTTCTGTGGTACCTTAAACATCCTATGCTCTTTCTTGTCTTATTTTATCCCTATACCAGTCTTTAGGGTGGGAAGACAGATTCTGTAACTCCCATGCCCACCGACGGGCTGTGGGTGGCAGGGCGCTGGTATTTTTTTTTTTTTTTTAACATCTTTATTGGAGTATAATTGTTTTACAATAGTGTGTTAGTTTTTCCTTTACAATAAACTGAATCAGTTATACATATACATATGTTCCCATATCTCTTCCCTCTTGCATCACCCTCTCTCCCACCCTCCCTATCCCACCCCTCTAGGTGGTCACAAAGCACAAAGGTGATCTCCCTGTGCTCTGCGGCAGCTTCCCACTAGCTATCTAATTTACATTTGATAGTGTATATATGTCCCTGCCACTCTCTGACTTCGTCACAGCCCACCCTTCCCCCTCCCCATATCCTCAATGTAACTCCCATTTTAGATATGAGGAAACTGAACCATCAGACTTAAAATGACTTTCTCAGAATCATCAATCTCCTTAGTGACAATCTCATGAGTGTTGGCACATGCTTGAGGAAATAAACATTCAGTTTGGAGGAAAATGGGAATGTCTCTTTGGCTTCGTAATTAATGGCATGACCATCATTATCTTTTCCTGTAAGAGCGCTCAGGAAAGCTTCCTTTCGCCCCCAAGTAAAGGAGCAAGAGCCTCAGGTTTGTAAACTTGAAGAAAACCAACCCTGTCTGGCTTTCTCCACTCAGGGATGCAGTCTAAGTTACTGCGCAAATTTCAGTGGCAGGGAGAGTCTGCTGCACTGCCACTTCCCAACACCCCCCCCCCCGAACACACACACACACACACACACACACACACACACACACACACACAGAGTCTTCGTTGGCTTTTTCTCCATTCTCTGCATCTTTTGCTGAAGTTGGAAGGGGAGTAGGGGAGGAGGTCGAGAAGGGAACCACCTAAATGTAGGAAACTGGAAGTACTTAACAAAAGAAAAAGAAAACATCATCAAAGAATTTGATGTCAGTAAGCCTGAAGTCTGTTCAGTTTACACTTGGCCTCAGATTACACACTCTTGCCAATGTGATTTAGTGCACTGTGTTTCCTTTCAATTATCAAAAACCAAACTACACTATCTTTAACAAGTTATTGTTATGAATGGCCTACATTTCTACTCTACTTTTTTTTTTTTTTTTTTTTTTTATGATACGCGGGGCTGTCACTGTTGTGGCCTCTCCCGTTGCGGAGCACAGGCTCCGGACGCGCAGGCTCAGCGGCCATGGCTCACGGGCCCAGCCGCTCCGCAGCATGTGGGATCTTCCCGGACCGGGGCACGAACCCGTGTCCCCTGCATCGGCAGGCAGACTCTCAACCACTGCGCCACCAGGGAAGCCCTCTACTCTACTTATTAATGCTATTAGCCTTTTATAAAAGCCACAATCCACTCCAACGGAGTCAAAATCCTCCGAGGATGTGAAGCTAGAAAAGAAGGGGCAAGGGGGCTTCCCTGGTGGCGCAGTGGTTGAGAGTCCGCCTGCCGATGCAGGGGACACGGGTTCGTGCCCCGGTCCGGGAAGATCCCACATGCCGTGGAGCGGCTGGGCCCGTGAGCCATGGCCGCTGAGCCTGCACGTCCGGAGCCTGTGCTCCACAATGGGAGAGGCCACAACAGTTGAGAGGCCCGTGTACCAGAAAAAAAGAAAAAGAATGGGCAAGGACTGTCCCCAAAGAGGATGCAGTGTGATTGCTGGGAAGGCGTTCTGAGATGACCTACTGAAAGTTCTCTTTTTCACCCATTTGGAAAATGAGATTTAGGTGTAAAGGGATTTACCCAAATAGCAAAAGGCCAACAAGCAATTTATAAGTCATAGAAGTCATAGAAAAATGATCTTGTGTGGAATGCCAAGGACTTGGCTTCAGAATATTCTCTCTATCACGGCAAACCCTCCCTTCCCCTCTGTCAAATTCATCATGAAGGGGACTTCCCTGGCTGTCCAGTGGTTAGGACTCCACACTTTCACTGATGAGGGCCCAGGTTCGATCCCTGGTTGGGGAACTAAGATCCCACAAGCCTTGTGGCCATAAAAACAAACACACCAAAATAACCCCAAAAAATTCACCATTGGGGATGGGAGTGCAGAGTAAAGTACAAAGAGCATTCAAGGGTTTTGCAGACCTGGACTGGATCTGGATTAGTCTGTGTAAACTTTGAGCAAATGGCTTAATCACTCCAAGTATCACTTTCCTCATCTGTGAAACAGGAAAAATAGACTCCTACCAACCCTGACCACCCAATCAGCTCTCTTATATTTCTGTCAGATAATATAAATGTAAACCACCAGGCATACAAGAAGTACTAGGTAAATGCTGGTTTTCTCTCTCTCAACATTAAGTAAACTTTCAAAAATTAACGAGAGAGAGAATAAAGAAATTAATGAGTAAGAGACACAAGGAATCATTTATTTTTTAGGAGCTGAATAACCAGTATGTGGAATATTCACATCCATTTCTACAACCATTCCATTCCATTTCTTAGCCAGCTGACTCCTGCCACAGATGGACAAAAATGTAAGTTTATCAAGTTTTCAGTTCTGATTAAAAAAAAAAAAAATTGTAGGGGGAAGAAATAATCAAAAGCTACAGACTAACTCAATATTTGTGATTTACCTATCTTTCAGTTATTCATATTATTTTGAGATGCCACCTGGGTAAATTTACATGAGTAAGTAATATATACAAGATTAAGCTTTTCTTAGAATATGAAAACCCTATACACCAAATAATTTATGTAGATACGCTGCCCTTGAGGAAATGGAACGTAACTCCCTACTCCTTAAATGTTGGCTATGCATACGACTTCCTTCCAAAGAGTACAGTATGAGCAGATGGGGGGACAAAGTACTGTGGAGAAACCTGCCAAACACGACCTCAGCTAGGTGGTCAAGGTTAACATCAATGGTGGTAAGTTATGTTGATAATATGTACCCTTGATGGATATGATGACATGGTACTTTATCTCTGTGGTCTTCTGCACCAAGGAAGGAAGTCTTATATAGTTATATTAGACTATAACCCCTAGTCTAATCATGAAAAAAAAAACTAGATAAATCCCAGTTGAGGGACATGCTACAAAATACCTGACCAAGAACTCCTCAAAACTGTCAAGGTCATGAAAAACAAGGAAAGTCTGAGGAACTGTCACAGACCAGAGGAGCCTAAGGAAGACACGACAATAATATGGTATCCTGGATGGTATCCTGGAATAGATAAAGGACATTGGGTAAAAACTAAGGAAACCTGAAAAAAGTATGGACTTTAGTTAACAGAACATATCAATATTGGTTCATTAATTCTGACAAATGATCCATACTAATGTAGGATGTTAATAACAGAAGAAACTCCCTGTACTATCTTATCAATTTTTCTGTATGTCTAAGTCATTTCTTAAAAAACCACTATAAATCATTACATTAACACTATTTTTTTTATTCATTTATTTTTTCACCATCTGTATAGAATTTACTGTTTTGTTCTTAACAGCTTAAACATCTGTCCAAAGAGCTGAGCTGGCATAATCTACCTATAATCAAACCAGCTTAAATAAATATGGGAAGCTGAGCTATTAGACAAACTATCAGTAGAGATTAAAACTTATTTTTGCACCCAAGAGAAAGAATAACTTCTTAGGGGAAAACTACATGAAACTTGACTATATCTTAACAAAGGGTAACAAAAATGACACAAAATAATAAAATAAAATCTGGATAAAATTATAATTTAGAGCTGTGGTTCTCAACCCAGGGTGATTCTCCCCCCACCTGCCCAGGGGACATTTAGCAATGTCTGGAGACATTTTGATTGTCACAGTTGGGGTGTGGCAGGGAGAGCATGCACTACATGCACTACTGGCATCTAGTGAGTAAAGACCAGAGATGCTGCTAAAAATCCTGCAGTACACAGAACAGCCTCCCCCAACTGGGGCTGTGCTTAAATTAAGGAACCCCGATCTAGAGAATATGTTGTTTTTTTTTTAACATCTTTAGTGGAGTATAATTGCTTTGCAATGGTGTGTTAGTTTCTGCTGTATAACAAAGTGAATCAGCTATACATATACATATATCCCCTTATCTCCTCCCTCTTGCGTCTCCCTCCCACCCTCCTTATCCCACCCCTCTAGGTGGTCACAAAGCACCAAGCTGATCTCCCTGTGCTGTGTGGCTGCTTCCCACTAGCTATCTATTTTACATTGGGTAGTGTATATATGTCCATGCCACTCTCTCACTTTGTCCCAGCTTACCCTTCCCCCTCCCCGTGTCCTCAAGTCCGTTCTCTACATCTGCGTCTTTATTCCTGTCCTGGCCCTAAGTTCTTCAGAATCTTTTTAAATTTTTTTTTAGATTCCATATATATGTGTTAGCATACGGTATTTGTTTTTCTCTTTCTGACTTACTTCACTCCGTATGACAGACTCTAGGGCCATCCACCTCATTATAAATAACTCAATTTCGTTTCTTTTTATAGCTGAGTAATATTCCATTGTATATATGTGCCACATCTTCTTTATCCATTCATCTGTCAATGGGCACTTAGGTTGCTTCCATGTCCTGGCTATTGTAAAGAGTGCTGCAATGAATATTGTGGTACATGACTCTTTTTGAATTATGGTTTTCTCAGGGTGTATGCCCAGGAGTGGGATTGCTGGGTTGTATGGTAGTTCTATTTGTAGTTTTTTAAGGAACCTCCATACTGTTCTCCATAGTGGCTGTATCAATTTACATTCCCACCAACAGTGCAAGAGGGTTCCAGCATTTATTGTTTGTAGATTTTTTGATAATGGCCATTCTGACTGGTGTGAGGTGATACCTCATTGTGGGTTTGATCTGCATTTCTCTAACGATTAGTGATGTTGAGCATCCTTTCATGAACAGCACTATTTTAATAACTATACAGTCCACTACTAGCAAACTTATTTTCCTAGAGTCAAATGTCTATTCATTCCACGTTTGTGTAAAAAAAAATAATAATAATAATGGTGCTCTGTTGAGGGAATAGCCATCATTGGAAAATCAAGTTATGTCATAAAGGCTGAGCAGTTCAGGTGAAAATGTCTTGATATTTGCCCAACTTGTCCTCAGAGTAATATGGCCACATGCAAGACCTCTTAAACAACCTCATCTGTTAATTTCCACACCAATAAATCCAACAAACTGGACTAGATTATCAGTATGGTTCTTTACAGCTCTCCAGTTCCACCATATTCAATATTATTTCTCCAAAAACCAGAGGCACACATTCAAAATAACAGAGAACTCTCCCACCTCTACCGCACTCCCTTTTCTCAGCCCACGACAGGCTTTATTTCTCTTTCCAAAAGTGGGCCTGGCCTTTCATCTGCCCCTGCTCCCACATCATCACCATGACTGACAGAGTCAACCATGAGGGGCTGCCACTAAATCAACCTCCCTTCAGGGTCCTTTTGCAAAAAGTTAAAAACGCTGGCAGCTGGCCTTGGAACCAGGGTTGTTAGTGCTCAAAGCTGGTGCATCATCCATCATTAAGAGATGAGGGGACATCTGCCCAGGGTCAGAATGGCCAAGCAACTGTGTGAACTTACCCCAAACCCCATTGCTGCTTCCCTTTTGCCTGTTTCTAAACTTAGTCACTTTATTCTTAACATGGTGCCCTCCGGCAGGGGTAGGGTGGCAGTGCACAGGTCAGCCTCTATGGCCAGTTCACAGGGAAGTCACATACCCACACTCAGACATACACAGAGCAGGAGTGTTTTCTATTAACTTGTGTTCATTAATACTACCGTCAGGCTGCCATGTTGTGTTTGGAAAATGGCTGCATTTCTGCAGCTACTTCCTATCACCTAAGTGTATTTTAACTCAAAACTAATACCAGATAAACAAGATCATTGCTTCAAAACTGACAGAGCTGAACAAACACCTTTGACTTCTCTATTGTCCTTTATGAAGTAAACTCAAAACTCATTTTCAACCTACCACTTAGCCATTTGACAGACAGACAAGTGCCAAGTAAACACTTGCTTATTACTCTACCAGTTCTGGGGATTCAGAGAGATGAATAAGATACATAAGACATGGCCCTCACTCTCAAAGTTCCCAATCTAGAAGGGGTGAAAGACAAAATGCAAATAATTACGTGCCATAAGTATGTAAGGTATAAAGAAAGCAGTGTTACTCATAATAGCTAAAAGGTGGAAACAACACACATGTCCATCAGCAGATGAATGGATTAACAAAATGTGGTATATACATACGGTGGAATATTATTCAGCCATAAAAAGGAATGAAATTCTATACATGCTACAACATGCATGAACCTTGAAGACACTATGCTAAGTGAAATAAGCCGGACACAAATGGACAAGTATCATGATTCCACTTACATGAGGTACCTAGAATAGCCAATTCACAGAGACAGAAAGTAGAATAGAGGTTACAAGGAGCTGCAATGGGAGACTTATTGTTTAGCGCATATAGAGCTATGGTTTAAGATGATAAAAAAGTTCTAAAAATGGGGGTATTGGTGGTGGTTGCCCAACATTGTGAAAGAATTGCACTCTTTAAGATGGTTAAAATGGTAAATTTTATGTCGTGTGTATTTGACCACGTTTTTTTAAAAACTTGCACTTCCCTCCAAAAAAAAGGAAAAAAAAGCAAGAAAAGAAAAGAAAGAAAGAAGGAAAGAAAGAAAAGTTTAGAAGCGTAAGTGCCAAAGATCAAAATAAGATGGGAGTTAAAAATTTGGAAAAATTTTATTTTTATTTTACATTTTTGGATAGAGAATACATAACATGATTCAAAGTCAGAATTATATAAAAAAATATACGGGGGGCTTCCCTGGTGGCGCAGTGGTTGAGAGTCCGCCTGCCGATGCAGGGGACACGGGTTCGTGCCCCGGTCCGGGAAGATCCCACATGCCGCGGAGCGGCTGGGCTCATGAGCCATGGCCGCTGAGCCTGCGCGTCCGGAGCCTGTGCTCCGCAACGGGAGAGGCCACAACAGTGAAAAAAAGATATACAGGGTGAGTCTCACCCTTGGTCCTGTCTCCAGCCTTGCCCTCCTACTGGCCCTCACAGTCCCAGCTGTCCATCAGAGACCATCGTTACCCTTTCTTCTTTATTCTTCTTTAGCAAACAGAAGCTAACGCAAATAGATATCTCATTTTTCTACTCTTTCTTACACAAAAGGTAGCACATTATATTCATTGTTTAGCACTTTGCTTTTCTTTTAAATATTGAGAAGTTTTGAAATGTTTTAATGTACCTTGAAACTGATGATTTTACACATTAGTACGGGAAAAAGACACAGACATAATTTTTTTACCCCAGTAACACTTTTTAACAAGTGCAGCGAAGTTCACTTTCTACTTCATTAACAAAGTTAAAAAAACAAAAAAAGAGAGAAAAGAAATTTTAACTTCAAGAAGCGTTAAGGATGGCTGACCCGCCCTGGGGGAAAAGTTTACAAGGTGTAAAGCTCCTCTTTCAAAGCAGCCTTATTTCCATAGGCCGCTAAGAGATTACCACCTTGTAAAAGAAAGGAAGAAATGAAACCTTCCCACCTTTGAGTTATCCATCCCAGAAAAGGGAACACTTGGGGGGTGGGGGTAGCCTCCGGACCATCACTGCTCAGACTGCAAGGCCAACACTCAGTTCTTTTCAATTTAAGGAAGTTCACTGGGCGGCCCAGGGGACTGTGCCTTGAACTCTATGAACCTATTCTGTGCCTGGGCCTCCTTGCTTTCCCCTCAACCCCATCTCACAAAAAGACAGACAACAAAAGCAAAATCCAGACCATCATTTTCCCAAACTATTTTGATCACAGTAATTTACAACTTTGGCTATTTTTAAAAGACAGAGAAAGGCACCTGTCACCAGAAAACCAACTGCTGCCTTTTAAGTTTCTATAAAAAAACAAAAAAAACCCCACTTTCTATCTTTTCAGGATAAATCCAAACTTTAGAAGTGACAATGGTAGTAGCTATTATATACTAAAGGTAGATAACATATATATTAAAAGAATTTGGTTTCAAACTTTTAAAAAATTTTAAGTACTTCAGCATTTGCATTCATTCATCATTCATTTATTTAATATTTTTTATTCAAGTATTGTTTTGAGCATCTTTTATGTGCCAGAAATGGTTCCAGATACAACAGTGAACAAGGCAGGCAAATTCCTTGCCTTCATGGTGTTAGCATTCTGGCTGGAGAGGCAGACAACAAAGAATTACACATAATTTTAAAAAGAGTGAAAAAAAAAAAAAGAATGGATACTTGTATGGATATAACTGAATCACTTTGCTGTATCACTGTAATGAACACATCATTGTTAATCAACTACACTCCAGTATAAAATAATAAATTTTTAAAACACAAGTAAACAAATAGATACATACATTTAGGCAATGACAAGAGCTATGAAATAACAAAATGAAGCAAGGTAACAGGACGGCAAAGGAGGAAGGAGGAAGTTCTCTTAGACATGACCATCAGAAAAGGCCCCTGTGAGGAGGTGACCAAACCCAATAAAGGCAGAGGGCCAGTCCCTGGGAAATTAGGGACACAGGAAAGATCCTGGGAAGGAATGGTAGAGAACATGGAGGCTGCACTAGGGTGAGGAGAAGGGAGCAGTGAGAGAAGGTCAAAGAAGCAAGAAGTCAGACAAGTATGGCCTCATAGGCCAGCGGTTGGTAAACTATGCCCCAGAGGCCGAGTCTGGCCTGCTGCTTGTTTTTGTGTGGCCCATGAGCTAACACTGGAAAAAAAATCAAAATAAAAATAAGAATTCATGACAAGTTTTCATATGAAAATTCAAAGAATTAAAATTTCAGCATACTTATTTTTTTCTGGTTGCTTTTGTGCTACAATGGCAGAGTTGAGAAGTTGTGACAGAGACCATGTAGCCCACTGCTATGGACTGCATTTTTTCCCTGACAAATTCGTATGTTGAAGCCGGAACCCCCAATGTAGTGGTATTTGGAGATGGGGCATTTGGGAGATAATTAGGTTTAGGTGAGTTCATGAGGGTGGGGCCCTCCTGATGGGATTGGTGTCCCTATAAAAAGAGACAGGAGGGAGCTTGCTCTTCCTCTCTCAACCCTCACCATGCTAGCCCTGCCTCCATGTGAGGACACAGGGAGAGGCAGCCAGCTATAATCCAGAAAGAGGGTACTCACCAGAACCCGACCATGATGGCACCCTGATCTCAGGCTTCCAGTTTCCAGAACTGTGAGGAAATAAATTTCTGTTGCTTAAGCCACCCAATCTGTGGTAATTTGTTATGGTAGCCTGAGTAGACCAACACACATACAAAGCCTAAAATATTTACTATATGGCCCTTCCCAGAAAAACTTTGCCAACGCATCACAGACCATGGATTCTAGCCTAAATGAGATGGGAAAAGAGTGGAGGGTCAGATCATGGTAAATGAGCAGATCTAATATTGCTGTTTGAACCATTCAAGAGTGGTTCTGACATTCCTGAGCAATGTGAGGGTCTCTGACAAGTTATTCTTCTGAGGTGGGAATCTGGGTCATTCATTTCAACAGAACTTTATGTAACACCCACTAAGTTCCAAGCTGTGGTCTGTTCGCTTAATGGAGGGTGTGGTTCAAGAACCATGCATTGAGCAAGCCCTGCAGCCGCTTCAGCCTCTGTAGCCCTACTGGACCTCTGTAGCCCTACTGGACCACGTGGGCTTTTCTGAAACTCTTGGCAGCACTAACGAAGATGAAGAGAGTTGGTTCGCTGTGAAGATGACCCTTGAATGAAAGATGGAGCTTCAAGGAAAGGTCAGAAGGCAGTTTACATGCATGGTGAAGATAAGCTCAGTTTGGGTGGGAGGCTATAAAATTATTTCTATTTTTGAAGGGTTTGGAAGGATGCTGGACATATAGTTGCAAATATTGAGAGTAGGATGTAAAGAGAAATAAAGGACATGGCAGGTCTTATACATCTAACTCCATATTTATTCAGCCATCTAACCAACTAAAAAACAAAAAAAGTAGAAAACAAACTCTAAAACTTAAAATCAGTATTTCCAAACATACAAATGGGCAAGTAAACTTTTCCTTAGAACATATCACTCAGGTACAACTTTTCAGAGCTACTGCATTTTCTGGAGTTGCTCTAGAAAACCATTCACCCGGCTACATCTGGAGGCATATGCTGGCAGTGGGGAGCCAGTGGGGAGCTTTGCAAGCTGCAAAGCAAGCATAACCGTGGGCTCTTTCTTTGGGGGTGGAGGTGGTGGGAGCTTGGCAGCAGGCTGATTGAGGGTTGGGGGCTGTAGCCACCAAACACACTGTTTTCACTTACGTCGCATGTTGAGGTGAGCAAGGGCCACTTCCAAGTCCCTGTCCCTTTGGAGATGCCACTGTCCATGCACATTAGAAATTTCAAGTAATGAGGACTTCTGACTTTGAGGCTTGTCCTCCTTCTACCACATACTCTGTTTTCCAGGATAGGGTGTAAAGTAAGGGCAGAATGCGGAGGCTCTTGACTAGTGTCCTTGGGCACAGCTGATCAGGGAGAATGGCGCTGAGCACACACTCCTCACATGTCCAAGCCTTCCTCCACTCGCACTCTGTCCTACTTCTATCTCAGGAAGGCAAGACCCAAACAAGCCCTAATGTTCTCCATATGCTAGTCTAGAAACTGGCTGGAGAATTCAGGTCACACACACACACACACACACACACACAACCAAAGTGCATTTTTAGGTTTAAGAAAACTTGTCAACATCAGGATATCCCAGTGTCCTGCCAACTTCCCTTTCCACGGGCCAGACCAAAATCAGGCGCTGGAGGTTCTTCATAGAGTCTTACATCTAGGATTTTCTATATCAAAAAGTGACAAATTTCAGCCTTTTGTGTATTGTGTAGTATCTGTAAAAATGCAATGCAACTCTTTAAAGTAAAAAAGCTAAACAAAACAAACAAACAAAAGAGAACTACTCCAAGACAAAAAGACAAAATGAGAGAGGACAATAACGATGAAAAGTTGTACTATCTGGGTATTAACGGTGCCAGGTGTACCAGAGCAACAGTTTGCAAACTGGGCTCTATAGGCTGTTCCTGCTGTTGTTCTGTAGCTACAGCTGAAATCCTCAGATGTGCATTATTGATTAGAAGGCCACTTGCCTGGCATGAGTCTTTAAAAAATCTTAGCTCTGATGGGCTTCCCTGGTGGCGCAGTGGTTGAGAGCCCGCCTGCCGATGCAGGGGACGTGGGTTCGTGCCCCGGTCCGGGAAGATCCCACATGCCGCGGAGCGGCTCGGCCCGTGAGCCACGGCCGCTGAGCCTGCGCGTCCGGAGCCTGTGCTCCGCAACGGGAGAGGCCACAACAGTGAGAGGCCCGCGGACCGCTAAAAAAAAAAAAAAAAAAAAAAAAAAATCTTAGCCCTGAGCAAGTTCGTGCATGTAAAGCTATCTGAGTGGACCTCCAGTCCCTACAGGCTGAGCTCAGTGAGATCCCAGAAATGGTTTGAGACCCCGGGACAATTCTCTGCTAAAAGTGACCTGTGTGAGGGACTTCCCTGGTGGTCCAGTGGGTAAGACTCCACTAGGTCCCACATGCATACGGCAACTAAGAGTTCTCATGTTGCAACGAACATCCCGAGTACTGCAACTAAGACCTGCTGCAGCCAAAATAAATAAATAGATAATAAATAGATAAATAAATAATAAATAAATAATTTTCTTTTAAAAAAGTGACCTGTGTGATAACAGGGCACGTGGCGTTAAGAGAGGTCCACAGCTGCATGCTGTACATAGCTCTGGTGTCAGTACTTGTATGTTGTGAGTGCTTTTTTGATCTTAAAATTAGAGATCAAAAACCGGAAAATCTAAAAAGAGAACTTGATGATAGATGTAACATGACTAATCAGTCTTAAGATGAAGTGAACGGAATTAGGCAATACTGTCACGAAATGGATTGATTTGATAAAGTGAACACACAACAACATATAGAAATTAATTGGATGCCAAGGCAGATGGAAGGCTGTACCTATTCTACACAACCATAGATTTCATATTTGGGATTCAACAAGAGTTCAACTGATTCATCTCATAATAAATGAATGTTTTAAATATATAAATTTATAGTATTATGCATTTTATTCATATTATAAGCTATCACTTACATATTTTTTATTTATTGAGATTCTGAGTAAACGTTTCTCTGAAAAAGGGGTCTGTTCCTTAAGAAAAAATAAAGGAATGGAAACACCTTTAGGAATGTCCCGCCAGAGTCTTGGGTATCTCAAGCCGTGAGGCTTGAGCTAAATGAGCTTGCAGAGGGCCTAAACCAACCTCACCATACTCCCGAGGTGGGGACTGGGCACATTTGGGCACCCCATAGCTTTCTGAGTGGCCTACTGGACTTCAGCTGACTCTGACCTGCCATAGTGGTGACTCAGATAATCAGGGGCGGTAGGATATCACACCCCCTCACGGCAGAGGCTCGGCAGTTTCCCGTGGCTTCCGCCCCCTTCTCTTAGCCCCTTCTTTAATTTCAATGCTTTCTCTCCTACTTGTACCCTTGATTTACTGATTCATTTTTGTTCTCCACCTAGATATGGCTTTTTCTTTCCTCTGTAAGTACCTATATGGATATATCTTCTGTACTCTCTTCCTCCCTTTACTGCAGCTCTGAATATGTGTGAATTTTTGAAGTGAGCAGAGTTCGAGGAAAATCAAAACAAAACATAACCCTGGGGGAATGATTTACCTAAGGAGTGCTAATTACTCATCCCAGTAAATGTAGAGCCTTTCTCAATTTTTTCTTCATCTTACTGTCCAGCTCTCTGGACCAGAAGAAAGAGAAAGTCATCCTTAAAATCCATGTTAATATTTGCTACAATATAAATTGGAACTGGAATGAATCTACTTTGAAGCACAGGAGTCACATTGTAACACCTGATCGTCTACAGCAGAAACTAACACAACATTGTAAATCAACTACACTCCAATAAAAATTAATTTAAAAAAACTACCTGATTGTCACATATATAACTCTAGTATAGTTCATGCATTCGGAATCTGTTCACTGTCCTTGCTTCAAATATCTTTTGTCAAAGTGAATTGACTTCATGCTGAGAAGCAAAACCAAGAGCATAACAGGCCTCAGTCAACTAGGGGAGACAATAATGACTAAGATAGCGAGAAGACAGGAGAAGGTAGCTGACGCAAGGGGAAGATACGAAAACTTGGCAGAATCTGATCCCTGCCATGTGGGAATTATGCTCAGTCTCTGGGGTCTTCAGGAGGGAAGGATGATATCTGGCCATGGATGGGAACTTGGTGAAAGGCAGAGTTGAAAGGGAGGAGATTCCAGGTGGGAGGGACTGGTGGGAACAGAAAACATGGCACGCAAGAGGGGAAAGAGATTGCCAGAAATCACACATCTATTTGCAGCAAAGCATCGGGTAAAGCCCTGGAGAAACAGGGATGAAGACAGGGGCACCACCAAACAACCCCACTCTCCCTCCTACACTCAGATGTTACCTGAGGGGCTGCCCCTTCCTGTCTGGAGAAGGAAGAAAATCCTAGAAAGCAGGTACTTAAAGAAGGGGGTACCCCAGCTCTGCACCAAGACAGGAAGGAAGGTAAACTTGGGAGAGAATTCCCACTAATGTGAGTTATGTGAGAAACGTTGGGGCCATTTCCTAAAAGGCTTTGACAAGAATGCAGGATGAAGGTGCAGTGAAATTTCGTTTGTATATAATGTAAAGCCTTAGGGGCTCTGGAGATAAAAGGAGATTTCATCAAAGTGGTACATTTTTCACTGAACAAACACCCAGCGAGTGAAAGGGATACAGCGGGGGAGAGGACGGGCCGCGTCCCTGCCCTCACAGGGCGTAGTAACATCAGTGCATTAGGAAGCTGAAGGTGACTCCACTGTGGAGGAAAGAGAGCCTGGGAGAGCCTGGAGTTGGAGAGTCTTTAGTAGTTGAGTTGAGGAAAACATGAACAAGGCTAACCAGTGTGATAGAAAAGGAATAGGTAGGCATGCCCTGATTTGCTAACCCCCAAGTGAGGAATGACAGTAAGAGAAGGTCTTAAGGAATAAAGAAATAGAGAAAAGTCCAGACAATGTGGGAAATGTCTATATTATCTCCTTTGTTTAATAGTCTTAAGAAACTAAGAAGATTAAATGTACCAAGAAAATTAGTTTGGAATATAACTTTTTTTTTTTTTTTTTTTTGTGGTAGGCGGGCCTCTCACTGTTGTGGCCTCTCCCTTTTGCGGAGCACAGGCTCCAGACGCGCAGGCTCAGCAGCCATGGCTCACGGGCCCAGCCGCTCCGCGGCATGTGGGATCTTCCCGGACCGGGGCACGAACCCGTGTCCCCTGCATCGGCAGGCGGATTCTCAACCACTGCGCCACCAGGGAAGCCCTGGAATATAACTTTTTAATTGTCAACTCCCCCGCATGTTTACTTCCACAAAATTTGTAAGATGTAATAGAGCAGATCGTTTTCCATGAATGATCTGCTCCAATAGTAGCAAAAATGATCGTTGCTTTTGCCTCAAATAATTTTTGATTCACCAACTCCTAACTAACACGTGAAATGGTAATGCAGCAAACTAAGAAAAAACAAGAGAGGAATCACTCAGAAGGAAAACAGGTCAGATCTAACTGTGACTAAGCCCTCATGAAATACACGGGGAAACTGCAAATAATAATAATTAATTTGAGTGCAGTGTGTTATCATCTGTTAACACACCTTCCATATTATATGCAAGTGGCGTAAACAATCACTGAACGCGGGAGTTAGGAGAAAACTCAGACATTTTAAACTTACATTCTGGCCCAGGGAACAAGATGATTTTGCTCTGTTGTCAAAGTAGAGAAGCCATGTGAGGGATACCTTTAATATCCAGTTTAATACTGGATATTAATACTGGATATTTAATACTTTAGTATCCAATTTAATACTCTTTCCCCTCCAACACATTATCTGACTAAGAAGCAGGACAGGCAATTTCTGATGGAAAGTGGAGACCAGGACATGGACTTCACCTTGCAGAGCTGGAAGGAAGATAGCATTTCTCCATTATGGGTACCAGCCAAACCCTGAGGATACTTTGGTGATATCTGGTAATGGTCTCATTTTTGTTCTCTTTCTGTTCTTGTTTTGTTTTGGTGGGGGAATGAGCGAATAATTAGTGGGAGGATGGAGGAAGAGGAAAGGTGTCCTCTAAGGACAAACAGCTGACAAAATGTTACCTGAAGTTAAATGACGTTTTAAAAGAATCTCAAGCTTCCGTTTAATCAGGGTTTAGGTTCACCCCAAAAGGCAAATTTATTAAAATCTCCTAACTGCAAGCTCATTTGGCAGGGGTCCTTTGAGGAAGCAAAGCTGCTCCTTTCCCTGACATACTTCCCTCTTCCTACAAAGGTAAAGATCATGCCAGGGGTCAGTAATCAACGACTCAATTGTTGTGTAGGAGGTCACCCCTACCCCATCCACAGAGGGGAGGAAAAGAAAAAAGGGGAAAAAAAGAAAAAAGAAAAAGACACTGTCAGTCTTGCTTGAGTCTGAACACTCCCAGAAGGAGAGGCTTAAGTGTTTACACACAGCATGTTTGCTTCAATCTAAACAAGAATCTGATCTCCCGGGAATCCAGCACTTTCCATGCTTGGGGAAGTCAGACACCTTCATTAGAAGGAACTGGAACCCGTGAGGAAGTAATAAGCAGTTTGGATGAGGACTGTTGTTTCGAACTTAAGAGGCTAGAAGTAGCACATCTGGGGTCACAAAACCAGCCTCTGATTTCCTTCAGTCTTCAGAAGTCTTCAGAAGCCAGAGTAACAACCTTTCTGGAATCTACAGAATTATAAACCTCAAGGGAATCTCAACCCAGAAGGATATCTAAATCTAAAGTTTTCTGGCTTGTTAATACTAAAATTTACTGAAGATTGATCATAAAAGAACATATAGCATAAGCATCAAGACTTAAATCCATGACCAGCATATATTTTAGTGGGGAGAATGTTAAGAATTTTCCTATAGTGCAATTTTTCTCCTCTCTCCTTCAACTCCCCTTCAAAAAATGAAGCCAGGACATCCTTAAATTTTATACTTATACTTCCGGCCAAGCTTGGACTAAACGTTTTAATAAAAATTCTAGTGCAGTGTGTGAAAAATTGAATCTAAGGTCAAGCTTTTAAACCCCAAATCTGGAATTGAAAGTTGCTTTTTCCCCAGTTTAAAATGTTTTCCATATTGATTTTACTCAAAACCTGACACCCAAGGAGTGCCTGTGAACAAATGGAAAACAACCTCATTGACTTTGCAAGTTACTGGAAGATTTGCACAAAATGTTTTCTTGAAATTAAACACCTGGTTTGACAGCTTCATTAATTACAGTCCGCTCTGCAGAGGAAGGCCAAGGCCTGTGGCCCGGCACACAGATTAGCCACAGTTACTCAATAAAACAACTATTTAGTAGAGACAAACCCTGGGAGAGAAACCTAAGAAGTCATGTGCATATCCAAACAGGCTGCCCCGGTGTAAAGAAATCCCCTTAAGTCACTTTAGGCTTCATTAGCACATGAAAATGGGGTAATTGAACATTCTTCAGCCTTCCATCAAGTGCCAAAATCAATCATTCATGGAAATTAAGTTTTGATAAGAGGTGTTTAAACACTGTCAAAGGCTGCTTGAATGTGTCATTCTTTCAGCCTTGAGAAGATTTCAGCTAGCACTTAACTGTACAAAGAGACTGGAGAATTAAAGGTGTCAGTCCTAGGGTAAACTTATGACATTATTAGAACCACAAAACCAGAAGAGGAAATCTATCGAGGAGTTCGTTGTTTCCATAAAATCATTTATTTGGGGAAGGCTGTTCTCCTTTTCACAAATATATCTTTCCTAATAGTTGTTTTGAGAAGCTCATAAAAATACAGTTTTTAACCTAACATCTATTCTAAGAAAAGGTAGCTGTATGCCGACCATATATATTTTTAATCACCATGACAAAATGTATAAAAGATTTTAAAGTGCTTTAATATATTCATAACAGCATAATATGTCATGCTATTACCACTATCTTTAGCCTCCCTCAATAAAAAAATTCATCCAGATTCTGTTTCCAAAAAACCTAAAAACAACAAAGCAGTTTAGAATAATCTATTACACTACCACCAAAAAAAAAAAAACCTTCCTTTTTTCCCAGATAAGCTATCTACTGAACTGTAGGAAAACCAGAAAGTAAACCACTACAAAATCACTTGGCTCTTTTGTCAAACTATATTCTTTCAACCTGTAAATATTTGCAAAGGGTCAAGAAGTTACTCAGGTTACGCTTACCTTTGGTGCCACAAATATCAGTCTTTAAAACAGTATTAGTCGATAGTTACATTCATTATTGCTGAACAAAAGGATTCTAAACCAAGGGGCTCTGATGAAAGATGAGCAATCTGTTTCAATATTTATGTTAGCATGTATGTTACTGTCTTTCTACCTCCAATGGCTCAAATCTACAATATCCATACACAGGGCCATACTTTCCATCTCAAAAGCACCTGGGAAGGTCATACCCAGTGGTTTTCTATCTAGTTGCCTATCACAAGCCTGGTTACAATGAGAGCAGGTAGAGGTCAGGTTGCAGAGAGCTACTCTCCTCCTTTCCCTTTTCAAGTAGTTCAGCCCCCTGGGAACCTTTGATCTGACTATCAGCAAACACACACTCCCATATTTTGTACTTTCAAGTATAGATTTCAGAAAAGGGAGGGGTATAACCCACAAAACCAGAATGACTCTTTCCCAAACAGTCCATACATTCTCCCCATCCTGTCTGCCACGCAAGGAAAGGCAACTCCTTCCTGCTTCTTTCTCCCCTCCACTCAACACTCCCTCTCCCTTTGGAGAGAGAGGCAAACTGCAAAGCCACAGTGCTGGAACACAGGCACACAAAGCTGTTCTGCTTTGAGAATCACCTGCACTCCGGTCCAAAAATTAGCAAGGTCCAGACCGGAGGTGAACGTCTGTGCTCCTTTCAGATTCTTTATAATCCAAAACAAGAACCTACAAATCCTGTGACTTGAATGACTGAACAGCAATGAAAAGCACCTGTCCTTCTAGGAGGCATCTCAAGTAGTCAAAAGAAATAGCCAATTGATTTTGCCTAGAGAATGGCCTGGAAATCTAATTAATCTAACTATAAAATAAGAAGACTAGTAACAAAGGCTAGGGCCAGAAGTATGTTACCAGTCCAAAATAAAAGAAATGCAGACGCTAAAGACATTTAAATTTTTTAAATGTCGAAGGTACACCTAAAGCTAATACAATGTTGTATGTCAATTATATATTTTTCCAAAATGTCTAAGGATAATAAAGAAGCAAGGTAGAGACACGATTTCTAGAAAAGCAGGACTAAAGGATGTGTGAATTCAATGAAACTAGCAGATTACAGGCAGGGCACACTTAGCACCCAATAAACCTGCAGTCTCTGGGTGTTTGTTTTATATTAATAGGGGCAGTGCCTATACAGAAGCCTCCCCCTTCCTTCTAATCAATTCTTTCCCTTCCTTTCCCACTCTGAGAGAGTTAACTAGGTTTTCAAAAAACTTCCTGATTGTAGGAAGCATGATACACAGTGCTCAGAGCCTGATGGCTTGCCAGGGAAGACCCTGGTTTGTGTTTATCATTTCTAACGCCCCCTTTCACTCTCAAAAGTGTCCTGCTTTGGACAGTACATTATATGGTCACTCTATTCATAATATGTCCATGTATGTATGATGAGTGAATGAATAAATAAGCAACTATCTTCAATTCCAACTACATGTTCCTGTGTGTATCTGTAAAGGAATTCTCTGACTAGGCTTGTCTTAGTCTTTATTAAGTTGGAATAAACCAATTAAAGAACAAAAAACAACCACAAACTAAAACCATTGCATTATAATAAAGTAAAAATTCCCAAACACCACAATCCTGCTGAAGGCTCCAAAGGAGAATGGCTAACTCCGTGGGGTTTTTTTGTTTTTGTTTTTTTCTCTTGGCCACACACACACAGCTGAGGAACGTGGCCAAAAAGTTCAAAGCAGAAAGTGGATGAGAAATGGAGAAAAATCAGCACTGTGAACCAGAAACTGCACTCTCTACAGGTATACACAGCAACACCTAGGGCCAATCCATGGTAAATTATAGAATGGAATGAATTGAATGCCTTAGCATCATTTCTTCTTCCAGTGGACAAAGGCAATGAGGTAACTAAGGAAAAAAACCCAAATATTTATAAAACAATTATGATATAGATTCATAGTCAAGGAGGATAATTCAAAGTATTTTCTAAGTTTGTATAAAGCAGAATACATTAAAAAAAAAATCAAAGCCCTAGAAGTCTTCCTACTTTTGAATACTATTCATTTCCAATATTAGATGTCTTAAGGATGAAAGAATTCAAAGTAAATTTTCAGTTAGATATAACTTTGACAATCTTATTTTTAATCAGGCCCCCAAATAAACATGTTATGAATTCCCTTATCATCACCAATAGATACCATTATCTAACCATTTTCCTGCAGCTCAACAAGGTTAAGTGTTTCTAAGCAATTCTTTCTGAAGTTAAACATTAAATTAAAAAAATTAAAACACCACTAAGAAACTTGTGATGACCTGAAGGCATTTTAAAAGCAGCAAAGGTTAGAAGGGCAGCTTTCAAATAACACCCATTGTTCTATCTCTACTTAATGACAAAAGGAGAAAAGAAAGCGATTACCTGGCCTTACCTCTACATCTCAATTCAAATGCTACTTAAGAAAACAAAAACCCTCATTTTTTGCAACAGAACACTTTTCAGCTTAGTCAACCTCTGATTTTTTTTTTTTCTTAAACTAAATTAACTTTTCCAACTCTATTCATGCACCAAAATTCAGGACGGCCAAATTCAGCAGCAGATTTGAAGGTAGTTTAGTATCAACTACATAACGCAGTTCAATGAAGATCCAAAATTTAAAGAGAGAAAATATTAAATGAATATTTCCAACTTGAAATTCCACAGAAAGTTTTTTACAGATACTAGCATCTCCCCCAAAATATCATAATCTGTTTTTCCACTTTGAAAAAGTATATATATTAACCCTAAAATCTAATGGAAGAGAAAAAGGCCAAGAACAAACCAAGACTATTGTGAAGAACACAGTTGGGGAACTTACCAGATGTCAAGACATAAAGCAGCTGACTCCACTGTTGTGGTACAAGGATAGACAACTAGACCAATAAAAAGAAAACAGACACACAGATGTATGTATGAATCTGATATAGGATGGAGGTGACATTTTCAAAGTATAAGAAAAGGATGGGCTATTTAATAAATGGTGCTTCGACAATAACATATCTATTTGGGAGGAAAAGTAGATTTTTACCTCATACCAAACACAAAAATACATTTTAGGTAGATTTAAAAACAAAGCAAAATTTTATGAAACTTACAAGACAATATAGGTAAATAAACCTATGACTTCAGGCTAAGGAAGATTTCCTTAAAGCGAGACAAAAGGACAAACTCTAGAGGAAATATATTTCATGACATTAAAAATAAAACATGAATTTTTAAAGACACCATAAACAACACCTGGCTAAGCCACAGAACAGGGAAATATTTTTACAGCAAACATAACCAATAAGGAATTAGAATCCAGAATGGAAAAAGAATGATACATCAGTAAGAAAAATAAGCCACCCCAGATATGAAAAGGATAAGCAAAGTATAAGAGCAAACAATTCAGAGCAGAGGAAAGCCAGGTGTCTAACATACAGTCTCACTAGCAGTTAGGAAAATATAATCTAAAGCAATAATGAGTTGCCAGTTTATACCCATCTGAAGTGGGAAAATATTTGAGAGTCTAATCTTAGCAGGTGTTGGTGACACTATAAATGCAGCAGAAACTCTCTCATACTGCTAGTAGCAATGTAAATTGGTGCAAACATTTGGGAAAGCAATTTAGTGACAGTTATCAAAGCTGAAAATATGCATAAGCCTATGACCGACAATTCCATTTCTGTGTAAAATTCTAGCGAGACAACCTGTGCACAGGGAGACATGTAGGAGAATTTCATAGCAGCATTACTTGAAATAGTGAACATTACAAAATAGATAAATCAATGATAGTATGTTCCTACTGTATACCACAGGGAACTGTATTCAATATCCTGTAATAAACCATAATGGAAAAGAATATGAAAAAGAATATATATGTATAATTGAATCACTTTGCTGTACAGCAGAAATTAACACAACACTATAAATCAACTATACTTCAATAAAATATTTTTAAAAATAGTAATTACCCCCCAAAAATGATGGTATGTTCATCGATGGAATACTACAGCATTGATAATGGAATATGGACCAAAGCAGCATATATCAGTGTGGGTAAATCTCAAAAAAAAAATGTTTAGTTAAAAAGAGCATACGTATACAGTATGGTGCTATTTATGTCACTTAAAAAATTTTTTATTTTATTTAAAAAATATATTATTTATTTATGTATTTATTTGGCTGTACCGGGTCTTAGTTGCAGCAAGCGGGATTTTCATTGCTGCATGCAGGATCTTTGTTGTGGCATGCGGGATCTTTAGTTGGTGGCATGAGGGGTCTTTAGTTTCATCATGCGTGATCTAGTTCCCTGACCAGGGATCGAACTAGGGCCCCCTGTGTTGGCAGCGCGTAGTCTTAGCCACTGGACCACCAGGGAAATCCCTATGTCACTTTTTAAAATAAGCAAAACAATGCTATGAATAGAGACAAATATAATAAGTCTAAAACCTATGAGTGGGAATAACCTTCCTTAGGGAGAGAGGAAAAAGAGATGAAAAGAGTACATTTAGGAGGCTTTAACATAAAAAAGCCTCCTAAAAAAAATAACATAAAAATGTGTATATTTTTAAAAGTTGAAGCAAAGATGGCTTTGATGTGTCTTGGAGATAGGTACATAGAGATAAGCACATTGAAGATGGTGGTGGTTATATTATTCTTTTGGATATAGTTGAAATATATAAAACAAAGTATTCTGAAAGTACTCTGAAGCTCTTGGATTTGTCTGCATTTTTTTTTTTTTTTTTTTTTTTTTTTGCGGTACGCGGGCCTCTCACTGTTGTGGCCTCTCCCGTTGCGGAGCACAGGCTCCGGACGCGCAGGCTCAGCGGCCATGGCTCACGGGCCCAGCCGCTCCACGGCGTGTGGGATCTTCCCGGACCGGGGCACGAACCCATGTTCCCTGCATCGGCAGGCGGACTCTCAACCACTGCGCCACCAGGGAAGCCCTGGCTGCATATTTTTTCAAATACCATTTCATCTCAACTCCCCATATTGAACAGACAGGGAAACTGAAGCACTGCGGGTAACTACAAAGGTTACATCAGCTTGTGGGTAAACACTGGGTTCAGATCTCTTCTGCTGCACCCAAGGCCCCGAGCCAGTGCCACATCACTGGAAGGCAGGGGACTGATATACTTAAACCCATCACACAATGGCTCTAATGTTCAAGAGGACTGAATATAAGGCAAGTAACACAAAAGTGGCAACAAATGCAATAGAAGTCTACAGGATTGCCACAGGCTGAACAAAGGATGCCCTTGGAATCAAGTCTACTTGGACCATCAGGAACTGACAGTATTTCGATGAGCAAAAATGAAGTTCTGAGAAACCAGCAGGAGAAAGGTTCCAAATGGGGAACTATGTGGAAGGGCATTAGGTCTACTGTGTACTTGGGACACTAATTCTCTCTGGTTCCAAGGCACAGTCCTCCACCTAATTACTAGCCACAAACTTTCTGGTAGCTGGTGTCTTGCTCTAGATTAATACAAACAAAAGCATTATGTGTCCCTTTTGTGTACAATTTTTTTTTTCTAATGGATCACAATGTGTTTTCTAAATGTGGATGAAAAAGTACGAGTATTATCTTTTTAAAAATCCCGATGCAAAACCACAGCCAGGTTGATCTGTAATAACCCAGTGAGGGAAGATGAATGTGACTAGCCCAGCAGAGACAGAACCATAAATGATGAAATGCTTCCTTTTGATGAGGGTTGGCTGATGGTCCTCGGGCTGACAAAGGAAAGATGTGAGAAGAAGGGATGATGTAATGAGAAAAAGTGGGAAGTAATGTCATTTTATTTTAAACTAGGTAGGTGAACTGGCTTCCCTGTGTCTGACTCATGAATAGATTGAGAATGGCAATCCTGGGAGTGGTAAAAATCTAAATAAAGTAAAATTAACTGTCAAAGGTACAGAGGGAAACTACTCAGTGTAGCCATTTGACTCATGGGTTTATTTACAGTTTAAACTTCTCTTAAACCAAAATGTTGTACTTTTTAGATTAATTTATGTCGAGGACAGAAAAGATTTATTATTCAATATAAATATTTTAGGAAGTTTTTTTCAAGTATGTCTCTTCTCTTATATTTAAAGTACCCCTTTAAGTTAAAAAAAATTTAAAGGGTGAATATTTAGCTGCAAACTAAATAATGCAATTCACAGATATTTCATGTGTGAAATACTGTGAGAGGTAGCAATGTTAACCTGTAATAGGAAACTATTTAGAAAACCACAACCAGATGCAAATTAATTTTGTAACAAAAATACTCAAAATTCAAAATATTCAAACTCCTTGCACTTTATAATTACATGTATTAATGTAAAATAGAAATCAACCAAAGCATGCAGTTTTCTAATAGAATATTTCTAAAATCTAACAATCACTTGACTTTTAAATTCTGCCTGAGCGTACACCACCCTTTTACTAAGTGAATTAGTTACAAAACATTGACTCTCGGTTGTCAGACGTGAATAAATACTACATGCAGTGATCTTTTCTTTAAAGCAATGATCCTCACCATTACTAAAGTTTAAAACGTTCCAGCCAAACGAACACAGTATTTTTCTTCTGCACTGGTAATGTTTAACACACACGCTTTTGTTCATATGTTACCCACAGGTTGTATTAGCATTCAGAGCCATATTTGAAATCTCATCAGGGAAAACCTCACATGTATTTTACTCAGGCAACTGTTGAAAGACATCCCGTTTGGTGTACAAAGCCTTCCACTGCTTACACAAGCAACTTTGTTTACAGAACCATTGAAAACTTATGAGCAAATGTGGCTAAAACGTTGACAGAAAAATCTTTGACTTAAGGTACAATTTTGAAGGGCAAGAAACCAACATATTTAACGACCGAACAGTAAAATACTACTGAAATAGATGCTATGGTTCCTTTTTTCAAAATACATACTCTGGAAGCTCTCCTCCAAATGTCTATTATAAAGCCCAGAGATCTCTCCTTTTCACTAGTTTCTAGTCATTTCCAGTTGTTTGTAATATCTCCAAATAGTTTTAAAATTTCCACTAGGTAAAGAAATACTTCAAAATCCCTCTTATAAGTATAAAGAAGACAAGCTTTCTAAGGACAACCTCTCCAACCTACTTCTAATAAAAAAAAGAATTGTAAGTGGATTGATAGCAGTCCTTAGGGAAACTTGAGTCCTAAATGCAGCAGCATCACCACTAACCAGTTCAGGAGACACCACCGGACAGTTTCCTAAATACACTGAGTCTCTTAATCAAGTGCAACTGAGAAATGTCATTAACTTTAAAGAACAAATAAGTCATTTTGTTTAGAAAGAACTAAACTTGTACCATCAATTAAGCAATTATCCTAGTATTTAAAAAAAGAGATAAATAAACAGAGAAATGATTTTTAAAAATTATATTCCTGGCCCACACTTTCAGGCTCTCCATAAGACATGACAAAGCTCACCAACAATTTAGACAGCTAAGAGAAGTTACATAGAGCAAAACTTAACATACTGCTATTAAAAGAATTTGCGGGGAAAGTAACGTGATCCATCCCAGTACCTTATGTTTATTGGTGAAGCATTTCTATTTGTAAACTCTGGGTTTCATGTCTTCTACTTTTTACGTTTCCCCCTTACATCATGTGTCCAATACACATTTGTCATTTAAGTTAGATTGCCCATCAAGAAGATTTTTACTGCTCAGTACTCCTCAGCAGCCTATAAGTATGTAGTGTAAGTGTACAGTACGGGGCAGGTAAGTGAAGGGATCACAGTCATAAAAGAAGCAGCGTTTGCAAGGCCAACATTTTTTTTTTCTTATTTACTTAAATATAGCAAACCAAATTCTTGGTGATGTGACTTGAACCCAGGAGACAGCCTGTTTAGCAGAAACATTTTATTTGTGTCAGAACAATCTCCCCCTCTGTCAAAGGGAGATGATAATACAGGTCTATGTCCCCTTAAAAGACTTTATCCCTGTAAAATGAAATGTACTTACTAATCCAAAGACTCAAATGGATATGAACTTCTAAGAAGATACAGACTTTACTTTGTAATATTCTCTCTTGGTATTTACTTTTTAAAAACTTTTATTTAAAGTAGCCATAAAGATCTACTGAAGGGTAATAAGTCGTTCTTGCACAGAGGCTGAAGTTTGTTAAAAACTGATTTCAGGGCTTCCCTTGTGGCGCAGGGGTTAAGAATCCGCCTGCCAGTGCAGGGGATGCGGGTTTGAGCCCTGGTCTGGGAAGATCCCACATGTCACGGTGCAACTGGGCCCTTGTGCCACAACTACTGAGCCTGTGCTCAAGAGCCCGCAAGCCACAACTCCTGAGCACGCGTGCCACAACTCCTGAAACCCGCACACCTACAGCCCGTGCTCCAGAACAAGAGAAGCCACTGCAATGAGAAGCCCATGCACCACAACAAAGAGTAGTCCTCACTCGCCGCAACTACAGAAAGCCCGCATGCAGCAACGAAGACCCAACACAGCCAAAAATAAATAAATAAAATAAATAAATTTATTTAAAAAAACACTGATTTCAAAATATGGCACACATTAAAATACAGTCTAAACTATAGGGTTTTTGCCAGGGGAGGGTTGAATGTTATAGAAAACATATTCACTTTCTGCTTCTTTCCAATGCCGAGGAAACAATTTACAATGCCACATCTTTAACATACTACATAGAGAGTTTAAAAGGCAGGATACCAGAAGAATTGAGAACTGGATATGTTTGGAAATCTCACTTAATAATGTCTTGACGTTATATATTCAATTTAGAAATGATCAATCAATTAACTTTCATGTCACCAAGAAGAAGCAGTGGTTATCACATTTATCTGACAATTATTATCAAGAATTTGACCGGGCTTCCCTGGTGGCGCAGTGGTTGAGAATCCGCCTGCCGATGCAGGAGACACGGGTTCGTGCCCTGGTCCGGGAAGATCCCACATGCCGCGGAGCAACTAAGCCCGTGAGCCATGGCCGCTGAGCCTGTGCGTCCGGAGCCTGTGCTCCGCAACGGGAGAGGCCACAACAGTGAGAAGAATTTGACCTTTGTGCTTATATTTTGGTGTACTAGGGTTTGGCAACATTCATCCAGATTAAATTATACATATTTTAAAACTATATTTAGATGAATTTCTCTTCAAGCATATTCTTTGTAACACTGAGGTTGAAAGAAAATATATTTGTGTGATCTGTTCAGAACCATGTGGTATGTAAAGGATTTCATCTTGTCTTGATGACTTTTTAAAATCAGGAAACATTTTTAGAGTAGAATTTCCTAATTTTTTTTTTGATCAGAAAGAAATCAAGTTGGAATAAAGAGGTACTGGAATGAGAGAGGAGAGTAGCCATATCCTACTGAAGCCTTTTTCACTGAACACAGAGCAAGGAAATGGTGTCACTGCAAGGCTCTGGAACAAATATGTTTCCCTGTGTTTTTGTACCACAATGTTTAAAACACATCATAGTTTAATTTCAGGCCTTATAAACTAAAGATGTCCCCTGAAATTAATTATACTGATTCTTTTGGATCAGAGTTTGTGGCTGACTACATCTGTTAGAAACTTCATTGTGCCTTCTAATTAAGGAACCAAGTCTAGTTGGCTGATGGAAAAAAAAGAAGTTTGACTCAAAAAAAGATGTAATACTGTGAAAACAACCAAATAATTTTTGTCCAACAAGGCTTTCAGTGGGGGCAGAGCTTCTCAAATCATCTGTATCGTGTATCTACTGTGCATTTTATTATTTTCCCCACTTGTGTCTTTCCTGTTACGTTACTGCTAAAGGTTCTATTTAACCAGTTCTCTTCGGAAACGCTCTTCCTCTGTCCTGCACAGGGGCAGCGTCGACAATGACCGCTGAGCAGAAACACCTCCGAATCAGATTTTTCCTTTGGTTCCCCGCCTCCCGTTTGGAAATTTTATTTTTCGTTTTTATAGACATCAAAATATTTAAAACTTAAAAAAAAATTATTTTTCCCTAGAAGTCTCCGCTGAAAAAAGGAAAAAAGAAAAATCCTAAGGGACCGTCCCGCAGAGTGCCAAGACGCCTGAGTTCACGGGTCCAGCCTGGTCATCAAAGGGAGACGCAGTCAGTGGCTCCTTAACCCCCAAGGAGAATGTGACAAAACAGGGTAGGCGCCCCCAGATGGCACCTGCCCAGACCCTCTTCCGCCCAAGCCTAACCTATAGACTTGTCTCGAACCTAGGACCTAAAGGAAGGTGGGGCGGGGGTGGGGGAAGTTGGTAGAGACTGGGCGAGCAGCTCAGATTGTCATTCCTCTGCGTCTGAGTTTGACTCATCTTTCAAAACCGGGAAGTGGGAAGTGCGCGGCTGCTCGGGAGTTAGGCGGTGCGCCAGGCGGGAGAAAAAAGCGCACTCTTAATTCTCTCGACAAGGGGCCCTCTTCTCTCCCAGCCACAAACGAATAAATAAATAAATAAAATAATCATCAAGGCTTCGGGATGCTCCGAGGTCTGCGGAGGCTCCTGAGACCTGCCTACTATCACCCGACTGGGGCGAACGGCGCGACCCGAGGCCGGATCGCGGGAGCGCTTTTCCCCACTCAGCCTCTCGGACACGCGCGCGCAGAAACTGACCTTACAGTTTCTACACCCAGTCATCTGAGCCGCGAAATCTGCTACAAGAAAGTTACCCTTAGGAAGTGATGAGGCTTGTGACTGCAGGGGCATCCGGGAAAGGATTTCTCTGGAAGCTTGTGCTGCAAGCTTGTCCTGGAGCCCCGCGGACCTCGAGACAAAATGACGAATTCAACCTATGTCGAGAGTCCTCTGGACCTGATGTCAGGACACTTAATTCTTTCCTACTCATCTCGTCCAAAGGAACACAACGTTTTGGTAATTCTCATTCCCCCACCCCCTTTTTTGAGGGGTGAGCGACTTTAAAGAAAGGAGTTGGAGCACGGAGTAGAGGTGCGTAATTGAGAAGCTATCTCCGCTCGGTCACAGGTCCTCGCTTGTCTTCGAGCGGAAGCTTCGCTGCCGGATTTTTTTTTAAAAATTACTTAATTTAGGCTAATATAGTCCAATCGAGAGCCGCTAGTTGCACACACGCTGAGCTCCGTAGAATTCACCGTGGAAAGTGTTTGTTCAACAATGACCCTGGGGGGAAAGCCTGTCTCCAGCGGGGTCCCCCTTTACCTGTGTCTTACCTCGACCCCTCGGCCTCCCACGGCGTCTCCGGTGAACGGTCAGCTCCCAACTGCGTCCACCGCAGGCCGGCTGAGAGCCCCGTCCCCGGAGCCGTTCCCGCTCCTCGCCCCCCTAGCCACAGTCCCAAAGCTCTGCAAAACTTTGGGCGCAGCTTTTCCGTGACTGGAGAGTAATAAACGCTCCTGCCCTGGTTCAACCAGCGCAGACATCTTTGCTCCCCTTCACATTTCATAAATTCGGAAAGCAAAGTTCAACACTCCCAAAATAAGGTGTACCCGGTTCTGCATTTCATTTACCCTTACAAGTTGGTGACACGGAATTCTATCCTTCAAAGAAACCGTAATAATCAATCCTAACGGCCCTCTTTCTACACCGTTTTAAAATACCAAATAATAAATGCCGGAGAGATACCTATCAGCATCGCCAGGGTTTCAGATTAAGCAAGAGCAAAGCCCCAAATCACCGCTCTTCTTACTAACCCTGGGCGTGATTCTCTTCACTAAAATCTTAGCCCAAATATTTTTAGCCACCGTAGTCTTGGAAATACATTTCCTAAAATCTCAAACGTAACGTTTTAAAGACCTTTTAACTTCACCCTCTTCAATGCAGTCACAACCCGCACACCTGCGCAGCTCAGCCCGCTCCTGAAAATGCCGAGCAGGAAACCCAGCTACTTTCCGAGTGGCATCTTCTCTGCTCGCCCAGATTAACCTAGAAAACAAGCAACTTCAAGGAATTCAAACTAAGCTTTCCCGGGGAGAAACGGCGAGGCAGCTACAATCAGTCTCTGATTACACAAACATACCTAAGGGCAGGTTGGAGTGTGAAGGAGGGCTTGAGGGCTGGGGGTTGCCTACCCAGAGGTGGATTAAACCAGTTTTCCTATTGTTATTGACTTCGGGAAAGCTAGCTTTTGTTTCGTGGTGGATATTGGGGGTAAAAACCGTGAAGTTACAGTTAAGCCTCCCAGAAGTCTTGGAAAGGGCAAAACTTTATCTATTAGGACTCAGCTCTTTTAAATTGTTTAAGATACTGAAATTAAGCATAAAGACTCCAGGGGAGAAAAAGATTCAGAGTTATTTGAAATATTGAAAAGAAGGGCTGACATCTGCATCTATCTGCCGTTTTTTTCCAGGGGCTCGCAGGTCCCCTCTCTCAAATTAGGAAAGGTGGCGACAGGGAGACTCCCCGGGTCGTATGTTGGGGCCCAAAGGCTTCGGACTCCTTCTAACCATCTCTTTGCTCTTCTGCTTTGGAGGAAGGAGGCGTACAGTCCTAGCTCCCTTCCCAGCAAACAAACCAGAGAGAACTGAGGCCACAGTCCTTCCTGGGCCCACCTGAAGACACACCTAAAAGGAAGTGCTCTTTCCCACATTAAGCAGGTAGCGGTTGATGAAAGTGATTGTGCACAGTGTCCAGGAACCCCGAGTTCGGGACGTCTGACTCTCCACCTCTACAGGTAGTGGCGGGGCGGGTGGGGGGGTGGTCTGAAGCGGAAGGAGGTGTAAAGCCCTCTTTACACTGTGTTTAGGCGGTAACAGCCCAAATGACAACTTTCATTGACAGAGAAGAGCTTCCCAGGCCCAGTCAGCGCACGCGGCGAGGCGGGGCTGGGATTGGGGCGCCGCGCGTCACGTGACGGGAGGACGTCCTCGCGCCCCGCCCCCACCCCCGGCGCGCGCGCTCCGAGGCAGCGGCAGGGCCCTGCGCCCACTTTCACTTTCTGCACTGGGGTTCACAGCCGAGCGATGGAGTGAAGGGGGGCGGTTAAAAAGGATTTTTAGGTCACTGGTACAAAAAGGAGGCATTCTAGAGAAATAAGGGTTGCACGTAGTTGTGGTGGGGGGCTGACCCCGGGTCCACGCTCCGGGAAGGAGAGGGGCCGGGAAGCTGGTGTTTCCCGCCTTCCAAGGATAAAACTGAGCTGGCGGGTCCACGAAACGTTCTACGAATTACAAGGGCGGCGGGGATCGCAGTCAAAAGTAGAAAGCAGTCGGAGCTTCACCTTTTGAGCGCTGATTTGGTAATTTGGTTTTGAAGAGGGAGTTCCTCCACGCAGTTTATTTGGTTAAAGTAAAGGACCACAGATGCTAGCCTGTTAAGCAGCCTAGGAAACAGCGCTGGTTTAAAAAACAACTGACGATGGTTTCCATGTCACTTCTAATCCATGGGTGACTAAGCTGGAATCAGTTAAGCAAAAGTATAGGGTGAGGGCTCTGCGCGGGCTCCCGGATGAGCTTGTGAGTCTGGATAACCCAGGCCCAGCTCGCAATCCAGTGTGTGTGCTTGGGCACTTACTTGCTATTATCACTTGTTTTTTAGGATCGCGGCTAGTTACTGTCTATTGAGTTTAAAACATTCTCTCCAGAGTCCTAAATAATAAGTTCACCTTTAGAAAAAAAATATTTCACAATATTGAAAACAGTTATATTATTATGAACACCGTGGAGAGAGTTCTCAGATCAACTAACGTGGGCTTATCCTGTTCATCTGGTCATTTGTTTATATAACAAAGTTGTTATACATAGTACATATTTTTAAGTGCCTGACCTGCTAGGTTCTGGGTATAGCAGCAACTGTGAACCAGTCAGACTGCCTCTCACATTGCAGTGCTTTCACAGCGCCCAGCTGTAACAGGTCAAGGCAAGTTGCAACTAATAATTGGATCTTGGTAAGAAAAAAAATTTTGTTTCCCCTCTCCTGAAAGATGACTTCACTACTTGATAGCAAAGTGACCTTTAGCTAGTTGCTCAACTGTCTAAGTCCTGTTTTGTTGTTTTATCATCTGTTCCCTTCAAAGGGCAAGAAGGAATCAGGTAAAGCTTGGACAATTGCCTAGCACAGTGCACTGGCACAAAGTAAATACTCAATAAAATATTATTATTATCGTTAGTGGAGTAAAACAGTTTACACTTCCTCCTAATTGTAATTTTAAGTGACAATATAGTGTTGTCCCTTCTTCCGTGCTTTATATTTATATAGAGGTTTGATGGAGAAGAGAAAGCTCCTAAAGCAATTTGTTTCAATCATATGTTGTGATAGTAACTTCCACTAATTACATGTCATTTTGAAAGTATTTCCTCATATTTGTTTTGAATATATCATATTGCCTTTGAATTTCTTTTAACTTCCCCCTAACACTTTTACAAAATGAAAGGGTATGTTCTCCGTATTATACCACTAGTTATTTCACAACCAAACACTGTAACTTTTGGAGGTGAAGAGATTATTATTTTCTCTGGGCAGTCAGCTGAAAATCTCCTAACAATAAGTGAAGTCTGGAGCAAGAGTCAAACAACAACAACAACAAATCACATTTTCTTTGCTATCAGGGGGAAAAAAATCATAGATATTTATGTAGACATGTAAGATCTTAAGAAACATAGCTGTGTTTTAATTCCTACTGTTTTTGTGATTTTGGATGTTTGAAATGAAAGTTGTTCTCCTTTTAAAATTAGTGTAATTTTCACTAGGTAGAAAGAATATCTCTGATCTAAACCTCTCTCCTGAGCTCCAAATTTCCTCTTCCACAAGTGACACTGGGACCACTATGGATATATATGGAATGAACTGATCACCCACCCCCTCCTTCTCCATATTCTAGACCTCACTGAATTCAACCTCCCAGTCACCCATACTACACAGCAGAGTCATTTTTGAGTCTCCTTTCTCTCCCTCTGCTTTAAGTCAGTTATCAAATCCTGATTTAACCTCCTAATTATATCTCAGATATGTCCCCTCCCTTCTTTTCTTATTTCTACTGCTGTTATGTAGGGCTTTCCTGTCATACTCTATAGCTCACTTGCTGCTGCAGTCTGTTAACTCTAAGGCTCTGCCATTATCATTCCCTTCAAATCCTTTCCCTGAGTGACTTAATCTAAAAAGCAGATCTGAACATGCCACTCACCTTTAATGGCTTCCCCTTACTTACCAGATAAAAATCTCAGCTCTTAGCCACAGCATTCAAAGCCTCTGTACATCTCTCCAGCTTCACCTCTCTCTGCTTCCTGACCTGACTTCACATTCCAGCCACACTTGATTCATTCATTTGACACTACTGTGTGCCAGCCACTGTCCTAGGCACTTGGCATACCTTGGGGAAAAAAACTAAGATCTTTGCCTTCATGGTGTTTTTATGGAAGGGGGTGGGTGGTAACAGTAAAAAATAGACTTAATAAGCAAGCACGTTTTATAGTATCTGGGGGGAGTGTGATTTTAGACAGGCTGATCAAGTTTGGCTTTATTGAAAAGATGACATTAGAGCAAAGACACGAAAGGAGGTGAGGCATGGATAAACATTGGAAGAATATCTAGGCAAAAGGAACAGCCAGCGCAAAGCCCTAAGGTGGAGTGTGCTTAGCACATCCAGGAGAGGAGAGAGCAGAGAGAAGACAGCATGTGTGAGTGTGATTTTTGGATGGGTATTCATCAGCCATTGTAATAAGTCGGGGGGTCGCTTTGCATTAAATGGGAAGCCAGCCTCAGGTGGTCACCTACACAAGCCATAGTGTTTAGAGCTTGTGTCTCTAATCATATGCTCCCTTCTGTTCGGATTGTACCCCTCTCTCCAGCTGAGTTGCTCCCATAATTCCTTTTGATTGTCTCTGGTACCGCATTTGCCATATTACTTACGAGATTGATGTCTTGAGGAAGGGTTTTGGTTTATTCATCTTTGTATCACCGGCACTCATAGCAGACATACATTCAATGAATGAATGATGATTTTTTAAAATTAAACCTTTTTTATTGAAGTATAATTTACAATGTTGTGTTAGTTTCAAGTGTACAGTAAAGTGATTCAGTTATACATATATATATTTTTCAGATTCTTTCCCATTATAGGTTATTACAAGATATTGAATACAGTTCTGTGTTCTATACAGTAGGTCCTTATTGTTTCTATTATTATAGAAACAATAAGGACCTACTGTATAGAACAGGGAACTCTTTGGTTATAGATTGCTTACATATGTCAGGTGTTTTCTATGTTTATAAGTTCTTGAAACAACCCTACAAGGTGGGCTTTCTTATACCTCTTCTACAGAAGAGGAGATGAGATTCAGAGAGGCTAGGTAGCTTCTCCAAAGTCACACAACTGGTACGTATCTGAGGTGGGTTTTAAACTCAGGTGTCTGGTCAGTTGCTGCGCAGCCCTTTTTTTGCTCATGAGGCTTCCTCACTAGGTTGAATGAAGGAGATGGAGAGAGTTTGGTTTTGTTTCTTGCACTTGACTTCCCTAGGCTTAAAAAAAGACATCAGTTCAACTCTCTGTTAATTCATTAAATACTTAATAAGTATTGGAACGCAATACTGAACAACATAGATGTAATCCCTTCCCTGGTACTGTTTACACTATAGCAGGGAAGATTCACAATTGTCTGAGCAAGGGCAGTAATGTTCAGCCAGTGCTCTGCTGGAAGGAGAAAATGCTGCTGAGGGAACTGTAGCAGCAGCTCCCGACCCAGCCACCCCACCTGGTGAAAGCTGTATGATGAGAACATATTTCCTGGAGGAAGATAATTCCAAGTGGAATGTACCCTTGACCTTAGGGACACTGAAACTCAGAAACTGGAGGTCTATGTCTAACTGTGAATGTAAGGATCCCCTAGAGACTTGTATGAGGTATTATACAAGTCTAGGCGTTATATAAAAATCTATAGAATCTTGCTTTATTCATGTTTTTCAACTTTGGCTAATGTTAATGCCCCTGCCCCAAATTTGATTACAATCTTTATGTATACAATCTAAAGCATAAGCTTCTTAACCTTTGTTTTACTTTTTTAATTTGCTAAATTAATTATTTGACCCCTTTCATTAGTAAAGAGGAAATGTGTGTTTTAGTAGTTACTAAATTCCAAGACTGTGAAATCTGAAGTCTTTCTCAAATCATTTTGTTCTACTGGAATTTGGTGGTATATTGCATCATTGGCTGGAGTTTGGTAACTTGTTACAGAATGCAAATTTTTAAATGGGGATGTTGGTGGGTATGAAATTGAATATTCACTCACTTCTACTTACTGTTCAGTGGAAGAAATAATCCAGGAAACCATGAAAGGTGGCGTGACTGAGACAGGAAGAAGCCAGGCTGGAAAACCAGAGACCCATATTCAGAAAGTAGCATTTTAGTGCTTTCTAACTGGTGGAAAATTAATAGGTTGTGCTCTACAGATTTCCCGTTTTTCAAGCGAGGATATTGTATTTGCCATAATAACTCTGTGACTTGATTTTCAAAATTAAAAATTTAAGGATGAAAATAGTTACTCAGACAACCTGAAACTGGTGGTGGTGGCAACAGGGCAGTTGTTTTTAATAAGAAAATTATGGGGAAGATCAAAGAAGCGCAGGGATCAGGATGTGGGAGTGAGTTCTCTTTATTGTAAACTGCTTTGGAGGGAGGTGAGAGATGGAGATTATAGATGATGAAGACCTT
The DNA here is from genome assembly GCF_026419965.1 of Kogia breviceps. Classification (NCBI taxonomy): domain Eukaryota; kingdom Metazoa; phylum Chordata; class Mammalia; order Artiodactyla; family Physeteridae; genus Kogia; species Kogia breviceps. The sequence continues at coordinate 38,154,772 of NC_081322.1, read as the reverse complement.
TCCTTTTGGCTTCTCTGATCTAGCCATGGATGATGAGAGTCTCTCTGGATGAGCGTCAAAGAAAAGACATGGTTAAATGGGTAATAAAAGAAAAAGCAATGGCCCATAAATACTAAGTGTTTTAAGTTTAAAATTTTCCCTCAGAAAAAAAAAAAAAAGCTTAGTGATTGCAGTTATTGTCTACAGCTTGTAAAACACAAGTTTCCCTAATGGAGCAGGTCCAGCAAGTCTTGGTTATAGAAAAAGTTAGGAATATTGTGAAAATCCAAAGACTCCTGGCAAATATATGCTTTGAGGCTTTAAAAAGCGCCCCAGAGGAGGAGAAAATATGCTGAAAAAATAGCCATAAAGTACTTTTTATGTTAAGAACAAAAAGACAGGAAATGTTGGTTTTTTTTTTTCAAATATTGTTCCATTTTCTCCATCTGGTGAAGTAAAATAAGACAGATACGTTATCCTCCACGGTTACACAAAAACAGCACCAGCAGGCCGGTTAGATGGTGGAGAGCTGCTATCCTTGGAGCAGTATGTAAGGCATTCCTGACTACCTCCTCCCCCCCAAAAAACAGCACATGTACTGCTTCTCTGAGGCCATCAAACGTTTTTGATTACAACATAGAAATTTCTTGGTTAACAGGACAACAAAATTACAGAACTGTCATCATTACGTTTAAGGAAACCTTCCCTGTTTGCTAACTTCCTTCCAAAACATTTTTGCCAATTACATTTTTGCTGGTGGTTTGGAGAGGGCAGGACAACCCAAGGGAATGATTCTATTTTAATTGCATCTTTCCTTTCCCAGGAGGTCTGTGTCCTTTCATATCCACCAAACTCACTTGATTGCCTGATTAGCTGTTGTCCACTTGTTACTGAGAAAAATACCAACCACCCAAACAAGCCCTGTGGATGTTTTGTTTTTTTTCCTCTACAGAGATTACAAAGTCTGTGCATACTCTGTCAAGCACCGTTTTTTTTGTCTAGGGCTCCAGGTGCGATAGAGGAGAGGGGTGTGTGCGTGTGTGTGTGTGTGTGTTCCTGAAACGTCAAACATGCATCCCAAACTGGTGTGTGTTTTTGAGCTAAGGTTCATAGCTTGCGCCCGATTTTGAAGGGATCGGTGACACCCGCCCCTCCCTCCCAAAGTTGAAGTACCACCGCGTATAACATCCAGATTAATTCCTCCACTGTTGCCAGACTGGGATCTTGGCCCGGTTTGCTGGAAGGTACTGAAAAGATGCCTTGTAAATTCGGTTTAATGAATTTCTACTCTAACGCGTGAGATCCTCAACACCAGCCCTGAGGGTTTCACCCGCGGGCATAGGAAACGGTCCGAAGGCTTGGGTTCTTCTACGCGCGTTCTCGTCCCGGGCAGACCCCTCGCCTCCGCGTCGCGGGCGCCAGGGCTGCTTCTGCCAGATCAACCGTCTGGTCTGCAGATCGGAGAGGATCCTAACACGATATTCCTCGGATGACCTGTTTACAGGAAACTTGTGTTCCCCTTTCCTTCAGAAATCAGAGGGACGGCAGTCAGTGGGGGGAGAGGAGTCCCTGTTTTTAAAAACTATAACCGCAGCCAGGGTGCCTTTCCCGGTGCATCCAGGCGGGCGGGGTGGGCGCAGTTCCCGCAAGCTCCCAGCACGCAGGCCGCCCGGTCCTCGCCCCGGCCCTCCGCGTCCAGGCGGCGGCACAGCCACAGCGCGACGGCTGCCAGCCTCTCGGAGCTGGTCCGGGAGAACCGCAGCCGCCTCTGCTCTGCTCGCCTCTGGGCGGAAGCGCCGGGGCCCCTCCCGCCGCGTCTGCGGGGAGAACAAGGCGCTCGCGTACGGCTGTGGGTTCGGGGGAGGGGGCGTCGGGGACCGCGCCCCCTTTCCAGGCTCTAGGCAGAGGCATGCCATCGCGGCTCCGCACCAGGTCTGATGCTCGGGATCCCTGCCCTTCAAGGCGGGATGAGCTGCGGGCTCGCTCCGGAGTCCACTCCCCATCTCTGGCTTCATTCATGCTTTCCCGGAACACCCGTTTTGTACCAGCGTGGCACTGGGGGAGCGTGTACGAAGATAGGACAACGCGTGGAGGAGGTGGGACGTGAAATGCTGGGGAGAACCCTGAGTAACAGGAAGGAACACAAGGGCTGGTTTTCTGGGCTCCATTCACTGAATCCAGATTACTACTAAGTAAACGGGTGTTAGTAACCCCATTTTACAGAGGGGAATACTGACACCAGAGAGATTTAGCGGCTTGCCTGGGATCACGGCACCGGAGCTTCGGGCTGCTTAATGCCCGGCGGGGCACACCAAACTCTTGCTTCCTCCCAGCTGCCTCGCTGAGAGGGATTAACTCTGCTCAGGCGAGTGGGCTTCAACGTGGAAGCACCTAGTAAGCCGAGTGCTCAATCTCCCTCTCTCTTTGGTCGTAATGAAGTGGGGAAAGTAGGGGCGCACCTGGGCCAGGTTCCCGCCCTCTTCTCCCCAACTGCCTTCACCCCTTAAGTGATCTCTTGCAGTTACCAGCACCTAGAGCCTGACAACCCCCCATTAAAAATATACATATTTCCAGCCTGAACTTCTTCCCTAAGCTCCAGCCTCCAGTTTTGTTTGTTCAACTGCCTGCCGGATATGGATCTCCACCCAAACGTCTACAAGATGCTCAAATGTAACTTGTTTGAAGCTTTGCCCCCAAACCTGCTCCGTCCTTAAGAGCAAGTCTTTTTTTTTTTTTTTCCAGGAGGTGGTCAGGCCAAAACTTTGGCATCATCTTTAACTCCTCCTCCCTTCACACTCAGGATGGAGCCTCCTGGAAAACACTGAGCTCCTATCTTCTGTGTATCCTCAGAATCTAACCAATGGGACTGCTATTTGGGCCCACACACTCATCATCTCGCACCTATGTGGTTATGACAGCCTCTCAACTGCTTTTCATGTTTCTACCTTGTCTCCCCCGCGCATGGACCAGTTCTATGAGGGAGTTCAGAAGCCCCCAGTGACTCCTCACCTCACTCAGGGTCACAGCGTATGTCCTTCAGTCTACACCCCTGAGTGACTGCCCCTCCTTGACCACTTCTACCCCTCTTTCCTGGCCCAAGCCCACTCTCCCCAGCCACCCTGCCCTTCCCGTTAGGCAATGCCTCGGGGTCTTTGCACTTGCTGTGCCCTCTGCGTGGAGCACTTTTCCTCACAAAGGCATAGTTTACTTCTGCTCTGCGCTCAAATGTCACCTTCTGGGTGAAGTTCTCCCTGACCACCTATTTAACATTGCGACTTCATCCCCTCCTTTTCCTCTTTCCCTGCTTTATTTTTCTGCTCAGTATTTAACTTCTCATATACTGTGTTTACTTTCCCCCCTCTTCTTTATCTTTTATTCTATTTTAAAAAAATTTTATTTATGTATTTATTTGGTTGGGCCAGGTCTTAGTTGCAGCAGGCAGGCTCCTTTACTTGCAGCTTGTGGGCTCCTTAGTTGCGGCATGCGAACTCTTAGTTGCGGCATGCATGGGGGGGGTCTAGTTCCCTGGCCAGGGATAGAACCTGGGCCCCCTGCATTGGGAGCATGGACTCTTAACCACTGTGCCACAAGGGAAGTCCCTTTCCCCCCTCTTATTACTTCTGTCCCTCCACAAGAATGTCAGTCATATACACGGGGGCAGGGATTTTTTTTTTTTAAATTGCTGTATCTCCAGTGCCTAGAACAGTGTCTGTCACATGGAAGGCACTCAATAAATATTTACTTTATTATGAATGAACCCACAATAAAATGGGAGAAAGGGAGTACTCCACAAAATCCTAGCTCTGTGACCTTGGGCAAGTTATTTAACTGCTCGAAAACTCAGTTTTCTCACCTGTAAAATGATGGTAGATACTACCTCATAGGGTTATCAGTGATATTAAATAAGTAAATACACAGAAAACACTAAGCACGTGAGAAGAGCACAGTAAGTGGTAGTGATTTTTACTGATATATAAGATTGATAGTGTCTATTCCGGCCAGACTGGTAAGTGTGCACGTATGCCTTGTACCTTACCTAGCTTTTAGAAGCCATTTCTCTGTTTGTAGTGGTTCAGGGTAAAGAAGAATGTAGCAGCATCAGCTGAAATTGTTCCTCTGTTATTGATGTTTCTGTGTAGTGTCTTGGAGGTGTGCGGTTACTATTCCAGCTGAGAGCTCTGGGGGTGGGGTGGGGCGAAGCCACTTTTGCTTGGTTTGTGTCAGCACCATCACCCGCAGTCCTTGTCATCTTCCACGGAAAGGGGGAAGGGGAAGTTGGATTCCTTTCGAGAATATGACTTTATCCCCTTTATGATTCTGTCAGGGAAATTCTTTTGAAGAAGTACAGGGATGGGCTGCAGAGTGGGGGGTGGGATGGAGGGAGGGGAACTTCATTTAAACGTGAGGGCTGGGACTGGGGCTACATTTGGGCTTCCCTTCAGCTACCCAGCCTGTTTCCTTAGGCAGAGCTCCCTAGGGCGGGCTCTCCCGGTGATGCGCTTGTCTGAGGTGGGAGGGGTCCAGGGAGTGGGAAGGGAGTGACAGGATTTAGAAGCAGATTGGACAGCAGATCCTTAGTGACCTTCCCTCTAGCTGGACCAGCTTCTCCCATGGCTCCCCCTCCTACCCTCACTTTACTCGACTGTCCACCCTGTTTAAAGTTGCATCTGTGCCCCTGTGCCTGCTCTCACTATGGGACACACTATACGTTTGCTGGGTAACTCCTCTCCGGCCCCCTCCGCCTCAGCCATGCAAGCTCCAAGGGGACAGCAATTTTTGTCTGCTACCTTCGCTGCTTTCTTTTTAGCTCCCAGGGCAGGGCCTGGCACGCGGGGTCGAGAAGTACCTGTTGTTGGATGAGTCCTTATACCAAGCTTGTTGAATTCTGCCAAGCAGCCCCTCACACGAACCGAACAATCTTTGTGCCCCAACTGTTTAAATGCCTTATCTCGCACCGTCCTCACGACAGCCCTCTGAAGTTGGTGTTCTTACCCTTCCCACCTCGCAGAGAAGCTGAGGACCAGTGAGGGTCAGTAACTTGGTCAGGGGCAGTAAGCAGTTGATAAACAGTGAAGCCAAGGCCAGAATCCTCGCAATCTGGGTCTACGCTTGGAGTCCCAACCTTCTCGTGGGAAGATGGCAACGAGGGCCGATCGCGAGCCTTAGGCACAACAGGCCTGGACTCTGAAAGGTCATAAGGTTGAGAGGAAGCCAGAGGCTCCGGCCATCCAAACATCCCCTCAGCGCTTCCGCGACCGCCGGGTGTGTCCCGGGGCCTGGCCGAGCTGCCCCGAAGCCAGCGTGGGCCTGGCATACGCCCATCAAACTGCCCAGGAGATTAAAAACTGAAGCCTCTTCTCAAACTCTCTCCCTCCCAAGTCCCTGTCGGGGGCCCACACTGCTCGAAGTTTCCGGGTAGGAATAAGCCAGCCGCACAAGGCCGGACAGACCGAGCCCGGCGCGGGCGCGGGTTTCCCCACCCGCGCCCGCGGCCACCGTCTGATCCCCGTGGAAGACCCCCGAGGGAGAAATAGTGTCGATAAGGAAACTAGAAACTGGGAACTACTGCTCTGGGAACCGAGAGCCCGCCTGCTCCGGGCAGCTGGCGTGCTGGGCGAGCTCGGGCGCGGGTTTCCGCTGGGCGGGCTGTGCGCCGAGCCCCGGCGGGGACGCGCGGACACGGGCGCGCGGCGTGGGCGTGGGCGCGCGCGGCGGGAGCGGGCGCGCGGCGGGGCAAGGCGCTGCCAGCGAGTTCCTAGTTCTCATCGTTTTTATGCTTAAAAACTAAAAATCAGAAAAACCGCTTGGAAGTGGAGTGGTTTACTCTGTGAGTCCGTTTTTCTCCATTACTGCAGCGATGGAGCGAACGTAAACTCCACCCTCCCGGCCCTGCGCCCCCGAATCCGGGGTCCTTGCCTGGGCGCTCCTCGCGGGCGTCCGGGAACCCGTCTACCCAGCACGCCTTCGCAGCGCGATGGTTGTTTTCTGGTACGGAGATATGGGGGGTAGTAAACACAAGTTCACTGAGAATGTCACCGAATTCATAGGAGCTTTTGGGCATTTTGTTTTTGTTTTAGCTTTAGTCAAGGGATACTAAAACCATAACTACTCATCCTGCGGGCCTCTGGGAGAAGGTGGAGATTAAAATACCTGAAAATTCTGGTAATCCCTGTTCTAATGAGTTAATTAAAAAGTTTCTTTACCCACCACCCCCAGGTAGAATCACAGGGAAATCAATGAAGGAATATGCTCCACCTGTATAGTTCTGTTTGGAAGCTCAAAACCAAATCCTCGTTTTCAGTTGCAAATTAGCGTTCGCATTAATTGCCCTAAAAGGCAGCGATTTGCCTTATGCAGAAGTTTGTTTTTGAACCAATGTTTGTTTCCGTTTTCTTCCCTAGACGCTGCTAACTGATGTTGTGGAACCATTAAAACAAAACAAAAAACCCAGCTGATTTATGTTTTTTCTATTTTAGTTATTGAATCTTGTACTCTTGGCTAATTTTTTAAATTTTTTTTTAAAGGGGAGGGTTTATTTCAAAATGGATTTTAGAGTTAAAAAGTAACTGAGATGTTAGGCAACTTCGTGGTAAAACCTAAAGTGCACCAGGGATAAAGACTAGAATTTAGTTCCGTTTCTTGCTCCATTTACTCACTTGATGTGGCCTCTGCCAAGTCCCTTCACTGTCCTGGGCCTCAGGCTCTCTCTTCATCAGTAACCAGGGGATCATCTCCAACATCTACCTGTGGGCGTTACAAGGGTTAGTGGAATATGTGGTGCGTGCTTTGATTCTAGGGTGAATGACCTGTACACATAAAATATGATTATATCTCAGATTCATCTTTGATTCATCTGATTAAATGGGCCTTCCCTTTATTAACTCTCCCTGTTAAAATTTCAAAATTGAGTTATTTGATTTTAAAGTTCTGTGTTGGGGCATTCTGTAGCTTAAAACACTCTTTGTAAAAAGCCTTGAGAAGTTATATGACCCTGTTAAGGGAGAACCTTTATTTGTTCATGGATATTGAACCACTTATCTTTCTAATTATGTCCTTCAATGTATTAATTCAACAAATGTTTATTGAAAATGTCCTCTTTCTAGGGACTGCAAGGGAGTGCTTACAAAGGACTATCTTGTTTGACTACTGCTCCCAAACACTGTGTTAAACACTTTATGTGTATTGTTTCACTGGATCCTCGTAATAGATCCTTGAAAAGTAGGAACTATCATTACCCTGTGTATAGAATGCATGCTGAGGAGTTTGTTTGTAATTCAGTATGCAAGGTACTACCGCACCAGCATAGTCTTGTGAGGTCACTTGCAACAGTAAAGGGCTACCCTTTTGCAACCTCTGATGGAAATTTATGGCCACATTTTTTTATGAAGAAAAGGTTTTGAAACACTGCTTCAGCAGGTATGAAATTCATCTATGTATAGTGTTTAACAACCTTAAACCAGGTCATCCTACAGTTGAGAGGATGGATTAGAGAAAATTTACCTAAAGCAATTTTACATATAGGCAAAATATGATGACTCAGTTGGAATTGGCTAAACATTCAAAAGCACAGCTGTCTGTTTCATCCCTCTCCTCAAAACCACCTCCCCGCCAACAAAAAAAAGGAAGAGAAAAGAAAAGACATCTTCATAAGTTCTCATGTGGTCACTACCTGGTTTTGAGAAGTTATCTAAAAGATAAAATTGGAGGCGTTTGCATTCCTCGCACAGGAAAGGGGTCATACACCCTGATTTAGTGAGGGAAAAGAGAAATATTGTGGATTAAGCCAATTTTGCATGGCCTATTTTACCTACTCCTTATTCACCTTTCTCATCCCTGGAAGTATGATCCACCAAATGACATCTCATAATCTGGGACAGGAGGAAAAGCAGCAAAGTATGCCAGAATATACAGGTTTTTGTATTCTCTCTGTGGCCAGTTAGGCCAGCTGCAACAGATTGCTTAGAAAGTTCACTATTTACACCGTAGTGTTATAATCGTACACATTTGCTGCATGCTGACAATGTGCTAAGTCATCAGCGTGATTAAAGCAAACACCCATATGCTGGGTTGACAGTGTCCTAGTTTACAGTCTCCGACTTACAACACTGACACATATACACATATAACAGAAGCAGATGTGTATATGGAGTGCAGCAAGTGCTGAAGGACTTAGATAAACAGGAATTAGTTGTGCTTTCTCTGACTGAGAGAGAAGAAAGTGAGATAGGCAAGTCATATATTCAGAGAGTAGTCTTGGGAGAGTTAGAGGGAACTCCTGTCTTGCTTACAGTTACTTAGTTGGGAAAGGATTCTTGAGAAGGAACCAGAGATGGGGATTTCAGAGTAACGGAGTCATAATATGTTAGAATTGAAAGAGACTTTAGAAGTCCAAATCCAACTCTTTACTTTATGAATAAAAAAGCTGAGGCCCAGAGCCCTAGAGTGGCTAGTTAGTAGCAGATCTGGACTCTGACACAGATACCTACCCTCTGATCCTCCAATGCTCTTCCACATCAAAGGGTTTTTCTTGCTACTGTTTGTTTTATTAAGATTTGTTTTACTTTTTATTTTGGAAAATTTCAAATATATATAAAAAAAGAGTGAATAGTATAATGAACCTCTCTCTACCCCACCCATATATATAGCCTACGTTTATACCATTCTTATTTCATCTATTCCCTTGTTTTTATTTATTTATTTATTTTTGAAGTATTTTAAAGCAAATGCCAGGATCCATATTGTTTCACCAGTAAGTACTTTGGTATGCAACTCTAAGTGATAAAGATTTTTAAAAAACATAACCATGCTATTAGCATACCAAACAAAATTGACAATAAACCTTAATATCATCTAATACTGACTCCTTATTCACATTTCTCTAACAGTATCAACGATATCTTCTTTACAGTTGGTTTGTTTGAATTGGCATCTAAATAAGGTCCACACATTGTAAATTGTTGTTATGGTTCATAAGCATCTTTTATTCTATAACTGTTCCTCCTCCTTTTTGTTTAATGGTTTTTTTAGTGAAACCAAGACATTTATCCGTATAGAATGTGGCACAGTCTGTGGATTTGGCAAGATTGCTTCCTTTGTGGTGGTGTTTATTTTGTTCCTCCACCTGTATTTCCTGTATATTGGTGATTAGACCTAGAAGCTTGATTAGATATAGGTTCGGTGTATTTCAGCAGGTTCAGTGTATTTCAGCAGGAATACTTTATAGTACACTTGCTCTGGCATCATTTCTTGAAGCAGATAATGTCTGGTTATCCTGATTTCAGTGATCAGTGGGTTCAGGGGGTGTCAGCTTAATCTCCCCAACAGCCTTTCACCTAATGGTTTTGGGATCCACTGATGACTGTTGCCTAGAAGATCCATCATTTCACTGGAGGTTTATAAATGGTGATTTTCTAACTCTGTCATTCATCTGCATTTATTAACTGGAATATTTCTTTAAAAAACTTTCTCCCATCTGCTCTTTTGCTCTCTTGAAGCACTATGGTACAGGAAAAAGGCAGTATAAATGCTTGATGCTTTCTCTTTACTTTTTAATATTCAGAGTAGTGAGTGGGGTATACTAGAGATTACAGAGGTGGAGTAATTAATTCTGGACAAGGTGATCAGAGAGTATTTCTCAGAAGTAGAATTTGAGCTAGGACTGGAAAAATATCTATGATTTTGACAGGCAAAGAAGGGAGGAGGGTCAGAGCTCCATGGTCTCAGGGAACTCTGAGCAAACGGGGGATGTGGTTGATATACTGTTGTGATTAGAGCATAGAATTCATGGGTTGATTAGGGAAGGGCCTGTCTCCCTCAGTAGATTGTGACACTCTTGAAGGAAAGGATCTGTGCCTTCATCTTTGAACTCTAGTGATAAGAAAGTTGCTTGCCACAAACTGAACATTTTCTCAATAAGTATTTGACTAAATGAATGAATTAAGTTGAACTTTCTTTGAGGGTCGGTTATATTTTTTCCTGTTATAGTAGCTTGTTTTACCTTAATCAAAGAGCAAGAGAACAGACTACTTATCATTGACTTTTAACAAAATGAAGAAAGAAAAGCATATGATCATCTCAATTGATGCAGAAAAAGCATTTGACAAAATCCAACACCTTTCATGATAAAATACTCAATAAACTAGAAATAGAAGGAAATTACCTCAGCTTACTAAATGTCACATATGAAAAGCCCACAGCTAACATACTCAATGGAGAAAGACTGAAAGCTTTTCCTCTAAAATCTGGAACAAGACAAGGATGCCCACTCTTGCCACTTTTATTCAAAACAGTACTGGAAGTCCCAGTCAGAGCAATTAGAAAATAAAAAGAAATAAAAAAGCATTCAGATTGAAAAGGAAGAATTGAAATTATCTCTGTTTGCAGACTACATAGTCTTAAATGTAGAAAACTCTAGAGATTCCACAGAAAACCATTAGAACTAGTAAACAAATTCAGCAAAGTTGTAGGATACAAAATCACCCAACAAAAATCAGTTGCACGGACTTCCCTGGTGGTGCAGTGGTTAAGAATCCACCTGCCAATGCAGGGGACACGGGTTCAAGCCCTGGTCTGGGAAGATCCTACATGCCATGGAACAACTAAGCCTGTGTGCCACAACTACTGAAGCCCACATGCCTAGAGCCCATGCTCTGGAACAAGAGAAGCCACTGCAATGAGAAACCCGTGCACCACAATGAAGAGTAGCCCCTGCTCGCCGCAACTAGAGAAAGCCAATGCGCAGCAACAAAGACCCAATGCAGCCAAAAAAAAAAAAAAAAAGTCAGTTGCATTTCTATACAGTAACAATGAACAATCTGAAAAGGAAATTAAGAAAATAACCCCATTTACAATAGCATAAAAAAGAATAAAATACCTAGGAATAAACATAAGCAAGCGGGTGAAAGATTTGTATCTGAAAAGTACACAACATGGCTGAAAGAAATTAAAGAAGACACAAATAAATGAAAAGACATGCTGTATTTATGGATTGGAAGGCTTACTATTGTAAAGGTGTCAACACTACCTAAAGCAATCTATAGATCAATGCACTTTGTCAAAATCCCAATGGTGTTTTTTTGCATACCTAAAATAAGTATGAATTTTTGAGGGGCCCTAAATAGCCAAAACAATATGAAAAAGAAGCATAAAGTTGAATGTCTCAAAACTTCCTGATTTCAAAACTAATAAAGCTACAGTAATCAAAACACTGGTACTGGCATAAAGAGACATATTGACCAGTGGAATACAATAGAGAACCCAGTAATAAAACCTCACATGTATGGTCAGATGATTTTTGGCAAGGGTGCCAAGGCCATTCAATGGGGAAAGGACAGGCTTTCCAACAAATGATGCTGGGAAAACTGGATATCCACATGTAAAAGAATGAAGTTGGGTCTTTACACCAAAACCGTGCACAAAATTTAACTCAAAATAGATCAAAGACCTAAATGTAAGAGCTAAAACCATAAAACTCTTAGAAGAAAACATGAGGGAAAAGCTTCATGACATTGGATTTAGCAATGATTTCTTGGATGTGACACTAAAATCCCAGGCAACAATAGAAAAAAATAGATAAATTTGACTACATCAAAATTTAAAACTTCTGTGCATAAAATGGTAACAATCAACAGAGTGAAAAGGCAAACCACGGAATGGGAGAAAATATTTGCAAATTATATATCTGATAACAAGCTGATATCCAGAATATATAAAGAACTCCTAAAACTTAACAACAACAAAAGAAATGAACCAATTCAAAAACGGGGCAGAAGACTTGAGCAAACATTTCTTCAGAGAAGATATACAAATAGCCCACAAACATGTGAAAAGATGCTCAACATCACTAATCATTAGGGAAATGCAAATCAAAACCACAGTGAGATACCATTTCACATCTATTTGAATGGCTACTACTAGGGGGGAAAAAAGGAAAAGGAAGAGAAAAGAAAAGAACAGAAAATAACAAGTGTTGGTGAGGATATACAGAAATTGGAATCCTTGTGCACTGTTGATGGGAATGTAAAATGGTGCAGCCTCTATGGAAAACAGTATGGCATTTCCTCAGAAAACTAAAAATAGAATTACTACATGATCCAGCAATTCTGCTGGTAGGTATGTACCCCCCCAAATTGAAAACAGGGTACATCAATTTTCATTAACAGGATTAATCACAATAGCCAGAAGGTGAAAGCAACCCAAGTGTCAATGGAAAGCTGAATAAATAAACAAAAGGTTTATTTATACATACAATGGAATATTGTTCAACCTTGAAAAGGAAGGAGATTCTGACACAAGCTACAGCATGGTTAAACCTTGAAGACAATATGTTAAGTGAAATAAGCCAGTCGAAACCCCCCCTCCCCCCAGAATACCCGGAATGAGTCCAGTTGATTCTACTTATACGAGATACCTAGAAGAGTCAAATTCATAAAGATGGAAATAGAACGGTTGTTGCCAGGGGCTGGAGAGAGGGAGGAATGAGGAGTTGTTGTTTAACAGGTATAGAGCTTCAGTTTTTAAGATGAGAAGAGTCCTGGAGATGGATGGTGATGATGGTTGTACAACAGTGTGAATATATTTAACACTGCTGACTATGTACTTTAAAATGGTTAAGATGATAAATTTTGCATATATTTTACTACAATTTAAAAAATTAGGATAAATAAAATTCCTTGCTACTATACACTAAATAATGGGAGAGAGATTCAGAGAACTTAAATATATAATTCAGTGCAATGCTCAACAAAGAATAAATCCTATTAAATACATTTACTTTCAATTACAAATTTTTTAAAATGTTGAACTCATGAAAACAATGAAGGGCTGAGGAAATGTTCCCGATTAGAGGAGACTAAAAATACATGACAATTAATTGGAGTTGTGTGATCCTGGATTGGATCTCAGAACAGGAAAAAAAAAGAAAAGAAAAGCTATAAATGACATAATTGGAACCATTGGAAACAACATTAGTGGTGGGTTGGATATCAGTATTAAATGTTACATTTGTTGGGCTTCCCTGGTGGCACAGTGGTTAAGAATCCGCCTGCGGATGCAGGGGACACGGGTTCATGCCCCGGTCCGGGAAGATCCCACATGCCGTGGAGCGGCTGGGCCCGTGAGCCATGGCCGCGGAGCCTGCGCTCCACAAAGGGAGAGGCCACAGCAGTGAGAGGCCCACGTACCACCAAAAAAAAAAAAAAAAAAAAAAAAAAAAAAAAAAAGTTATGTTAAAGAAAGCCCTGGGCTTCCCTGGTGGTGCAGTGGTTGAGAGTCCGCCTGCTGATGCAGGGGACACGGGTTCGTGCCCTGGTCCGGGAAGATCCCACATGCCGCGGAGCGGCTGGGCCTGTGAGCCACCGCTGAGCCTGCGCGTCCGGAGCCTGTGCTCCGCGACCGGAGAGGCCACAGCAGTGAGAGGCCCGCGTACCGCAAAAAAAAAAAAAAAAAAAAAAAAGAAAGCCCTTATTCCTGGGAAATATACACTGAAGTATTTATAAATCAAGGGGAATTATGTCTGCAATTACTCTGAAATGATTCAGGGGAAAAACAGAGTGAGCAGATGATAAAGCAAATGGAGGAAAATGCTAACAATGGATGAATCTGGATAAAAGACCTACAGCAGTTCTTTGTACCATTCGTGAAACTTTTCTGTGTGAAATAAAAAATAAACAAAAATCAAATGGTGTTCTCTGGTCTCAATAATCAGCAGAGGTGTAGGTAAGAAAGGAATAGCATTGCTATACAGTGTCATAGTGTGGCCTTGGCTGGGTGAGTTTAGGGCTTTATAACTTGCGTTTTCTCTATCAAGAAATAATTGAGGATTGACTTAAGTAATAATCTGTACTTTTGTGCCATCCCTTGGTACATGAATGATTTATTGACCCAGAAAATCCTCCGATATGGGAGAAAACCACTAGACTAAATTCTATTGATGTGATTTTTGTGACAAAAACGTATGCTATAAAATCAAAGGAAAAAAAAATCCATCTGGGGACTTCCCTGGTGGCGCAGTAGTTAAGAATCTGCTTGCCAATGCGGGGGACACGGGTTCGATCCCTGGTCCGGGGAGATACGCCGCAGAGCAACTAAGCCTGTGTGCTACAATTAAGCCGGCGACCTAGAGCCTGCTAGCCACAACTACTGAAGCCTGCGCACCTAGAGCCTGTGCTCCACAACAAGAGAAGACACCGCAATGAGAAGCCCACGCACCGCAACTAAGAGTAGCCCCCACTCGCTGCAACTAGAGAAAGCCCGTGCGCAGTAATGAAGACCCAACACAGCCAAAAATACATAAATAAATAAATTTTAAAAATAGAAAAAAAACCCCCAAAACAAAAAAAAAAACCCCATCAGATCTGTGGCTTGTATTAGTCAGAGCTTGGGCTTGAAGTGACAGCAATGCAGCTCAAACTTGCTTTATTCATCAGATATTTATTGAGTGCCCACAATGTCCCAGTCTTTTTTTATTGGTATTAGAGATGTAACAGAAAACAGGCAAAAAGCCCTGCCTTTTTGAAGCCTCCATTTTGGTGATCGAAAACAAACTAACAGGGCTTCCCTGGTGGCGCAGTGTTTGGCAGTCCGCCTGCCGATGCGGAGGACACGGGTTCGTGTCCCGGTCCGGGAGGATCCCACGTACCACGGAGCGGCTGGGCCCATGAGCCATGGCCGCTGAGCCTGCGCGTCCGGAGCCTGTGCTCCGCAATGGGAGAGGCCACGGCAGTGAGAGGCCCACGTACAGAAAGAAAAAAAAAAAAAAAAAAAAAGAAAACGAACTAACAGACATTAGATGAAGAAAGAAAAGCAGGGAGTGATCTCTGGGCTCATACGGCCGTTTCTGTGTAATAAGCAACCACACAAATCTCAGTGACATGTGAAGGCAGGCACTGATTTAGCTCACACTCTGGGTGGCTGGACCAGCTCTGCTGATCTCAACTGAGCGTGCTCAGGCATCAGCAGACTGACCGAGGGAGGCTGCAGTACAGAGCTGGATCCACACCTGCTTCTCTGACAGCAGGTGAGCTGAGGCAGGTTCTCCTGGTGATGTCAAGGGCAATTAGAGCCCTTGTGGGTCATGTGTACTACAGTGCCATTGGCCACAGTCAGTCCCTTGACCAAGATCAAAGTCAGGGAGTGGGAAAATACGCTCTCCCCATGGAAGTGAGGGAAACTGCAGAGTCTCAGAGCAAAAGTAGTGGATGCAGGGAGGGGTGAAAATTGGGGCCAATTATGCAATCTGTCACGCTGGGAAGTTCACAGGGTCAGGCCAGCTGGATCCACCTCTTTATTTCCTTTTCTTTCCCTGTCTCTCCCTCTCACGGCCACTAGTCTCTGCTGCTTTTTGTGTGTTCTTGGCCACATTTTCTCCTGTGGTCCCCAGGATCCAAACATGGCAGGATCCAAGAAAAGAAAGGTGACACTTGTTCTTTTGTTTTTTTCATCTCATAAATGTCAAAGAAGGACTTTTTTTGGGGGGGTCCTTGCCTGGGTTAGGGTTAAATGTCTGGTTGATAGTCTAAAATTGTAGTCAAGGGACTGGAGTGCCCTGATTGCCAAGGCCTGGGCCTCATGTCACCTCTGCAGTGGGCACTGTAGTTGGCAGGTGTACCAAAACCACGTAGGAATACTGGGTGGGAGTGGATTATGTTTTTCAACAGAAAGAAGACTGCTGGGTAGACAAAAAAAGGTGGCTGTCTGATAAACACCCAGGATTTTGGAACTTTTTCATGTAATATCGAGTGTTTTTCTCAACAAGGAAGTTAGGTGGTCTTTGGCTATTTGTTGAGGTTTGGGGGGAATGTTACCTGGAAAAAGGTTTCAAATCACTTATTTAGAATAAGCTCTGATTACTGGGATAAAGATGTTTCAGATGGGCTTAGTTCCTACTAACATTTTATTCATTAGACTTCTCAATAGGCAAAATATTAAACTAGAAAACATTATGGAAACTGCCCATTTTGAACCTGATAGCAAATATTTCATTCCTATGTAGATGTAGACCAGACATCGGCTTTCAGCACAAACACATGCTCTCAGTGGCTCACCCAGAGCCTTGTCTTGGCTCCTGTGTCCACCCCTAGGAGTTGGCTCAACCCCGACTGGCCTAAGTGGATCACGGTGGTTTCATTCTTCTTACTTGTGAATGGCTTCGAGATGGGCCCATGATCGCGTTCTCTACAAGGAGATGGGAAGGAGTTTCTGAAAGAGACATCTTGGCTCTTAAAAACAGACACAAACCTCTGGACATTGGCGTCTGAGGATGTGATGCAGTAACTGTCTTGTGATTATGAGAAGACCTAGCTGGCACCCTGAAGATGAGGTAGGAAGATGGAAAGACCCTGGTCCAGGACCTTGCTGCTAAACCACTGAATTAATAAGCTCTGGAACTGGTATCCCTCTGGATTTGTTTATGTAAGAAAATAAGTGCCCTGAGGGTTTAGGGCTTCTCTATTTGGGTCTTCAGTGACTCACAGATGAAGGCATCCAATGGAAGCAAAGAGTTACTTATTTTATTTGGAGGCTCTTTTTCACTTGGATTTGAATATTTAACAGGAGGTGAACTTAGATACTACCAAACTTGCACTCACTCTTCACTCTAAAGTAGACTCATATACAGCTACATTCCTTTTACCACGACAGGTGTAGAGCTATGTTAAGAATGCGTGTAACATAGGAGTCTTAGGTACAATAACTCTGACTACTTATTTGTTCTACTATTTATTTTGCCAAAAATATCTTGTCCTACCTTTTGCTCTTTTTTTAAAAAAAATGACTTCACATGTCTGTTTTATAACCCTAATTTGAGCATAGTTACATGAGGGGAAAATATTTAACTTATTCAGAGGCTCTCTCTTTTTTTCTCTCTCCTAAGAGAAAAAGCAGTGAAGGAGGAATTGTTCCCCCTTCCTCCCCCATCCCTCATGCATCTTAAAGTTGAAGGAGGAAAGGGTTAGTGCTGGTAGGATGAAGTAATCTAACTCAAAAGAGTGAGAGAGTTAGTGGATTGCAGTCTTTTTTTACTGTGGTGCTTTCGCTCTCTTCGCGGACCCAGCTTTCAGCTCCTTGGCATCTTGACGAGGCAGGAAATTCTTTCAGGAGACTGAGCTTCCAGAATCACATTCTCCCTTCCCTGCTGTCTGCGCTGCTGTTAACGGGCCCTGGCTGCTGGCATCCTCTCAAGAGGGACGTTCGGTTTAGCCCTGCCCTACGACCCCTCTTAGAATGTAACAGGTTGGCTCTGTCGCATTTCTCCCTGGGATAAGCAAAGCTGTTAGACTTTTACTCTTGACTTATTACTTGTCTCAGCTACACCATTCAGCTTTAAAAACTAATTAAAAATTTTTTTCTTCTTCTCAACCTCATCTGTTTCAATACTGATGAAAACACAATAAAGAGGGAGCCCTGGTGAAGTGCTGTGTTGACTTACTCGTTGTTTTCAAAGGACACATGGTTTGTATTTGAAATCAAGAAAGTGAATTTCCTTTAACTCAAAAATAAGGCAGTTACCTTCTTTGTATGCCTTTGGCAATAAAGAATTAAAAAATTTTTTTTTTCATTAAGACAATTTTTAGAGCAGTTTTAGGTACATGGCAAAATTGAGGGGAAGATACAGAGATTTCCCATATACTCCCCCCCCCGCAAATATGCATAGCCCCTCCCATTATCAAAATCGCCCACCAGAGTGGTACATTTGTTACAATTGATGAACCTGCATACACACATCATTATTACCCCAAATCCATAGTGTACATTAGGGTTCATTCTTGGTGTTGTACATTCTGTGGGTTTGAACAAATGTATGATATGTGTTCATAATTATAATATCATACAGAGTAGTTTCACTGCCCTAAAAATCCTCTTGACTTCCATCCCTCCCCCACCCCAACCCCTGGCAACCACTGGTCTTTTTACTCTCTCCATAGTTTTGCTTTTTCAGAATGTCATATAGGTGGAATCATATAGTAGGTAGCCTTTTCAGACTGGCTTCTTTCACTTAGTGATAGTGAATTTAAAGTTCCTCCATGTCTTTTCCAGGCTTGATAGCTCATCTCTCTCTCTTTTTTTTTTTATTGAAGTATAGTTGATTTACCATGTTGTGTTAGTTTCAGGTGTACAGCAAAGTGAATCAGTTACACACACACACACACACACACACACACACACATACACACATTTTCAGATTGTTATCCATTTTAGGTTATTTTTTATTCTATTTTTGTTTGTATTTTATTTTTAAAATATTTTATTTTATTTTATTACAAAATTTTTTTTTGACTGTGCTGCATGGCATGTAGGGTCTTAGTTCCCCGACCAGGGATCGAGCCTGTGCCCTCTGCAGTTGGAAGCATGCAGCCTTAACCACTGGGCTGCCAGGGAAGTCCCTCCATTATAGTTTATTCTAAGATATTGAACATAGTTCCCTGTGCTGTAGAGTAGGTCCTTGTTGTTTATTTTATATATAGTAGTTTGTATCTGTTTATCCCAAACTCCTAATTTATCCCTTTCCCCCTTCCCCTTTGGTAATCATAGGTTTGTTTTCTATATCTGAATAGCTCATATCCATTCACCTACTGAAGGATATCTTGGCTCCTTCCAAATTTTGGCAATTATGAATCAATAAATTAATAAAGCTGCTATAAACATCTGTGTGTAGGTTTTCGTGGACATAAGTAAATACCAAGGAACATGAGTGCTAGGTTGTATGGTAAGAGTATGTTTAGTTTTGTAGGAAAGCAAGAAGGAATTTTATGTTCCACTGATCAGTTAATTTCTAAGCAAGGAGTAGGCATTGCCCTCAGAAGGATAAAAAGAAGGTTAACAGAGGAGGTGGAGGGAATCTTCTTCTAATATGAACAACTTTTCTTTCCTAGGCATAAGGCAGCTACTCTCCATCCACAGCTCCCAGGGAATCAGGAGGGAGTGAGGTGTTTGGAGGAGACGGCAGCTTTGGGTTTCTCTGACTCTGAAGTCATCCCCCCAGTGTACCAGGCAGGGTTGGATCCAGAGAAGCTGATCCGCTAGGTCTGATGTAGAATAATGGCTTTATTATAGGGAATTGACTTTGTCTACGTGAGGTTGTTGCCTCTGTGTCTGGTACTGGAGCCTGAAGTCAGCAGCCCGGGCACTTGAAAAGCAATGATGGACCTGAAGTGGGGAAGAGCAAGGACGACCTTTCCTCCAAGCTTTCAGCTTTGACATGGGAGGAACCTGCAGGAGAAGCTGCTGCCCTTTGCCTCAGAGCTCAACATGCACCTGGCCTGGGAGGAAAGGGGATGAAGGAGGAGACCTGCAGGAGCTGGAGGAGCTGCAGGACTGGCTGCTGTTCACATCTGCATTCCAAACCTTGGGCAAAATAACTCTCGTGGCTCCAGCTACCCGGGAAACATACAGGGAGGGAATTCTGGGAAATGTACTTCCATCAGAGCTAAGTTTAAAATGGTGCAAATGCCCCACACTATTGCACAGCTGCACAGACAGACAGAGGAGGAAAACCTTTGCAGCATCGTAACAGTGAACAGTAGGGAACATCCTCACTGCCCATCAGTGGGAAATGGGCCCATGAAGCAGACCATAATTAAAATTATCTTTGCATATGAGATTTGGTAACGAACAAGACATATCTTAGAAACACAACATTAAGAAGAAAAATAGCAAGTTGCAGAATGACGTGGATAATGTGATACCATTTGTATAAATTAAAAAAGCAGAGAAAACACCATATATTGTTTATTGAAAAAAATAGAAGAAAGGCTGCATACATCCCAAACTCAAAGGAACATCTGTGTCTGGGGAAGTGAGTGGGTTTAGAAATAGTGCGAGATTTAGAAATATTTTAAACATTCTCTTTTTTCCTTCTTTCCAAAAGGAAGACCATATAGATACATTATTTTATCAAGGTAGTGAAATATAGATTTTCAAAATTTAGTTACATTATGTTTATAATTGAAAAGCCCTCTAGATGATTCCTATGTGTCTCGCTCTCATTATGAGAACACAGTTATACCCTCCTCTTTGCTGACAGGTGAAGAAAGGTGACGAATACAAGGGGACAGAGGCAGGCTCACATCTGGAGGTGGGGGCAGGGATGGAATATGTCCTTTCCCTCCGTCTCCCCTTGCCAGGAGGGCTTCTAGCAAACACAGGGGAGCCAGGGGTTAAAGCCAAATATTGCATCATCCTCACTAATATTCAAGGATTAAATCATTATAGCCAATAGTCTGGGTTGTTTGTTTGCTTGTTAGGTCATTTGTTTCAGGTGTGTTGCTGGATTGACTGAAAACACTTCCCTTGTATGAATGAGTGAAAAGCACAGAGAAGGAAAAGGTAAATCGTCTCACAACATGCAGCTGAATTTACCACCCACTTTGCTAAAATTATTGTCACCAATTTGAAGACACGTCTAGGAATTCTGTTGGTGGTTATTTTTTGTGTGTTGTTGTATTTATCCAAGAAGCACTTGGATCCTGAAGGAGGTAGTTCAGGATTTCTTCTCTCAGTCAACCAGCGAGCACACGGTGGGGAAAGCAAAGCATTTGGCATCAGGTGACATCTCTTTCTGAAAGCCAAAGGAGGGGGCGTTTTTAGGTTCAGGAACCTACTCATTTCCTCCTGTATGGAGCTTTCCCTGATCACCTCAGCCAGAAGTGTTTTCTCCGTTTTTTGAACTCCTAGGGGCACGTTAATATCTCTCCTGTGGCACTTACTACTTGAATTCTATTTCTTTGTGGAGCTGTCAGCTCTGCTACAGGATTAGAACTCCCTACCTCTGGAATATGCCGTTTATCATCACATCCCCCAGGGCACAGGAGTATGGAGTGCTTCTGTTTAATAAACGGTTAGGAAAAATACTTGTGCGAAGAATGAAAGAATCAAGAAATTGATTTTTGGTTCTTTAAAAAGAATGTTTTCAGAGGCTTTGCTGGCTACTTAGGCAACTGAAGAAAACTAAAAGGCAACAGATTTAGAATAATGGACACTTGGTGTGAGTGTGTTCTAGGGGCACGGATTCATTAAGATGTTATTTCATGTCACCAGTAAGTTCATTAATACGGAAACTAAGTAAATTCATACATTTTTAGAGGTGAAGTTATTTTCCAATTATTTTCTTTACAATATTAATACTGCTCTGTAAAACTGCATCATGATCTCCTATATCAGTGTTTCTTCTAATTCAATCCTTACTTCCTCACTCTCTAGACTGTTATAATCTAGTAGCCATTAAAAAAAAAAATCACCTGGGGGTTTGTTTTCTTTCAAAAAGGATGTAGGCATCCCTTGTCTGTTCTGCACCTCAGCACCGCTTTCGTTCCAGGTAGTAAGGATCTTCACTACCCCCCACCCCCACGCTTACTTTGTGTTTTGTTTTTTGACAAAGGCAGTAAACATTAACTTGTGATCGGTTACGATTTCGCCTCCTTATAGCAACAGGCTTTAAGAGGCTGCTTCTGGGAAAATATCACTGTATCCTGCAGAGGGAAGTCTGTGGTCTCTTTCTTTCTCTCTTCTACTCCTCCCCACCTGCAAGACAACACTTAGGATTCTGAGCTCCGTCACCTTTCCGCCATGCCTTCTATCATTTCCAAACTGATTAGGTTCCGGTTGGTTTAAGATACATTATAGGGCTTCAACTACGTGTGACGGGTTGTGTTAGGTCAAGTACAAAAATGAATAAGAGCAAATTCATGCCTTCAAGGAGAAAATAGTTATCCCTGTAAATATTCCTTGCATGGAAAATTTTATGGAGAAATCTAGTCGGAGCAAAGGTCTTCAAATATCTGTGCTCTTGTACCATCTGAAAAGAATAAAACAAAATTAAAAACTATGCAACTCTGCACATTTTAAAGTTGGGGGGGGACTTCCCTGGTGGTCCAGTGGTTAAGACTCTGTGCTCCCAATGCAGGGGGCCCAGGTTCGATCCCTGGTCAGGGAACTGGATCCCACATGCTGCAACGAAAGATCCCACCTGCTGCAACTAAGACCTGGTGCAGCCAAACAAACAAACAAATAAATAAATAAAATAAAGTTGGTGTTAAAACTTTTCATCATGAGGTTAAATCATTGCGAAGATGGAGTTTTACGTTTGTGTCCATGGCTGCGGGCCTCAGTTTTCCTTGAGGGGACTGACCCCCCTAGTCCTGTTGGAAGACTAGGTGCTGGAATTTCCTTTTCCCCCTCTGGGTTCCTCATACTTGTTTGCTAAAAATAATGCTTTGTTCTCAGAGTCCGATGTGGCTGGAAAGAGTGAAGACTGGACTCAGATTCATTATCTTCAGATTGGGAATAATGTCAATAGTACCTGCTTGAGCACCGTGAAGATTTAGTGAAATGGCAGACTTCGTTCGACAGAGTGCTTAGCACAATGCCTGGCACCTGGTAAGCACCGACTTTAAATTGCTTCCAAGTCTTCAGTCCCTCACGACCTCTCTCATTTTCCCAATCTTCAAGGCCTCTGTTCATCATAATAGATTCTTATCTGGTTGTCCACCGCCAGTGCCTCAGGGTGAAAACAGTCCACGCGCTCTATAAGGTCTAAACTCTTTAATAATGGGGTTTGAGTTTTTCGTGGTCTGGCTCCAGCTCCATTTCTTATGTCATCTCCCATCTCATCTCCCCAACCCCCCCCCCCCCCTGGTTCCAGCTGCCTGGAATTGCCTTCACTGAAGCACACAGGCAGGCATGTTCCTTCAACAAGCTGGTGCTGAATACCAATGACGCACAGGTGTGGCAGCACGTGCTGGGAATGCAAAGATGAAAAAGCACATCCCAGGCTCTAGCAGTTAGCATTCTCGCTGGGGAGAGACATCAGTAAGGAGAGAACTCTGAGCCGTAGGAGACGCTGTGGAGGCACCGGAGTGGTGTCAGAGGCCGGAGGGGAGTCACCGAAGAGCAGACGTGTGAGTTATGCCCTGCGTTCACCGCGTCCTTTCTGGCCTGCATTTCTTTGCTCAAGCTGTTCCTTTAACTTCGAATAGTCTTTCCTCTTCCTCCTCCTGCCCCTTAAAGAAAGCTCATTCAGTTTTAAGAGCTAGCTCAGCTCCTCTTGCTGCTATGAATCAAGCCCCGCAGCTTCAGGGACTTGCTGTATGTAGTTCACTCTTTTCACCACTGGTACAGGACTAATACGGTTGTAAACGCCTTGAAGGCAGGAGCTACACCTCTGTAGACACTTTGCTCACAATAGTTCCTCCATGAATTTTTTTTTTTTTTCTGAATAAGTAGTAGGCATTCCTTACTGCCTACCTCCTCCATATTTAATACGGTTTTTCTGAGGTAGGCAGTGAGGGAAAAGTCAACCTCAGTTATTTGTCAGATACCAGATATGCTGGAGAGAGAGGCTGGTGTAGCCTTTGCTGACTCAACCAGGGCGAAGGGGAGCGAGAGGAAATAGGACTCTCCCAGGTACCTGCCTCAGGCCAAAAAGAGCTGCCTCCGGGGGTTCCAGTTGTCCTTCCATTTGTTGAAGGCCATTTCCCTTTCATATAGAATGTCATGGAAGGCTGCAAGTAAATTTATTCGTAGCAACATCTGTGTCTTTAAGGATACCATCAGAAGGTAACTCAAAAATATCTATGTATTTATATATCTCCTATTTCCTATACAACATACATGAATAAGCAAATGTAGATATTAATTTAAGCTAACTGTTGCATTTACACAGCGTGATACAGACCAACCAGCCAAACTAAAACGGGAAAATCACTTTCAAAGATTTCTCTTTAATTTTGAGCTTATTTATGCTCCTAGGTGAACAAAGATATTCAACTTACTCTTCCATTTCCCTTGTATTACATTGTGTTTTATCCACATGTCTTAAAATAAGCCACTGTATTTATATCTACATCTGAGGTTTTCTGTTACTTGAGGATTGAAAGGGGTTAGGAAGAGGAGATGGTCGTTTATTCGCAGTTTATGAGTGACGTATTTTCCGAGATGAACTCAGTTCACGTGCGTTCAGATTGCAGAGGTAACACTGGGATGGGCTACTTGCCATCAGGACACATGGAACTCTTCATGGCTCCTGGCCAGGGCAGTGTCTCTTGCTTGTGCTGTGCTACACTTCTCCTCTCCATGGATGTCCTGTCTCTGTTCTTGGCTGGGTCATCTCCCCCTGGAGTCAGCTTAGGTTACCTTTCCTGCTCCTCCATCTACTCTGCCAGCAATCAGGTGTTTTTTTTTTATTTTTATTTTTTAAGTACAATTGATTTACAATGTTGTGTTAATTTCTGCCGTACAGCAAAGTGATTCAGTTTTACATACATATACATTCTTTTTCATATTCTTTTCCATTATGGTTTATCACAGGATATTGTATATTGTTCCCTGTGCTAGACAGTAGGGCCTTGTTGTTTATCCATTCTATATATAATAGTTTGCATCTGCTAATCCCAAACTCCCAATCCATCCTTCCCTCACCACCAACACCTCCCCCGGCCCCCTCATCAACCACAGGTCTGTTCCCCATGTCTGTGAGTCTGTTTCTCTTTCGGATCAATTTCTTTTAATCATCGTTATCTTCCCTCTTTTTCTTTCTGTCCCTATTGCCACAGCCTTTGTTTGGGTCGTAACCATTTTTGGGTGGACTTCTGCAATAGCTTCAGAGTGTTGTCCCTCTGTCTCTTCAGTTTTCCCTTTCCGCATTTATCATCCTTTTCTAATGCCGGAGTAGTTTGCTTAAAGAAAAAAAAAAAAAATATATATATATATATATATACACACATATAGGATAATGTCTCTCTGACACTTGCAGTCCTCTGATAGCTCTTGATTCTCACCAGGATAAAGACCTGTATTGTCTGGTTCACGTCTGTTTCTCCAGGGCCAGCCGTATTAGGTGACTTTTAGTTCCCAGCTGTGTTCCCTCGTACCTCTGTGCCCTTGTGCACATTGGTGGTTCTCTTCGTGGATGGTCCCTTCTCTATTGCCTGTGTCTGGCTAAGACTGATTCTTTTTTTTTTTTTTTTTTTTTGCCGTACGCGGGCCTCTCCCTGTTGTGGCCTCTCCCGTTGCGGAGCACAGGCTCCGGACGCGCAGGCTCAGCGGCCATGGCTCACGGGCCCAGCCGCTCCGCGGCATGTGGGATCTTCCCGGACCGGGGCACGAACCCGTGTCCCCTGCATCGGCAGGAGGACTCTCAACCACTGCGCCACCAGGGAAGCCCTAAGACTGATTCTTTAAGAGCAACTCTAAGGGTCACTTAGATTTGCTCTGAAATGAATGACTTCATGAATGAAATGTTTGGATAAATTAAAGGAAAATATCTTAGAACTTGGGGGAAAAAAAATCCTTCTGGAGCCCTCCCTGAATAGTCTGTTTCCTTTAACACAGCCAAACGAGATGGCTGGCCCCTCACTCCCAGGTTAAATTAGGTGCCCCTCAAGTTTTACATCTGTCTCGTTCATCGGCCTATAAGAGTGAGGTTTGTAGTATCTTAATCTTTGTATCCTAGTACCCAGCAAAATGCTAGGGAATTTAGTGTTCTACAACAGAAGATGGAATGAGCGAGTGAACACTGAGGTTAAAGAGACAGTTAATACCTGACTGGAATACTCATATGCTCAGGTCCTGTGTTCACTTTTCTCCCTTTCTCCTACGTATATAGTGAAATATCAAGAGAGTCTCTCTTCATTTTGAATTTCCGCTTTCTTCATCTCAGCATGAGATAAAAGGGGGTATATTAGTTTTCAGGTGCAAATAACTACAACTCCTAATTCAAATTTAGTAATTTAAAAGGTTAGTAATTTACTATTTTAGGTGACAGAAAAACTTCAGAAGTAGCGCAGTTTCAGAGTTGGTTAATCCAGTGGCACCAGAGATCCAGGTGCCATGTTTCTGTTCTGCCATTTTCATCAAGGTGGCCCAGCTTCTCTTGTGGTAGCAAGACGGCCACTGTAGTTTCACAATCCCTTTGAGGGACAAGAAGTAGAGGCAGAAATGGGATCTTATTGAGCAGACCTAGGTCACGTGCCCCTTCCTAATCTCATCATTCATTACTATGAAGGCCATAGACTAACCACAGCTCACCCCGTGGACCTGGACCACTCTTTCTCATGTCCTTAGGAGGAGTGTGGACAGCTGAGCAAAATCAGGGTCTCATCAGCAAGGAGGAAAGAGCAGTAGTCTGGGGGGAGGTCTTTCCAATCTTGTTTCCCATACGTAACAAAAAAAAATTCTCTGTGCATTGAGAGACTGGGTAAAAAGTTGCCTTCGTTACATATATGTCATTTTCAGTTTATACCTCTTAGCAGTGAAAAAATACCACAAGGAAACTGAAGCCAATGGTGAATGTCCAGGAACAAAGAACAAATGCTTCTCCGTGGAAGGAACGTTTTTGATCTTACAAACTGAGTTGCTTTTATTCTTTAGCTTCCAAAGTCCATAAAAATGCTTCTAAGCAAAATTAACTTCTAAGTCCATAAAAATGTGATTTATTGTTTACAACATGACATTTATAGTATCATTTTTTGGTTCTGGCAAGGGGAAATTGCGAGAAAGGTGTGAAGACCTCCTAGTCTTTGAAGATGACTAATGATGTAGTATATTGTTACTTATAGTCCTGAAATCAGAGTATGCAGTCATGTTTACTCAAGTCTAACAGCAAAGGAGCTTAATACAATTTAACTTATAACTTAAACATTTATATGTGCTGTCTTCTGTAATTAAATGACACATTCTCAAATAAGAACTAAAGCTTGAACTTTGCTGTAAAATTGATTCTCAGTAGTGCCTAGGCTGTCTCATAGTACGTGTCAGTGTATATGTGTGTGTAAGTGCTTATAAGTATGTGGATGTGAGTTTTGCATTTCTGTATACCATCTTAAATACTTTTTTGGAATGAGGTGATTATAATATAAATATATAAATATATATAAATATAAATATATATATACTGCACTATTTCCAAATCTATTTGCATACACGTCCAAATATTGTGAAAAAATTTTTGTAAAATCTCATGCAGTTACAGAATCTGTGTACACAGTGGAGAGAATTTTAATTTAAAACAAAGCTAATGTTAATGTTTCTAATGTTTATTAGAAAGCCTGTTGCTTTGTCTCCAATATATACAGATTAAGATACCTCTTCTTCACTTTGTATCCTGCAAAAAAGAAAGAGGTCAGATTTTAAAAGAAGATGAATAAATAACTTGCAGCATGATTTATTATGTTTTGGGATGATATAATACATACAATAAATTGAAATCCTGTGCTGATATGGAGAAATCGGTTACACTGGCTGTATTTTTTTTTCTTTTAAACATCTTTATTGGAGTATAATTGCTTTACAATGGTGTGTTAGTTTCTGCTTTATAACAAAGTGAATCAGCTATACATATGTTCCCATATCTCTTCCCTCTTGCATCTCCCTCCCTCCCACCCCTCTAGGTGGTCACAAAACACGGAGCTGATCTCCCTGTGCTTTGCGGCCGCTTCCCACTAGCTATCGGTTTTACATTTGGTAGTGTATATATGTCCATCCTGGCTTTATGTTTTACAAAGCTCTGTGCTATCTTGGCTACTTTAAAAAAAAAAAAAAAAGATTCAATTTTTTAATTTATTTTTGGCTGCGTTGGGTCTTCGTTGCTGTGTGCAGGCTTTCTCTAGCTGTGGAGAGCGGGGGCTACCCTTCATTACCTATGCAGTCTTCTTGCAGTGGCTTCTCTTGTTGTGGAACACAGGCTCTAGGCACGCAGGCTTCAGTAGTTGTGGTGAGTGGGCTCAGTAGTTGTGGCTTGCAGGCTCTAGAGCACAGGCTCAGTAGTTGTGGCACACGGGCTTAGTTGCTCCATGGCATGTGAGATCTTCCCGGACCGGGGTTCGAACTTGTGTCCCCTGCATTGGCAGGGGGATTCTTATCCACTGTGCCACCAGGGAAGTCCCTATCTTGGCTGCTTTTAAACAAAATACTTTGGTGGAGGGCTGAGTAATTCTAGTCACTATGTGTGGATTTGTGTTAGAAGCATGCAGTCTGCTGAGTTTGCAAGTTTGATTGTGGGAGGAAAACGGAGCCTGGAGAGAATGACTGGCTTTTGCTTTAATTAGCTAGGTGATTGCCTGAACTCTCAATTTTACATTACCTGTATGGATACAGACTTTATCTACTGTGAAAGAGTAAAAGCCAATCAATGGATCAATCAGTGAAGAAGTGTTTAAGTGCTCGATGCTGTATGAGGCGCACAGAGTTGTGTAAGGGGAGAAAGTGGGATAGTTGAGCAGATTATCAACAAATACAAATAAGCTTTGAAGGTTTGTAGGAGTGTTCAGAAAAGCACTTTGAAAAAGCCATTTTGTACTCAGCCTTTCGCAGGGAAGACTCTGGAACATAGGGTTTCAGGCAGAAGGAAGACTTTAAAAAATCCCTCTATTTTACCCACAATACAGAGCAATAGAGGGAAAGTAAAAGAAAATGTTGATGCCCTTTTTTAAGACGGAAAGTTGCAAAGATATGACTTGAAAAAGGCAATGTCATAGCATGTAGATACATTCCTTAGAAAAAGTGATCTCTTTTACTCTTAAAAGGCAATTCAGTAGGAAGAGGAACCAAAATGAAGAGGGGAACTTGCCTTATGAAAAATCAAACAAATCGACCTTGATTATTCACATTTTAGGGCTGTAGAAACACTAACATTTCGTAGTGCACTGATTAAGATTGCAGTGCTGCTGATTATCTTTAGGAAATTGTGTATGATAGAAAATATATCTAAAATTTAGAAAAAGTATGACCCTTAAAAGTGTGCTGTTAGGGAAGAAAGTAATCATGAATTTAATCTGCTAGCAATTTGAAGAAGCCCTAGGTAGTGACAGCCTGGTGTTAAATGTTATCAGACTACCTTATCTCTTACTGTGGTAGGATAATGGGATTGGTAGGGCAAAAGGAAATGGCAGATTTTTATCTATATTGATTTTAACAAGAATTTTGGTTTTGTTTTTTCACAATGAAATTGACAAGTGCAATTGACTCTCCAACTTTTTACATCCATGGGCTAATTGTTTAGGACAAAAGATGCAAGGAAATGCCTTCTTTTTTATAGTCATTAACAACTGCTTACAAAAATCTGAAATCTGCCCACTTTCAAGCTGCAAAGAGAGATAAAACCCAATCCTTGCCCTTCAGGGGGTTTATCATCTAGGGGTGAGGGATCAACTTTAGCAAGTCACAATGCAAGGTAGCATATATTGAACTTCATTTGTATGATAGATAGTAGATGGCACCTTGAAGAAATAACTTTTCTTCAAAGATTACAATAAGGACTATCATCTTTGGATGGCTCTAAAATGATGTTGTAGTTTTACTGATTTTTTACAGATAAATTACTAATTTATGCTAGAAGCATAGTTATGAGAAAAAATCAATAGCAGAAGAGATGAAAACACTAGGCCCTTTGAGGGTATTGGGGATGATGGTGTTACTCTCATTTTCTACTTTTCTAGAATGATGCTTCTCAGACTTTAAGTGCAATGAATTACCTGGGATCTTGTTAAAAGGCAAATTCTGATCCAGTGGTTGAGGTGGGGCCCAAGAATCTTCATTTCTAACAAGCTTCCAAGGTGCTAGACCATACTGAATTTGGAAACACCAAAGGTACAAATCATCAATCCTGTTATAGAAGCCAATGTTGGGTTAGCCTCTTGAATCCTCAGGTCAAAGGAAGTAGGAAACTGAGCCAGAGACACAGTGAAGAAGAAACTAAATTTGCAAGAAAGGAAGAAAGAAATGATCATTAGTATTACAAAGATGGAAGCTGCAGGGTGGTGTAAAAATGCATACCAGATATATAAAGACTGTTAAGAGAGTTTGATAACTTTATTAAGTCTGCACATAATGGACATACATTTTGGCAGGATTGAGTTAGATACAGAATAGAATTATTGCTCAAAAAGAAGACAGGCTTCTAAATGGGGCATATGAATGTCCCTTTTTTCTCCAGAAGACTTTAAAATAAGGTGGTCACCCACTGGGTTTGCCTTAAATAAGACCTTCTCTAAATGTTGAGAGGTAGTCTCAGCATTCCTTCGAAGGCTCTGAAAGTGGCATTGGACCTGGTTCCCACTTACGGCTTCTGAGGAGCAACTGTTCACAGTGGAAGCACGGGACACGTAACTACACAGACTGTGTTCACCATGAATCAATACACTAAATATTCATGCTGTTTCTCTTACTCCGGAATCCATCATACCCTACCTGTCTGCAGACCATTAGTTCTACAGATGCTTTTTTCTTTAAGAGAAATGATTTTGTTTCCTTTTTTTTTTTTTGCGGTATGCAGGCCTCTCACTGCCGTGGCCTCTCCCGTTGAGGAGCACGGGTTCCGGACGCGCAGGCTCAGCGGCCATGGCTCACGGGCCCAGCCGCTCCGTGGCTGTGGGCTCTTCCCAGACCAGGGCACGAACCTGTGTCCCCTGCATCGGCAGGCAGACTCTCAGCCACTGCGCCACCAGGGAAGCCCGAAGATAAATGATTTTAATGTCTCTTTAATACAATGTTCCAGTGGTTTCAGATAGGCAGATCTGTAACTACACAGGACCTAGGTGGTTCAGGGAAAGAAGGTTTTTCCCCCCTTTTCTCCTGTTTGTCCTAGTGATAAAATCCTTCATTCAGGTTAGGAAATCATGTATAACGAAAACTTCATTTTCCTGCTGTCTGATTAGTATTCCATATTTACAGAGTTAAAGCTGATATTAAATAGGATTCAGCAAAGTATTTTCAGCCAACCATATGCCCATTTATTTTTTTAAAAATAAATTTATTTTTGGCGGCGTTGGGTCTGTTGCTGCACGCAGGCTTTCTCTAGTTGCGGTGAGTGGGAGCTACTCTGTTGCGGTGTGTGGGCTTCTCATTGTGGTGGCTTCTCTTGTCGCAGAGCACGGGCTCTAGGCACGTGGGTTTCAGTAGTTGTAGCGCATGGGCTCAGTAGTTGTGGCTTGCAGGCTGTAGAACACAGGCTCAGTAGTTGTGGAGCACGGGCTTAGTTGCTCCGCGGCATGTGGGATCTTCCCTGGCAGGGCTTGAACCCATGTCCCCTGCATTGGCAGGAGGATTCTTAACTACTGTGCCACCAGGGAAGCCCTTGCCCATTTTTTTTTTTTAAGCAAACTTCAAAATGGTTCACAATCTTCTAGGCTCTATGTAGCAATGCTTTTGTTATTTTCCTTTTGTCCATTTCCCTCTAATTAGAATATCAGTTAAATCATATAGGAGTCATAATTTTAAGTATGGAGGATCTGCGTGTGTGTGTAGTGGTTACGAGCCTAAATTGGATGCTTGCGGAAGACCTCTCTAAGAAGATGACATTTGAGCCATGAGAGAGTGCCATTTAGACATCTATGGAAGTGTCCTAGGCAGAGGAAGGAGCAAATTTGCTTTGGACACCTCCTGTGTGCCACTGCAAATCCTGTCTTCCTGCCACTTTCTCCAGCCATTTCTGCAACATCCAGTCCCCCAGGGTTCAGCCAGCTGCATGGAGGTGTACTCTGATGGCACCTCCATTGGTACCTGCACCACATGTATTCACACACTTTTGACTTCTGACTTGGGACCTCTCTGATGCTGCAGCATGGGGTGCTGACTAATAGAAAGTTCTAATAGGTAAGTTCTAATCTCTTCTGTTTCTGTGGCAGACAGTTGAGATGAATTTCCTGAGAATGGTGCCATAGGATTGAGTACCTGTCTCCTACAGAGGTGATCAAATCAATCATGCATCTGTGTATCTGCCTGCCTTCCTTCTCTGTGACACTCCTGTTCCTCCTGTTTTCTGTCCCTTTCTGTTTTTTCCCATATAAACTACTCCAGGCTAGCCTTGTCTCAGACTCTGCTTTCGGAGAAACAAAGCTAAGGGAAGTTGCAAAGGTCCTGAGGAGGAAGCACACTGGGCTCTTTCAGGAACAGCAAGGAAGCTTTTTTATGTGTGTCTGTTGCAGGGTGGAAGAGAGCACAGGTGATCAGCAGTGATGGGACAGGTTATGTAAGGACCTTAGAGGCCATGCTGAATTGGAGCCTTTGGAGAGTTTGGAACAAAGAAGTGACGTGATCTGATATCTATTTTAATGAAAAACAGCCTGAATGGATAGAAAAGAACAGACTGAAGTGGGGGCAAGGTGGAGACAGGAAGACTAGTTAGGAAGCCCTTAAAACAGTTGATGCGAGGGAGACGGTGCTTAGAGCGAGGTGCCAGAGGTGAGGTTGGTGAGGAGTGGTGAGAGTGACATAATATTTTAGACAAAGCACAAGATGTGAGGATTCACTGGTTGTGGGTGTGAAGGAACCTGAGCAGTCGAGGATGCCTCCGAGGTTTCTATCCTGAGTGACAGCGATTGACAGGGTGCAAAGACTTAGACACTGAAGGAGAGAGTTTGCAGATTTCAGGACCTGGAATTGGCTTAGTATATTGGTGTGTGCATCAAGTGCGCAGCAGAGGAGAGAGAGATGGGGTGTGGTGAGGGGGGGGGTACAAATTCAGTGGGTCTGTATTTAAGAGTTTGGGTTTTATTCTCAGAGCAACAGTATGTCATTGGAGGGCTTTGGGAATGGCAGTCCTGAACAGACTTTTGTTTTCTTTCCTTTTTTTTTTACTAACCATTTTTAATTGAAGTATAGCTAATTTACAATGTTGTGTTAATTTACAATGTTGTGTTGTGTACAGCAAAGTGATTCAGTTATACATATATATATGTGTATATATATTCTTCTTCAGAGTCTTTTCCATCACAGGTTACTACAAGACATTGAATATGGTTTCCTGTGCGATACAGCAGGTCCTTGTTCTTTATCTGGCTTGTCTTTTAGAATGATGACTCTGGGTAGTTACCTTTCTACCAGGGAGGTACCAAAACTTTTCTCTGTCCAAAGAACAAGCCTCCCCAGCTCCCAGCCCTGTTGATCCTAGCCCTCATCTGCTACCCGGGCATACCTTACACTCTCTAATTCCTCAAACACGATCCAGCCCCCACCATCATTCTTGCTGCAAAACCCACTCCATGTGTGCAATCTCATCTGAAAGTTTCCACCCTTCCCCCCTAGTCTGTCACCTGGACGCTTTCTTTCTCTCACATGCCTAGACCTCCAAGCCTGGAGGTAGGGTCGGGGATTGTCCTTGTTTTCCATTGCTGCTTCCAGGTCACCCTGCGCCACCATCACCTAGACCTCTTGCTCCACTGAGGTTCCTGGTGTTCAGCCGCACGCGTCACTGCTCCTCCACTGTCGTCTGTCTCCTCCCAGGTGCTGTGCCTCCTTCATCAAAGATGTGGCTTAGCAGGCTCCTGGTCTTTCCTAGCACACACCTTCTGCTGGCAGGCTCTGGAGTGCTTGTGGATGGTGCATTCCGTACTCTGGTTTGGACTGTGTCCTCCTCAAACTCCAATGGTCCTTTTCTTCTCCCATGTCAATGACCCTTTGCCACACACCCAGGATCCTATCTTCACTCAATACTGCCCTTGCTCCAAAGTTACTAATTCAGAATTCTCACTCTCCGATCACAACTCCTATCTTTCTAGCTTGCTTACAAAACTGCTTCCACCGCCGTAAAACTCAAGGCATGAAGGAACAGAGAAGGTGTGCTTCCTGTAGTCTGGCTTATCTCCTTCTCTCAATCTCTCCAATCCCAAGGACAAAACTCAGGATTGTCACTCTCTAGAGAGTCTATGAAAATATTGGCACACTTACCCCTCTGCCCCATATCCTGGTTTAAGCATTTGGGCTTTACCATGAAGGCTTTGGGGCTGGTCCCCAGGAAGAGGGCATTGACGGTCCCCCAAGGCATTCCTTCTCCCACCTCCACAAAGCAGCTCCCCAAACCTACTGGGGACTGCTGATAAATAGTGTAAATTTCCCCCCAGAAATTGCTTAAATGGGTTACAATGGACAATTATTAAAATAACCTAAGGTAGAAATCGTACTCCTTACTCTATTTCACATGTACCCAATAGAGACGTTCTACAATAAGATTAAACACCCACATAAGGATACTCCAATAATAAAGTGCCACCAACATAGAGATACCTCAAATAAGAATAAAAATTCCCTCCATTATCAATCTTTTTAGGAAGAAATTCAAGTCCAAAGATGAAATTCCCTAAAAAGTTAAGTTCAAAGAGGTTAAAGTATAAAGAAATTGAATCCCAAATCCCTCTCCAATTTCTTATTCTGCTTAGTTTTAACTCAAGGGTTTTTCTTTTTTCTTTTTTTTTTTTTAACATCTTTATTGGAGTATAACTGTTTTACAATGGTGTGTTAGTTTCTGCTTTACAACAAAGTGAATCAGTTATACATATACATATGTTCCCATATCTCTTCCCTCTTGCGTCTCCCTCCCTCGCACTCAAGGGTTTTTCTTTTTCAGGAGCCAAAGTCTTCACAGCCTCAGAGGTTATGTTAATTCACCACAAAGGCTCTCATGTGCCTGTGCTTTTTTAAGAGTCCAAAGAATTAAATAAGATATACAAGATTGTCACAGCAATAGCCAACACCCATGAAATTTAGAAAATAAGCAAATCCTCGGCCCTAGGGCAATTATTTCAAACAAAATGATGTTCCCAGAACTCAGGACTCAGTTTTGCCAAAGACCATGGCAGATACTCAGTGGAAAAAATTCTCGTTTTCAGTCTTGCCATGATCCCTGTCCTTTGATGCCAGCTGTTATTTCATGACCCATAAAATAAACTTGATTGAGGGAAATCTTCTGTTAAGAGGTATACTGATTGATTTTCATATGTTCACCAAACTAGCTTCACATGCCTTGGATAAATCCCATTTGCTCATGGTGCATAATCATTTTTATATGTTGCTGGACTCAGTTGCTAGTATTTTGTTGAGGTTTTTTGCACCTATATTCATAAGGGGTATAGTCTGTAGTTTTTTTTGATTATCTTTGCTAGTTTTGGTATCAGGTAATAGTAGCCTTATGGAATGATTTGTGAAGTGTTCCTTTTCTGTTTTGGGGAAGAATTTGTGACAAATTGGTGATAATTCTTTTTTAAACATTGAGAAGAATTCACTAGTGAAGCCATCTGGTGCTGTGCTTTTATTTGTGGAAAGTTTTTTGATTACCAGTTCAAGCAATGTAATACACCATATTAACAAAGAAAAAGACAAAAACCACATAATCATCTCAACAGACACAGAAAAAGTGTTTGACAACACGCAACACCCTTTCGTAATAAAAATACTCGACAAATTAGGAATAGAAGGGAACTTCCTCGACCTTCAAAAACCCACGGCCAACATCATGCGTAATAATAAAAGACTGAAAGCTTTCCTCCTGAGATCAGAAACAAGAAAAAGAAGTCTGCTTTGCCAGTGCTATTCTACATTGTACTGGAGGTTTTAGCCGGGGCCATTTGGCAAGAAAAGTAATAAAAGGAATGCAGATTTGAAAGGAAGGAGTAAATCTATCTCTATGTGCAGATGATATTATCCTAAGTATCCAAAGAAATCTACATAAAACCTGTTACATATTGGAACTAATAAGTTAGTTCAGTAAGGTTTCAGGATACAAGCTCAACATACAAAAATCAATTGTATATCCATACCCTAGCAACGAACAATTGGAAAACGAAATTAAGAAAATAATTCCATTTACAATAACATCAAGAAGAATAAAATTCAGAGGAATAAATTAACCACAGAAGTGATTCGGACAATTGTTAGCAGTTTTCTCATTGCTTTTGTGGAGCACAGAAATTCTGGAAGTCCTTAGTCCATCGTTTTCACTATCATCTCTCCAACCTGCTTTTAAATTTCGTCCCTCTCCTTCTCGAACACAGGTGGGGCTAGATCTGTATGCTGTAACTTTTTCAGTACTTTATGGATCAGATCGTTGTTTTTCTTACACATTCCTTTACCATCTAGATAATGTCTTGTGGTATCTCTCATAGCAAGAGATACAAAATCAGTGAATTTGGGGTTTGTCAAAAGCATCCTTGTTCAAACACATTTTGTCTACCTGGATTAGCTGATCCCTCTCACCAGACCAATATCTTATCCAGGTCTGAACACAATATATAATTCTTGGGTTCCATTAATATATTCTGTTCTTGCTATGACTTCCCTTACAGTCCTAATTCCACAATTTT
This sequence comes from Kogia breviceps, assembly GCF_026419965.1. Classification (NCBI taxonomy): domain Eukaryota; kingdom Metazoa; phylum Chordata; class Mammalia; order Artiodactyla; family Physeteridae; genus Kogia; species Kogia breviceps. Next base: position 38,118,731 of record NC_081322.1, on the reverse strand, counting down.
CTTCAGCATCTTTTCCTAGGTTGCAGACAAGACCTATGTACTCATGTATAATAGTTGTATTACCCTGAAAGTTAGCTCAATAATTTTTTGGGGTATTTTATTCTGATATTTCTGAACTTTTCCTCTCAGATATGCTCAGTCTGTACCCAGTTACTTGGAATAGATGTCATGATATTTAAAAGGTCATCATTCTTGTGTTCTTATAATGGACTCTCTATCTGAGGTTTTATGAGAATATTTCACAACAGTTTCCTGTGAAGGCAGTTTTCTAGTCTGTCCTCCAAAATCATGCCTTCCTTCCCCTGTTAGATTATTGGGCCCTGGTAGTCTTTCAGATCTCATCTTGATTTGAATTTCCTTTCAAAGAACCATTAGAACCCCGAGTGCATCTTCTTTTTTCTTTTCTATATGTCCATTCTACGCAGCTGGTCTTTTAGACTTCAGTCTTTTCCTTAAATAATTTTTCTCTTCTTCCAGGTATTTTAGCCAGTCCTCCTTTAATTCTTTTCATTCTTCCTCTGTTGCCATTCTGAATAAAACTGAAACATAGTTTTATTTTTCAGATTATCAAGGTTCATTTTATTAACTCATACCTGATCTGAACTAACATGAGGATATTTACAGTCTTTGCTATTTTTACTTACGCACTTATTGTGAAATATTTATGGGAAGTACTACCTCACAGTGAAGAGGAAAAATTCTAAATTCCAAAACAATCTGGCTTCAAGGGTTCTGGAAGAGGGATGGGTATATGTCCCTTTGTTTTGTAATATTAGAAATGCTGATCCTGTTTCTCCATTGTGTGCAGATTTTAGAAACTAGATTTAACATTAGTGTCTTCAACAGAAAGTTCCATAAATGATCAGATTAGCCATTTTCTCACCTCCCTCATTACCAAGTATTATTTACTATTGCCAGGCACTGGGGTAACGAAGAGGGAAAGGTACGATCCCTGATGCTCGCAAACTAGTTGAAGAGTCATGGGACATGAATTTTTAAAAAAATCCATCAAACCTATAAATTCTTCAGAATCTCCAAGGAAGGAATGTCATTCAAGTCTTTAATCTCCTGGGAGTGAAGAATAGTTTTGGTTTTTTTTTTGCAATACGCTGGCCTCTCACCGTTGTGGCCTCTCCGGTTGTGGAGCACAGGCTCTGGTCGCGCAGGCTCAGCAGCCATGGCTCACGGGCCCAGGCGCTGCGCGGCATGTGGGTTCTTCCCGGACCGGGGCAAGAACCCGTGTCCCCTGCATCGGCAGGCGGACTCTCAACCACTGCGCCACCAGGGAAACCCGAAGCATAGTTTTGAATCACACCAGTTCTTTCTTAATTTCCTGGGCAAACCTCATTACCAGCACCTCATACACTCATAGGTCACCATTGCCTTTGTAGTATTGGGTCCCTACCTACAGCCTCAGCTGAGCCTGCTTGCTAAGGGAACCTGGCTTTGTCAAGCTGTGTTTTTTCGATGGGCTGGGTAGCATGCAAGGAGAGAACAGTCTGCTCACTGCAGGCTCAACAACTTCTCTCAAACTCACTGATCAAGTAAGGCACTCCTCCTCCTTGGAAAGGAGTTAGTTGAGGGGATGGAAAGGAGCCCGGAATGTTAGCTCCTTCATATGGAAACATCTATGAAGGGAAAATCAGGTTTCCCACCACCAACAGAAGCTACGAAGAATTCATGGTCACTATCCTCACCTAGACCTTCAAAACTACCTACCCTGTTTCTATAGTCAGCTTGTTGTCCAAATTTTGCAGTTATTATAGCTTTATATTGTCTTGATATCTGATAGAGTAAGTTCTCCCACTTTATTCTTCTTCAAGATTGTCTTGGCTATTCCTGATCCTTCACATTTCTATATTAGGAAATGTGTAGAAATAATTTCCATTGGGAGAAAAACAAACAAAAAACCCCTGCTGGAGTTTGATTAGAACTGCGACTCTTCAGCTCTATTTAGGTGGAATTATCATCTTTACAATACTGTCTTCCAACATATTAACATCATATGTCGCTTTATTCACTTAGGCCTTTTAGAACTCTTCTCAGTAATTTGTGGTCTTTGACCTAGAGGTCTTACATATATTTTGATAGATTTATTTCTAGTACTTTATTTCTTGGGTTGCTATTATAATTGCTTGCTGCTTATTTAGAAATATAGTTAATTTTGTTCATATTTTATCCAATGACTTTGCAAAATTCATTTCCTAATTCTAAGAGTTTATCTGTTGATTCTTTTGGACTTTTGTACATGAGTACATCAATCCTTATGTCTTTTATTTCATTTTGTTTTCCTTCCTTACTGAGCCGTTTAGGACCTCAAATACAAATGTTAAATAAAAGTGGTGATAGTTGGTGTCCTTGTTTCGTTACCTTGTTTTATTATAGTCTCAGGGGAAAGCTTTCAACAAATTTCACAATTAAGTATGATGTTTGCTGTAACTTTTTTGTAGATAACTTTTTTCAGATAAAGGGCATTCTCCTTTATTCCCAATGTGCTTCATTTATATTTATCTTAAAATATTGAGTAGGTGTTTAATTTTTTGAAATGCCTCTTCTCCATCTGTTTAAATTCCATTTCACTGTTCCTTTTTACATTGCTGGATTCAGTTTGGTAATATTTTGTTTAAGATGTCTTGCTTTTATGCTTATGAGAGATTTTACTGTGATTTTCTTTTCTTGAAATGTTATCGTCGCTATTTTTTTTTTTTTTTTTTTTGCCACACTGCTCAGCTTGCGGGATCTTAGTTCCCCAACCAGGGATTGAACCTGGGCCACTGCAGTGAAAGCACTGAGTCCTAACCACTGGACGACCAGGGAATTCCCTTGTCCCATTTTTATATTAAGATTATGCTAGCCTTATACAATTGGTAAGGAAATGTTCCCTCTCTTTCTATAATCTGGAAGATCTTATGAAAAAGTGGTTATTTCCTCCTTAAATGCTTGGAAGAATATATGAGAGCACAAGTTTTTAAATTACAGTTTCAATTTGTTTAATGCAGAAGGACTATTTGGTTTTCTCTTTCTTCTTTATTTATTTAGTTTAATAAATCCATTCTTTCTGGAAAATTATTTCCTTAAAAATTTCACATTAATTGACATATAAGTCTTTGTAGTATCCTCTCTCTATGTTTGTTTTTTGACTGTACCATTGCATCATTGTCTTTGGACTTTCATCATTTCTGTTGAGAAGTCAGTGATCAGCCTCATGACTTTTCCTTTGAAGATAATGTGTCTTATTGGCTGCCTGCTTTCATTTGTTTTTATTTTAAAAAATATTTATTTATTTGGCTGTGCCAGGTCTTAGTTGTGGCAGTAGGGATCTTCATTGCCACGTGCAGGATTTTCAGTTGTGGCATGCAAACTCTTAGTTGTGACATGTGGGTTCTAGTTCCCTGACCAGGGATCGAAACTGCGCCCCATGCTTTGGGAGTGTGGAGACCTAGCCACTGAACCACCAGGGAAGTCCCAGCTGCCTGTTTTTATGGTTTTCAGGTATTTTACTATGATGTACCTAGGTGTGGTTTTCTTTATATTTATTATGCTTGGGGCTCCTTGAAACTATAGGTTAATGTTTTTATCCGTTGGATCATTCTTGGCTATTCTATTTTTATTTATTTATTTATTTATAGCTGTGTTGGGTCTTCGTTTCTGTGCGAGGGCTTTCTCTAGTTGTGGCAAGTGGGGGCCACTCTTCATTGCGTTGTGCGGGCCTCTCACTATCACAGCCTCTCTTGTTGCGGAGCACAGGCTCCAGACGCGCAGGCTCAGTAATTGTGGCTCATGGGCCCAGTTGCTCCACAGCACGTGGGATCTTCCCAGACCAGGGCTCGAACCCGTGTCCGCTGCATTGGAAGGCAGATTCTCAACCACTGCGCCACCAGGGAAGCCCCAATTCTAATTTTGAATTTTACTTCTCCCCCACTCTCTCTTTCTTTACCTTCTGGGAATCCATTTACATATATGTTAGATCTTTTATCCATGTCTCATATAACTTTCACACTCCTTCCTGTATTTTCCATCCTTTTTTTCTCTCTTAAACCTATCTATTGATTTTCTATTTTTAGTTATTTTATTATTTTAGTTCAAGAATTTCAGTTTAATATTTTCTTATGGATTTAATTTTCTCTTGGAAGTATCCGTTTTGCCATTTCTTTTCTTTTCTTTTATTATTATTATTTATTTTGCTGTACTTGGGCCTCTCACTGCTGTGGCCTCTCCTGTTGCCGAGCACAGGCTCCGGACGTGCAGGCCCAGCGACCATGGCTCATGGGCCCAGCCGCTCTGCGGCATGTGGGATCCTCCTGGACCGGGGCACGAACCCACATCCCCTGCATCGGCAGGCGGACTCTCAACCACTGCGCCACCAGGGAAGCCCCCATTTATTTTCTTGAATACTACATTTATGTTAAAGTACATGGATCTCCTGTGGCTATGATTCTATTGTGTGTTTTCTTCCTTTTAATTTGGGCTCATTTAAATTTTATCTCCTGGATGTTCTGATAATCTTTCTGGAATGCTGTTCAGAGTGTGTGAAAAACTGGTGCTAATTTAAGGCTCTGGATAATGTTATCGTCTTCCAGAGAGGATATATTTTTACCTCTGGCAGGTAGTTAAGCTAGTTAGCTTAATCTAATCAGGGATTCAAGGCTGGGTTTCAATATTTATGAGAGCTGGTGTATTTCTGGTTAGCCCTTATTTCACAGTGAAATCCTTCAGGAATTTTAACTGAAAGCATGGGATATTTATGAGGACTCTTCTTTGGAGCACCCTAATTTCCAATTTTTTTGTCCCTATGTCCATGAGGCTGAAGTATGCTCTGCTAAGCTTTTCTGCTTCACAGCTGCTGCTCATAACTTGGCAAATGGCTTGAGGAGAAAAGCTGCTCTGAATGTCAGACCTACTTCTTTATACATCTCTTCTCTCCAGTATCCTGCTTTCTCAAGTTCTGGTTGTCTTAGATGCTTTCTGTTTACTTCAAACATATTTTAAAAATATTATATCCATGATTGCTTGTTGAGAACATCAGGATGGATGGTCTGATACAACCTAATTCAACATATTTAGTAGCAGAAGTTCTTTCTACCACATTTGAAGATGATGTTTCCACAAGTGAAACATGAGGTGATCTAATGGTTCTTACAAGTCAAAGAATATAGAAGTATGTGAATTTTTCCATTATATCTCATTCTGAATGAAACAAAATACACTACCAAGATGAAGAAAACTCCAGGGTCTCATTTATGTGTTATACAGAACTGTATCTAAGGCATAAGATTTCTCTATAAGTTTTTTTAAAATTTAAGTAAGCTTTTAATTTTAGAATAGTTTTAGATTTCTAGACAAGTTACAAAGATAGTATAGAGAGTTCCCATATACCCTAAACACAGTTTTTTCATGTTGTTATATTCTATATTGGTGTGGTATGTTTGTCACAATTAAGAAATAAACATTGGTAGATTACTAACTAAATTACACACTAAATTATTCAGATTTTAGTAGTTTTTTCCTAATGTCTTTTTTTTTCTGTCCCAGGATGCTTTCTATGATACCACGTTATATTTAATTGTCATGTCTCCTTAGCCTCCTCTGGTCTGTGACAGTTTCTCAAATATTTCTTGTTTTTGATGGCCTTGACAGTTTTGAAGAGTATTATTTTAGTATTTTGTAGAATATCCCTCAGTTTGGGTTTATCTTGTGTTTTTCTCATGGTTAAACAGGGGTTATGGGTTTTGGGAGGAAGATCACAGAGATGAACGGCCATTCTCATTACATCATATCAAGAGTACATGCTATCAGATCCCTATCAAACTACCACTGGCATTTTTCACAGAACTAGAACAAAAAATTTCACAATTTGTATGGAAACACAAAAGACCCTGAATAACCAAAGCAATCTTGAGAGAGAAAAATGGAACTGGAGGAATCAGGCTCTCTGACTTCAGACTATACTACAAAACTACAGTAATCAAGACAGTATGGTACTGGCACAAAAACAGAAATATAGATCAATGGAACAGGATAGAAAGCGCAGAGATAAACCCACGCACATATGGTTACCTTGTCTTTGATAAAGGAGGCAAGAATATACAGTGGAGAAGAGACAGCCTCTTCAATAAGTGGTGCTGGGAAAACTGGACAGCTACATGTAAAAGTATTAAATTAGAACACTCCCTAAAACCATACACAAAAATAAACTCAAAATGGATTAAAGACCTAAATGTAAGGCCAGACACCATCAAACTCTTAGAGGAAAACATAGGCAGAACACTCTGTGACATAAATCACAGCAAGATCCTTTTTGACCCACCTCCTAGAGAAATGGAAATAAAAACAAAAATAAACATATGGGACCTAATGAAACTTCAAAGCTTTTGCACAGCAAAGGAAACCATAAACAAGACGAAAAGAAAACCCTCAGAATGGGAGAAAATGTTTGCAAATGAAGCAAGTGACAAAGGATTAATCTCCAAAATATACAAGCAGTTCATGCAGCTCAATATCAAAAAAACAAACAACCCAATCCAAAAATGGGCAGATGACCTAAATAGACATTTCTCCAAAGAAGATATACAGATTGCCAACAAACAGATGAAAGGATGCTCAACATCACTAATCATTAGAGAAATGCAAATGAAAACTACAATGAGGTATCATCTCACACTGGTCAGAATGCCCATCATCAAAAAATCTACAAACAATAAATGCTGGAGAGGGTGTGGAGAAAAGGGAACCCTCTTGCACTGTTGGTGGAAATGTAAATTGATACAGCCACTATGGAGAACAGTATGGAGGTTCCTTAAAAAACTACAAATGGAACTACCATACGACCCAGCAATCCCACTCCTGGGCATATACCCTGAGAAAACCATAATTCAGAAAGAGTCATGTACCAAAATGTTCACTGCAGCTCTATTTACAATAGCCAGGACATGGAAGCAACCTAAGTGTCCATCTACAGATGAATGAATAAAGAAGATGTGGCACATATATACAATGGAATATTACTCAACCATAAAAAGAAATGAAATTGAGTTATTTGTAGTGAGGTGGACGGACCTAGAGTCTGTCATACAGAGTGAAGTAAGTCAGAAAGAGAAAGACAAATACCGTGTGCTAACACATATATATGGAATCTAAGAAAAAAAAATGGTCATGAAGAACCTAGGGGCAAGATGGGAATAAAGACACAGACCTACTAGAGCATAGACTTGAGGATATGGGGAGGGAGAAGGGTAAGCTGTAATAAAGTGAGAGAGTGGCATGGACATATATACACTACGAAACGTAAAATAGCTGGTGGGAAGCAGCCGCATAGCACAGGGAGATCAGCTCGGTGCTTTGTGACCACCTAGAAAGGGGGGATAGGGAGGGTGGAAGGGAGACACAAGAGGGAGGAGATATGGGGATATATGTATATGTATAACTGGTTCACTTTGTTATAAAGCAGACACTAACACACCATTGTAAGGCAATTATACTCCAATAAAGATGTTAAAAAAAAAAGAGTACATGCTATCAGCATGATGTTAACCTTGATAACAGGGTTGAGGTGGTGTTTTCTAGTTTTCACCACTATAAAATTGCTTCCCCCCTCTACTCTTTGGAAGCAAGTCTATAGGCCCAACCCACACTCAAATGGTGGAGAGTTACACCTCAGGGGCTCTATAATTTTTAATGTTTTACTGCCTGCCTGGTTAATCCAGTGTTCAGCAACCCTTCCTTTCAGGTTCTTCTTTGAGTCTAAAGCCACTTCAGCATACTGCAGCTAAATTTATTTCTCCATATTTATTTGCTCTGTGACAAAGCTGAAGACAGATCTGGATAGCTGTGCGGAAGTGATAGTGTTGAAGACATAGTAAGATTTTTAAAAATGGAAAATAGTGTTGAGCATTTCTTTCAATAGAAAAATCTAGCTTAAATTCTACTTTATAAATATAAATTTCTTGACCACCCTTATAATCATACAATAAAGACAGATGTAGAAGACCTAGGTTCTAGTTTCAATTTGCCTCTAATTAGGTGTGCAATATTGAGAAAAATCAGCTCCATTGTTTGGTCCTCATAGAGACAGGACAGTCTAGCTGGACTATAATGTCTCTTAAGTTTGAAAAAGGCTCATCTGATTAACAAAATATTCAAAGGACCTATAAAGCAGATCTTTTACCACACGATTGATACAATTTTCAATGATATCTCTGTGTACCTAAACCCTGTTACAAAAACAGTTGAAGAGGTGGAAGCTTTATTCTCAGCTGGCACATTGCTCTTGTTTGGTACCAATTTAGATAACTAGCTAGCAGCTCCCAGCTGAGGGGAAATGATACAAAGGAATAAGCCCCAAATATTCTGTTAACACTTTCCGGAAGTAAATAAAGGAAGGGAGAAATATAAGGATACAGTCAGTGCTTGGTATCTGCGGGTTCCACATCCATGGATTCAGCCAGCCATGGATGGAATCCTGTGTTGATTTCGGCAGATGTGGAACCCTCAGTATTTTTTTTTTTTTTTTTTTTTTTTTGTGGTATGCGGGCCTCACTGTTGTGGCCTCTCCCGTTGTGGAGCACAGGCTCCGGACGCTCAGGCTCAGCCGCTCCGCGGCATGTGGGATCTTCCCAGACCGGGGCACGAACCCGTGTCCCCTGCATCGGCAGGCGGATTCTCAACCACTGCGCCACCAGGGAAGCCCGGAACCCTCAGTATTAAGGGCCCACTGTACCGTACACCATTTTATACAAGGGACTTGAGCATCCGCAGGTTTTGGTATCTGTGGTTGTCCTGGAACCAAGCCCTGGCGGATACTGCGAGAGCGTTGTGCATAATCAGTGATTATAATGTGGCTTTCACCCTTGCTCTCTTGTTCCTCACTAAGACTGTGCGTAATTTGATAATTAGTGTTGGAAATGAGAACATACCTCTCTTAGTCGAGCTTATGGCACAAGTTCCTGTGGTATAAGAATGACATCAGCCATTTTTGTGGTTTGGTGAAAAACAAATGAAATTTCTCACCTCAAATTTCAGAAAGCAAAAGGAATTATTCCCGAGAAGAACAATTGGCTCAGCTTTTGAATGTGATTCAAATTTTGTATGTATGCCTGAGTGGGGAGGCAGGGAGAAGAAAAAACAAACTGAGAACAGCACTTGGAATAAAAGATGGGCTGTGTCCATACACTACACATGGCTATTGCTGGGGTGGGAGGTAGAGAAGGGATTTAGACATCCTATTCATTTGAGGCCATATATGTCAGCACTTTTCAGGTGCGAAGAGATTGAGTGCTTTATTTTAGTGATTAGAGTAGTTTGGGATGAAAACGTGAAGAAAATCTGCTAGCAAGAAGCCTCCTTGGAGTGCCGAGGAAGGGTGGTGACATTCTCTTACCCATCCCTGCAGTTAAGCAGCCTCACATTCCAGCTCTAGGGCAGCTCAGCGTGCAGGGCAGCAAGCTGAAGGCACCATGAGTGGGAATGATGGCTTCCTTTTAAGCACCAGTTTTCAGGCAAGGTCTTTCTTGCTGTCCGGAGATTTAAAAAAAAGACCTTTCTGAAAATGTCCCAGAGGTAACTTCATGGAAGCAGTAGATCCCAGATTAGTCAAAGCAGCTGTTTGTTTATATTGTTCAGGTATTTTGAAAACTGTTACCTTATTGTTTCCTAGATGACAAATAAGTGAATCCTAAGGTCACTTAGAATCAAGCGTTTGTCTTCCTACTGGCATCACGAGGGCAATTTGGGAGAGCAAAAGAATTTTTGTTACTCTACAAATCATACTTGAAAAAGAAACCTGTCACCTTTCAGCCAGTGGTTTCCTTCTTAATGCCTGGTTCAGATGGGCCAGGAGAAATCCTTCATGCTTCCTCTTTCTGACCAGGATTGTTCCTTCTTTTGGAGACAAATGTAATACTTTTATCGCCAGCACATAAGCAAACCGAGCTTAAACTGGTTTAAACTGATTTAAATCTTTCGAATATTTTTTTCACTGCAGTTAAAATGCTTAATTGTTTTTTTTATCTCTTATGTATTTATTTTGTCGTCCTTTAACTTAAACAGTTTTCTATGCATAGTGGAGGGTAGTGCTGGAAAGACTTAAAAAAATTTTTTTTAACAGTTAAAACTTAGTTATTTGGTGTCGACTGTTCATTGAATCAGGGCCTTGGAAACTGAGATTCTGAGCAAGGGTGGCTCAGGATGGGCTTCCGCAAGCAGTGCTAGAACCACCCTCTCCTCCGACACCCACAGACCTAGTAGTGAGCCTGAGGCCCTGGTCTAGATGCCCCCTCTCAGGGCGAGTCCCCCTATGGCATCCAGTTGAGACTCTAACAGCTCATTCAAGAAGTACTAATAATTTTGAATCTTGAAAGGGAAAAGACTGGGGTCTGGATCCCCACCACCGCCCCCAACCCGCCAAGAGATGCCTTGCTTTTTATGCATGTGTAGGTTCCCATGATAATCAAGTTACAACAAGATTACACATGGTGGGCTGAAGACGCCCTGCCTGGCTCTGCTTCTTCCCCCTTTTATCTTGCACAGGTGTTACCCTCAAATAAACCACTTGCTCTCCTAACTCTGTCTCAGCATCTGCTTTCTGGGAGACCTACTTGCCACATGGACTGGTTAATTTACCAGTTCATTTTAACCTTCTGGTAACGTTGGGATGCTTATTGAGTAGGTCTCAGGAAATCGAAGCACAAAGGAGGGGTCATTTGGATTCCCAGTCTAATGACTCCAGTCCACATCTTTCCCACTAGTCAGGGGGCTTCCCAGGAATGACTCTGGCTTCCTTAAACAGAAAAGTATTTAATAGGCAGTTCACAAAATCCAGGAACATTGGCGAACAGGGCTTGGAAAAGAAGGACACTAGGGTATTCCTGGGGTTCTTGAAAGTAGGAATTAACCCATGGTTTTTTGAAGGTGTCACTATTGGAATAAATGAACGCTTCAATTCCCTGCCACTACTACCCCCCCCACCGCCCCCCAACTCTTTGAGTCACTTTGGTAAGATTCAACCCTCTGGAGAAAGTCTGATTGGCTCTGTTTGTGTCACATGACCGTTCCTTTTCTCAGAGAAGAGGACAGAAGGGGACTTTGAATGAGATTGCCACCAAATTTACATATAATGGGGGAGAGATAATCTCCTCAAAAATATAGATGTACTGTTACAAAAGGAAGCATGCTGGCCAACGAACAAACGATACCATGTCCCTAAGACCACTCTTCTCTGAGTCCTTAACAATGTCCAGGGTCCTGCCTGAAGGGAAGGAGTGGAATCCATGTATATGTCCTTTCAAGGTGCTTTCTAGTCTTCAGCGTTCTGTTTGGTTGCCTTTTTATTACATCCTTTAAGGGTAGAAACAAATCCATTTCTTCCTAGATGGTGGCTGACCCATTGCAGGCCTTCAACAGATATTTGTTGAATGAATTTTCTTAAAGGAACCTGAGAATGCAGCTGTGGGGAGGTCCTGTGCTCTCCTGTGAGTCTTGTCTGGTGGTAAGTGAAGAAGTGCTTGCCTCCTTCTTCCTCCTCTCCCTGCAATGCTGGACACTAACTCCTCAAAGTGCCTGTCCTAGTCTGCTGGAGGCTTCTTATTTATAAAGACAAAAGAACAAAGGGGCAGGGCTTCCCTGGTGGCGCAGTGGTTTAGAGTCCACCTGCCGATGCAGGGGATGCGGGTTCGTGCCCCGGTCTGGAAAGATCCCATATGCCACGGAGCAGCTAGGCCCGTGAGCCATGGCTGCTGAGCCTGCGTGTCCGGAGCCTGTGCTCCGCAACGGGAGAGGCCACAACAGTGAGAGGCCCATGTACCGCAAAAAAAAAAAAAAAAAAGAACAAAGGGGCAGACACACTCTGTTTTGTTCCCACTTTTGCTGAGTGAGCTGAAAAACCTCTGCAGCCTCTCCACTCACTCACTTATCCCTTAAATGTTTACTGAGGGCTCACCGTAGACCAGGGGCACTGGGGGGATATGAGGATGAAAAAGGCAGCTCAAGTCCCTGCCCTCATATAACTCATATCCTTTATATCTTGCTGGCATGAGAGGCCAACGACTGATAAAGAAATGAGACTTTTCAGACTGTTGTAAGCACCAAAAAGAAACTACAATAGGGTAATGGGATGGGGAGTGGCTGGGTGATCAGGAAAGGCCTCTCTGAGGTGGATACAGTTGTGCTGAGGCCTGAGTGACATGTGAAGATCTGGGGAAGGGGATTCCAGGCCAAGGGACCCCTGAGGGCTCAGGCACTGGGATGGGAATATGCTGAGAGTGTTGGAGGACTAGAAGGAGAGCCAGGTGGGCTGGAATAGAGTGAATGAGAGCAGAGTGGGGTAGGGGTGTGTGTGTGCAGAGATCACTGGAAAGGTGACCGGGGTCCAATGCTGGACACCTGCATCAGTGGGCAGGACCAACTTGTCCGTTTGACACAGCCGGCCGGGTGTCTAGAGCCCACAATACTTTTAGGATTTTAATTTCTTTTAAGAGAAACAAATGCTATAATAATGATGAATATATAATAATACTGCCCAGATTATATCTATCTTTCTACCAATGTAGTCATAAAATGTGATTTTATTTATTTATTTAGGCCGTGCCACATGGCTTGTGGGATCTTAGTTCCCTGACCAGGGATTGAACCCAGGCCCATGGCAGTGAAAGCACGGAGTCCTAACCACTGGAGCACTAGGTAATTCCCAAAATGTGATTTTTTTTTTTTTTTTTTTTTCCGTACGCGGGCCTCTCACTGCTGTGGCCTCTCCCGTTGCGGAGCACAGGCTCCGGACGCGCAGGCTCAGCGGCCATGGCTCACGGGCCCAGCCGCTCCGCGGCACGTGGGATCCCCCCGGACCGGGGCACGAACCCGCGTCCCCTGCATCGGCAGGTGGACTCTCAACCACTGCGCCACCAGGGAAGCTGACTCAAAATGTGATTTTAATGTTGTATTTTGTTTTTGTTTTATGGAGGAAGGGGCCCACAAAATCACAGTGTGGCTCTAGTGGTGAGGATGGGCTTCCTAACACTACCAAGTCCAGTCTGAGCCATGAGTGTTTTCATCCAAGTGTAGAGTGCTCTAAGATTTTCAGGCGCTGATTCTTCATAAGTTTCCTCAGCAGTTGGCTCTCTTGAAGGACATTTTCTGATAATACAACCCCAGTAGCCGTAACAGCATCTATGCTTCTAACAAACACTCTTCAAGCACCAGGATAGTGCAAAGAAGTGGGGCAGCAGGAAGCCAACAAGTTCTTTAAGCTTCTGCTCCTGATAAGCCAGAGGACACTGTTTACTTGCTTCCGCGCTGAAAAGGAAAGTGGAATGCTGCCTGTGATTTTACCTGCCTTTTTTTTTTTTTTTAATGCTGTTAGTAATGTTATCTTCAAATACTAATAGTTTACTCTATATAGAAAACAATGCTTACAGTACTCTTGTGAGGGTTAGTCACTGTTGGTATTATTATGATCATGTGCGTTTTACAAATGAGGAAATTGAAATGAGAAATTTACAGAACTACTCACTGGTTGAACTGGGACTCCTGTTGAGACCTCCTGACTCCAAAATACATGCCCTTAACATTATAGGAATTATTACTATTAGTATTTTTAATTTTTTAATTGAAGTATAGTTGATTTACAATATTGTGTTTCAGGTGTACAGCAAAGTGGTTTAGTTCTCTCTATATGTATATGTACATATACATAAATACATATTCATATGTATATATGCATATGTACATATACATATATATAGATATATGTATATGTACATATACATATATACATATTCATATGTATATATACATATATACATACACATATATACATATATATGTATATATACATATATATTTTTAAACATTATTTTCCATTATAGGTTATTATAAGATAGTGAATATAGTTCCCTGTGCTACACAGTAAATCCTTGTTGTTTTTCTATTTTATATATAGTAGTGTGTATATTTTAATCCCATACTCCTAATTTATCCCTCTCCCACCCCCTTTCCCCTTTGGTAACCATAAGTTTATTTTCTATATCTGTGAGTCTGTTTCTGTCTTATAAGTAAATTCACTTGTATTATTTTTAGATTCTACATATACGTGATATCATATAATATTTATCTTTCTCTGTTTCACTTACTTCACTTAGTATGATATTCTCTAGGTCCATCCATGCTGCTGCAAATGTCAATATTTCATTCTTTTTTATGGCTGAGTAATACTCCATTTTATATATGTGCAGCATCTTTATCCATTCATCTGTTGATGGATATTTGGGTGGCTTCCATGTCTTGGCCATTGTAAATATTGCTGCTATGAACATTGTGGTGCCTGTATCTTTCTGAATTAGGGTTTTCATCTTTTCCAGATATATACCCAGGAGTGGGATTGCTGGGTCATTTGGTAACTCTATTTGTAGTATTTTAGGAAACCTTCATACTATTTTCCATAGTGGCTTCACCAATTTCATTCCCACCAGCAGTGTAGGGGGGTTAGGAATTATTATTAATGGATCTAAAGATAGTACCTTTAGTAGTAGTGAGAGGAAAAGCATTCACTAAAACACTTACCCGAAGACCTGCCTTAGACTTTCTGTATTGGGCAGCAGAATCTGTCTAGTTTTCATATGTAAAAGACTAGGTTAGGGGAAATTTATGTGGAAGACAGGTCTCTGGGATATTTGTAAATTCTTAAGATTACACTCAATTTTTTTTCCCTTCCTTGACCTTTATTCCCTTACTAAACCTTTTTCTATTAGAACTTGGTGGAAACATGCATAGAAATAATGCGTTACAGAATCAGGTGGTTGAGTACATCTGCAAACTCTTTGGTTATCTCACTGACCTGAAATTACCAAAATTTAAGTCAATTCAGGAAGAATTTATGTATTGTATACTATTATCTCCTGGTCTTGAGAGGAGAAAGAAACAGAAACAAACTCTGTAGAATGTGAACTTCTTGAGGTCTGTGGAAAGTGAGATTTTAAGGTCTAGTTTGCCTGTATGTCCACAGATCCCAGCATGTGGCTTGGGACGTGGAGGTATGCTCTATGCATATTTGTTGAATCTATCTTCAATTAAAATAAGCTCTTGAAACCCGGTGAGGAATCTAAGTTCTAGGCAAAAATTTGTAGGATACTCCTCTCCATTTATTGCTCCTTAAATTACCATCATCTCCCTTTTATGTGCTTGTTCATCTAAGTCTTGAACCCAGCCGTCTGTGATTTTTCTCTCATCTTCCTCATCTGTAAGTGGGAAGGATACTCACATTCCTGACCTCTTAGGGTACTGTAAGGATTAGTGAGTTAACATATGCTGAACACTTAGAATGATGCCTGCCACAGAGGACTACACTCAGGAAATGGTTACCTCCTGTTCTTCTTATTATTGTCATTACTTTTGCAGACTCTTTACAGATAATTTTCCTCCAGCTGTAATAATCTTTCTGGACACTTTCTCAATACAAGTGTTTAGTTTTCAACTTTCTTAACTGTAATCTCATCCTGGACATGCTTCCCTGAGGTCACACATCCTAACCATATTGCTTTTGGACACCTCACAATTCCTCAGTCTCACATTTCCTGCTCACTGCCCACTTCTATGCGTGGCTAATGTCATTGGCTTTGCATTCATTTTTCTTAGTTGCTCTCTTGGGCAGTAACTAGATAGATGAAAATGCTCAGGTAGGTGGTTTTGTCTTTATAAACTGGGAGGTCCTAAGTCTAATTTCCTTTAGCTCCATATCTAGCAGACACATCAAGAACAAAATATCCCGGGCTTCCCTGGTGGCGCAGTGGTTGGGAGTCTGCCTGCCGATGCAGGGGACGCAGGTTTGTGCCCCGGTCCGGGAAGATCCCACATGCCGCGGAGCAGCTGGGCCTGTGAGCCATGGCCGCTGAGCCCGCGCGTCCGGAGCCTGTGCTCCGCAACGGGAGAGGCCACAGCAGTGACAGGCCTGCATACTGCAAAAAAAAAAAAAAAAAAAAAAAAAGAACAAAATATCCTGAGAAAAGTTACATCATATTCTTGTCTTAGTAGTGAGACTGGTTGAGTAATGTGTTGTAGATCAGAATGAAGCAAACAACTCACTGTCCAAAGGCGGCTCCACAGTGCAGACCTCTGGATGCTAAGCTTTCTCTTCTCCGTTCTCTTGACCCTCAGCCACATCTTGGCTCCTTGTACCCCCCAGATCTGTGTGCCAGATGCCCCTGGCTGTGCTCCTGACATCTGGACCTCTGGACATCTGGACAGTCCCTTCCGCTGTCATACCTCCTACCCTTGGTACACCCACCCAGCCTGCCTGCTCCTGCATCTGGCTAGCCTTTCCCTCTCAAGTGGTGCCTGAACACGCATTGCATGTGTTGTATAGTGTCCCTCCTTTCAGAGCAAATTGACACACATTTGTGTAAATAAAATATCTTTGCCCTCTGGATGGACTCATTGTTGGCATGTAACTAGGAAAAGCGTAGGGGAAAAGAGTCTGGGAAGGGTGAGTGCAGCATTGAGCATGTATTAGCATACTGATACTTCGGTTTTGTGGTGTTTTCAGAGTCCCAAACGCTTGGATGTGGCAATGATCAGGAGTCAGAACAGTTAGGAGGCGGGAAAAAAACCCCATCGGGGATGATTAATAAATTGCATACATTAATTGTATACAGATGAATACTCAGTCTGGTATTGTGTTACGGAATTTCCTGTTTCAGAAAGAGTCTGATTATTATTTCAACAGAACCTACAAAACCTGTTTGTTAGTCTGATTTCACAGCATGGATTTATTATCAAATTGTATCTATCATAAATGATTAAGTATGTTTATCACTTCTAAAGGTAGCACTGTTAGCAGTGAATTTAGCATGGCTGTTTCGTGTGGAAAGAGTTTCCCTATGTTAGTCTCTTAAGTTATGAACTTAAGTCAATCTGGGGGAAGGGGGAGTGGGGTGTTATTGTTTAGTGGGTAGAGTTTCAGCTTTTCTCTGTTCACCTGGAGATGGATGGTGGTGATGATTGTACAACAGAGTGAGTGTACTTAATGCCACTGAACTGCACACTTAAAAATGGTAAATTCTATGTTACGTATATGTTACTGCAATAAAAAATGAAAAAAGTCATTCTTATTGTGATAAAAAATTAAACAGCATAGAAGGATAAAACAGTAAGGTTTGTCTTTCAGCCTTTTACTCAATTCATCTTCCCCTCCTCTGAGGCAGCCACAGCTGATATCTTTTTAGAAATCTTGTTATATAGCAAGTATATATATATATATATTTATATAGGACTATGTCACTGTTCTTTAAAACATATACCGGGGCTTCCCTGGTGGCGCAGTGGTTGAGAGTCCGCCTGCCGATGCAGGGGACACGGGTTCGTGCCCCGGTCCGGGAAGATCCCACATGCCGCGGAGCGGCTGGGCCCGTGAGCCATGGCCGCTGAGCCTGCGCGTCCGGAGTCTGTGCTCCGCAACGGGAGAGGCCACAACAGTGAGAGGCCCGCGTACAGAGAAAAAAAATAACAAAAACGTATACTGTTTGGCCCCTTACCTTTATCCCTTAGCAATATACTTTAAATCTGTATATATATGTGTGTATACACACATATATATTTCAGATCAGCACTTATAGAGTCTCTTTATTTTTAAAAAAGCTGCATGGTATTTCTCCTACTGATGGACATTTAACTGTATTTACAATGTAACAACTCTATTTCAGTTAAAGTGGATATCCATGGCTTTTTCTGACCTCTGGCTTCATTATCCAGCTCTTGTTTCTTATATTTATTCATTCATTCTGAAACGATTAATGAGGTTCTGGTGTGGCTTCTGTTACACCCTGGACAATGCTAAGCAGATACTTGTCCTCCAGTGCCGCAAAAAGGTATCATTCATCTTGAGGACTACATTTCACCATTGCCTTCATGTCAGCTTTCGAATACTCTAAGTGTACAAGTGTTCTGTTAAATTAGGAAAAAAAAAGTATATACACACATATATGCATATATATATATATATATATATATATATATGGCTGGCTTACTTGTTTACAAACTTGGCTGTGAGCCTGATTTAGAATACTGCGTACACTGGCAGCTCCATATATCAGCACCTACTGCCCCCAATCTTCATCAGCTCCTCTGGACAAGTGGTTTTAAGACCTCTTCCCCACAGCCCATGCCTCCTGATTCCTTTATTCCAGTTTTCTCCTTTTTATCTCCTTGAGGCTGTCAAGTCCCAATTCTCTTCTGCTTCTAAGACGCCCCTTCCTGTAGGCCTAGAGACTCCCTTCTTCCGCCCTTCTTAGAGTTTCTTGTTGAGTTGAATGCGTAGGAGGTGCAGAGGCACTTTAACTACAGATAACATATATCCCAGAGGTGCCCTTTGTCCCTGTGACCCAGAAGAACTCCTGATAAGCCCTCACCAGAACATGGACTTACTTTCCCATGAATATCAAAAGGGCACTGATTGTATTCTAGGACGACATTAGCTCTGCACTTCACCTGCTTATGGGATGCTCAGGCTCCCTTGGGGGTGCCTGCAAACCCAACCCCCTTTGCCATATTGTTTTTCCTGGGAAAATGTGATCCAAGTTCCCAGTAATTTAGTTGTCAATGTCTATTTTGGAATAGAGCCCATCTGTAAGCTGAAAATAGCTTATTCCTTTAAAAAAAATTTTATTGGAGTATAGTTGATCTACCATGTGTTAGTTTCAGGTGTACAGCAAAGTGATTCAGTTATACAAATACATATATTCATTCTTTTTCAGATTCTTTTCTCATGCAGATTATCATAGAATATTGAGTAGAGTTCCCTGTGCTGTACAGTAGGTCCTTGTTAGTTATATGGCTTATATATAGTAGTGTGTGAATGTTAATCCCCTTCTGATTTATCCCCCGACCCCTGCCACAGCGTTTCCCCTTTGGTAACCATAAGTTTGGTTTCGATATCTGAGTCTGTTTTTGTTTTGTAAATAAATTCATTTGTATCTTTTTTTTCTTTTTTTGGTGGTACACGGGCCTCTCACTGTTGTGGCCTCTCCCATTGCAGAGCACAGGCTCTGGAGGCACAGGCTTAGTGGCCATGGCTCACGGGCCCAGCTGCTCCGCGGCATGTGGGATCTTCCCGGACCGGGGCACGAACCCGTGTCCCCTGCATCGGCAGGTGGACTCTCAACCACTGCGCCACCAGGGAAGCCCCATTTGTATCATTTTAAAAAATTTAGATTCCATGTATGAGTGATCTCATATGATATTTGTCTTTCTCTGTCTGACTTACTTCACTTAGTACGATAATCTCCAGGCCCATCCATGTTGGCATAAATGGCATTATTTTGTTCTTTTTTATGGCTGAGTAATAATCCATTGTATATATGTACCACATCTTCTTTATCCATTCCTCTGTCAATGGACATTTCTTTTTCTAAAACATATATTATCTTTCTTTTTTCACCTGAAATCTATAAAATAAGTATCTTGGGTGATATAACTCAAATTTTATTGATAAGAAATATGAGGTGTAGATAAGGAATGACTTCTTGCAGGTTATATAAACTACTTAGTGTTTGAATCACTACGTTCTGCTATTGAATCATTAGCCTACCAGTTCTGTAAAATAAAATACATAGATAAAGACACTTATTCAGCTCATGCACGTATATTGAGCTCCCATTTGGCCACCTTTTTTTTTTGCGCTACACGGGCCTCTCACTGTTGTGGCCTCTCCCGGTGCGGAGCACAGGCTCCCGACGCGCAGGCTCAGTGGCCATGGCTCACGGGCCCAGTTGCTCCGCGGCATGTGGGATCTTCCAGGACCGGGGCACGAACCCGTGTCCCCTGCATCGGCAGGCGGATTCTCAACCACTGCGCCACCAGGGAAGCCCGACCACCTTTTTTAATGTGTATTTTGTAGTGGTTGGAATTGAAGGGGATGACAAAGTGGATAGGCCAGTAAGAAATGTTTCTTGCATTAACAGGAACTTTCTCTTTCTCTTTTAAAGTAAGAAATATGGTACTCAAGGAAAAATGTTATGAAAGGAAGCTCATTTGCTTTTGCTGGAGTGTGGTGATTGTATTGCCCTTATCTTGTTCTCTCCAACTAAACCTGCCCACATGGACATCATCCAAAGCCATGGGAAAGATAAATATAGGAAGAAAAACCCAATTTGGAAAATTTTCCCTGAGGAATACATAAAAAGAAAACCACAACAATGAATGTTCTAAACAGTGAAAAACAGTAATTAAAAAAAAAAAGCAGAGGCAGACTGGCAGGGCAGCCCCCAGAATCATAAGTGATAGAATGAGGGTATTCAGGTGGGAATTTCTAAGCTCTGTTAGGTGGACTTGTTTTAAAATCTAAGCTTTCTCAATAAGCTGTTTTCACCCCCCTTTCCTCTTTTCTTTTTGTTGAATTTTTTTTTTTTTTTTTTTTTTTTTTTTTCGGTATGCGGGCCTCTCACTGTTGTGGCCTCTCCCGTTGCGGAGCGCAGGCTCCGGACGCACAGGCTCAGCGGCCATGGCTCACGGGCTTAGTTGCTCCGCGGCATGTGGGATCTTCCCGGACCGGGGCACGAACCCGTGTCTCCTGCATCGGCAGGCGGATTCTCAACCACTGCGCCACCAGGGAAGCCCCTCCTCTTTTCTTTTTGAAAACAAAACAAAACAAGTTTTAAAAGTCTTCAGTCAGGGTGGGGTGGGGTAGCTGCTGTTTTTGAAATGTAAGGGGTTTTATTTGTCAAAAACAGATGTGTTCTTTGGATTTTTTTTTTCTTTTTTTACATTAAGTACCAGCAGGTTGATATGAAAAGGACAGTACACTGATTGTAGGTCACACACTGATTGTTATAGGCTAAATTATGTCTCCCCCAAAATTCAAAGTTCCAAAATATGTTGAAGTCCGAACACCAAGTAGTGCAGAATATCATTGTAATTGGAGACAGGGTCTTTACAGAGGTCATTCAGTTAAAATGAGGTCATTAGAGTGGACTGTAACCAATACAACTAGTGTTCTTATAAGAAAAGGAAATTTTGAGACAGACATGTCCAGAGGGAAAACAGTTTGAAGATACGGAGAGAAGGCAGCCAGCCATACGCCAAAGAGACAGGCCTGGAACTGGTCCTTCTCTCACCTCAAGGCCTCAAGAGGAACCAACCCTGCAACACCTTGATCTTGGAATTTTAGTATCCAGCTGTGAGAAAATAAATTTCTGTTGTTTAAGCCACCCAGTCTGTGACAACCCTAGCAAACAAATACACTGTTAATACCCCAATCCTTAGAGTTGGGGAGAAAACGAAACAGGACATTCAGCTTTTTGGAGAGTTAAAAAGGAGCAGATGACAATCGATATGGCAGTGTTCCTAGAAACCCAAAAGGACGGTTGCTAGTTCCAATGAATTTCTAATCTTAAACCCAAACTGGCCACCAGAGGAAGTGGCTGATGGGCATTATCTGAAGTTCTAGTTTGATATGCTGGTGTTCCAAGGACAAGGAAAGGACTAGGTAAAATAATTGAACTCATTTTCAGCTCCATTTGACATTTGAGTTTTACAAAATACTCTTCTGTGAAATAGACCATTTCCTTCCACATCTGTGGAAAGAAGTTTATAGTTAGAACACCCTGGGGAACTTCTTCTATTAATTGTTGCATACCTGGAATATCACAAAAGAGAGTGTAGGTAAAACATTCATTGAAATCATTGTTTTTGCCTTTGTCAATTAGAAGGAACTACAGGAATAAATGCTTTATGGCCTTGGGCAGAGCCTTTAAGGAGCCAGGACAATAGGGACTTCTGGAAGTGTGTGAACTTTGAGAACCCTGCAGAGTGTGGGGAGAGCAGAGCTTGAAGCCAAGAAAACATTCTGTCCAGAGCACAAAAATAATATATAGAACACTCCTCTCACCCACATCCCCGCCCCAGCTCCCAGATCTGAGTGGGTAACCTTGAAGATTTCAAAGGGAAAAAAAAAAGAGAATATTTTGCAGGAAAATCGAAGGTTTTTCCTTCTTCTTTAAAACTGTCCCCTCAAACATAAGATTTTCCAATCACCAGCAGTTTCTTGACCCCAGCCTGAATTCTGGTGCAGTGAGTGGGTAGGAGCCTGGATTCTAGAAGCAGGCTGCCTGCCTTCAAATCGCATCTCGTTACCAGCTGTGTGAGCTTGGACCAGGACCATAACCTGTGAGCTTCAGTTTCATCATCTGTAAAGTGGGAGTACTAATGCAGTACGTTTGTTTCGAAGAGCAATTTAGAGTGTGGAATGAGACAGTCCAGGTGGAGCGCTCAGCACAAGGTCTGTCCTATAGGAAGTAATAAAAAAATACTAGCTCTTATCATTCAGGCTTCAAGGATGGTTCTGTGTGAGAATAGTGAGGTGGGTACAGTTCTCCCATTGAGTTTAGACTTAAGTGTATGACATTTTGGAGGTCAGTGTGCTCTCTGCTACCAGTTCTGTTCTGGCCTTATTCTGACGCTATAAAGGAGGTGGGGCTTCGTGTATTTTCTTTTTGGTAACTATCCCTTACCGAAATATAGGACTTTGGTATGGGGAATAAAATAATATCAAAGTTAATGTAGTCATGTACACCTGTACAGCTCTATGGGAGATATTAGATCAGGCTCCAAATTAGATCAGTCTTCCAAGTTCAACTTGGAAAAGTGAAAAGTTGACCAATTTTTTTTTTATAAATGATTTTATTGAAGTATATTTGATTTACAACGTGTTAATTTCTGCTGTACAGCAAAATGATTCAGTTATACATATATGTACATTATTTTTCATATTCTTTTCCATTATGGTTTATCATGGGGTATGGAATATAGTTCCTTGTGCTATACAGTAGGAACTTGTTAAACATTTACCCAGTCTGTGTAAAATAGTTTGCATCTGCTAATCCCAAACTCCCAGTCCATCCCTCCCCTACACCTCACCCCTCTTGGCAAAAAAGTTGACCACTTTGATCCCCTTATAGGTAACCTGGGACACAGTGTCCGGGATGGTGCTGGGTGTGGGACAGGGGCTCCCTGAGTTCTTGTGAATCGTTTGCATGATATTTTATTTATTTATTTATTTATTTTTGTGGTACGTGGGCCTCTCACTGCTGTGGCCTCTCCCGTTGCAGAGCACAGGCTCCGGACGCACAGGCTCAGCGGCCATGGCTCACGGGCCCAGCCGCTCCGCATGGCATGTGGGATCTTCCCGGACCGGGGCACGAACCCGTGTCCCCTGCATTGGCAGGCGGACTCTCAACCGCTGCGCCACCAGGGAAGCCCTGCATGATATTTTAGATGAGTCTGAAAGCACGAGAGTTTTGTGCAGCACAGAGTCATGTGGAGGGCAGCAGAGGCATTAGGGAAGGCAATAATCTGGTGGTGTTTAGTGGTTTTTCTAGAGTTTCCAACACTGTTGTATCAGTCAGCGTCCCAGCAGGAAATAGACGGTTTGCTCAAATTGAGTAATAGGAAGAGAACATAATAAATGGACAACTAAAAGCTCTTGGCGAGGTGTCAGGCAGCCCACAAGCGTTGGTGTGGTATGCTGGAGCTGTCTCGGCCGGGCATTGCTTTCATGCAAGGCTTAAAGGAGCAATGGAAGGATGGGGTTTTGGAACTGGAATTGGGGACCTTCAAGGAGGGGCTGCCCAAGAACTGTGATCCTTGGTGGAGGGATGCAGCCACCTTTTGGTGGAGGAAAAGAACCAGGACCAAAGGCTCTGATCTCCCTCTCCTCCCCACTTTCCTTTCCTGAAGCCAGATGACAAAGGAGCCTTAATTGATGCAGTCTATGGTCAATTTCTGGGGCACAGAGCAGGGTGAAGAGAGGCGGAGAGCAGATCGGGAGGGGAAATGAATTTATCAAGTACAGTCATCTTTACTGTTAGTGCCAGCTTAGAGAAACAGAATGGAGAGGAGTCAGGCCATCTGTTTCACTCTATAGTCTGGAATGCGGTCTTTAGGAATGCACATCCCAGCTGATGCAACTGGTGCCGCTGGGTTGCTAGTTGTCACCTCTTCCTCTATTTTCATCCCATGCCGCTTACTTCTCTTTCATCTATAACTGCTGTTGTCTGGGCAATTCATTTCAATAAACATTGATGGAAAGTAAAGTAATTCTAGGTACTGTGTGGGACAGTCACAACTTATACTTTTCTGTCTCTCTGCTGCTAAGGACTCAAAATTTGAATCCAGTGACATCTGATTGACTTTGACAATGGGATCAGCACAGTCAATAACTCAGACATTTAGATTAAGTAATTCATAGTTATAGCCCAATGTGTTTTCACAAGGGAGTTGATATCTACTGGAAATTTGGGAATTGAAGAAGATAATCTTCCCAGGATCACTGCACCGGGGAGCTGTGGCACAAGCACCGCTCACTGGCTTTTCTGTAGGGACGAGTTGACTTGTGATTAATCCGTGGAATGCCTATAAATGTTCAACAGCTGGCTCTCTGGATAAAAAGCCCTGATTTGTAGGGTTTACCAACTTTTGTGGTATAAATATTCCCACTTGGCCCATTTCAAGCTACCAGTACAGCATCCCTGAGTGTGGAGTTGGGAAGAGGTACACACACACGGTTGGCTCTTGAGAGACCGTAGATCTGATTCCAGCACACCACTGAGTGTAATCCCCACTTCCGCCAACAGATACCCAGACACTCACACTGTGGGCATATGGGGAATTTCTCCCTGGCCGTCTCGAAGTAGGGCCAGGACCTGAAGTCTCTGGATCCTTGCTCATGTTGTAGACCTTGGGAATGGACTTAGAGTTGTTTATTATACCCTGGTGTTTTTGTTAGGATGTCTGATATTTACTAGAGAAATCCAGTGAAATCAGTGCCCACTTATGAAAACAGTCACAGTTGTCAGCCCATTCTTGCTCATAGTGAGGAGGTAATAGTCTTTCCTTCTATTTCACCATTTGCCACATTGAAGAATTACTTAGAAGCGTCTAGGAGATGAATTTTTATTCAAATTTCTTCAAGCTTTAACTCTTTCCCCCTTCCATTATAAAGAATACAACATTTCATTTCCTAGTGTTTAGAAATGATTGAAGTTGATTTGTATAAAAGTAGAAAATTAAATCGTTTTCTATAAAAGTTCAGAGCAGAATATGCATTTCTTTCTTAAGACCATTTGACATGTTGATATTTACACCACCCTACATAATTCCCATTTATATACATTTCCTATTTCATTATGTGATACATTATACATTTCCATGTGTATAATAAGTTTCAAACACGAGTATAATATTAAGTTAGAATAAGGGTACAATAAAGTTAATACTAAAACAAGCAACAAACATCCCACTTGCTTGTAATCTTATTTAACTTAACGTTGTTCCACATTATACACTAAAATGTGCAGAAAAGTTATAGCCATGTTAAAAATGGACCTGAACAACTCTTTTAGCTATCCACCAGTTATTTCTATTTTTTTTCACCCAGATAAAGACATTCATATGCTCTTTATTTCCAGTACAATATCCAATTTATTTACAACAGATCCTCAACAAAATTAAATATATGCTTAGATATAAGTTTATTATATTTTTATGAAAAGGGAGAAATAATATCTCTTATGTGTCAAAATACACACCTGAGCTATCTGTAAGTGGGAAGAATTTAGCTAGTATTCTAACTGGTTTTCTTGTTCATGTATTTATTTTTGATAAACATGGGTTTAAAATCAGGTTTTAATTAAAGTAAGATAGATAACCTTAAAATAATTAGATTAAGGAAGTTTTAATTGAGTCTGTGTTCCTCCTTTCTGAAAATATGTTAAGTTCAAGCATATCCATTGTACACATTTATCATTAAATAGTAGTGACAGGCAGAAGAAAATTAAAGATAAATAAATCATTCAATTAAAAAATACACGAAGGGGCTTCCCTGGTGGTGCAGTGGTTAAGAATCCGCCTGTCAATGCAGGGAACACGGGTCCGAGCCCCGGTCTGGGAAGATCCCACATGCTGTGGAGCAACTAAGCCCGTGCACCACAACTACTGAGCCTGCGCTCAGAGCCCATGAGCCACAACTACTGAAGCCTGTGCGCCTAGAGCCGGTGCTCAGCAACAAGAGAAGCCACTGCAATGAGAAGCCTGTGCACCGTAATGAAGAGTAGTCCCTGCTCACCACAACTGGAGAAAGCCTGCACGCAGTAACGAAGACCCAATGCAGCCAAAAAACAAAAATGAAAACAAAACAAAACAAAAGAAAAACAAAACAAAACAAAAAACCAAGGAAAAAACTAAAAATTTAACAAATAACTTTGTTAATTATTCAACATAATAGCATCCTTAATACATTTGCTAATTGTTTCCTATATTAGAATGCATATTTGGCTACCACATGGTATGCTATATGATCCTTTGTAAACTACCAATATTTCCAAGTTTAAGAAGAAATGAGTTCAATACCTTCTTGTCCCATTAAAATCTAAGCATTCAAAGTGCATAAAGGGAAATAACATACACTGGCTTCTCTATTTGAACTAGTTTCATCCATCCATCTATCCATCCATCTATCCATCCATCCATCCATCCAGACATATTTTCATCAAATAGATATTTATGTGTTCTCTATGCTTTTCTTCCTCCAGATGTTACACTAACATTGGGGATACTAAAATAAACAACAACAATAATAATAACAACATGATTCTTGCTCTAAATTGCTTTCAGGGGATAATTAATTCAGTGGAACTGAGAGCACTGAGGCAAACAGCCCAGGAACTTTCCTACCCAATTGGTTAAGGGCCCAAATTGGAGTTTGTTGACCACTGCAGTGAGCATAGCCATGTGCCAGATCTTGTGCATGCATCAGTGTTTCCTCCCTAACTCTAGAGAGGACAAGTGTGTCTGGTGTATCTGGTGTGGTTTTAGTTTCTTACCTTTTATGACCTTTTATGGGTTCTTTTTGAGCTTTTACTCTGTCTGATAACAATAGCATTCTTCCTGGTATAAAGTCATACCATTACTTTTACTTTTTGTAAAAGGCCATTTTGTTGTTGTTGTAGCATTAGTGTAACCATTTTGGGAACCTTTTAATCTATACTAAATAACCCCTAGAATACCCCTTCAATGGATATGTTATAGCTACTGTTTTCTAAATTGCCAATCCTCCTCCTAATCCACATGGACTTTGAAGACTGTGGTGGTTTTAAAATTTGTCCACATGTAATTTATACTCCTCCCTTCAAGAAGTGGAGCCTAATTCCCCTTCCCCTGAGAGTGAGCTGGACTTAGTAACTCTCTTCTTTAAAAAAAAATATTTATTTATTTGTTTTTTGGCTGCATCGGGTCTTAGTTGTTGCACACAGGATCTTTTGTTGTGGTGCGTGGGGTTCTCTCTAGTTGTGGTGTGTGGGCTTCTCTCTAGTTGTGGCTTGCGGGCTCAGTAGTTATGGTGCACAGGCTCCAGAACATGTGGGCTTCTGTAGTTGTGGCGCATTGGCTCCAGAGCAGTGGGCTCTGTAGTTGAAGCACACAGGCTCTCTAGTTGTGGCGTGTGGGTTTAGTTGCCCCACGGCATATGGGATCCTGGTTCCCTGACCAGGGATCAAACCTGTGTCCCCTGCATTACAAGGTGGATTCTAGACCACTGGACTACCAGAGAATTCCAAGTAACTCTTTTCTAACAAATAGAATATGGTAGAAGTGACTGGGTCACTTTGGAGACTAGGTCATAAAAGACATTGCAACTTCCATGTTGGTTACTCTCTTGTATCACTTGCTCTGGGGGGAAGTCAGGTGACATGGCATGAGAAAAGGTACACATGACAAGGAACTGAGGCCTCCAGCCAACAACCATGTTAAGTTAGCCATCTCAGAAATGGATTTTCCAGCCCAGTCAAATCTTCAGACGATTGCAGCCTAGGGAAACATCACGACTACATGTCTCATGAGAGAGCCTGAGCCATAACAACCAAGCTGAGATGTTTCTGGATTCCTGCCTCTTATCAACTATAATTTTTGTTGTTTTAAACCACAGGTTTTTGGGGTAATTTGTAATAATGCAAAAGATAACTAGTACAAAGATTTGCCTCCTTTTCCGACTATGTTGTAAAGAGACTTAGATCTAGGTATAAATAGTCTCTATTCCAAAAATTTTGCCCTCATAGTACTTATATGGCACCATTCTCCTTAGCACCCCAGGAACAAAAATGTTCTTTCATTTTTATCTACTTATACTTTGGATCCCATTCTTCCTCATCTTTTCTATGACCTTGTCTCAAATTTTCTCCTTTAATCTCTCTTCTCCTTGGCTTCAACAAACTCTAGTCTGTCCTATCATCAAAACAAATCTCCCTTTGACCTTGCTGCTCTTTTGGGCATGTGTATTTGTTTGCAGAGTCTTGAAGTCCTATCTGTTCTTTTCTCTCAGTCCTTGCCTGTTGGTTTCTGGCCTTAATGGAGACACTTTTGCTTTGAGATTAATTACCACTCTCTTTTCCTCATTTCATCCGTCCTGATCTCTGACACCTTTAGTCCTCAGAATTCCAGGGAATCTGAGAACTGCCATAACCCCCAGAGACCACTTGCAGATTATGACATGGAGGCCACGCAGGTTTGGACATTTGCCCAGGTCACAAAGTAAGCTTCTGGCAGAGCCAGGGCTCAGGTTCAGCGTCCCACACCCTCAGGTCTGAGTCCTCATTATGCCACAAACCATTCCTTGAAACTTTCTCCACCAAAATTGTGAAACGACATCTTCTTAGTTCTTCTCCTCAGTCCCCTTTGTTAGTTCCCTTTCCTAATGTACCTAAAGCTCTGTTCCTTGTCCTCAGCTTCTTTCTTATGATCTCACTTACTTGCCAGCCATTAGATCGCACCTCTAAACTTCCATCTCCAGTCCTGATTCTGTCATGGCCTGAATTGCCATATTGCTGACTGCATGTTGGGCAGCTCCACTTGGAGTTCCCACTGTTACACCAATCCCATGGCCAAGTGCCATGCTTCTCTAACTTGTCACAGGTACTTCTCCTTTTCTTATCCTTTGAAGTAAATACTTAGAGCCATCCTATAGCTACTGAACCTGTCACTTTTCTTCTTCTTCTCATTCTTCATTCCATTCATTCACCATAAATGTGTTGTGCATGGTGGTGCCAGAAACATGCAGCTCCAAGGACACACAGTCTGGTGAGCCTTTAATCTGGTCCCTTCTTGACTTTTCTATGACCACATCTCTAGCCAAGGTCTCCATCACCTAAGTTTGGATTACTCTGACATTGTATTTAATTTGTCTCTTTGCTTCCTTTTTTTCTCTTATGCATCTATATACCGCTTTCTTCATGTTTTATCTGGGTACTATTATTCTCTGTTATCACCATATCAAGACTCAAATTCTTTATAACCCATTTTAGCTCTGCTCATCCATTTGTTTTTCTCAGGGACCCTGTGTTCCATGCCAGGTCCCTCTACTCTGTGTCCCTTTCAGATGTGCTTTCTCACTTCCATTGAGCCTTGTTCTTCTTTTGCTCCTTTGGGTCATATCTTGACTTTTCTCTAGTTGTGACAGAGTGGCTCCAGGGCGATTACTCTCAATGGCTCCTGAGGATTGTTGTTAAGACAGGGAACAAATGTGTGCTGAGGGACTCAAAAGGCTTGAATAAAAATGGCTACTGAAATATATTGTCATTTTGACATGTTCTAATTGTTTTTTACACATTCTAATTGTTTTTTACATTGAACTATTATGACTCTATTAAATAAGACCCCCTTAGGTTGAGGTAGGAAGAGAAACAGGTGACATCAATGAAGAAAACTGAGCAGAATATTTGCTTTCCCCATTACACTTGATCATACTAAATATCGTGACTATTGGTGAGGGCTTTAGGGCCTTATGATTTGAGCTAAATAAGATTTCCCCACATTTCACAATCATTTCTTGATTCAGGATGCTTGGAAGGCAGTGGTTGATGGGGTCATTTAACAGAAACCAACAAGGTGATCTTTCCAAGAGGAAGGTTCCCTCATGGGTATGACATATCTTGAGGATTACTAAATCTCTTTATGAAACCAAACAGGTTTAGAAGTAAGGAAGTGAGTAATTCCCTCCATGTGCTGCCTTTCTATATCTCTTATCTATGGCTGTATCTTACATTAGAGTTATAGATTACTGTGGTTTTTAATTGTGGTTACTGTGAGATATGGATTCATAATAGATTTTCTAGGCTGTCAGAGATCTCTGGATGTACATAAATTGGATATAGTGTCGTCAACATTTTCTGGATGAATGGCTGTTCCTTTTGTGTTAAATAACAGACAATAAAGTTACTGCTGCTTTTATTTATTTATTTATTTAATTGAAGTATAGTTGATTTACAATGTTGTGTTAATTTCTGCTGTACAGCACAGTGATTCAGTTATACATATATATATATTCTTTTTTATATTTTTTTCCATTATGGAAATTGAATATAGAATATTGAATATAGTTCCCTGGGCTATACAGTAGGGCCTTGTTGTTTATCAGAGTCACTGCTTCTTTGTCATTTTCTGGCTTATTCATTAACTAATTTATCTATTTAACCAATTTTTAAAATTGAGTGCTTACTGTATTCCTGGTAGAGTGCCAAGTGCTGTGGCTACAATGGTGAACAAGATAGTCAAGGTTTTGACTATTTTCTCATAACTCACAGAGCCACCAGGCCATAAACAAAGTGAAAATGAGATATTCTCAATTTTTCTCATCTACGGTCATTGGTTCTCTGGTTCCTATCCACTCTCTTTATCTGTTTTCCTTCCCACAAAATGCCCTTCTCAAGTGGCCTTAAAAATCAGTAGTGGTGGCATGTCCTTCGTGGTGAAGGTCATGGAAAGTAGTCACTCAAGCTGGACATCTGGTCTGGTTCATGAACATGAGGCTTCATCCAATTCTTTCGTGTCAACACTTTTAATATTCTGATGGTTCATTTGTTGCCTTTTGGCTTAGTGCCTCATGGTCTTAGTCTGTGTCAAGAATTAAAATATTTTTTCCTCTTAATTTATAAAAGCAAATTAAATTGGATTTATTTTATAGTGAAGGTAGAATATAAATGACAGGGTCTGGTACACAGTGGTGTTTAATAAATATTTGGAAAAAGTGGAAGGGATGAAGAGGTAGTTTAAATTAGTTTAATTAAATCAATAACAATGAATCAATTTCACAATTGATTAAGATATAAGTACTTGCTCCTCTTTTTAAAAAAATTTTACCAGAAGAAATGAAACAAGGAAGAAATGAAGAATGAAAAAGTAAGCAAGAAACAAAGAAATCGTCCAGATTTGATGTGAAATACTTCGTATCTGTAACCTCTAAATGCTTCTTTTACAATATTCCCAACCTATATGTTAGACAGATTTTTCTCTTCCTCCCTCCCTTCGTCCCTCCTTCCTTTTTCCCTCCTCCTCCTCCTCCTCCTCACAATCCCCTCCTCCTCCCTCACTCTCTCACTGAGTGTTCTGTGGGACACTTGACTTTCATAGGTCACAGCAATACCAGATGATGGTTAAGAAACCAGACTCTGGCATCAGACGGACTTGGGTCCCAGTGTTGGCTCCACCACTTACTGACAGGTGACCTTGGGTAAACATTTCTAAGCCTCTGTTTCTTCATCTATAAAATGGGAAGAATAACCATCCCTGTCTTAAAAGATTTTGTGAGGATCAGGGGTGATAATC
The DNA here is from genome assembly GCF_026419965.1 of Kogia breviceps. Lineage (NCBI taxonomy): Eukaryota > Metazoa > Chordata > Mammalia > Artiodactyla > Physeteridae > Kogia > Kogia breviceps. The sequence goes on along the minus strand of NC_081322.1, from coordinate 38,087,108 downwards.
CATGTAAAGTGCTTAATATTCTGCCTTATACTGACAATGTCTATAATGTCTTGACTTCTCCATACTTTGTTTCTCTCCCAGAAGACCATGCTATAAAATGCCATGTACTGTGGGTGATTTTCTACCAAAAATTAAATATATATGTAAATTGTACTCTTTTTCTTCCCTGAATAAGTTAAACACAGCTGAGGATGTTTTCTCCAGGCTTTGTAAGAGCATTCTTTCTGAGATGAGATCAAATTTGGAAAATGTTGATTCAGAAGCAGAAATTTTCAGTAAGTCATAAGCAAGTGACTCTACGGGATTACAATGTGAATCTATGTTCTTCAGTTTGCTCTGTGTCTGCTCTCGTATCCCTCAATAAATATAATAAATGCATACCGTTGGATGAGTTCCGAGCTAAATTCTCTGGAATTAAATTTGTACCGTTTTCTGAAGGCATTTTAGTCCCAATGAATAGATTCTTTTAGTAGACATGACAGTCCAAATCAGTGTTTTGGCATTGTTTTCAGCAACCCCGATTCACATTCTTACTATTCTTACTGCATCTTGGAGAATAGGAAAAGACTTTTTCTTCTATATTGACAGTTTGCAGGCAAAGCTTCTGCAAACTTTAGAATTCTTGCCAGGAATTGTTCAGCAGTCATTTCCAATCTTGCTTTGCTTAGAATACAGACCAATGGGAAAAGATCCAACACCACAATTGTTACTCTCTCAACAGAAATGCTTCAAGTTGATCAGAAGACCAAGCTGAAATTCTGTCTCCTTAGTCATGTCCCTGTGATGATGGGGAAAGAGGAGGGACAGTTAATAGGGGAAGAAAAGGATGTTGCCTAGTGCTGAGCTCAGCTGAGTTGAAATTCTAACATTCTTAGCCTCGGTTTATGAGTGAAAGTTACTTTTAAATTAAAGAGCAAGAGGCCTCTCTCTTGTACCCAGTGGGATCTGCAGAGTCAAACAGTACATCTATATCAGGAAATTCTGTTCTAGCTTTTACTGTGCTGATGGAGAAAACATGTTTCCAGATGGATTTCTGTTTATACAGCCTTTAAAATTTTTACTTGCACCCAGTTTGTCCCATTGGCAGTACTTCCAGTTCTATTTTTTAAAGACTTTAAGGCCACAATAGTGTTTATAGAACAGGAAGAGAAGGGGCCTTGTTCGTGAGAGAAAAGAAGCTACAAAACTCCTCCTTACGAGGGATATCTTTTAAAAACATAATAAATGGTACTGATGGCTTGTCAATAGGATTTTCAGCATTTTATTATGAATTGTTGAAGGAATTATATAGTGAATGTGCATATACCCACCATCTATATTCTACATTAGTATTTTGCTACATTTACTTTATCGTGTATGTATCTACCTCTCTCCATTCCTCTATCCATTTATCATTACATCTTATTATTTTGTGGGGGTGGGAAGATGCATTTCAAAGTGAGTTTTAGACATCAGAAACGAGGAACTTATTTTGAATCATGTGTGCTACCAGCTGGCTACTTGGCCAGTGGTGTATTGTATCGGGTAGAACTAGGTTTAGCTAAAGTTAATAAACACCTAACAGAGTAGCTTAATGTGTTTAAAAAGAATTTGTTTTCTCTGGTAAAAGAAGGTTGAATGTAGGAGTTCACTGTTGGTATGGTGGTTCTAACATCATCAGTTGCTTAAGCTCTTTCTGTCTTTCTGGTCAACCATCCTAGCATGTGGCATTCATCTGCAAGACCTCTCATGGCCTGAGATGCTGCTGCAGCTTCAGCCATCTCACTTTTTTTTTTTTTTTTCGGTATGTGGGCCTCTCACTGCTGTGGCCTCTCCCGTTGCGGAGCACAGGCTCCGGACGCGCAGGCCCAGCGGCCACGGCTCACGGGCTTAGTTGCTCCGCGGCATGCGGGATCCTCCCGGACCAGGGCACGAACCCGTGTCTCCTGCATCGGCAGGCGGATTCTCAACCACTGCGCCACCAGGGAAGCCCAGCCATCTCACTTTTAACAGTAAGAAGGAGGAAAGGGATAAAACCTTCTTTTAATGACCTGTCCCAGAAGAACCAATAATTTTATAATCAATTTGTCTAGCTCTAGGGAAAAAAAATGAAGGAATTTTATGGGGATCATGTTGTATTTATAGTTAAACTTAGGAAAAAACTGAAATATTTATAATATTTATTTTTTGTTAGCCAGAACATAGCCACGTTTGAGAGCTGAGAAGTATAGTATTATGTGTTCTTTTGATTATTAGGTGGTTCATTTATTTTGGCCATTTCATTTTGCTGGGAAAAATCAAAAGAGCTGAGGTTTCCTTCCTTAGCACATCTGTGTGGGTCCTGGGTTACTATTAGAGACATTTGTGAGGGCAGAGAAGGTGAGTTTGAAAGAAGTGTTCATGTAACTTGAGTTCAACAAAATCATTTATTCAGTAAATTAATTGATCCTTTTATTGAAATAATATCAAAGTGGTACTTTTTTATAGGGTGATCACATCACTGTGATCAAAATGCAATGTCATCAAAACAAGGTTGTTCAAGGCCAAAGGACCAGATGGCCAGCCTACGCTATCCTTAGGGATGCAATCCCTGAGAGCTGCAAGGGATGAGAATTTGTCCTAATGATGACAAAAGTCCCGAGGGGTATGTTTAATAGCACTTAAAGTTTTATCTTTGAAGAAGAATTATTCCAGAAGAATATTTTCTGGAATTAAAACTGATTCACACCTGGGGAGGTCTTGGGCAGAGGCAGCAGAGGATTGAAGGTTGATGGTATGGGGTGTCCAGCAGCATTAGGGATCTTTGAGGAGATCTGTAAGGTGCTCCATATGCCAGCTATGACAAAGAAGGAAGGTTATTTTTCCACTGATGTCCAAGACATTAAAATTGATACCACAGGTGGAAAAATCAATCCATACCCACATCCTTTTCCATTTTGGATTAAAGAGTATCTGAAATGGGAATTTCTCCCTATCCTCAACCCTTCATATTCCAAGAATTTGTTTTTTAAATAAGTACTGAAATGTTTTAACATATAGATTATTTTGAAAATTTCAGCTGCACTTACTTTATTTTCTGTCCCTTAATAAAGGTATTCTCCTTGAATTTTGCCTGCAATCTAAATGATCTTTGGGAGTTTTAAAGCCTGAAACAGAAAACAGAATAAAGCAGCAACCACCAGTTCAGAGAAGCAAAAGTCCCTTCGTGGGTGGATGGGGGTGGTGTGAGGGAGGGGCAAGCTAGGCTAGGAAATTAAATATGATTGAAGACATTTTTACCTTTGGTTTTTAGAAGATGATGATTTAGCATTGTAGCTGTAGAAGCGGAGGCTTCAGTTGCTCATTCTCTTGCTGAAAGTAAGACTGTCGTTTTTCTGTCTTCTTTCTGCTTATATTTCTTCTCATCATCTATCTTGAGTCTGTTTCACAACTTGTTTGATACTGCTGTTTCAGGTCACTAGAGTATTGTTTAATGAATTCTTAGAGTTCTGGCCTGCGGTTATATTTAGCATTTTTTTTTAAAAAAGGAGACAGGGGGCTTCCCTGGAGCCTCAGTGGTTGGGAGTCCGCCTGCCGATGCAGGGGACACAGGTTCGTGCCCTGGTCCAGGAAGATCCCACATGCTGGGGAGTGGCTAGGCCCGTGAGCCATGGCTGCTGAGCCTGTGCATCCGGAGCCTGTGCTCTGCAATGGGAGAGGCCACAACAGTGAGAGGCCCATGTACCACAAAAAAAAAAAAAAAAAAAAAGGAGGCAGGGGTGGTGGGGAGAACGTCACCCTGCAGTGCAGATCTGGCTGGAAGAAAGGAGGAGACGGCATAGGAAGGCTCGCACTGTATGTTGTACGTTGGAAATGCAAGATTAGAAATCTAAGGAAACAGATGAGGATTATTAAATATATCTTTGCTAGAGGAATGTAATGAAATTATTACACTATTATAAATCATATAAAATAGAAAATACTACCATTTGTTTGTCTTGAAAGATCTACAAGTCCTATATTGACCACAAATGTATTATTACTTCTAAGTCACGTGAAAATGAAACATTCCTGTCTTAGCCTGGACTCCTCAGAAAGGAGAGGCTGAACCATAGGTTCAAGTGCAAATATTCATGTGGGGAGTGTAATCCAGGAATCACCAGGAATGGACAGAGTTGCAAAACAAAGAAGGTGGGAGACCCAAAATAAGCCTGCTGTATAGAGTCAACCGCAACTGTGGGTGACTAGTTACTTGATCCCACAGGTCTTCCTGATGAGCTGAATGAAATGGGTTTCAGAGCCTTCCATTTGGTGGTGGTGGTGGGAAGCAGATGGAAATATTCACTAATCAGTTCCTATCCCCACTGGTCAAAGCTTCACCCCATGCATATTAATTGCCTCTCTCCCCAGTCTCAACAGAGGAGCCCCGGGGTGGGAGGCAAGAGGCTTGCTTGAGTAGAGGCCCTTTGGGTTACACCTGGGTGAGGCTTGTTGGAGTCTGTGCAAAACCAGTCACTGTCGTGATTGTTGGAATAAACGAAAGGTGATGCAGAGCGTATCTGATACAGGACACAGAGGGTGTCAGACATCCCCCAGCCTCACCATCTTATGGGTACCATGAAACTACATTAACATGGTTACCAGAACCTTGCTGCATCCAGCCTCCAGCTGGCTCACTTGGGAACTCCAGGGCCTCGCACAGACTTCCACAGGTGTTGAGGAAGTCCCCAAAAGGTGCCTAATAAAGGCTCCTGTGGTGCTCCTGACTGCAAAACTCCTGGCCTCTGCTGTTCTGCCAGTGCCTCATTATAGAACTTGGAACACTGTAGAACTTAGTGAGCCTGCTTTTTAAAACTTTTTACTTATTTTTTTGGCTGCCCAGATCTTAGTTCCCCGACCAGGGATCGAATCTCTCGGACCCATGGAACATTATAGAACTTGGAACATTATAGAACTTACTGAGCTTTTATAAAGTTTTTAATTTTAGTGATTATTTTTGGCTGCATGGCGTGTGTGGATAGAAGCCGTGCTCCCTGCAGTGGAAGCACAGAGTCTTAACCACTGGACCGCCAGGGAAGTCCCCTAGTGAGCCTGCCTTTTCCATGTACAAGCCTAGTGAACCCAGGCACTGTGTATCTCTAGGTGCACGTGTGCCTCTAGGAGAGCTGCGGGGGAAGTCGCTCATACGCCATGCCGCACCCAGAACCTGACTCTGCTCAGCTGTTTAGGCTCCAAAGGGCATTCTAAAGGGCCATATCCAGTGGGTCAGATGACTTTCCATTAGTAATGGTCAGTTTTATTTTGGTGTGTGTGTGTGTGTGTGTGTGTGTGTGTGTGTGCATGTGGGCAAGGGGGTGACTTGAAATCTGGCTTCTGTTCCCCTCTCATTCTTCATTTCCATTCCCCCTGTAACCCACCAAGCCTCCCAGATAGGTCTCTGATATCTGATGCCCAGTCATAGATAGGCTTGAGATTTCCCCCAGGATTCTCCTTGGTCCCCACATAAGTTAGGGCTGCAAAGAGGTACTTGGGTGGGGTTTGGGTACTACCTAGTTCCACACACCTGTGGTACACAAATCTTGACTTTGGCCAATGGGTTCTGATCTCCATTACAAGTTGTATATCTTATCTCTACAATTCTAGGGAGTCTATTGATCAATATACAAATCAAGCTGAAGAAAATCTTTATGAATATATACTTGATTTAGAACTGAATAATCTTTTATTCTAAATGGCAGATGATCCAAATTCAAAGAAGAAGAAAAGAACATGTATTTTGACTTAAGCACTAATAGGCTTCAGGTAAGTGAACCACTTGAAGTGTGTATCAGCTAGGTCTTGGCAATCTCTTTGTGACCTTAGCAATAAGGGAAAATGACAAGATTTCAACATTCTTACTTTGCTGCTGGAGAGTTTGAGGCACAGGCAGCTTCAGACATAGCTCCATGCTTCTCAAGCTTGAACTTGCATCAGAATAACTTGGAGGGCTTGTTAAAACACTGGGTCCCATTCATATATTCTGATTCAGTAGGTCTGGGACAGGGCTCAGGAATTTTTTACTTCTAACAGTTTCCATGGCACAGCTGGTACTGTTGGTACAAGGACCACACTTTGATGACCAATGGTCTGGTAGATAAAAGTAACTTCAGGTTGAAGTCTGATGGCTATTTTGCCTCCTTTCCTCCAGGCCAGAGCTTGTTTCATGGCCATTTCCCTTATTAGCATTGGTGTTTAATATAGCTGATGATTTTCAACTAGATTTTAATTGTGTGCTTTTTGTAGTAAGTAGATAAAAGATTAGAAAGCAGGTGGAGCATCCACATCCAAACCAGAAGAGGGTATTTTGGGGAAGCAGCCCTAGTGCTTTATATCAGAGGTTGGCAAATGATGGTCTATGGGCCAAATCTGGCCCACGGTCTGTTTTTGTCAATAAAGTTTTATTGGAATGCAGCCACACGGTGATTTCTGTATTGTCAATGGCTGCTTTTGGGCTGTAATAGCAGAGTAGTAGCTGCAGCAGAGACCTCATGAGCCATAGAAGCAAAAATATTTACTATCTGGCCCTTTACAGAAAACATTTGCCTACCCCATGTCTGCGTGTTCCTCTGAACAACTGTTGGCTCATTTAGGGAAGCTTTTCTCTTGAAACCCAGCAGTAAGCAACATCAGTTTACTTTAGCAGATATGAAACTTGAATCCTAATGCTTTCTTTCGCCCTTTCTCAACCCTTATCCCCTAACATGGAAAGTGGCCCAATAAGTGAAATGAAACTTGGCCCAATCAGCGATATTTAGAAAGTGGAAGGTGAAAGTGTTGACATCTGCTTGTATTTTGTGGTCCAAGCTTCTCTGGCAGCACGTGATAGGGCGAGAGAATTCTGGTCAGCAGGGCATCTCACGTTTTGTGAAAGATTGTCTCGTGTTATCTGACCTTAGATGGACTTATGTCTGCTAAGATGAAAGATCTGCCTTTTTTCCTAATAGTGACTTCCTAGGGGAACTCTTCCTTCCTTCAGTTTTGGTAATTTCAGTAAGTTTGAGTGTCTATTGTAATTCAATATGTGTATGTATACATTAATGAACACGTAGGTATATTTTCAGGCATATGTGTATTTTAATGCCCAGGCATGTCCATCTTACCTCTTTGCCTCTTACCTCCTTTCTGATCTTATCTCCTCCTCTGCAGTTGGTTCATATCCCCAGAGAAGTGGCCACCAAGACAGGATTAGCAGTGTAGGAAATATTTTAGGGGAAATGCTTGGGAAGGATTAACGTGAGGAGGCAGGGGTGGTAGGGAGAACGTCACCCTGCAGTGCAGATCTGGCTGGAAGAAAGGAGGAGACGGCATGGGAAGGCTTACACTGCAGTGACTTGTTTTCAAAGAATTGCACCCAAGTAATGGGAGTCCTTGAGCCAAAGTCGAAGGAGTCCCTTGTCTCACTGGAAAGGGTCAGTGCTACTTCCCCCAGTGATTGGTTGGGGGCAGCCGGAAAATAGTGTCCTCAGCATGAACACGGTGGTGGGCCCACAGGGGCAGCAGCTGGGGGCCGCTGAATGTGCTGGAATATGCAGGAGATCTGAGAGGCACATGTTCATAGCCTCTGCACCCTTATATCACTTACATGTTGCCACCAAAATTGTCATTTAAAACAAAAAGACAAAAACCAGCCATAGACCTGTGATGGTTCTCCTTTTCTTGCAGAAAAGTCTGCTCTGCCATCTGACCCCACCCGCCGCCTTTCCTGCCTTTCCTCCGCGACACACATAACACAGCCTGCATGAGCCTTCCTTTTCTGTCGTGGGAACTTTGCCCATATGGTTCCTTTTTTCTCACCTGCCCTCCCTCTCTCAGCCACCCATTGAAATCCTACTTCCTTTAGAAATATTTTGCCCTGGAACCTTGAAAGTCTAGTTTACTTAGGAAACATTATTTGAATTTATATGCTAAATGCTGTGAAGAGTCCAAAGATGAATCAGATATGGATTCTGCTCTGAAGGATTAACTTTAATAGGAAAAGTGATACTCCATAAACAGTATATTAAAAGAAACAAGTAAGAAAAGGCATAAGCTGAGTGCAGAGAAAATACGGTGGGAATTTAAAAGAGGGAAAGATTACCTTCACAACAGAGAAATCCGCTCTGAGAGGTGGGCCTTGAAGAGTCAGTGCGACTTGGGTGTGAGGAGATGGGAGGGAAGGGAATTCCAGATTAAAAGAGGAACAAGGCCGTAAGTGTGGATTTCTTTAGAACAGCCTTAGTGACTAGGGTTTTCAAACTGCACATAAGACCCATTAGCAGAGTATGAAATAAATTTGGGGGTCCTCTTACCAGAAAAAAAAGGAGGAAAACAAATAGAATAGGATGGAGAATGTTTGGAGTCCATGGCATGTAGTAAGGGTATTATTTTGTGAAATGTATATATATATATATATATATATAATTTATTTATTTATTTATTTATTTATTTATTTATTTATTTATTTAGGGCTGTGTTGGGTCATCGTTGCTGTGCATGGGCTTTCTCTAGTTGCAGCGAGCGGGGGCTACTCTTTGTTGTGGTGTGCGGGCTTCTCATTGCAGTGGCTTCTCTTGTGGAGTACAGGCTCTAGGCACGCAGGCTTCAGTAGTTGTGGCACATGGGCTCAGCAGTTGTGGCTCGCAGGCTCTAGAGCGCAGGCTCAGTAGTTGTGGCTCATGGGCTTAGCTGCTCTGTGGCATGCGGGATCTACCCGGACCAGGGCTCGAAGCTGTGTCCCCTGCATTGGCAGGTGGATTCTTAACTACTGTGCCACCAGGGAAGTCCCTATTTCCATATATTTAATATATGTGTTTCTTATTGTGGGCAAGCTTTTGTCTTATTTGAGTTTATTCAACAATATATATTTATGGAGCATCTCATGTACCAGCCACTGGGCAAAGTCCTGGGTATATAGTGATGAAGAAAACTGACATAGGCTCTTTCTTCATGGAGATGATGACCCAATACAGTGGTTCTCAAACTTTAGCAGCATCAGAAATACCTAAAATACAGATTGCTTCAGAGTTTCTCATTCATTGCATCTGGGGCGGGGCCTGGGAATTTGCATTTCTATCCAGTTCTCAATTGATGCTAAAGATTCTGGTAGGGGACCACATTAGACACTGGTCTAGCGGGCTACTTAAATAAATACAAATAAATATCTGATAGCAGTTTGTGATTAAGTGTTAGGAAAGAGAAGAGAACTAAGAGAGAAAGAGAAACTGGGAAACCTATTATATATTGGATAGTCAGAGATGATGTCTGAGAAAATAGCTTTCAGGCAGCAGGAACATCACATCAATAAACCAGAGGAGCTAAAAACATAAGCAAGATGGGCTTCCCTGGTGGCACAGTGGTTGAGAATCTGCCTGCCAGTGCAGGGGACGTGGGTTCGTGCCCCGGTCCGGGAAGGTCCCACATGCCGTGGAGCGGCTGGGCCCGTGAACCACAATTACTGAGCCTGCGCGTCTGGAGCCTGTGCTCCACAACAAGAGAGGCCGCGATAGTCAGAGGCTGGCGCACCGCGATGAAGAGTGGCCCCCGCTTGCCACAACTAGAGAAAGCCCTCGCACAGAAACGAAGACCCAACACAGCCAAAAATAAATAAATAAATAAATAATAAAAATAAAAACATAAGCAAGAGAAGGATTTGAATAGAGACTGGGAAAGTAGGTAGGGACTAGATCATGTGGTGTCTTTAGTCCAGTGACATTCAAATTGGGATTGTGCACATTCCCGGATAGCATGAAGACTTTCTAAGGGGTATGCGGGCACATGTACTGTTAAGAGAATCATCTTCCTTTGTGCTCTCCTAAAATGGATCTACCCAAGGGCCAGTATTTTGGTAGTACTTATTTACCTTTTCTACCTCTTTATGAATAAAGGGCAAACTTATCTCCTAGTGAATCTTGCTAGGGTATCTTGTGCTAGGGTGTAAAAATCACTTGGGGGATAAAACAAGGAATAACTCAAAATATAACTGAAAAAGATAAAATAACTCAATTAAAAAACTCAAAAAAAACAAGACCCCAAAAAACCTTGGTGTTGAAAAAGTAAAAGACTCTTATCATGGAATAAAAACAAAATCTGTCCTCAAGGCAATTGGTCTCTAGTTCTCGGCTTTCAACAAAGGTGAAGGAGGCCCTAAGTAAGCTGTCAGCGGCAGGGCATTAAAAATTATTTTTGGTGATGGATCACTTTGTTATTTTGATGTATAACTGGAAAGGAGACTAGCATTTTGTGTCATTGCTATAACAAAACTTTCCTTTCCTCTATTTATTTAGGTGGATAAAACAAGCACTTTCTCTCACCTCTATAAAAATCAAAAATTAGAAAAAGAATCGACTCTGAAAACTGTCATAATTTAGCATTAAGTACTATCAAATCATAGATACATGAGTTAACTGGGATACAAAACAGGGTCATTGAATTCATTAAGAGATTCATTTCTGATACATTGTATATATTTAATAATTATCTACACGATTTATAATTATGTTATGTTGACCAGCTTTATACTTGTGATAAACGTAATACCTACACCAACCAGAATTATATTTGTTTGGGGAAACGTCTCAGTTATTTAATTAGGTTCTTTGTAAGAAATTTAGAACACCAATTTGAGAGAGAAAACAGAACAGAGGTAGCCCTAGCGCTGAGGGACAGCTTTGATTTCTTCGCAGAGTTTGTGAGTCCAGGGCTCTCAGGTCAACCTTGCTCTGCTCTGTGAGCTTGGATTTCCCTTTCTCTGCGTCGAAGGTGTTACCTTCCTGTTGCCTAGGCTTTACAAAGCTGCTTCCTCCTGAAATAAGCCTTAGGGAGATGTTTTGGGATTTCCACACCACTCACCAGTTTTGGTGGAGAGGACACATTTCTGGTGTGTTCCGGCAGAGGAACTCGATTGAGGTCCAGTCACAAGCAGCATATGCTATTGCTCAGCTGCTTCGGGAAAACCACCGCCATGCCTCTGTGGCGGCCAGCGAGGTGGCTCAGAACGGTGGTGGGAGTGATGCTAGCTCGCAGCTTCCTTACATCTGACGGAAAGGTTTTCTTTTGTGGCTCACCTGCGTTCAAGGCACATCTTCAGTAGAACAGTATCCAGGCATTCTGTGAAGCTTATCCACTCGGGTCCCACCATTTCTGGCACCCCACCCCCCCAAGGAAGAAATGTCTCTTTCTTTTCAACCTTAAATGTAGCTGCCCATTGCTTCCTCTTCGCCATGGCCTTGCTGAAACACATAGCAGATGGGGAAAAGCTGCCAATTCCGCTGACTAGGATGGGGTTTTGGTTGTGGTGGGGTTTCCCCTTCTGAGGTGTTTTTGGCCTTGAGGTTATGCTTCTTAACCTTGCCCTGGCATCAGCCTCCTTGGCGTCAGGTTTCTTCTCCTTATATCCAGCTTCTCTGTTCTTTCATCCACCATCTTGCAAGATGGGAAAGAGCCAGGATAGTATTTTTTGACACTTAGAACATTTACGGCCACAGAAAAACTTTAAAAAATGTATCTCGGGCTTCCCTGGTGGCGCAGTGGTTGAGAATCCGCCTGCCGATGCAGGAGACACGGGTTCGTGCCCTGGTCCGGGAAGATCCCACATGCCGCGGAGCAACTAAGCCCGTGAGCCATGGCCGCTGGGCCTGCGCGTCCGGAGCCTGTGCTCCGCAACGGGAGAGGCCACTACAGTGAGAGGCCCGCATACTGCAAAAAAAAAAAAAAAAAAAAAAAAAAGTATCTCAATCTCTCTTTATAGCTCTATCTTTATTTATGTATCTATATCTAACTTTCTATATGTAACAGGAATCTATCTATCTATCTCTATAAAACAGAACATAAAATGATCAACAGAAATACTTTGAAGCAGAAAAAATATAAAGATAACTCTCTGCTGTAAGTATAATGGAAATATGAGTTTAATATGAATTAATTAACTATTAACTCATATTTACGTCATTAAATAGGAGTGAATTGTCCTCAGGTACAGAAGGAAGGTTCCATGACTGTCTGGAGGAGTGGACCAGGTGGGGATGTGGGGAGGAGTTTTCTTGGAAAAAGGGGATTAGCCTCTAGAAGAGCAGAGACAGGAAAAGCCAGGGCTGTGGGCCTGCAGTCCGGGGCGTGAGGGCTCCCATTCTTGTCTCGACTCTCACTCCGCTTCTTGAATTTTGGGTAGGTAACTGCTCCCTTGTGCTGATTGCCTTTCGTCTCTCTCGCTTCTTCTCTCCTCCCTTCCTCCAATATCCCTTGCATTCCCCTCCCGCCCCCTTTACCGCACAACAGGTCAGGTGAGTGTGGGATGGCGATCAGATCAGGGAGCGTGAGACAGAGAAAAAACATAGTTATGTGACCATGAATGTGGTTAAGTTTGTGGGGTTCTTATTTAGGTGGGGGAGTGAGAAGGATGATTACACAGGTGAAGCCATATCATCTCTGGGTTTTTTGTTTGTTTGTTTGGTTGGTTTTTTCTACTTCAGGCCCCAGGGTGGGTTCCTGGCTGGAGAGGTTTGGGAGGACAGCTGCTCTACCCCTTGGACTGGGCAAGTGGTGTAGCCTTGCTGGCCCCTGCCTCCTTCTAGAAGAGTTGGAAGGCTTCCTCTTTAGCGAAGGGAACTGAAGTAGCAGAAAGCCATCTGGACTGACTGAGGGTCAGGGAGTTGGATTTGGGCCATGCTCTGCCACTTTTTTCTGCGATCTTGGGAAAAGCATCTCGACTCTTAATGCCCAGTTTGTAAAGGAAAAAATGGAATAAAGTGATCTGTGCATTTTCTCCCTAATCCAAAATTAATGTTTATGAGTTATGAGAATTGGAAAGAGCTTACAAAAGCCCAGGAACTGTTATTTTTCTTCATCATCCTTGATGAGAAAAATGACAGTGACCTTTCCGGTTCATTGTTTAAAAAAAAGAAGAAAAAGGGCATCTTTTCTCTTCCCTTTGAGAAACATCAAGACTTACTCTGCCCTCTAATAGTTGCCTGGGTAGAATTTTCCATCTTAGCACAAAGCAGCTCGACCTGGTTTTGTATAATCTCTTCTCTGTATACCCCTAATTTAACAAGAGGAACTGGAAGAGTCAGACAGTGTGTGGGAAGACTGGAGAAAATAAGGAAGGTATAGAAACCACTAGAGATGGAGATAAGTTAAACATTCTGGCAAATTATCACGGTGTATTGCTCATGCTGAATGCTTAGGCAGTTGGGAAGGTAGTTAAGAGAATGGCTTTAAATGCTTCATCTAATTGCAAGCAGCTGTCGATTAGTGGAGCTTGACCAACTGTTTTTAATTCCACTCAGTGGTGATGAAGAGAATGAGACTTTTAAGTGAAACTGGCAGGGGCTGTGTGTGTGCATGAAGTTGCTTGCACTTTTTTTTAGAGGTCATAGAGTGCAGTAAATACTAAGAGATGCTCTTTGAAACCATGGCAGCCTTTCATGATAATGATTTTCCTAAATTTTGCCAGCATTTGTTGAGCTTTTGGCTGGAGGCAAACTTCTGTTATCCAAATTCTGGAATGATATTTCACGGGGAGTGATTCATCCCCCAATGGCGAGTGACAGAATGGCTTGTGCCAATACAGAAGCAATTGTTCGATGTTGGCAGTAAATCTCAAATAAGAGATAATAATGCCAGTTAAGAGTTTTCTCCTGAGCTTCCCTGGTGGCGCAGTGGTTGAGAGTCCGCCTGCCGATGCGGGGGACGTGGGTTCGTGCCCCGGTCCGTGGAAGATTCCACGTGCCGCGGAGCGGCTGGGCCCGTGAGCCATGGCCGCTGAGCCTGAGCCTGTGCTCCGCAACGGGAGAAGCCACAACAGTGAGAGGCCCGAATACCGCAAAAGAAAAAAAAAAAGAGCCTTCTCCTTAGGAATGTTTCATTTCACTCTTGCGATCAGAAAATAGGAAAAATAAGAAAGTGGAAAATTTTAGCTAGTTCCCTTCTGTTGTAAAACCTGCTACAAATCATCTACATTTGACAGTTTTCTGGAAGACAAAGTTTTGAATAGCCCAGTCTTATAACCTCTTTTGCTGGAGTTACTTTTCTCTATTTTTGGTAATCTTTTCTAATATTTATTTGCCTTCATTTCTTGCCATACGTTTAAGAAACAGTTATTTCGATGTTTCTGCACTGCAAACTGGAGACCATTAACTTGACTGAAAACAAGGCTTCTATGAGACCAGGAAGGCCTACAGGTTCTAAAAGTAGCTAACTTGTCTGAAAATATGCAAAAGAAGACAATCGGCAGAAACTCACAGGGAGAAAGGGGCTTACACTCCTTCAGTGCCAATTACCATCCCTTTTACATCCTGAATTTCAGTGCTCTGAAAGAGTAAGTTTTCTAAGTATGAACGTGTGCAAAGATTTATCAACAAGGATATCCGTCACAGCACTGTTTACAATAGCGTGGAATTAGAAGTACCCTAAATGTCTACAATTGGCATTAGCTCAGTAATTTATGGTGTTCATATGCAGGCATAAATATGTGTGAAAGAATATATCAGTGACTTGGGGAAATGGTTATAATGGACTAGATGAAAAATCAGGATCAAAAGGAGTCATTTTGGGCTTCCCTGGTGGCGCAGTGGTTGAGAATCCGCCTGCCGATGCAGGGGACGCGGGTTCGTGCCCCGGTCCGGGAAGATCCCACATGCCGCGGAGCGGCTGGGCCCGTGAGCCATGGCCACTGAGCCTGCGCGTCCGGAGCCTGTGCTCCGCAACGGGAGAGGCCACAGCAGTGAGAGGCCCGCATACCACAAAAAAAAAAAAAAAAAAAAGGCATTGTAATAATGATTATATATATTTAAAATTACGAGGTGTATGTATGTGTATGAAAAACCAAAGTCAAAAAGAACAAAATGGAAAGAGTAGCAATGTGATTACAGGTGATTTTTATTTTCTGATTTGTGGTTTTTCTGTGTTTCCTAAATTTTCTCCAAAGAACATGTACTACTTTTATAATCAGAAAAAAAAATTACTTTAAAATATATTTCCAAAAATGTCAGTTCTGATATCATAAAGGATTTTATTCCTTGTCGGGATGAAGCTAAAGTGGAGACTCACGTCTGGCAAGGGAGGAAAAAAATCAAGAAGGACAGCACTCAATAAACACCTAATTTTGTTTCTGATCTCGTGCCTGTTTGAAGCGCTCACACTTGTTTTGACTCAGCTAGATAAGTCCGCTCCTCTAAAACAGTCACAGTTTCCACCAGCTGTTTTGGATGTTTGAGGTTATGTTTTTATTTGAGTGAATTTCACTGCCTATCCCTGAGCTAGCTTATGAACAATTGTAAAGGATGTCTTTGAGGCCGACTCAGAGGAAAGCTGCTAATCTCATGACATTCACAAGGATTTGAAAAGGCAGCTCCATCTGTGTCGTTTCTGTTTTTCTTCCATGGCAGGTCTCTTGATGTCAGAAAGATGGGTCACTTCTCGGGTCCAGTTGTTGGATGGAGCGTCCGTGACCACAGCTGTGCCCAGGGATTCTGGTAGACTCCTTAGGAGGCAAAAGGCACATTTAATATGAGATGTGAGTGACAAACCCTGTGCCGGGTACGCTTCCAGCTCTTTCCTGGGTTCTGTAGTAATTCTTTTCCATGAGTTCAGGGTTGGTGAGAGCTCTGGCAGAAAGCTGTTTATCGTTGAAAGCCACCAGAGGAGGGCTGCTGTTGTCTGTGCCCCAGACGTCTGAGACTTTCCTTTAAGTTGGAAGCCAGGGGGTTCTCAGTGAATGATGTGGCAGTTTCTGGAAACTGATTTGGGGAAGAGGAAGTTGACTTATGTGGGAGTCACCATCTCAACTGTCATTCTCTGGCACCCCCTCCTCCATAATGGTTTTTTCAAAGAAAAGAAAAATGCTGAAGCTGTTAGTAGGAGTTGGGATTCAGTTAGAAATATTCTGGAGTCGAGTGAAGGTTTACCTGACTTTAGGAGCTCACCTTTGTGAGTTAGTACCGGTTTTAGTTTAGTATTCCTTCCAACGTGCCTTGTCTTCCTCTCCTTTTTTTCTTTCATTCATCAAACTAATCTGACCCAAATTTGTTATTTTTCATTTAAATGCTGTTTGCAGATTGAGTACCTGTAAGCCAGCTGCTTTGCCTGGCAATCAAGAAAACTGTTATAAAGAGTATATATTCAGGGAGCTCGCAGAGGAGAGAATGAAGGCAAGTAAGCAGTGATGAGGCTAAGTGCTATGCTAAAGCAGTGATTTGTTAGGAACAATTTTATCAGTAGAATCCCAGAGGGGCTGGCAAAGCTGTAGGCCTGGAAGTTCTGTCTATCTCCAGAGAAACTGCTAGAACAGATGGTTACTTAAACATCCTAGACCAGAGCAACGTGTTGGTTTGCTAGTAGAATTCCATCAGTCAAGACTCTTTCAGTTGCAAGTGACAGAAACTCAGCTCAAGTTCAATGATACTGAACTTCAGGCCCTGCTAGATTCAGACAATGTTATCAGGAGTCTATCTCTGTCCTTTCTTGCCTGAGTTTTCTTCAGTGTTGGTGTTATTCTCTGCCACAGTCTTCCCTCTGGGGCAATGGCCACCAGAAGCCCCAGACTTACTGCCTATCAGTTTGGCAGCCCCAGAAGGTCTCTGATCTAACAGTTTCAACAGTTGTTTGGTGCTGACTCTCATTAGGCAGCTCTGAGCCAATCTTTGTGGGTTGGGTGTGTGTACACACTAAGGGGACAGACCTATGTTTGGAGCTCTTTCCTGTGCCCCGTGAATGACTGCTTGGTAGGCACTTCCACCACGAGGCCCCTTGATGTCCTTTTCTTGAAGAATTATTATAATTTGAACTGTCTTAAATTATCAGAGTGGTTCTAGTAGCCTTCAACCTCAGTGCAGAAGGGATTGGAATTTTCATTTTTCTGATTTCTTGAATCCTTAGGCAAGTTTCCCCACTCGCTTCCCAGCAGTGAGATCTTCCTCTCTAGGGGTTTAGGAAGAGTGCCTCTCCTCCCCCAGCACAGGGGGAGGCTACTTATCTTATGATTGTGTGATTAAGAGGTGACTCAGATGTTTCGTGCAGTGGTTCTCAAGGTTGTGGTCTCCAGATCAGCAGCATCAGTATCACCTGGAAACTTGTTAGAAATGCAAATTCTCTGGTCCGATCCCAGACTTACTGAATCAGAAACTCTGGGGGTCAGGCTCAGACATCTGTGCTTTGACAAGCTGTCCAGGTGATTCTGATTCAAGTTTTGAAACCACTGATTTAGGGGACAGTCCAATACAATCTTCTCTAGGAAGACTCTGAGTCCATCTAGAATTTTCTGCTTTATGTTCTGCCTTCCTAGGCTCCTGGCACCAAAGGAAAGATTCTTTTTTTCCTTGATGTCCCTTGTTGGAATTGAAGAGACTGTTCTGTGCTTGGAGTAGGAGCTTGGCAGTGAGCTGCAGCTGAGTATCCTTCAGTAGACTTCTGTTGGCCACACATCAGGGAATGAATGTTCCTGGATGAATGTTCCAGCTGCCAGGCTCATCTTAGACAAAGGAACTTTGAAAATCTTTCTAATAATCTGAGAGGACGTTGTTTGACATAGACCTAGCAGTGTTTCATGGCTGATCAGAGGGCCTACAGACCCCATATTTCATGGAATCATTTACATATTCAATATATAATAATGCTGGGCTGGGTGCTGGACATACAACTGCTCACAAAACAGGCATGCTACCTGCCCTCATTGAGCTCAAGGTCTAGTGGAAGATAAAGGCATACAAGTGGGCATTAACAGTAGAGTGTGATTTGCTGGGGAAAAGTAGTGTTTGGGAGTTCACTGCGGGCCACCTAACACAGACTGGACCGGACAGGGAAGGCTTGTCAGGGGAAGTTTTGTCTAAACTGGGACCTGAAGGAGGAATAGTCATTGTGTGACAAAGAAAGGGAGAAGAGAATGCCAGGCAGCATATACAAAAGTCTGTCGTTGAAGGAGAACTTGGTGGGTTCAAGGAACTAGAAAAAACTCAGCATGGCTGGACTTGGAGGCAATGATGAGGGGTAAGAAGATGGGATGGGCCAAATTATGCAGATCGTATTAACAGCTTTGGACCTAATCCTAAAAACAGAAGTAACCCACTGAAGAGTTTCAGGCTGAAGAAATGAGGTGATGGGATTTGTTTTGGAGTGAGTGCTTGAGAATGGAATGGAGATGAAATAGGGCAGAGTCCAGATCACAGACAGGAAGACAACTCAGAAGGCTGTTGTGATAATGAAATGAAAGATAGTGGTTCCTGAGTCTAGGCTAAGGGAAAGGGGGTGGGAGAGTGGTGGGTTAATGTGGGCCACTGGTGTGTGGGTGAAGTGCGGGCCAAGGAAAAGAGCATTCAAATAAGGATTCCCAGGTGGCCAACTTGGGTAACCTGACAGTGGAGGGGCTATTTACCCATAGGAAGCAGTAGAGAAGGCATGAGTCTCCAGGAGTCATGGGTTCAATTTCAGACAAGTTGAGTTTGTAAAATGCCCGAGAGGAGATATGCAGTATGCAGTTGCTGTCCAGGTCTGAGCTCAGACAAAAGGTCTGGGTAAGAGTAAATATCTGACAGTCATCAATACATGAATGACTCTAAGGCCAACAGAGCTGATGAGATGCCCTAAGGGGAGTGTTTGAGAGGGGAGAGAGGAGGGTTTAGAGCCCAGAGGAGCTCTGGGATTAAGAAACAAGCAGAGGAAGAAAAACCTGTAAAAGTGAGTGGTCAGAGGACCATCCACACATGAAATATGGTAGATGTCATGGAGGCCGAGGAAAGCAGGTTTCAGTGCTTTCTAGAAGGGCTTGGTTTTAATGTCTCAGTTCTGTACCTGACTGAGGTTGGGCCAGGTCATCCCCAGAAGTCATGCAGTGCTACCCTCCATCTGCCAGAAACCTCTGTCGCTATTCCAAACGGGCTTTTTCAGGAAGAGACTCTTTTCAGGAAACATTGCTTTCCTGTAATTATTTTCTTAGACAGATAAAATGGCACTTGCTGAGTCATAATTTATTTAAGAAGACCTCGTCCACACTTTCTTTCAACTGGCTGTCTTTTTCTAGGTGAAATCAGTTAGATGCCTTACATTTTTTCCTCTCCTTATCTTATCTCATTCCACTTTCAGGTCTATATTTCACTGTGCCTCTGACCCCCAGCATGCTTGCAGACAGATGGTCACAGACAGATGTTCGCTCTGTAAGTTACCCAAATGTGGCAGCAGCATGTCTTCTGGTACCCAACTGTAAGAGTGCTCTGTGGCCAACTCGAATCTTCAGCCACTGTTAACTTCCGCGACTGAATTACTGTCTTTCTTCTCTTTTTCTTTCTCCCTCTACAGCTGGACACCCTGGGGAGTTATTTTGGCTAGAACTCGACATGCACAGCTGATACCTCCAGCTGCACATTCTTCGGTTCTTTTTGGCTCTACACAAGCTCTTGGAGTTCTTACAGTTTATTCAAGTGGAGAGCCAAAGGGATAGTAGCCCACCCAGATATTCTTTAAAGGCATTAAAAATGGTTCTTAATTTCGGGGGCCAATCCTGTCAGTTGAAGTGAGTAGGAAGAATAGTTCAAAATATTGGGTTGGCCAAAAAGTTCATTTGGGTTTTTCCATAACATTGTAGGGAAAAACCTGAACGAACTTTTTGGCCAACCCAATATATTGGGAGTCAAAACAAATTCATATTTTGGTACTCTTGGCAATTTCTATTTTTGTTTCTTAATTATTAAAAGGTCAATAAAATGGCTGTGCTGTGGTTGACCTAATTATGCAGCCCACTACATGACAAAGATGTAGTATATTTTCAGAATATTTCATTCTGAGCTATAATATGCCGTAAAGACCAAAGATTTAACAGAGTCTAACATGGCGCATTATGGGAATTCATTCATGGCTTTAGGGATCATCTGCAGGCTGGTGAGTCCCAGATCTACTTCTCTAGGCCTGTCTCTTTCCCTAAACCTTAATCCAAGGTCTCCTATTATCCATTGGCTCTTTTTACCTAAATGTCCTTCTAGCACCATCTCAGAGGCCATGGGTTCCTACTGAGCTCTTTTTCCTCTTCTCCAAGCGTACTTTCTCCTCCATTTTTTTCTGTTTCCATCAGCTCTACTGACCTCTCCCTCCAGGCCTCTGAATCTTCTTTGACTCTTCCTTCACCTGTACTCTCGGTACCCCATCAGCTGCCCAAGTCTTCCCGGTGGTGCCACTGAATCACTGCTGCCCCTCTTTTCCTCATGCCATGGTCATACTAGCTCAGACCCATATATTTTTTATTGTTGTGGGACTGCAAATGTCTCCTAAGTGCTAAGTGGCCTTTCTTCCTTCTATTTGTTCTCCCTTGACTTCATCACATAAAGAGATGTTGAATTAATCCTCTAAAACACTGTGTTTTATCACAGTGCTTCCCTATTCTAAAGTATTCCATAGCTTCCTATCATCTTCAGGGTGAGTCCAACCCTTCCCCCAAAGACTCTGAAGTCCTTGCACAGTCTCTTCAGCTGCCCTCTAGGATAAGGTTACTTCAGCCACTAATATTTATCTTGCTTCATTACTCCAGCTTGTCAAAATAATTTTGATTCTTTCTGTCATTCAAGGTGTTTGTTATCCAGCTCAGTTTTGCAACAGAAAATGTGTCATATACAAGTACACATCCTCGGCATGTGATTTGCTTGTTGATAAATGCCATTAAATATTACAGGAAGGGAACACAAGGAAAAGCCCTAGAAATTTCTGGGGGACTGAATGTTTTGAACTGGGGACTGAGATTGCCATTGATCTTGGAAAATGATCCTTTGCCCTGTGCGACATCCTCACCTAAACATTTCATGGTTCTTTGAGCCATTCCTTTCTTCATTCATCAAACATTGACTGAGCACTTCCCTTCTCAAAGACAATTCTTTTCTCTCTCTGAGTAAGTATCTCTCTGCTTGAAATCTACTCCTTTCATGAAAGGCCGAGGGCAGCTTTTATTTGTTTATTTGGCTTGTTTACATTTGAGAGATTTGTCAGAGGTAAAAGCTGTTGATGGGTTTTGACTCCTGTGGAGGAAAGTTAGATACCTGTTTTGACATCTAAGAAATAACTCCCATTTTTCTATATTGTTCGGGTTGCCCTTGCTCCATAACAAACACCCCTTCAACCACAGTAGTGTAATGCAATACCAGCGTGTGTATGCTTTGGGGGCAGGAATTCAGAAAGGGAACAGTGGGGGTGACTTGTTTGTGCCCTCCCCTCCCCCATGTCTGAGGCCTCAGCTGAGAAGATTCAAAGTCTGGGGTTGGCTCGACAGCTGGGGACTAGAGTCATCTGAGAACATGTTCACTCACATATCTGGCACCTGGGAGAGGAGGACTTGAAGACCATTACTGCCAAATGGAGCACCTTCATGCCTCCTTCCTCTGTGGCTTGGCTTCCTCATAGCGTGGCAGCCTTAGGAAAGTCACACTTCCTACCTGTTGGCTCAGGGCTCCACTGATAACTGTCCCTGTGAATAAGGTAGAACTGTATTGTTATCCATGAGCAAGCCCTGGAGTCACTCGGCAGCACTTCAACACATATTATTGGATACAAGTGAATCACAAACTTCCCAGATTCAGAAGCAGGGGATATAGACCCCATGTGTCACTAGGAAAAATGTCAGTAAATTTGAAGATCTGCTTTAAAATTGTCACATATATGAGTTGAGGCATCAGCTGTAGTTACTGCCTATAGAAACGTGACCCAGTGGCCTGATGTTTTGGGAAATTTGCCAGCTTGTCCAGTACAGGTAACTCAGGGTAAAAATAACCTAAAGAAGAAATGTAATGATCATTTGCGTATATCATTTGCTTTCCTTTGCCTTTCCCCTCACCCTTGCTGCCTTCGGAATGTACCTCCTAATAAAATCTTAGCACTTAAACTTGGGGAAAATTTCTTTTTAGGTTTGAACCTTTTTTATTAAAAGAAGTCTGGAAAGAACATATCTTCATTTTCTTTTCTTCTTTAATAGGCTAGAGTTTATTTCTCTTAAGACTTAAAAAAGGTGCGTATGAGAGTTTCGACATTTGGCAGTTGGTAATAAGTGGGAAATGTGATTGTATAAAGCCCAGTTTGGGTGAAGAGGCAGGTGGCATTTTTGGAGAAATCAGTGTCAGCTTGAGGCTGCAGCCGCACTGACCACCTCCAGCCCATCTGCAGAGACATTTCTGTCTCCAGCAAGTAAAGCCCCTTCCTTCTGCCTGTTTTGACTGCCTTTCCAAGTTCCCCTTTTTTTTTTTTTGACCTTGAGTTTCAGCTTGATGAGTTGTCAAGAGGACTGTGTCACTGGATTCTACCTGTGAGAACTTCAGAGGCTGTGGCTATGGAGAGGGGCAGTTTTCTGCTCTTCGAACACCTGTGTTGACATTCATTAAACAAATACTCGTTGAGAAACTTTCATGCCCCAAGCACTGTCCTAGGGAATATAATTACAAAAAAAGAGCAAAACCAGCCATCATTCCTGCTTTCATGGAGCTTACGTGTAAGGAGGCCTGAAGTGGCAATTTGTCCAGCTACTCAGGAGAGCTGTGAGGTGCTCTGAAGGCTTACTAAGTGGGTCTGATGATGGGTCTGCTTCCCTGAGGAAGCAGCAGTTGAGCTGAGGTCTGAGGCATGAGTAGGTGTCAATCAGGAAAAGAAGGGAGAGTGACCCAGACAGAGAGAGCAGCCTGTGGAAGGAGGGGACAGAAAGAGTTGAAAGGACTCAGGATGAGAAAAGGCCAGTGTGAGTAGAAGAGACAGTGTGAAAGGCATGGGGGGGAAGGCGTGGCTGATGAGGAGAGTAAGAGCCAGACTACATGAAGCCTGGAGACCATGACCATGGTGTGTCAGTTAGGGTTCTCCAGAGAAACAGAACCAAGAGAAGATATATATGTCTTCAACATATATATATGTCTTCAACATATATATATATATATATACATAATACAGACAGAATCAATAAGAGATGTATAATGCATATCCTATTTTATATATAATATATATCCTACATATATATAATTCTCTATATAATATCCTATATATAATATAACCCCATATATGAAATATATTTACATAAAGAGAGCTGGCAAGTCTGAAGTCTGTAGGTCAGTCAGGCAGGCAGGCAGGTGGCCACCAACTCAGGCAGGAGATGATGCTGAAATCTTGAGGCAGCATTTCTTCTTCCTTTTTATGGCCGTGCCCGCCTCACGGTGTCATGCATGCGGGATCTTAGTTCCCTGACTGGGGGTTGAACCTGCGCCCCCTGCAGTGGAAGTGTGGCGTCTTAACTACTGGATGGCCAGGGAAGTCCCAAGAGTTTCTTCTTTTCTGAGAAACTGGTTTTTTTCTCTGAAGGCCTTCGACTGATTGCATGAGGCCCACTACTTTATCAAGGAATTTCCTTTACTTAAATTTGACTGTAGACGTTAAGCACGTCTAAAAATGTCTTCACAATAACACCTCAATTAGGACTTCCCTGGTGGTCCAGTGGTTAAGACTCTGCACTTCCACTGTAGGGGGTGTGGATCCGATCCCTGGTCAGGGAGCTAAGATCCCACATGCCGCACGGCATGGCCAAAAACTAAAAATTAAAAAGAAATTTAAAAATATTTTAAAAACCCACCTCAGTTAGTGGGTAATTACTGGGTATTATAACCTAGCCAAGTTAGCATATCAAATTACCCATCCCACACGGTGAGGAGCTTGGAGTAATGAAAAGCCTTTGAAGGGTTTCAGGAAGAGGTGGCATAATTAAATTTGTATTTCCCAAATGCACTTTATGCTGACAGGAGGTTGGTGTATATCACCATCACCAGGGGTCCTTGTGATGGCCATAAGACACTTAGATTATTCATGGACTCTTCCAGGAGACCGTCTCTGTCCTCCATGGTGCCTTGGCACTGAAACGGTCAGATGCTCCTCCTGGGTGTGCCCCTACCATCTTAAAATTACCTCTTAGTCAGGGCTTATCATGCTGTGTTTTATTTTGTGTTGACTTAGATCTCTCTCTTCAATGAAGCAAGATGTTCTTTGGACAAAGGAAGCATGTCTTGTCCACCAGTGCATCTCTAGTGCCTAGGACAGTGCCTGGCACTTATGTACCCAGTAAGCGTTTGTGAATGGAATGAGCTTGGATGGGTTTAGTGTTCCCCCCAGAATACAATACCTTATGAAGAATTAAGGAATAACAGTCCTATCAGTAGTGCTAGGTAGCAGAAAACTGACATTAACGTGAAAATTGTTATGCTCTTATTTCTAGCTTCCTTTCACTGGCATGATACATGATTGCTCTTTTACTTATTTTGCATAGATTGCCTATTTTCGAATAAAGTAATTTATTAAACTCTTTATTTTGGAAAAATTTTATATTTACAGAGAAGCTGCAAAGATAGCACAGAGAGTTCCTGTATGCCCATCACCAGTTCTCCTAATGTTAATATCTTACATTACCGTGGTATATTTGTCAAAATGAAGAAACCTAACTCTAGACTTTATTTGACTTTTACCAGTTTTTTCCATGAATGCCCTCTTTCTGTTCCAGAATTCAATCCAGGGAACCACACTGCGTTTACACATGTCTCCACGGTCTCCTCTGGTCTGTGACAATTCCTCAGTCTTTCCTTGTTGTTTAGGACTTTGACAGTCTTACTGTATTGAGGAGCACTGGCTAGATACCCTATAGAGTGTCCCCCAGTCTGGGTTGGCTTGATGTTTTCTCATGATTAAAAACTAGTGTTATGGTTTTTTAGAAAGAATACCACAGAAGTGGAGTGTCCTTGTCACATCATATGGCAGGGTACATGATACCCACAGCATATCACAGAGGATCTTAACCTTCATCACTTGGTTAAGGTAGCGTTTGTGGGCAGATCTCTCCACTGTAAAGGTATTATTTTTCCACTTCTCCACTGTATTCTTTGGAAGTGAGTCACTAAGGATAGCGCATTCCCAAAGAGGGAGGGGATAAGCTGTACCTGCTGGAATGAAGAGTATCTGCATACATTATTAAGAATTCTTCTATAAGGAAGATTTGTCTCTTTTCACCCATCTATTTATTTAATCATTTGCTTATATCCGTGTGGACTCGTGTATTTATTTTCTACTGTGGATTATAATCCTATAGGATGCTATTTATTTTGTTGCTTAAATTATTCCATCTTTGACCATGGGAGCTCTTTCAGGTTGGTTCCTGTATCCCTTTGATATGCCTCCATCCTTTTATTTTTTTGAACACATCTCTCTTTTCTGATACCACAAGATGCTGCAGGTATATCTTGTGTTTTCCCTGCCCCACTCCCAGAAATAGCCATTTCTTTGAAGAACCCTGGTTCCTTTAATGGGAAAATGGTATTTAGAAACCAAGATCTTGGTGCTGGGTGTGCTCATTTCTTCTTGGGCCCCATTGCTTCTGGGCCCTGTCAGCAAACAGAGCTGGGAATAATGTGTGTGTATTAGCTGTATAAACACATATCTATAATTATTTCTGTATCTAAACATCTGTATATATACATTAAGCTAAACATGTGTTTATACTGGTGTCTCTGACTGTAATACAGCACTGTAGGGTTCATTCTAGTCGTTCTTGCTTATCTGTAACCCCTTCTCCAATAGTAGGAAACCTGGCTTCCACTGTCCATTTAATATTTGTTCAACCACAGCATAAATGTAAAGCAGTCACAGAATTGTTAACCTGTACCCCCATGAGAAACAAATTTAGCAACTAGGGTACAGTGTTTATGTACGGTTCCTTTGGTTTTGGATGTATTTTTGTTTGTTTGTTGGTTGGTTTTTTTTTTTTGCGGTATGCGGGCCTCTCACTGTTGTTGCCTCTCCCGTTGCGAAGCACAAGCTCCAGACGCGCAGGTTCAGCGGCCGTGGCTCACGGGCCCAGCTGCTCCGCGGCATGTGGGATCTTCCCGGACCGGGACACGAACCCGTGTCCCCTGCATTGGCAAGCTGACTCTCAACCACTGCGCCACCAGGGAAGCCCTGGTTCCTTTGTTTTTAACATAACCATTTTTATAGAGAAGAGGTATAACAAAGTAATTGAGAATACAGTCTATAAAGCCAGGTTGCCTTGGTTCCAATCCTGGCTCCATCACTTATTAGCTGAATAAGCTTGGATGTATTGCTCTCCTCTCAGTTTCCTCATCTGTAAAATGGGGATGATAATGGTATTTACTTCATGGGGTTGTTTTGAGGATTAGATGAGTTAATGTATGTAAAGTACTTAGGATAGTGTGTGGCATGGAGTAGACACTATTTCAGCACACTATTATTGTTAGGTCTGAGACAAAATGTGTTTTAACTGCTACCAGTCTAATGCCAGGTATATTGGGCACTATATACCTTTGAATGATGGCATCATCTCTATTTACTCAACTATCTTCTCATAGTATTCAGCAGAGGGATTTATATATAACTCTTTCCTATATCTTCTAGTCAGCCATTCATGTTGTCTTTCTCTCTGGAGTTAATTTGTCATTCACTTCTCTACCAGCTTTTTTGGTCACTCAGAAAACATAAGATTTAAGTCCAAGATTTTTAGCCCTCTGACTTTGACCTTCTTGAGATCATGGATCATAACCTTATTCTAATTTTGTATCCCCGGCTTCTAATGCATTGCCAGAACAGTGAATGAAGGATTGAATCATAGTGATTGAGCAGTCCATTAGTCTAAGCCATATGTTCAGTTGCTGGTTTCTTATTCTGTAATTAAGTCTGGTTTCTCTGTGGTTACCACTGCCTGGAAAATCATAGATTTTTGTAAACCTTGAAATAGAGGTTGGGGGCTTCACTCAAAACATTTATGATAATGTTCTGGCTGCTGTTGTTATTAATATTGTACAGCCAAATGGCCCTGGTTTCTGCCTGGCGGTAGTCAGCACTTCTGGGCAGGATCATGTGTTACTGGCATTTTAATTAGGCTTCAATGAGCCCAGCTGCAATTGCGTCAGCAGTCTTTTAAACTATTTTTCACATTTGGGGTTTGATAAAATACAATATGTATTTTCCCCACCATTTTCCCTTTATACTAAAAAAAAAAACCCCAAAACAAAAACAGAAGACCCACATAAACCAAAACCACTGTACACAAAGGTGCTTTTGAAGGTAAAATCACTTCATACAGGGCTACTGATTCTTTTCATGACTAGTAATTTTTGAATCATTAAAATGTAAAATCAAACCAAAACTGATGCCTAGTCCTTTAAGTCACCTTAGATGTTTTAGAAAATGCCCTGCCCCTTAAAAATAGAGCAGGCAACACTTTCTTGGGCAAAAATAGCAGAAAGCAGGAATCCCTAAGCCTCAAATGTCTTCTTTATTTTAATTATCTTAAGGCACTGTAGATTTCAGGATTAGTGTTTGGGATCACAGCCAAATACAAGTTGAGATGATCAAATCCATGTAGCCCAAAGGGAATGGAAGTCATTCAGCTACCTGGGAAGCCTGCAAAGGGCAGACAGCTGCTAAGACTAAGTCAGCCAAATAGCCTGACGATTGGGGCCACAGTGGCTGTGATGTGACCCTATCATTCTCAGTGACCAATGAGTTACTTTAATCCTTTTGCTGAAGTCTCCCTCCTTGCCCACTCTCAGAGACTCAGGCGTCAGTGTCTTCAGCAATAACTGTTTTGTAGGAAGTAATTTCTATCCCACTCAAGCCTGGTTTACTCTTGTTTTGCAAAGGTGGATGATTTTTTTCTATAAGATACACCACCTCCTTAGATCTCCATTTCTTTTCCAGAAGAAAGTGATTCTGAATAATTTCCTGGGCTTTTTTTTTTTTTTTTTTCCCCTCCCACATCGGATCCCTACCTATTCTTATAATCGAGGAGGCTGTGAAGGGTGGATGTATTACTTTTGGTTGTTGTAATTTGAGTAGAACAAAGAAGAGACCAAGAATCGGCAGCACACAACAACCAAGTCTCAGACTGCCTGGGAAACAGATCTAGCCGAGCGCCCGCTGGGAACCAGTTAGGTGTGAGAGGCCGCACGGCTTGTGCACAGCTGTGCTGCCACAGTGGTTAACCTACCACCGGGGAATTGGTGTGCGGTGGGCAGCATTAGTTACCAGGGGAAATGATTTGGCCATTTCTAGGGGAATTTGTTATAAAATAGAACTGTGTATATAATACATTTTATTGAGTTGCTCAACACACTTCATAGAACAAGACACCTTCCTGTCAGGGAGCAGGTGTCTCCACGTTTCACCGACAGGAAAATGAATTGGGTTTGCTTCAGGCCTCACCGTCTCTCAGATGGAGGGTTGGGAGACCTAGAAGAAAGTGGCTCTCACGACAGCTCCCAGGCTGTGAACTTCCAGACCTGGCTTGCTGACTGGATCATTTCTTTTTTTTTTTCTTTTTTTTTTTTTTTTTTGCGGTATGCGGGCCTCTCACTGTTGTGGCCTCTCCCGTTGCGGAGCACAGGCTCCGGACGCACAGGCTCAGCGGCCATGGCTCACGGGCTTAGTTGCTCCGCGGCATGTGGGATCTTCCCGGACCAGGGCACGAACCCGTGTCTCCTGCATCGGCAGGCGGATTCTCAACCACTGCGCCACCAGGGAAGCCCTGGATCATTTCTTTGATGGCCAGTTGCAAACAGGCCAACCTGCCCTGTCACCTCAAGAGGCTGCCAGCACCAGTAGCCCATCCAGACCGTTGTCTGAAACCTCTTTTAGCGTCTGGCTCAGATTCCCAACTTTCCCCTGGCTTCAGCGTCTGCCCCCAGCCTCCTTAGAGGCACCTTTTCCCCTCTCTGTACTTCACCATGGTTACCAGGTCATGGCTTCTGCTGTCATAGGGAAGGAGAGGTAATCTTGGCCCATTTCCCCCTTTAATGAAATAGTGTTCTCCCGTCCAAGGCCCTATAACTAAATCATAGGGAAATTGTTATATGAGTATTATTTGGAGAGAATGGTCATATTCCAGTATAAATCAGAAGTCATCCATTCATAGAGTAGGGTGCTGGGATTACAGTCTGTCAGCTCAGAGGAAGGAAGAACAGGCTAGTCTAGTCTGTCTTGTTGGCCAGGTGGTGATTAATCAGCTCCATCCTGGCCAGACCCTGACTACTGGGCAATACGGGTCATGACAGCATAGGAGAACCCAAGCCACAGTTGGAGGTGTAAACCTCTAGTCCTAACTTTTCCAGGGATCTGCTGCTGGTGTTTCTTCACTCTAGAATGGAAGAGCTGAAGAAGCAGGAGGTCAGGTGTGATAGAGCAAGACAGGCTTCAGAACCAGCAGATCTGAGTTCGAAATCAGTGCAAAATCTTCCAATCTGCAGGATTGTTGTAAAGATTAGAAATAACCTATGCATTGCCTGGCACACGATAGCTGTTAATAGTAGCCTCTCAATACTAATTATTGGAAAAGTACTGCTAGACCAATGACAACACAGTGTTGTAGACCAAAGAGTTTAATTAGTCCAGTTCTGTTTCCCTAAAGCCCATTAAAAAAACCAACTTTCTCTAAAATATTTTCCCAAAACGAACGCCTGTTCATTGTCAAGTTTGTAAAATTCAGAAAGTTAACTCCATGGTTTTCATGTTACTGCATTTCCTTCTTCTCTATATGTATTTATATCCAGTCCATTTTATGATTCAGATGTGGTTTTATATCCTGTTTTTTTCCCCCCTTAATAGTATAATGAGAGAAAGCTCTTAAGTTTCTTATTTTCATGGAACAAGAAATTCCTAAAAGTGTCCTCTTCAGTGGAACTATGCCTACTGTGTGTGCTTACCCCCCCCCAGAAGCAAATTCCTAGGAAAGTGTGAGAATTCTTCGGTAAAGCGAATATTCGGTTTCATAACCAAAAGGAAGCCCCAGACCAAAGAGCAAGCGTCTAGTGATGGGTAAAGCCAGAGGAAATGGTGTGTTAACTTGCCTGTTCTCTGTTAGCAGAGAGTTTGTTTTATGTTATGGAAAATTTCAAACATGTACCAAAATAGAGAGGATAGTACACTGAGCCTCGGGCTCAGCCATCCTCTGGCCTCAACCGTTATGAACACGTGGCCAGTCTGGTTTCTGCTCTCCTCCCACTCACCCCCCACCCCCACCCCCCGCCCAGGTGATTTTTGACATAGATCTCAGATGTCATTTGGTTTCACCCAAGGCACACGTTGGGGCCAGATCCTGTGTTGCTCTGTGGTGTCTGGTTCATGCTCACTGGTGCTGTAGGAACACGCCCAGGATGTAGAATGAGACACACAGGTGTTCAAATCTAAGCCCCATCGCTCCTTAGCTTCAACTTAGGAGAAACTGAGGCCCAGGCACGTCCGCTGTGACATGGAGACGCTTCCCAGAGTTATTGCAAGAAGGAACGTGGATGACATATGTGAAGCATCTCATAGTGCCCTTTCAATTGGTAGGTGCTTGACAAATATCACGTCTCTCCCCTTCTGTCCAACATCCCGCCCCACTCCTGCATCTTCTCCCTGGGATTGACCTCCTTGACCTCTGCTCATTCCAGTCCCTGGCGCTCAGACCTTGCCATCTTTATCCCTCACAGCAGGTTCCCTGTCGCCAACTGCCGCTGCTGCTGAGGACTTAAGCTGCTCTCTGCGTGAACAACTCAGGAAATTAACAGCATCTCTGCCACTCAGTGAGTGAGACCTAGAATTACTCTTCTTGCCTCGAATCTGGTGTGTGTGGTCCGGTTGAGAACCCGGGATTCTGGTGTAGCCTACATCCTCCCCCTTCCTTTACCACATTGAATGAATCTGCCCTCTGGAATAGTTTATCTCCTTTTCCTTTGTTTTCTCCATTGGGTCTGGAGTTGGGTTTCCTGGTTGATTAGTTGTTTGACTGAGGCAGAATCACCTTGCTGCGGCATGTGCTCTTGGGTGAGGGGGGCACCTCCTGGAGTCTCCAGGGGTTGCTGGAATGAGGGCATGAATAAAATGGTGAGTGAAGCCAAGGCTGGAAGCTGCTGGTGGGGGGAAGTGGACAAAGGCTGGGCCAGGTTCATGTTCAGGTTGAGGTTAGCAGCGCTCAGACTTCCCTTCTGGGGAGGACGGGCGCTTAGCTGGCTCTCAGGCATGAGGACACCTAGTATGGGGGAAACGGAAGGGGTTGTGCAACAGGACTGAGCATGACCAGACCTGGGGTGTGGCCGGCACTTTGGGGCGAGCTGAGATTGGGTGGGTTGGGCCTTGCCAGCCCAGGAGGCTTTAGCAGGGGCGCCTGGCTCTTTTTTCCCCCACACATGCGGCTCTCACTCTCGAGATGTGATAACGGGAGAGGTCTTGCCGGGCTACGCTGTTTGTTCAGCGCCGCCCCTCCTGCCAACCGCAGCCATAGGACAGCCGGGACCCACGTGGTCCAGTCTCAAAGTGCTGTGTTACAAGAAGCACAGACAGGAATTCTCATCTTTGTCTAACCCTCTTGCTAACATTTGAGAGTGTTCCAGAACATAGCTCACAATTCTTTTTTTATATTCTCCGCCCTCTTCTCTGGTCCTCCCAAAGGCTCGGAGGCCCCTCAGTCTCCTGTGCCCTCCACCCCCAGCTCCTGATCACTTTCACTTAGTACCTGCTTTCTTGTTCTGTGATCCCCTCTTGTGTCTGCCTCATACCTTTCAGCAGGTGCCACCCCGTTTGTCACGTGGCCCATCCTCCTGACAGTTTAGTTCTTCTGTTTTTCCCTAGACAGCATGTCGGTGTGGCTTTTTGCCTTTCCCTCCCCAGATGAAGAAACGCTTTAAGGCTCTGATATCCCAGGAGAGAAAAGTCCTTTATTTTCTCCCATCACATGACTCTCACCTGCCCTCTGGCCCCCCCGCCGCCCCCCACCCTGCTGCACTGGTCAGGATGAGGAGCTTAGCTCTGCCAGCTGCCCCTGCAGGGTGACGACCCCAGTGACTTGCCACCTGGGTCCATCCAGCCCCACTGTTTCAGCTGCTGTAGTCATACTGTGGCTTTTGCCTGAGTCAGACCAATTTATGACAAAAACGTAGGGCGACGCTCTCTGAAGAAATTGATCGGGCTCTAGGCCCTGTCCTCTGGGGGGTCACTTATCTTGAGTTTTGATATCTGGGCTTCTGCCCTATTCTTTGTAAAAAGCCTACACCACAGTCTCTGTCTTTGGAAAAAGCCTACTCCACAGTCCTCTGTTCTGTCTTAAGGAACTGGAATCCTGCTATGGAATCCTAATAGGGTCACCCAGGCTTGACTGCCTACTTTTTTTTTTTTTTTGGTTTTGTTTTGATTTTTGTATTTTTGAAAAATAAAAATTGTATATATTTAAGGTATACAATGTGATGATTTGATATATGTACACGTTGTAAAATGATTTCCACAATCAGATTAATTAACATATCCATCACCTCCCATAGTTTTTTTTTTTTTTTTGGTGTAGTGAGACTACTTGAGATTTGGCCTCTTAGCAGATTTCCAGTGTGTAATACATTATTAACTATAGTAACCTTACTGTACAGTAGGTCTTTGAAATTTATGTATTTTAGGTCTCAGGTTGAGCTTTTAAGCACTTTGTAAGACATGGCTGTAGGTAACTTTCCTATCAGATTTCCAGATAGCCATGTTGGGTTAATTACCATTGGGTTTATTCCTTTACCTCACGTAATCCCAGTAACTGTGGTGGTATTTAGAGGTGAAATAGGCAAGTGAAATGAATACCTCTGCTGTGAATGTTTTGTTTTTTTTTTTAAAGAAGATGTTGGGGGTAGGAGTTTATTAATTTATTTATGTATTTTTGCTGTGTTGGGTCTTCGTTTCTGTGCGAGGGCTTTCTCTAGTTGTGGCAAGTGGGGGCCACTCTTCATCTCGGTGCGCGGGCCTCTCACTATCGCGGCCTCTCTTGTTGCGGAGCACAGGCTCCAGACGTGCAGGCTCAGTAATTGTGGCTCACCGGCTTGGTTGCCCCGTGGCATGTGGGATCTTCCCAGACCGGGGCTCGAACCCGTGTCCCCTGCATTAGCAGGCAGATTCTCAACCACTGCGCCACCAGGGAAGCCCTGCTATGAATGTTTTAGGGAAAGAAATTCTAAAAATTTTGTAACTAAAAGCAAACTACATACAATGGTGAGTATGGGTATTGGACTTATCTATTTACTTCTTCCCAGTTTTAGTGAGATATAGTTGGCATACAGCACTGTATAAATTTAGGTGTACAGCATAACGATTTGACTTACATACGTCATGAAATGATTATCACAATAAGTTTGCTTATTTATTTATTTATGTGTTCAGCTGCACCACGCAGCTTGTAGGATCTTAGTTCCCCGACCAGGGATTGAACCCGGGGCCCTCGGCAGTGAGAAAGAGGAGTCCCAACCACTGGACTGCCAGGGAATTCTCATCACAGTAAGTTTAGTGGCCATTCAGCATCTCATATAGATACAAAATTAAAGAAATAGAGGGCTTCCCTGGTGGCGCGGTGGTTAAGAATCCGCCTGCCAATGCAGGGGATGTGGGTTTGAGCCCTGGTCTGGGAAGATCCCACATGCTGTGGAGCAGCTAAGCCCGTGCCCACAACTGCTGAGCCCCTGTGCTGCAACTACTGAAGCCCGGCTCCGCAGCAAGAGAAGCCACCACAATGAGAAGCCCACATGCTGCAACGAAGAGTAGCCCCTGCTCGTTGCAACTAGAGAAAGCTCGCACACAGCAAGGAAGACCCAATGCAGCCAATAATAAGTAAATAAAGAAATAGAAAAAACATTTTGTTTTGTGCTGAGAACTCTAAGGATTTACTCTCTTAACTTTCATATATAACATACAGCAGTGTTAACTGTATTAGTCATGTTGTATATGACATCCTCAGTACTTATTTATCTTATAGCTGGTGGTTTGTACCTATCTTGACCGCCTTCATTCAGTTCCCCTTCCTCCCACTCCTGCCTGTGGGAACCACAGATATGATCTCTTTTTCTACAAGTTTGTAAGTTCGTTTGGTTTTGAAGTATAATTGACTTACATCACAATGTTAGCTCCCGTTACACAGCATAGTGATTTTTTTCCTATACATTTGAAAATGATCATCACACGTCTAGTTACGACATGTCATCAAAAAGATATTACTTTGATATTGACTATATTCCCCACACAGTACATTTTATAACTGTGACTCATTTATTTTTCAGCTGGAAGTTTGTACCTCTTACTCTCCCTCACCAATTTCTTTCCTCCCCCACCCCCTGCCCCCCAGGTATTGCCTTTATTCTACACTTTGATTCTTCTTCATTAAAAAAAAATTTATTTATTTAGTTGGATGCACCGGGTCTTAGTTGCGGCACACGGGCTTCTCTCTAGTTGTGGCTCAGGCTCCAGAGCACGCAGGCTTAGTTGCCCCGCAGCATGTGGGATCTTATTTCCCCGACCAGGGATCAAACCCACGTTCCCTGCATTGGAAGGCGGTTTCTTAACCACTGGACCACCAGAGAAGTCCCTACACTTTGATCCTTAACGTCAATCAGTCCATATATTTGAAAGTTTGTGTCGTGATCAATATCTCCCTTTTCCTTCCATCCCCCAGTCTCTTGCAATTCTACTCTCTGTAACTATGAGTTCAACCTGTTTTTTTTTAGATTCCAGATATAAGTGAGGTCATGTGAAATCTGTCTTTGTGTGTCTGGCTTATTTCACTTAGCATAATGTCCTTCAGGTTCATCCATTTTGTCACAAATGGCAGAATCTCCTTTTTTATGGCTGAATATGTATACATGTGTAATATGTGTGCATATATATCATCATATATTCTTTACCCGTTCATCTGACAGATATTTAGGTTGTTTCATATCTTGGCTATTGTGGATAATGCTGCAGTGTACATGGAAGAGCAGATACCTCTTTGAGACTGTGTTTTTATTTCCTTTGGATATAAACCCAGAAGTGGGATTGCCAGATTACGTGGCTGCCTGCTTCTTTGAGGCTGCATGTTGGCCTGGATTTCTGAGGCTTTTGGATTCCTTGCTTCTAGGTTCCTCCTTCTAGGCCCAAGAACTTCTCCCTGGGATGTCCCAAGACATCCCTGCTCTTTCCCGTTGGGCTTCTCGTGCTGACAGCTGGGCCTGCACTTGGATGCTGTGTCTGCCTGTTGGGATGAATGGTATCCGAGCACCTTCAGGAGCATCTGCCCCTCAGTGTGTGACCCAGTGTTGCTCAGTCCCTCCTGGTTTCCTTCCTGCTCCAGATGCAAGGCCATTCTCGTTTGCATTGCTCTTTTATTATTGTTGTTGATAGCTACCAAGTCTAAGGTGCCTACTTTGTGTCTGGTAGTTCCCTCATATCATCTCATTTATTCTTCACAAAGACCCTAAGGTGTGGGTATTATAAACATTTTACAGAGAAGGAAACCAAGGCTCAAAGAGATTTAGTAACTTCCCCAGTATATGTCCCTAAGTAATAGCAGAACTGAGATTCTAGCTAAAAAAAAGAAAGAAGAAATGCCTAGGAAAGTTAAAATAAAAATACAGACTCTTGGATCTTACCAAAGAGATTGTAATATTTGTAGGTTTGGTATGGGGAACAGGGAATATATATTTTTAACAGTTGCTTAGTTTTTTAATCAGTTGAATCAATTTTTCCAAAGACTGTCCTTTGGGAACATTCTTTACTGTTCCCAAGGACAGTATACTGTTGGTATACTGCAGTGTAGCATTCTTTACCGAGAAAAAGCTAACTATAGCCTTGGTGGGTCTGATTTCTCTTGTTACACAGTGTAGCTTATTCAAGGATGCCTAGTTGCGTGTGACACATGTCAGACCTGTTTTGATTCTGTTTCAGAGACACCCAAGGGGCATGTCTGCACAGACAATCTCTTGGGAAGTAGCAGGCTCTGAAGGCAGACTCTCAGAATTTGGGGCCCTGGTGAGAAAACCTGTCCTGTGAAACGAAAGCTGGAAAGGATCAACAGAAAATGAAGGAGATTACCTTAAGAGATGGTTTGTTAAAATGCTGCCGCTGATCCTAGGATGTTATCAGCAAAAGCCAGAAAGGGAGCATGTTAAGAAAGTGTGCACTACTCAGCTGCATTTCAATTTGACTAATTGTTAGCCTGCAATAGAAGGGTGTGCTAGGTACAAGGGCCAGGAAAAAGCAAGCCAAGGAAGAAGTCCATCCAGCTGTAGTTGGATAAGAATGTGTTCGATTTCAGGGCAGTCAGCCTCAGTTCTTGGTATAGAAAGCTTCCTGGGAAGAGAGGAGCAGTCTCTAAGAGTGTTTCCAGCAGGAGCTAGTCCTTGACAACGAGCAGCTGCTCCTGATGGAAAGTGGAGCTCACTAAGCAGGAGTTCCCTCATGGACCTACTGCATGACTGACCCAACCAGGAAAAGGCAAACTCCACAGATGTGTGCACTCAGGCCTCCCAGCTCATCAGTTCATTTGTGTGCTGCTGGAACCGTTGCTCTTGTGTGGGTTTGGGTAGCATGAGCCCATTGCCTCCAGAAGGGCTGCCACCGGCTCAGCTGATTGCAGCTTAGTTTCTGAAGACTAAGCTCCGAACCCGCAGTGGCTCCGTCAAGGACTGATACCTGTGAGATTCAATCTGGAACCCCCAGCCAGACTTTCTTAGCTGAAAAAAAATTGTCTAGGCTTAGGGGGCTCAGGGATGGTCAAGGGGCCTCTGGGCATCTGTTGACAGATGACCCTAGTCTTTGGACACTAAGAGGACTGGAGACTTAAGTTTTCTCCTAAGAAGTAGATATTCCCAAGAATGCTGCTTTTCACACCAACCACAAAGAAAACTTGGTCCAAGAAAAGTGGCTAACTTTGTGTGTCCTAGATGGGTAGGTGATTTAAATGACACCATGGAGGGATTGAGGCAAAGGGGACACGAGCAGCTGCTGTGTGAGTCAATGGCAAAGTGGGATTCAAATACCTGTCCGTGTCTCTAACTTCTCATCCTGTGTTCAGCCCAATTAAATCTCAGTTATTGCAATCAGCGTCAAGGTTCTGTCTACATTTTCCCTCCATTTTGTTCCTCTAGATGCTGTCTCTTTACTGCCTTGGATCTGGTTGGCTCATGAATTCCTTTGTGTCAGAAATCTTGAGAGTTTATTTTGCATATGGTAGAGAAGAGATTGCGTGACATGCTTGTTATGATCATGAAGAGGTAAAGAGTTAGAGCTGCCCCAGGTGAGATCCCTAAGTCATAGAGTGAACAATTTTATCCCCCTCCTCTCATCAAAAATACCAAAAAAGATGTTCATGGCTTTGCTGAGGTTGATTCTCTGCAGAATGAAAGGTACATTGTGTCAGTAGCAGTGGTCCAACTGAGCTGTTGGTGAAGCTTATGGGGAAGATTGTGGTGAGCATGTGAAAGATGGTGAAACTGGAGCCCAGGCTGGGGACAGAAAGGACATCTTATGAATGAAAATTGAGGCACAAATTAAGCAAACCCACACACAAAACACACACAAGCCAAAAACCCGTGTAATTCCTTAAGTACATTCTATAACAACTATATACAAAGTACTCATAATTAGTATAGCAATTATTTTACAGTATTTTTACATCTTAAAAAGTTATGCATCAAATCCCTTATCCTTCCTTTCTACAAGGGTGCCTGCCCTTCTCCTGTGAGGTGAACACTCCTTGGAGCACAGACTTCCCTCCACCCCCGCTTCTTGCATCCATCACTACAGCACCTGCAATGGGCCTGCCTGCATGCTTGCTGATGGCTTTTCAAGGACAGGGTCAGCGAAGTCAAAGTGAGCTTTTGCTCTACTCCCTCTGAGCGGCCGCCTTGTGAGGTTATACATACCCAGTGGATGACGTTTCCAGCTTAGAATATAAATAGAAAGGCTACACCAAACACAGGCTCTTCATCTTTGAATTTATCCCCAAACCTAGAATTCTCTGGCCAAAATAGATAATATTTACTGGAAAAGCAGTGAATTCTGGCATGTCAGGGATTGCTTTGAAGTTTCTCCTTCTAAGAGGAGAACATCCTTTTATATATCACCGTGGCTTCTACTGGTACTTGCAGTTTTCGAAAACAAGCCTACAGAAGGCGTTTGCTATTAAGAAATTACGTGCTCCGTGAAGCTGAAAGGTTGCCTGTCTGGCCCGCAGACAGTTTTTCTGTGCAGGCTACGAGGGCAGTCAGAAGGTGAGGCAGTCAGGGAGGGATAAACACAGCTGGTTTCAGTATTAGAAGCAAAGACAGGCATTTGGCTCTTTATCGTGGTACCTGCTTCGGGAATCAGATGGAGGCCACGGAGGAGCATCCGTAAGCATGGGGGCATGTGTGGGACCAGCATGCGGGCTGGGAAAGGCGGCTGGGGCTACGCTTCCCTTCGCCGCGCTGCTGTGGTCACATCATTTTCCCCCAGCCCCTTGTATCAGCACTCTTGGTTTTCACTAATTGTGAAAGTTCCTCTTTTTGCAGAGGGATGTACGTCTTCCCTGCCTCGTAAAAATCATCCTGAATTTAAGCTGCAACTATAAAAACCCCCCAGCAAACAAGAAGCAGTCTTTCTGATCTAAGTGATGGGAAAGTGGACTTTTATTTTCTATTTAAAGAAATATGAGTCTTTGTAATGTATTAGAAATTTCTAGTAAAAAAAAAAAAAGTTTGATCTGGGCTGGATTTCATAGAAGAAGGCAGGCCTTAAAATGCTTATCCATTTCTTCTCAGAAGCATCACTTGCAGTTTTTATGAAGAGTAAAAACAGATTTGGAATTGGAAATGAGGTCACTTGCCACGCTTAATGCAGTGATTTCCACATAAAGTTTAAGGAAAAGGGAGAAAAGATATATATTTTTTTTACCTAGAAGAGGTTCACCAAGTTTACTAGACAATGAGAATTTGGTACTTATACTCAAATACAGTAAATTTGAGATTTACCATGTCCGTGAGTGACAGTCTCTTCATCTTTAGTATTCCTTTGGCATTCTCATTCCTATTACACTTTTTCACTATACTCTTCTCTAATTAAAAAATATATCCTGGGTGCCTCTGTGCTGAGGCTTTGCCCAATTTTGGAAGAGATGAGTCTCTGAGATATTTACTCAGCATTGACCTCTCTCCTACATTTCAAGCTTGCACAAGCCACAGGAACCTAAAACTCAAAATATTCCAATCTCAACTCATCATCCAACACACTCCTCAAAACTTCTCTCCTGTGTTCATTTTCCAGCACCCAAGAACCCAGGAGTCATTCTAGATGTAGTTCCTCCTCCTCATTCCTTAAATCCTGTCATGATTCAACCTCATAAACTTGATTCCTAAACTTGGCTCCCACCCCTCTTGTTTTCTCCATCTCCATGGCCACTGCCCTAGTGCAAGCCCCCGTTGCTCCCCTCTGAACCTGAGCCATAACTTCCCATTTAATTCAGTCTGGCTTTCCTCTGATCTGTGCTCTCCTCTTCAGCCAGAGTGATCTTTGTAAAACACATTGCCGATTAAGTGACTCTGTTGCCCACCCCCCAGCTTTCCGTGGCTCCCCCAAGAGTATGGGATGGAGTTGAGATCCTTTAGCCTGGGGTTCAAAGGTCCACACGGCCTGGCTTCCTGCCTCTACCCTCAGCACCGTTAGCCATCCTGAAGGCCCCGGTGTTGCCCGAGTGCGCCATGCTATCATACACGCCTGTGCCTTTCCACAGATCGTTCCCCCTGCTTAGAATTTTATTTTCTCATTTCTCCTTGATGGGTTTCTTTTTTTATTTTTTAGGGTCTAGCTCATGTCACCAAAGCCTAGACAACTGCCCTCCCCCTCCCCCCTCCCCTGAGCACTCTGCTCCCACCCAGGTCAAGGTAATCATTTGCTCCTTTATTCCATCTCTGTATTCTGTATTCTCTTCACATCATGTTATGATGAACATTTTTTTTTTTTTTTTTTTGTGGTACGCGGGCCTCTCGCTGTTGTGGCCTCTCCCGTTGTGGAGCACAGGCTCCTGACGCGCAGGCTCAGCGGCCGTGGCTCACGGGCCCAGCCGCTCCGCGGCACGTGGGATCTTCCCGGACCGGGGCACGAACCCGCGTCCCCTGCATCGGCAGGCGGACTCTCAACCACTGCGCCACCAGGGAAGCCCCGTATGATGAACTTTTATATTGTTTATTTTTGAATGTGTTTCCTTGCGTACTTGTTGTACCAGACTCTCAGCAGCTTGAGGCTGAGGGCTTTGTCCAACTCGCATTTCCAACCCCAGCACTCACCCCAGTGCCTGTTGCATCATAGCTAGGTAGGCAGGGTGTTTACTGAGTGCATAAAGCAATGAATGCTCTGGCTTCCCGGGTACCAACAGTGAGCCTAAATCACCCCGCCTTGTCGTGCTCTCCCTCACCCAAATGTGGGACGTGTGGGGAACGGACCCTGCCTTTCGTTTCTCACTCTCACTGTGCAGTGCCGTTCTGACTGACCTGCCCTTCAGTGCTCCCCGTGATCTTCACTTGAATCTGTATAAAGCCCACGGTGGGTTGGAGGGGGAGGGCAGGCAGGAGGATGTAGCCAGGTTTGTCTCTTCTCAGGACCACCTTGCCCGCTTCCTGCCTTTTGAGCGCTCAAGTAGACCCCAAGTATCTTGGAGTTGTGCTGGAAGAGCCCCTGAAGTGGAAGAGTCACTGGTACTCATCACCTCCTTCCACGATCTCAGAGAGACTGTGTTTTGTAGAGGGATCCTTAAGGCATAATTTCCCCCAATATGTAGCATGAACACTCTCTTTGAGGGACTGATATGCAAAAATTCAAATGAATGTGATGGAGAAATTAGAAGTGAATGTCCATGCCAGCAGAGGAGAGTTTTCAAGGATTCGCTGCCTGTCTTCTCTGTGTGTTGAACTCTCCTAGGTGTTGAAACTGTGATGCCCTTATAAAGACTGATTTGCCTGCAACTGTTCAGCAGACCATAAACAGCTACTGCTGTAACGTGGAGTTGTTTGCACTCAGTAGGATTTTTCATCTTATAGGAGTTGAGTTTTACTGGTTCAAATCGAAAACCTATTCCTTTGGGAGTTTCTTTGTTCCAACATTTATTTGTAATAGAGAATCAGGAATTTCAAGGACATTTTTTTGTCGTACGATGGTGACCCACCAGAAGGCCTGCTCTCAGAAAGGCATATGCATGGGTTTCTTCAATCTCATTACCACCTCTCCTCAGATTAGCTTGGAACCAGTGGCTGGGGACCCAGACAATTCACCTGGCACATTCAGGCCACTGGTCCCTAGCTGACCTGGACCCGAGAATGTGGCTGAGTTAGTTCCATCCGTGTGTGTGTGTGGCCCAGGAGGAGCTGACACTGAGTGAAGGCGGGTTACCCACACGGCAACCAGACTTCAGCCTCCAGGCCCACCACTACCAGGCTTAACCAAGGGAACCGACCACAGGCTCTATGTGGTTGGGGAAAAGGCTGGAAGACAACAGGGGAGGCTAATCAGTTTCCTCTGAGAATACGAACTCCGTCCTTCTTGAAAGCTTTTTGAGAACTGTGACTGAAATTTTGGACAGCCTGCAGTGGAAGTCACATTTGACCACCTCCAGACTCGAGGCTGTTGTTTTTGTAAAAGTCTATTTTAACCAAAGGAAATCCTGTTTCCCCAGTAGCACTGGCAACAGCCCTGAGATGCACGGTCGTCTCAGGAGTGCTGTGAGGATACGGGCTCTCTTTAATCTCAGAATAAAAAAAATTGATGTTTACCAGGTGTATTAGCATAATTGGAATGTGTTGGCCTGTCTGCTGGCCTTCCTTCCACTGGGTGGCGGAGGGGGGGGTGACCTTGTAATTAAAGAGCATCGTGTTCATGTGGCAGCCTGTTTCGCCTTTCATAGCTTTTCGTGAGCAGTTAGGGGCAAGACCGTTACCCTGGGCTGGTAGAGGGTCATCCCCGCAGAGACAGCTGTGGCCAGAACAAAGGGGAGGCCGCACCCCACTTGACATTCTCCCGAGCGCTGTGGGGCAGAGTGGGAAACGAGCAGAGTTCAGCTCCGTGTAGAGGTGATACCTGGTGTCCCAGAGAAGGTGCCGGCGTTTGCTGTGCATGTGTACCTTTCTCAAAAAATACAGGGAGGCCAAAAAGTGATTTCCCTTTTCTTTAAGTAAGAAGCTAGGACGACAAAGAGCCTCTTGATCTCTTTATGTGTATCTATTTTTTAAAAATTGAAGTCTAGTTGATTTACAATATTAGGTTAGTTTTGGGTGTACAACACAGAGATTCACTATTTTTATAGGTTGTATTCCATTTTAAGTTATTACAAAACAAGGCCAAATTTCCCCGTGCTGTATAATATATCTTTGCTGCTTATCTATTTTATACATAGGAGTTTGTATCTCTTAATCCCATACCCCTATCTTGCCCCCGCCCCCTTCCCTCTCCCCACGGGTAACCTCTAGTTTGTTCTCTGTATCTGTGAATCTGTTTCTGTTTTGTTATCTATATTCGTTTGTTTCGTTTTTTAGATTTCACATATACGGGATAACATAGAGTATTTGTCTTTCTCTGTCTGGCTTAGTTCACTAACAGTAACTTTTTTTTGGATCTCTGTGTATCTGATTTGACATTAGCTATTTAAATTGCAGTCCTAATGCCTCAGGACTTTACTAGGCAGAGCCCCTGACAGTCCCATGAGCCTTTAGAACTCGCATTTCCTGCGCTTGATTCTATGTTTATTCCCACTCTCTCCTGTAACCGACCTTCCAACAGTGCCTGGGGAATAGTAGGTGCTCAGCAAATATGTTTTAGATGAAAGAATGACTCTCCCTGCAGCGTTCTCCTCCCCAAACCAGTCTGGAAGTCCCCAGCAGGGTGTCTGCCATGTGTTCAAGTCCATCTGTCAACCACAGTCCCCTTGTGGCCTCTGGCTGTTCTGAGTCCCCTGCCTGTCTCCCTGGTGGCTGCAGCTGCTGCCGACCTCCCCCCAAACGTATGTGCTGCATCAGCATGCTGGCTTCCCTCCGTCTGTCACAATGTCCCCAGTCCCCGATCTCTCAACTTTCCCACCTCTGCCTCCGCTGTCCTCATGGGCGCCCAAAGCATCTCGGGAGAAGGGCAAAGAAATGTCTTCAAACCTTTTCTCTCCTACTCAAGATTTAAGGATCTCTGCCACCAACGTCCTTCTTTCTTGAACCTGAAACTAAAAATGTCCTTATCTTAGTGTTTTTTCAGTCCTGGTTAGCTAAATATGTCTACCCAGAGCCCTCCCCCAGATACTCTGATTCGGAGGGTCAGAAGAGGAGTCTTGGCATTTGTATTTTTCTGAGCCTCGAAGAGGATTCGGAGGTACACATTGTGAAGGACGCTGCCTTAGGTTATCCACTCATACAAGGGACACCCAGAGTGGTCATCAGCTTGGGCTCAGTGATGATACTCTGCTAGAAAAGGGCACCTTTAGGGAGGCAAGGATCATGTCTTTTAATGTATCTGAACAGCACCATATTTGGATAAAGATATCATTAATTCTTTTTCATTTGTTCTGTTAACATAAAGGTAGAAATTGTGGTGGAAGTACTGAGCCTCCCTCACTGGCAGCATCCAGGAGAGGCTGAATGATCGATCGTCCATATGGGATGCTGCAGAAGGGCGTCTGTGTACGGTTAGACCGACGCAAGATGCTGTGATTCAATTCACTGATACATGGCACAATTACTGAATCCCTAGTGCGTATTTTGCAGGTTTTAGAGAATCATTCGATAGGCACCCTGCCCCCGGAGAGCA
Source organism: Kogia breviceps (assembly GCF_026419965.1). Taxonomy (NCBI): domain Eukaryota; kingdom Metazoa; phylum Chordata; class Mammalia; order Artiodactyla; family Physeteridae; genus Kogia; species Kogia breviceps. The sequence goes on along the minus strand of NC_081322.1, from coordinate 38,043,572 downwards.
GAGTCTGGAAGGGTGGCTCTGTGCTTCATTCTCCAACAATTTATTCATTCACTTTGCTGGGTTAACTCTGTACTTACTCGGTAGCAGGCGCTGTGCCAAGCTCTGGGGCTATCACGGTGAAGAAAACAGAGGCCCTGACTTCTTGCAGCTTATGTTCTAATGGAGGAGATGGACAGTGAACACACAGACACAGCACTAGCACTAGCCTGAAAACAGCGAGCAGGAAGGGTAGAGAAGGCCAAAGTCTGGTGAAAGTTCTAGATAAACTCTCTGAGCATTCAGAGAAAAGATAACACCCATGTAGGTGGGTTAATCCTTTAAGACCAAAGCAGTAAAATTCAAATGATGAATAAAAACACTTAGCTCATCTAATGGCATTTTAAAAACAGATTTTATTTTGTAGAGCAGTTTTAGGTGCAGAGCAAAATTAGCTGAAGGTTAGAGATTTCCCCTAAGTCCCCACACGTGCATAGCCTCCCCTGTTATCAACATCCCCCTCTAATGGTATTTTTTATGCATGAAGAAAGCAAGCTAGAGAGGCTAAGATAACCAGATTGGTTGGTGTGTCCCTGCTGTGTGAGGGCGCTAACGAGGTTCTGTGTAGAAGTGAGTCCACCGGGGAGACGGGAGCGGAGGCTCTGTCTTCATTTTTCATGTGGCACGTCAGCCCTGAGAACAGATCTTTACATATCGTTTATGGAATTGAGATGAATTGAAGTAAACTGGTCAGCTGATCTGTACCCTACACTTCAGAAAATACTCCGAGGGGCAGCTACTTGACAATTAGACAGCATTTTCTGCTTGAAAGTTGCTTTTAACAACCACAAATCTGGAAGTGTGTCAAAGCAACAATTTTGTGACTCACTTGGATAACACTCTTTCCTGGAATGAAAGGATTCCTCTTTCACATAGAAATTGGAAAAGAAGTCCACTCTTATTTTGAACTTCTGGTTGATAGAGTTTTGTAAATGAAAACAGTTCCAAGTCACAGACATGTTTTCCCAGCCTGTTGTCTATAATGGGGTAGAGTGCAAGAAACAAATAGTCTTAAGGGTGGGCCAAATAAACTGTTTTCTTGAGGAATCCACTCCTGCTCCCAGATACCCACTAACCTCTGCTCATGTTTCTTAGAATGCACTTGGGATTGGCTGTAACTTTCATTACTTTTTATTGGTCGACTGATGTTTAAAGCTTCATTCAAGTATTTCATACTACATATCTGGTTCGTAGCAAATGTTTTTGAATTAACAAGAAGGCAGACTATATACCTGTTCCTAGAATAGAAAGCCCAGAGATAAACTCGCAAACATATGGTCACCTTATTTTTGACAAAGGAGGCAAGAATATACAGTGGAGAAAAGACAGCCTCTTCAATAAGCAGTGCTGGGAAAACTGGACAGCTACATGTAAAAGTATTAAATTAGAACACTCCCTAACACCATACACAAAAATAAACTCAAAATGGATTAAAGACCTAAATGTAAGGCCAGACACTATCAAACTCTTACAGGAAAACATAGGCAGAACACTCTATGACATCAATCACACCAAGATCCTTTTTGACCCACCTCCTAGAGAAATGGAAATAAAAACAAAAATAAACAAATGGGACCTAATGAAACTTAAAAGCTTCTGCACAGCAAACGAAACCATAAACAAGACCAAAAGACAACCTTTAGAATGGGAGAAAATATTTGCAAATGAAGCAACTGACAAAGGACTAATCTCCAAAATTTACAAGCAGCTCATGCAGCTCAATATCAAAAAAACAAACAACCCAATCCAAAAATGGGCAGAAGACCTAAATAGACATTTCTCCAAAGAAGATATACAGATTGCCAACAAACAGATGAAAGGATGCTCAACATCACTAATCATTAGAGAAATGCAAATCAAAACTATAATGAGGTATCACCTCATACCAGTTAGAATGGCCATCATCAAAAAATCTACAAACAATAAATGCTGGAGAGGGTGTGGAGAAAAGGGAATCCTCTTGCACTGCTGGTGGGAATGTAAATTGATACAGCCACTATGGAGAACAGTTTGGAGGTTCCTTAAAAAACTACAAATAGAACTACCATACGACCCAGCAATCCCACTCCTGGGCATATACCCTGAGAAAACCATAATTCAGAAAGAGTCATGTACCATGATATTCATTGCAGCTCTATTTACAATAGCCAGGACATGGAAGCAACCTAAGTGTCCATCGACAGATGAATGGATAAAGAAGATGTGGCACGTATATACAATGGAATATTACTCAGCCATAAAAAGAAATGAAATTGAGGTATTTGTAGTGAGGTGGATGGACCTAGAGTCTGTCATACAGAGTGAAGTAAGTCAGAAAGAGAAAAATAAATACCATATGCTAACACATACATATGGAATCTAAAAAAAAAAAAAAGTTCTGATGAACCTAGGGGCAGGACTGGAATAAAGACACAGATGTAGAGAATGGACTTGAGGACACGGGGAGGAGGGGGAAGGGTAAGCTAGGACGAAGTGAGAGAGTGGCATGGACATACATACCACATAAAATAGGTAGCTAGTGAGAAGCGGTCGCATAGCACAGGGAGATCAGCTCCGTGCTTTGTGACCACCTAGAGGGGTGGGATAGGGAGGATGGGAGGGAGACACATATATACATACACATATATACATACATACATATATGTATATGTAGAACTTATTCACTTTGTTATAAAGCCGAAACTAACACACCATTGTAAAGCAATTATACTCCAATAAAGATGTTAAAAAAAAATATATATATATATATACACACACACACATATATATATATATACTTGTTCCTCATAGTAGACTGTGAATGTTTGAGAGCAAGAATATCTCTCTTTAGTTTTTTTAGATACTCACCATCCCCCATCATGTAGCACAAAGTCCAACGTGACATTTTTATTTCTTAATAAATACTAATTTATTATTTTGAGCAAGTGGCTCTTTGTAGATATCTGAATGTCCAGTACTAATTTTCTGATTATTCAGGAGACTCTGTGAGAACCTAGATTCATAGACGGTATTTCACATAAGTAAAATGTTGAAGAAACAAAGGAAAAAAATCCCCAATATAAAAAATTGTGGATCCTTGTGATTCTCTTCTTATTTATGCTTTTTTTTTCTTCGCCTTTTATTTCCCCCCTAAGGAGGTATGATTACCATTTTTTTTACTATGAGGTTTAGGACATTGCCAAGACATGAACGTCAACTTTCAGTTTAAGAACGTACTTTGAAACACATTCAGTTATTTTAAGATTTACTTGCTGCCTTTTCCTTGAAATAGAGTTCTGGGCTTTCTGACACTTCCCCTTAGAAGTGAGGTTTCTTTGAATAACTGAGGCCTTAAGAAAAGTTACAACACCACTGTCTTCAATCCATCCACAAGACTATCTTTGCACGCAAGTACACCATTGACGTCAGCAGGACTTGGGTGTTCTTTTTTTTTTTTTTTTTTTTTTAATCACTGGGAACTGGGGAGTGGAGGTGGGGTGAGGTATATGGGACATGTCTGTGTGCTAAGAATGAGTTGACTGTGATGAAATTTGGAATGTGATGGTTTTCGAATAGAATTGGTTCCTGTGTTGTTTTCCCGTAGGACAAGAAAAAATATATACCCAGAATGACAGTTATTCCAGGAACTTTAAAAATTCTTCCATCCTGTTTGATAGACTGACCGCTGTTTTATGGCTTATGAGGACTGGCTGATGTGAAAGGATTTGGCATCTGATTTAGGAGAGGTGTAACTCTGAGCTGAACTTATTAGACTCTCTCAATCTGTTCTGCAAGGAGACATCATTTGCCTTCTCCTTAGAGCCGATGCTTCAACATAGAAGATGGGGTGTTCATATATGCATCTTCAATTCATGCCCGACTACTTTCAGAAAAATGTATGGCCCCAAACATTTGTGAGATACAAAATCACTTGTCATTTTTATCCAACGTTCCCCAATCTTCACCTTTATTGTTCAGGACTTTAATTCACTCCCCAAACCTCCTATCCTACTACGTATGAGCAAATAATCACTTTTCTTTAGTCACTATATCTAGAATTATTCTATTTGACTAGCAAATTTTTCCTGTGTGCCTATGTGCCTAGCTCTGTATAGATATAACAAAGTTTTAAAAATATGAGACCTAAACCCAAAGCATTTATGAGAACAAATACTCTTTAAAGTAGTTTAAAATCTTAATTTAATTGTGGTTTGTAGAAGAGAGGGGTGGTAGTTATCTTTAGGAGCAGAAGAGAGCTTGCTGGAAGAGATGGGACTTTTAATGGACTTTGAAGATTTAGCATAAGATGTATAATCTATCAAAAAGACAACAGAGGATGGGGAACTTTAAAATTAATTTGGGGCTTTTGGGGGTCAACTGTGGAGTCATGTGTAGACAAAGTTTCAAGTTGCGCTGTGTCTTCTTAGAGGTCAGCATGTGCCTGTGAATTCTTGTTACACCGTGTTCCTTTTATTTATAGCTCCCATTTGATTGTGCTCATAAGGTTGTTACTAATACTGATAAGATTTGTGGGTACAGAAACATTTTGAAAACAACCTTTCCTAAATTGTTTTAGTTCTTTAGCTAATTTGAAGGGGAAACTGAACAAAAAAAGAGTTAACCAAATACTGTGAAACCCCTAAATTTCTTAACCTTAGGCCAGGTGTTCATTGTGAATCTTATTAATTCTAATAATTTTCAGCTTCATTTAAATTAAGTGATGTGAAGACTTTTTCATATCCTTGTTCATTCGATGCAAGTGGAGTTTTTACCTAGTTGACCAATCAACAAATGCATTTTTATTGGGCATCTATTATGTGCCCAGAATTTTCTTGTATCTCTAATCTAATGTATTTAATTTATAAATATAAAAAATATATTTTAAATTTAACTTAATGTCTTTAAGAGCCTAACATTTTGGCAGCAAAAATGACAAGGTTGAATGTATTAAAGTGTGGGATAGTAGTGAGATGCTGGCTATATAAGAGTGCTAGTGGTAGAAGTCCAGGAAAGAAGGAAAATAAAGTTGGGGAATCAGAGATTTAGACAACCAGTGAGTGAGAAGGGAAAGGCTTTCAGATGATTGGACAAGTAGTAGGGGGAAAGCCATGAGGCAGAAGAGTAGTGGGAGATTAAAGTAGTGAAGGGCATAGAACTGGCAAAGTGTTTTCCAAACAATTCTTACTTTCCTTGTTGTTTGATTGTGCAGGGAGAGTCCTAAAGTAATTTTATTTAACATTGTTCGGTGAACAAAGTTTCTCTCTTTCTCATCCAATCCCCCCGCCCAGCAACAAAAATATATATAAAGTTCTGATGAATTCCCTTGATTATCTTTACAGTTGATACAAAGGAATATATACCTTTAATACAATTGGTAGAAGACTTTTGTGATAGTTACATTCTTAATTTTTAAGGATTCAAATGTGAGATTTTATTGGTAAATCAGCTTTATGATTATTATTTTAGACAATCTTAATAAATATTCTAAATATGTGAATTCCAGGGTTGAAGGTTTCATAACGTTTTCAAGAAAAGTCACAGCAATCGAGACTTTTTTCCCTTCATTAGGCTGTTTGGAAGTAAAAGTAAAAAACCAAGTATGAGAAATGCAGAAGTTCTAAAGGGAACTTGGGAATTTATTTTTAGATTATTACCAGACATGCTTTTTTTGGCCAGCCGGAGACCATTGAAATAGGGCTCATCCAGAGAAACTATGATCAAATCTAAATTTTTTTTTGAAAAAATACATATAAAATATTTGCAGATTTACCTTCATGGATAAAAGGCAGCCGTTTCTCTTAGAACTGTCTTAGAGAACCGTGCTTCTCAAATATTGCTGTGAACGTGGATTACTTGGGAATCAGAATGCAGGTTCGGATGGGGAGGATCTGAGATGGGACCTGGATTCTGCCTTTTTAAAAGCTCCCAGGTGCTGCTGCTGCTGCTGCTGGAACAGGAACCAGGTGAATGCGGAGGGACCTACCAGAGAACAGACCTTGCCAGTACATTGGCATCTATTTCATTATTTTACTTAAGACATAAATGCAGTGTCAGGATGGGGAGGAGATTTTACACCTTTAAGCGTGGTCCAGTGATCATTAGAGTACTAGACTGCAGAGAGCTGCATGGGGGCAGGGACTGAGCCAGTTTTGTTCTCGACTATATCCTAGTGGCTAGCATGGAAAAGATGGCCAGTAAACATATTGTGAGTAAATGAACAAATTTAGTGTTGTCCTGGGGATGCTGTTGAGGTGGATGCTTTTCCTTGTTACACAAGCAGAACCTGACAAATCACGAAAGTCTTCTAGCCTAATAATAAAGGTTACCTTAGCCTTACAAATGTATTGTAAGAAAAACAACTCAAATCTAGGTATTATGGATTGCAAGCAACAGAACCCCTAAGAACGCAGAAGCTCAGAGAAAAAAAAATCAAGTTAAATCCTACCTTCACGAAGGACTTTCTTTAGGACAGAGTTCTTGCTCTGTATTAAGGCCTCCCAAGCACTTCTTCTCTCATCCTCTGTTCCATCCAGAACTCTGGCTTCCTCTCCCCCTGTGTACTTTAGCTTCTGATGCTGTTAGCCAGAACCCATCAGCCACCCCTGTGCTCTTCACATTTTCTCCTGCTTGCCTTGCCTGTGTCTTCTGAGTTCTCCCCTGGGGGCATTTCTGACCGAGATAGATTTGTCTTGTCATTTATGAAAGCAGGATGCAGCTCTTTCTTCCTGATGGCTATTAGTATTACCTTAGAATTACCTTAGCATTTGAAATACTATCTACCTAGCGACTTACTGTACTGTATTACCTAAGTACTCCAGCATTACTGGAGTGCTTAGGAGTACTCCACCTGGAGAATCACTTCTACTGCATATGTTTTCTGTTCCCCACCCCCCCCCTCATTAGCTCATGACAACAAAGTACTACTTGCTACCAATGTGACTGGAAACTGGAAACAAAGACAACACTGGCACTGCTGGGCAGTACTGAATTTTAAGGAGGTCACGAAGTTAATCCCAAATATGTTTATATTAATTTTTATAATCATTATTGAACTGGAAACTCAAAATCAAGAAGTTCTTGTTGAGAACTTGAAGACCTCTAAGAATGCTTCTTCAGACTTGTGGGGATTTTTTTTTTTTTTTTTTTTTTTTGCGGTACGCGGGCCTCTCACTGTTGTGGCCTCTCCCGTTGCGGAGCGCAGGCTCAGCGGCCATGGCTCACGGGTCCAGCCGCTCCGCGACACGTGGGATCTTCCCGGACCGGGGCACGAACCCGCGTCCCCTGCATCGGCAGGAGGAGTCTCAACCACTGCGCCACCAGGGAAGCCCGTTGTGGGGATTTTAAAAGCCCAAACTGGAGAACTTGTCCAGACCTCAGGGCACCGCTTCTAGGCAAAAGGAGGTTTCTGGCTTCACTTGGTCCGGCCCACTTTACCAGAAGAAAACAGTAGGCGTCAAGGCAGAAGGCTCATGAACAATGGCGTTTGTTTGTTGGTGCTTTTCCTTGGTACACCTCCTTTATGAGCCTATTGCAGTGGATGCTGGTTCAGGATTAGTTGAGCATTTCTAGTCCTAGTCATAGCTCAGTCTGCAAAACAACCACTTAGTGCAAGAGCTGCAGCCTTCTATGGAACTCAGGGAGTCTGCCATGCCAGCTGCTTGAGAGCTTCTCCAAGTGTTTTTGCTCAACTTGCTAACAGCAAACAGGAAACAGTTTGGGTTACACAGAGATATTTCCAAACCAATTTACTAAAGTACAGGGTCCTTGTCTCACCTCTGGCCAATCACATCTCAGCAAATCAATCCATCCTATCAAATCTGACTCTCGGCTTCTACCCTGAACTCACTCTCACCTGTAGTGCCCTCTTGGTGACATCCCATTAACACTAATCATTCTCTTCAATTCTCCCTTTGCTTTCTTGCCAGGAGATTCTGTTCTGCAGATTGGCCAACGTCTACTGGTCTCTCCCTAGACTGTAATCAGTTGGTGCCTCTGGTTAACTGTCTTTCAAGTCCTCTTTCTCTTTAGATGAAATGAACTAGGAAAACTGTAAATTCCCCCACCTCAAGAAACTGTAGAGTTGAGCTTCCTCTTAGCTATGGTCAAGCCCCCTGATGGTATTAGCAGCACTATAATTGTAATTAATGAATTTGAAGTTTTGAAAAACAAATGAATGTGTCTTTCCTGACTTGGAAGCATCCTGGATCATATATTGCAAAGTGTAATATTCTCTTCTGGAACAGTCATCTGGAAACCTGGGAATCATCTTTAATTTCTTATTTCCCTCTCCTCTTGACTTTCTTTTTATTTTCTTCATTCCTGTTGCTTCTAATTTGGCTTATGATGTCATCACCACAGTCTCCTTGAAATCACTACCCACCCCTACACCGAGTCTTACCCCTAGAAAGTGATTTTTCTAAACACAGATCTGATCAATCACTCCCTGGCTTTAAATTCTTCAGTGACTCCCCATGGTCCACAGGATGAATTCCAAACTGCTCAGCTTGGCTTACAAAGTTTTCACGGTCTGGACTCTGTTTAATTCTCAGTAGCAAGTCTTGCTGTGCCCGCACATGCTCTGTGCTCTAGCCAATATTGAATTGCTTTCAGTTCCCTTCTTGCAGGATGCCCTTTCCCACAGCTAGTCCTTGGCATGTGCTGGCCCCTCTGCCTGGGAGGAGTCTTCCTTCTAGACTCCTATTCCTCTTTCAAGAACTCAGTTTAGACATCACTTCCTTGGTAAAGTCCAGGCTCCCACAATACTTTGCACTTATGCCTTTCATAGTCCTTAGCATTCTGGACTGAATTTATCTATTTGTCTTTCTCACTCAAGATGGCGTGCAATTCGAAGGCAGGCATTGAATCTTACATTCTTCTTTGCCTCTCCTGTGATTTCTCAGAATTTCAGGACTTTCCAACGGCCAATTTTATGGCAAAGTAATTTTAGCAAGGACAAGGGGAAACCCGTTATTCTGATTTTAGTTCACACCAGAGCACCAACTATTGAATTATCTATTACACATAAGAATTGAATTCTTCCAGGCTTGACCTAGCACCCTGATAAATACAGTCCTGCCTTTATCTAGGTAAGGGTTAACCCACTGACTGGCACGTAATACATTTTTAGTATACACTAGCTGCTAGATAGTGTTGTTAGAACTCGATCTATGGGCAAATTACCACCTAACCAAAGGGTCAGCAAGCCATGCCATTTATTTACTAATTAGCTCATCTTCATTTAAATTTACTTTATAATTAGATTTCCTGTTCCATTTCTTTCTTTGAACTTATTTTGATTCTCAATACAACTCTCAGTCTGCCTTACACAAAAAGGAAAGGATAACATTTAGGAGATAAGAAAGTCCTGTGGGAGTAAAGATTTCTTCAAATCCTTGGTTAAACTTTCTGAGTTTAAGGGTCTGAGAGCACCTTCCCAAACAGAGTTGCGGAAATTTCCGTCTGTAATGGCAAACAAAGTGAAAGCCAATTTAATTCATCTCTTCCTGGGAACAACAAGCTGCCCATCCTATATCTAAATTTGAAAAGACAGTGAGAGTAAAACACAAATTTTGTTGGGGTGTGTGTGCGCGCGCAAAATTAGCAAAGCAACATGGCACGTGCCAACTAAGACTACCCGAAAGATCACTGAATTCAACCCCTTACACAGACAGTGCACTTCTTCAAGCAGTTAGATCTCAGTAGAACCCAAATGGGATGTCACAGGGACGTCAGTGATGGAACATTCATCCTTTTGTTCAACACATATTTATTGAGCCCCTTCTCTGTGTCAGGCATTGTTAGTAGCTGGGCACACAGTGGTGAAGAACACAGGCTGTCCTGGCGTGGATTGTCCTCCCAACTACTTCAGGTCAGTGTCACCAGAAAACTGAGGAATCAGAGTGTGAAGACCTTACCAGCTGCCAGCGAGCATGTGAGGGAAGAAAGGGATGGGATGTCTGTGTGGCTTCCCCTTGACCCAGAGCCAGGAAGCACAGAGCGGGAGGCAGAGACTCCCAGTTCAGTTAAGGACAGGACGTTGAATGCCCAGGTTCAGGGAGAGCAAAAAGGGGAGTTTGGAGGCAGGCTTTTTCCTCCAGTTTTGCGTAGCAGTAGTTCATTCATTCTTTCTGTAGTCCAGTATGCCATTGTGTGAATATGCCAGAGTTTATTAATCTTCTGTTTCTGGGCATCTGGTTGTTTTCAGTTTTTGTCTTTTATAAACAGAACTACTATAAACTTTTAAAAAATGTGTTCTTTTTCTTTTAATGTCATATGTGCACATATGACAAATTTCTTTTGGATGTAAATAGAAATGACATGTCTGGTCAGAGAGTAGCTTAAATTCAACTTTAGAAGATAATGGCAAACAGTCTTCTAAATGGTTGTGAGATAGGCTGGGACCTGGGACCCTTTCCTGCAGTGCTTGCACCTGGACAAATGTCTCCTCAAGCTGCAAATTACAAAGAAACTATAAGGGACTAAAAATAACCGTGTGCGTGCACAGTTGGGGCAAATTATGGACAAAAGATACAAAAAGACCAAAAAAACCCAATTGCCACTTCTGAAGAGCCCAGAGCAAAAACAGGGTGTTGGGAGCAAAAGCAGGGCACTGCGCATGCCCCCTGCACTCAACACCATCTAAAGGGTGGGCAAAACACCTTAGCCACCCCTCCGGCCTGACCCCTGGGCACGCCCCTACCCTCACCCAACAGAAGGAACCAGCTCGACTGCCCCCGCGAACCCACCCTCAGGGAGCGAGCAATGCAACCTGTTAACTTGTCCTCGCTCCCTCCTGCTGCACCAGGGGCCCCAATAAAGCCTTGCCTGAATTTCTTGTCTGGCCCCTAGTCAATTTCTATTGATCGGGGAAGGCCAAGAATCCTGGTTGGTATCAGTTGTACCAACTGACGCTCCTACATCAACACAGGAGAGTTCTAGTTGTTCTCACATCTTTCCTCTTTTTTTTTTTTTTTTTTTTTTTGCGGTACGCGGGCCTCTCACTGTTGTGGCCTCTCGCGTTGCGGAGGCTCAGTGGCCATGGCTCACGGGCCCAGCCGCTCCACGGCATGTGGGATCCTCCCGGACGGGGGCACGAACCCGCGTCCCCTGCATCGGCAGGCGGACTCTCAACCACTGCGCCACCAGGGAAGCCCCTTTCCTAACTCTTGGTAAAATCAGTTGTGTGTGTGTGTGGGTTCAGTCTTTCTGGTGGCTAAAATGGCTAACTTTACTGGCTGCTAATGAAGTTGAGCACATTTTGTATATTTATTGACTATTTAGATATTAGATATATTTATTGGATATGTTCTTTTGTGCAATGACTATACCATTCTCTTGCCCAATTTTTATTGTTTTGACTGCCTTTTTCTTACTGACGTGTGTGTTTTATACACACACACACACACACACACACACACACAGAGAAGGAGGGGGGAGGGGAGCTTTTTAATATATTCTACACTACTTCTTATCTATGGATCTAGCCTTATCATGATTGGTGCTTTCTTGTCTCAGCTTAAATGTTACTTTCTCAGAGAGACTTTTCTGCTCATTCAGTCTAAAGGAGTGACCTAGTCCCTCTCTAGTACAAAACTCTCTATTGTGTATCTGATAGTTTTGTTGTTGTTTTTCTTATTTGCTTGTTGAGTGTTTCCACACACTTAAGTGTGAGCTCCATGAGGGCAGGACCATGTGCATCTTATTCACAGACTCATGGATGAATCTCATGAACACAAGTGGGGCGAAAGAAGCCGGAAACATAGATATTGCATGCTTCCATTTATGTAAAATTCAAACTTAGACAAAACAAATCTGGGAGTCAGATTCCTTTGTGGAGAAGAGGGAGTCGTGACGAGAAGGGGGCATGAAGGGGGCTTCTGAGGTTCGGGTAATATATATTTTTAAAAAAATCTAGGTGGTTTTGGTGGTAGTTAATGGATGTATTCCCTTTGTGATATTACACTGAGCTGTACACTAATGATCTGTTTATTTTTCTGAATGTATTTTGTACTTCAATTGCACATCTATTCTATCCATTCAAATTTAAGTTTGAAGGTAGAGGGGGCTGTGTGGGAAAGCTGATTGGCAGTTCTGTGGATTGAAGTGCTTGTCTACTTTAGATAGAAAGGGTGGGGAGCAGCTGCCTTTTACCCTACATGTCCCTTAAATATCAGAATGAGGGGGACTTCGTGTTAGCTTCCCTAGTTCTCTGAGAGCTCATTTAATTTCTTTCACAAAGAACCCTACAATTTTGGGGTGGGGAAAGGCCTAGAGATAATGAGTAGCTAGCTGTCTGTCGGTCTGGATATAGGAGTAGGGACTGGAATGGGGCAGGGTGGGTAACTCTCTCAGATTAAGACCTTCAGTTAGACTTCACGTTTTCACCATTTTCCTCACCCCTGCCCTCTGTTCCACCTGTTCATACCTGCGATGCCCTGCTCCTTCCTCTATGTCAGCTTCCTCCCCAGGAATAATTGACTGAGGTTCCTTTCATCCTATTTTAATTTACCAATACTTCATCCAGTTTTTCAGGAACTCATGTTCTGATAGTTCTTCTCCAGTTAGTTCTCTTTGATGTTATGGGCTTATACCTTTTCAGTTTCCTTTATGTTTTCTTGCATTTGGGAGGGAAGAGATGCATGTCCTCATTTGGCCATTTCGATAGAGAAAACTCACTATTTCATTACCTAACATAGTCACACTTGAACTTTCTTTCCTGCTTTATCATTTGCTAATGTATGTTACATCTCCCATGAGGAATCAAGAGCATTTTACTACCTCTCACTTCCCTTTCCTGCTTCAACTTTTGATTTTTATCATTTTTAAATTGTCAAGGTTTATGTCATTTACATTTTTTCCTTTAATAAAATTAAGCTCTTCTGTTACTGCTTCTAAAGACTTCTAAAAATTTAAGCCCCCCCCCCCCACCGAACAGCAAAAACTAAGTCGTGTGATTCACCCCATTTTGAAGGAAAGGTAATCCTGTGTCACTGAAAATCTTGTTGCTCAGAACAGACGGTCTTAAGTGTCAAGGTCCAGTGGATCCTCTTTTAATTATCTTCAGATTCTTTTACTCTTCCTGGGTCATATTAAGATGATACTGTTTTTTAATTTGCTTGTCATTTTCTTTCTTTTAAAATCATTTTTTGGTGTTGCTATTATACTGTTTTGGATAATGTACATACTGGATTCTTGGATAGTAAGATTTCTTAGTTCTTGCATGTTTAAAAATACCTTCATTGACCCTTGCTTGGTAATTTGTTAGGGCACAGACATTTTAGATTCAAGTAAATTTCCCTTAGAAAATGCAAGGCATTGCTTCTTCTAGCATTTAATGTGGTGATGAGAAGTCTGAAGTCAGTCTGATTCTATTTATTTTCTTTGGAACCCACCAGAATTTTCTCTTTATCTAAAGAATTTTGAAACTTTACAATGTCTATCTAGGTGTGGATCTTTTAAAAATTTTGTCTTGTCTCTCATTTGTAGGGCCCTTCCATTCTTAAGACTTGTGATTTTGCCCAGCTTGGTGACATTTATTTTATCTTTTCTTTTGATTATTTATTACTTATATAGTCTTTCCCTTAAATGGAAAAGGGAGTCCTTAGATGTATCCTCCCACTGGTGAGCTTTTCTCTCATGTCTATCCCTTTTAAGTTTTGCTCTATGTGCTGGGATAGTATCTGCACTTGACTATCTAGATCCCCAACTTGGTCTTTGCCCCACTTAATTTACTCTTGGTCTGTTCATATTTTATTTTGACAATCACATTTGTTGTTTTTGTGAAGTCTATCATGCTTTCTAATTGTTCCTTTTCATATTAGGCTTTTTTTTTTTTTTTTTGGTGGTACGTGGGCCTCTCACTGCTGTGGCTTCTTCCTTTGTGGAGCACAGGCTCCGGACGCGCTGGCCCAGCGGCCATGGCTCACGGGCCCAGCTGCTCCACGGCATGTGGGATCCTCCCGGACCGGGGCACGAACCCGCGTCCCCTGCATCCGCAGGCGGATTCTCAACCACTGCGCCACCAGGGAAGCCCCGTATTAGGCTTTTTTAAAAAGTGGACCTCACATCAAATGTCTCTGAGACTGCCAATCACTGTTTCAAAAGGTTCTCTTCAGTTCTTTGAAATATCTCTGTTTCTTCTGGGGTCAGTTTTCATTTGTTTTTTTATCTGGAACTTGATTTGCATAACTGTGAGATCCTCAGCCTGTGGTTATGTTTTCTCAATTCCCTTTGGCCCAATTTTCTATTCTAATATATATTATCCTTGCCTCTGAATTTCTAACATAATTTATATTTAAAAATTTTAGTTTTTGGATTGCTTTTAAGCCATATTTAGTCTGCTGGGTGGCTTCAAGGGAAAGAGAGGGAAGAGGAAATGCAGTGAGGAAAAAAGGAAGAGAGGGGAGAGGAAAGGAATAGAACTGGAGAAATAGAGTTTATGTGACGATTTAATCTTTAAGGAGGATTTTCTGGTTTTTGGCTAAGAATTGGCCGTGGCCCAACACTGATTTGGAACAGCCTATCCTTGCCCCCCTGCTTCTTTTCCCTTCTCTTGCTTTTCCTCTTCCAATTATCAATACATCCTGACCTTTGTCAGCAGAAGGGGACAGGCCCAACTAGTGCATATTTACTTATTTCAGCAAGTACTGCTAACAGTTATTACCATTAGATTATAAGCTCAATTTTCTTTGACAGAAAGAGAATCACTCAGAGGCCCAAAGACCAATGTATTATCCACACGGTTCCAATGACCAAGGGAGCCCTTGGGTGAAAGAGGAAGGAAACTTGCTGTGTCAGAACTCTCAGTTCTACTATTGATGTGAACATTTCTTGCCTTTTCTTTTTTGGGTCTGGGTCTGTAATTCCTCATCTGTCCTTACACCCCGCCCCAGGTACACGTGCATCTGTGTCATCCAGGGCAGTCTGCGTTGTGTCTTTCCCCTGAGAAGGCAGCCTAAGTTATTGCTTTTGTCACTCTTGCAGTTGTTACTGTGCAGGCCAGCTGGATTTTGAGACTTGCCCATGAAGCATGTCAGCTTCTTGCCTGTGAGCACATTAACCCAGTCTTTGAAAAATATTACTAAAAGAGTTGATTACGAAGGATCTGCTAATTCAGGAGTTCAACAAGGGAAAGATAAATGGCTTTGAAATGTGATGTTACCAAAGGGTCTAGTCACAGTTATTATTTGCTTCTGTTACATGATCAGTTTTTTTTGTTTGTTTTTTGGCTAAAGCCGATGACACTAAATTCATCTATAATCAATCTGTTTTTATAATTGTCTTTAAAGATTTAAAAAAATAAGTCAAATGAAAACAAGTAATACCCTTTGTAATTGCATTGTATTGGCCGTAGCTTAAGCTCCGTGGGGGGAGTATCTTTCTTCTCTTCTCCAACTTTTGCCAGGCCAAATTGATCTTATCTGCTTTATTTGACCTAAAGAAGCTCCTACCACCCTCCCCCAACCACATAACTGTCAGAAGAGAAGCTTAACATTATTGTTATCTTAAGCCCATTGCTTTGACCTCCTGGTCTCTGTAACTTTGGATGCCCCTCTCCCAGGAACATCACCCTGCAGACTTCCCACCCTGTCCTGCTGGCGTTGGTACATGGACACCAGAGCTTGGCCTGGAAAGATCAGGCCAAGCCAGGTCTTTGGAAATATCTCAGCTAAGGACCTACGCATGCGCAGGAGTGTGTGCTCTGAGGCAGTGGATAGAGTCACTGATGGTGACAGAACCTGCAAAGAAGCTGGCCCTGCGAGGATGTCATCCAGTACAGCTGGCCAAGCTGGAAAGGAAAATGGATCAAAACATGCTTCATACCACCATCCCTCTTTGGTTTTGTGTTTGTTGTTATTCAGAAGGGCAGACCTCCTGCTGGCCAAGTCACAGATATGGAAGGGGGTTTCTCAGGCCTTGATTCAGCACAAAAGCTGTTTCTGATTTCTGGGTATGGCTCCTCACCACCTGTTCCAGGCTGCAGCTGCTGTTGTTTTACTTTGTGTTGCAGGACTTATTACTACTGTTGGTTTATCATTACATAATGTTTTATTTATATTCACAAAAACATAATACCATGTTGTTGTTCTTTTGAGTAGAATGCAGATTTCTTGGGGTCCAACAGATGCGTGGAAACCTCTGGATCCCCTGGAGAGGGAAATTCTGAATTAGGAGTAGGGACCAGTGATAATTCTGCTTTACCATCAAAGAGGGGCGAATATATGTGCATTGATGGAGTCAAGCTTTGTCATAATTGTCTTTAAAGATGAGTAACATTGAAAATTTGAAGAAAGTTTGAAAAATATAAACGAGTGAAACCCAGAATATATTTGCTTGCAGCCATGTACATAGGGGGTTTTGTGTTGTATAAAGAATAAGCTACTTTTAAACTGTCTTCTCCTGCTCCTTTCTTTTGGCTTGAGAGCACTCTGGCAATGATTGCCCAGCAATCTTTCTAGCAAGAAAAAATACTTTTTTAGACTTGCCTCTAATGTTGTAAGACATATTTCATCAATATATCATTGATTAGGAGGCCTTAAAGAGCTTGTCTCGTGTTTCAGTGTGAGAAAGTAAGCTTCCTGCGTCCACATTGCTCTCACTTTTGTCAAAAAGCCTCTTTTGAAGGTTCTGGTCAGCATTGGGCTCCTGCTTCTAATTGCTGCCACTCTAGGACACGTGTAGGACAGAGAGGATAAGAGCATTATACCAACGAGCGAGGAGACAGTCAAGTCTTTACATCAAGTATTTACATGATTTGCAGTGAGCAAAAGTCAATGCAAAATTGAGGTCTGTATCAGAAAGCCTCATCTTAGGGTTTCTTTTTCTGGGCAGGGTGATATTTATATGCCTCCCCTATTGCCAGGTATGTTCTAGACACCAAGTTTACGAGGTAGTGGTCAAGTCTTTGATCAAGTTTGGAAGGTGTTGTTCTATCTTTGTCAGCCTGGTGGATAGTTTAACTGTAATCAGAAATAGGTGTGGAATGGAGGTCTAGTGGCCTGTCCTAAGGCATAGAAAATTTGAGGGGGGTGCTGGAGGGACTCTGGGGGTCCCCCTCCCCCAGGGTCACTGTGTGAGCAGACACTGGTCACCAGCCACTTTGCATCTATGGGCAGTTTGTTTTCTTTCTTTCTTTTTTTTTTTTTTTTAACATCCGTATTGGAGTATAATTGCCTTACAATGGTGTGTTAGTTTCTGCTTTATAACAAAGTGAATCAGTTATACATATGTATATATGTTCCCATATCTCTTCCCTCTTGCATCTCCCTCCCTCCCACCCTCCCTATCCCACCCCTCTAGGTGGTCACAAACCACCGAGCTGATCTCCCTGTGCTATGTGGCTGCTTCCCACTAGCTATCTATTTTATGTTTGGTAGTGTATATATGTCCATGCCACTCTCTCTCCCCCTCCCCATATCCTCAAGTCCATTCTCTAGTAGGTGTGCGTCTTTATTCCCGTCTTACCCCTAGGTTCTTCATGACTTTTTTTTCCCCTTAGATGCCATATATATATATATATATATATATATATATATATATATATATATATGTTAGCATATGGTATTTGTTTTTTCTGTTTCTGACTTATTTCACTCAGTATGACAGACTCTAGGTCCATCCACCTCACTACAAACAACTCAATTTCGTTTCTTTTTATGGCTGAGTAATATTCCATTGTATTCATGTGCCACATCTTCTTTACCCATTCCTCTTTTGATGGACACTTAGGTTGCTTCCATGTCCTGGCTATTGTAAATAGAGCTGCAATGAATATCATGGTACATGACTCTTTCTGAATTATGGTTTTCTCAGGGTATATGCCCAGGAGTGGGATTGCTGGGTCGTATGGTAGTTCTATTTGTAGTTTTTTTTTTTTTTTTTTTTTTTTTTTTGGTATGCGGGCCTCTCACTGCTGTGGCCTCTCCCGTTGCGGAGCACAGGCTCCGGACGCGCAGGCCTAGCGGCCATGACTCACGGGCCCAGTCGCTCCGCGGCATGTGGGATCTTCCCGGACCAGGGCACGAACCCGTGTCCCCTGCATCGGCAGGCGGATTCTCAACCGCTGCGCCACCAGGGAAGCCCTATTTGTAGTTTTTTAAGGAACCTCCATACTGTTCTCCATAGTGGCTGTATCAATTTACATTCCCACCAGCAGTGCAAGAGGATTCCCTTCTCTCCACACCCTCTCCAGCATTTATTGTTTGTAGATTTTTTGATGATGGCCATTCTAACTGGTATGAGGTGATACCTCATTATAGTTTTGATTTGCATTTCTCTAATGATTAGTGATGTTGAGCATTCTTTCATGTGTTTGTTGGCAATTTGTATATCTTCTTTGGAGAAATGTCTATTTAGGTCTTCTGCCCATTTTTGGATTGGGTTGTTTGTTTTTTTGTTCTTGAGTTGCATGAGCTGCTTGTAAATTTTGGAGATTAATCCTTTATCAGTTGCTTCATTTGCAACTATTTTCTCCCATTCTGAGGTTTGTCTTTTGGTCTTGTTTATGGTTTCCTGTGCTGTGCAAAAGCTTTTAAGTTTCATTAGGTCCCATTTGTTTATTTTTGTTTTTATTTCCATTTCTCTAGGAGGTGGGTCAAAAAGGATCTTGGTGTGATTGATGTCATAGAGTGTTCTGCCTATGTTTTCCTGTAAGAGTTTGATAGTGTCTGGCCTTACATTTAGGTCTTTAATCCATTTTGAGTTTATTTTTGTGTATGGTGTTAGGGAGTGTTCTAATTTAATACTTTTACATGTAGCTGTCCAGTTTTCCCAGCACTGCTTATTGAAGAGGCTGTCTTTTCTCCACTGTATATTCTTGCCTCCTTTATCAAGGATAAGGTGACCATATGTGTGTGGGTTTCTCTCTGGGCTCTCTATGGGCAGTTTGTTTTCTAACCAAGCCATCTACTCTTTTCCATATCATTTCCTTTGGACAAAATGGCCATTTATTGGGAAGAAACTGGCTCACATTTCGACTAAATGTAAAGACTTTTTGACATCTAATAATAGTTCCCATAGTGCCCATTATGTGTCAGGTACTGGGCTAGAACTTTACATATATTATTTCTAATCCCCACAGTGACCCTGAAAGCCAGAGTGTGTCCTCTAGTTTCAAGGGTGATAAGGCAGAGGCTCAGATATGCCACCAAATATGGCCAGTGTCAGAGGATAAGTAATCAAAGGAACAGAATCTCAATCCAGGTCTGAATGCAAAGCCTGTCATCCTTCTGCAGGAGAACATTCTGTGTCTCTTGTTAGCCTCGTGCCATGAGTTTACCAGATGAATCAGGGAGCTCAAACTTCCCTTCCAATATTTGGAATTAAAAAAAGAATCCTTGATAATATCCTAACATGGGCTAAAACAAAGAAATAAGCAAATAAACAAGAAACCTGCTAAGTTAGCCTCTTATGTTTGGATTTTAGGCTAAAGATAATAACCCCTGAGAAAATAGGATCTGGGGGAGAAAGGATACAGGGCATAGAAAGGGAACTTAGACAAACATAGACAGTGGATTTGACTATGAAAACTTGTGCACTCTATGGGGTGATATCACCAGCAAACACTTTTTAATGTCTGAATCGCAGGGACCCCCAGGCAGGCTTGTGTATGAAGACTTCTGGGCACACTGGCTAACAGAGCTAGAAGTCTGCAGGACACACACGATCAGAGGGGAAGCATTAAATCAATACAGGACATGGATGTGACCGCCCTAGTATCTGGTATCGATCCAAACTGAGTGTGTCTTACTGGTGTTGGGCTTGAGTAAAATGGACAGCTGGGGAGGAGAGTGGAGAGGGTGGGCACATGTTTCTAGAACACTCTCAGAATTCTCATGGCCACCACCACAACCTAGGTTGATGCCCAGACCAATGTGTGGACCAGTCAGTAGGGCAAGTGGCCTGCCCAGGACAATGGTCACACTCCTGGATTCTTGATGAGTGTGATTTAGTTAGTGGCATTTCCCATCATCAAGTTTACTTACCTGATGTGAAAAATGACCCTTGAGTTTTTTCCTGAAGTTTCTTGTGGAAATGAATTTTCTAACCCTGTCCCCTGTGCATGGTCCCACCATTTAGAAGCCCAGCTGTGTTGCTTTGGGGGCAAAGCATCTCCCTTTCCCCTCAGATGTGGCCGGCAGAGAGAGGTGAAGGAACCTGCAAAGCCGGACAGCTGGGGATGGTTAGCAACAATGAAGGAGCTGCATTAAAAGGCAGCAGGGTTGAGTGTCTCGGTTCTTACATTGGCCTGCTTGAGGAAGCCATCTGGACAGAGGAAATTTGCCTTAAACCTTGGCAAGAGAACTTTGTTCTGTTTGAACTTTGTTTAAAGCCTCAGAGGGGATGATCATTTTGTTTAAACTTTCCTTAAAACAAAGAGTGGGAGATCCCGTGCAATTAACAACAGGAACCTTCTTCCCCTCTTAACAGATTTGATAGGGGAAAAAAAAGCAAGGACTGTTCTGACATCCATTACTGCGGTTCAGTTAGCGGGGTGGAAAGGAAGACACAAAGGAGGAGGGTTTTGCAGTCTCAGGAGAGGTTAGTTGATGTACTGAAAGTACGTAGTCATATCATGCTTCATCCTCAATTGAACCTTCTTCCACAGAGGGAATATCCCCACTGATTGCGGAGGCTTTCTGCCTGTGGCTACCGTGCAACAGCCATTTAATTTTCAGCGTCATTTCCTGAGTTCACTATTCATCTTTGCCCATGAATTGACTCAATGCTCACAAACAATGGGATTTGCCATTCTGCCTTTAAGTGATTCAGTAGGGACGTGCATCCTCTCAGTTGCGTGCCAGAGTTATGAATGCAGCTGCTTTCCCACCCGCCACCCCAAACCCTGACTATTTATTTAATGAAGTTCAAATATTGGACTTCAGCCAAATTCAGAGAGGGATAGTAACCGAGTCAAAAGTTTTTTCTGTAAACCTAGAGGTTACTATTACATCTGTGTCTGTTGATATTATCGAGAACACATGTATTTATACCCAGGAATATGTATGTACTGTGTACCCAAAGGAAAGGCTACTGAGAAACCCTCCAGCACCTGGCGGGTGCAGTGGCAGAAGCGTGCAGATCCTCCTTTCTGCCCTGCAGCTCTCCCCTCTGCCTGGGGCACTTCTCTTCTGGGGTCCCCCCATGGCCCCCTCTTTGCCTCTCCTCCCCCAGAACCCTCCGCGTCTCCAGGCTGGTTCCTGCTGTCCCTCTGTGTTGTTATGGCTTGCTGAATTGCCTGTCTCTTTGATTAGACCAGAAGCTTTAGGCGGGGCGGGGGTGGGGGTGGGGGTGGGGCAGTCACTCTGTTCACTGTTGAGTCCTTCTTGCCGAAAACGGTAGCCTGGTCGTAGACAGGCCCCCATAAATATATTTCGAATCAAACAAGAAATTGAGAAGTGAAAGGCGTGAATGAGCTGTTCCCTCATTCCAAAGCATTCCTAAGAGGTGAGTTTAGGGAATCCCAGTGGAGGGAATTGCGGCCTCCCCGGAGGCCTGACATACCCGCTGTATTGCACAGGATTTTCCCGAACATTTAAAAATGGTCGCTTGATTGCTTCCTCCTGCATTAAATGCAAAAGGCTGGGCGTTCTGCGGACAGAGGTGGAAGCTGCATGGATGTCCTTGGGCAGGTAAACCAGGGGTACCTTCCCTCCTCCAGCGGCAAAGGCGCTGTGAATAGGAGTGGTTCTCTGGATGCCATGGGGCCCCACAGGTGGAAGACCCACAGACCCCAGCCGTGTTTCCTGGCCTAGTGGCCCTTCTCTGTCTGGAAAGAGGAAGCTTGCTTCTTCCCTCCTGTCCTTCTGTCAACACATCCTATACATCAGGAACTAGCTGAGTGGATACCATTTCAGCAGGTGGTGCAGATGCCAGAATGCTTTATAGGGTAACTAGAGGTTGGGATTCCTGCTTGCCTCCTCACCATTCCCTACTCCCTCCCTAAACCTCGTCTGCTTCATCCCCGTCACCCCACCTTAGAAAGACAAGTGTGATCCTGTACGTATGCTACATGTTAGAAACAAACACTTATTCATAAGATGTTCATATGCTCTGCCTCAGTAATTTGGGGTCTGGAAGTATGTTCTAAGGAAACAGTTTAAAACACTGATAGAACTGTATGCATAAAGATGTTCAATACAGCATTGCTTATAAGAAAAGAAAACTTGGAAACAGCCTAAATGTCTAACTTTAAGAGAATGGGTCAGTAAACAGTAGCATGGCCTTCAGTGCAAAGGAATGAAGCTGTAATAATGATCATAGCAGATGATTTTTAATGATTGTTAGTGCTGAAGATATAATATTAAGTGTAAAGGGTAGTATACAAAGATGTGTGTGTGGATTCTGCTATTCGGGTCAATATGTATGAACGAAGGAAGTAAAGGAAGTAAAACATGGACAGTGATTGTCTGGGTGGTGGGATTATGAGTTCTTAGTCTCCTTATCATATTCTCCAAAGTTTCTGCAGTGAACCAGGATTACCTTTAAAGTGATTACTTTTATCATAGGAAGTAAATGATTAAAAACATGGTAACAGATGTTGTGCCATTGGGTTATAGGCTAGGTCATCACTCTTTGTCAAGAGTCATTATTTCTTTTCATGGTGCCAGGGGCACCAAAAGTTACAAACAAGGCTTTATAAGTGTATACAACACAACGTTTGCTTGTCAAAGGGAGGGTATTATTATACAGTTAATTCTTGCTGGAAATTTCTGATTGAATTGTGCTCTCTGAGCAAGCTTCTCCTTGGATCAATAGCTAATAAATGTTTTCAGAGTGGAAGTAACCAGGGTGGATTGCTAGTTCATAGAATGTCTTACAGAGAGCCTGTAGTCTGCATCAATGAAAGTTTACTTTGGCGTTTATATTGCAATCTCACAGGATGGAAATAAGGTGATTTGTGTCTTAGCTTACCTATTTGGGGGCACTAAATTGCACAGACCTTCATCCTTATGGCCCAATTCAGGATTGCTCTGTTCTCTTGCAAACATTTCTTGTTCAGGCAATAGTCAGACAATTTAAAATTAGTGGCGGCCTCCTTTATACAGCAAAGCTGTATAATTAAAGGTCTAGGTCCCGGCACACTTAGTCTGATGAAGTATTCATTTTTTCCTCTCAAGAGGCTGGGTCAAACAGAGGCTTCAGGTCATGTGTGGACACGATTGTGGTCTCTGTGTCCCATTTTACTTGCATTTCAAAACTGACCATAATATTCCACAATACGGGCCTCTTTATAAGAAGGGCAAGATTTCAGTATGGAAGGAGAAAATGCTGTTAGAGTTGACTCATAAATTTCCTGACTCTTCTTGTCTAGGTTGAATCCAGTTTTATTCATTCCATTTTTCCATTTGCTTCTCTAAATGTTGGAGCAGCAGAATTCTCTCACTAATCTCAATGGAATGACCAGATTTTAAGAGGAATCAATATGGGATGAGAAGGCTGGGTCTGAGTTGAGAAAGAGAGATAGGAACAAAGGGAAGAGAGGAAAAATTCCCTGCCTTCTGCATAATCCCTGTATTGTACCCTGCAGCTCAGGAATATCCTCCATCTGAACTAATCCTACCAGGAGATCGAAGTGATTGAGCCCTGCACTGTTGCTTTAGGCATTATCTCATTGAATCCTCACAATGACCATTTGAACTGAATGTTACTATTTTTTTAAATCCCTAATTCATAGATGAGGAAAAGGAAAATGCTTGTAGCTAAAGTGGAAGGTGACTCCCCCTGTTACCCGCCCCAAGGCCAGGATTTCAAATTTTGGACCTTCCACAAAGGACTGGGCATTTCTAGGAATCACTTGAGAAGCACCATATTGTACATGAGCATTGTAACTCCCCAAACTGCCTCTGCATTTCCCCACGTGTGTGGGATCAGAGCCTCCCTCAGCCCTCAGTGTGTCCAGGCCCTGGAGTCACTGATAGTTTAGGCAGTCCTGGTGAAATCAGGACTTGAGGCAGTGCTCGACTTTTCCCTCGTAATGGCTCAAACCAATCTAAAGAATGAGCAATGAAGAACAACCACAGTTTTGCTGGGGTGTATCTTCTCCCCATTTTCCAAAGAAACCGGCTACAGTGGGAAAATCCAGATGGGAACTTTGAATGTCACCAGCAGTGCTAGCAATGCTCCTTTTCTCTGTGGCAGCTGACCCCAGTCGTTCTACTCCTGCCTTTAAACATGTCAACCTGGCCTATGTTCCAATGGATCCTGTAGGCTTTTGGTCAAGATTAAAGTGTTGTAAATGAACACGGGGAGTCTCTGGGGACAGAACCATTCATTTAAGAAAGGGAGGGGCTTCCCTGGTGGCGCAGTGGTTGAGAATCCGCCTGCCAACGCAGGGAACTTGGGTTCGAGCCCTGGTCTGGGAGGATCCCACATGCCACGGAGCAACTGGGCCCGTGAGCCACAACTACTGAGCCTGCGCGTCTGGAGCCTGTGCTCCGCAACAAGAGAGGCCGCAACAGTGAGAGGCCCGCGCACCGCGATGAAGAGTGGCCCCCGCTCGCCACAAATAGAGAAAGCCCTCGCACAGAAACGAAGACCCAACACAGCAAAAATAAATAATTAATTAACTCCTACCCCCAGCATCTTAAAAAAAAAAAAAAAAAGTTGAAAGGCTAAAAAGATTTAAAAACAAAAAAAGAAAGGGAACAGGAAATTTATGGAACAGAATGGTAAAGATCTAAGGCACGATGAGGTGGTGGAGAATCATCACTCATTGAATTGATTAAGGCCCTGAATCCAAGCAAAATTATCAAGAAGTTATTTGGAGAGGAAATTGTTGTATTGTTATTGGAAACCTTGTACCAGTCTTTTTGTAAAAACTGAAGTTCCCCCTGAACCAGGGAGAAGAAGGTAATTACTATCGGTGATTTACACAGGAGACACCTCCGCAAGTATGCAGCTCTGCCCTAGGATATTAACAGGGAATTTAGGCACCTTTGAGGGGGACAAGACCTTCTGGCAAAGTACTGCTGAGAATACATAGGTTGCTTATTTCATGCTCTCAGTTGCATTTTCTAAATTCTTCATGGATTCTCCAGAGAATTCATAACGTAGTTCAAAGTGAGTGCTTGTATACTCTTTAGATCATCTGGATGCTGCGTCTAGGCAGAGGCAGTGGGAAGCCCTCCCAACCTTTAAGCTCTCCCTTCCATTGCCAAGCTGGCCTGGAAACCATGGGTTAAAATTATGGAGCCACAAGGTGGAAACTGCCTGATTCCTCAGTCACGGGTTGGAAGGGAGCTGCCCTGCAAAGCCGCAGGTCTCACCTAGACTCTGCAACAGTGAGAAAGAAAGCTTCCTTTGATTTCAAAAGCCCTGAGCGTCCGGAGCCTGTGCTCCACAACGGGAGAGGCCACAACAGTGAGAGGCCAGCGTACTACAAAAAAAAAAAAAAAAAAAAGCCCTTGATATTCAGGGTGAGCTGTGCTCGTAATTGATAGATGGGCTTTTCCACAGTGAAGAGGGAAGCTTTCTCTACTCCTCCATTATCCATTTTGGAATATATATATATATATATATTTTTTTTTTTTTTTTTTTTTTGCGGTAGGCGGGCCTCTCACTGTTGTGGCCTCTCCCGTTGCGGAGCACAGGCTCCGGACGCACAGGCTCCGGACGCGCAGGCTCAGCGGCCATGGCTCACGGGCCCAGCCGCTCCGCGGCATGTGGGATCTTCCCGGACCGGGGCACGAACCCGCCTCCCCTGCATCGGCAGGCGGACTCCCAACCACTGTGCCACCAGGGAAGCCCTGGAATATTTTTTATATTTTGTAAACCTACTTGGAATCTACCCTAGTGAAGAGAAATTGCTGAAAACAAGTGTTGTCCTGACATCTAGACCAGTTTTCTAGATCCATCTCAGATTGCCAGTTATGTGAATTTTGCCCAAATGCTCTGGATAAGAATCTTGGTTTTCCTTCACACAAGTGACTTATGCCCTGGAGGCATGGAGCAAATGAGGGATGTGAGGCTCTGGTTTTCTCCATTCAGATTATCCAAGTGTGAATTCCTTGCATGGCTTTCTAGAACAACCAGTCATTCTTCTAGCACCTTCATGATTTTTGCCATATCTTCATACACCCGTTATTACATTTTACTTAATATTTTTCTCTAAGTTAATTAACTTTTTGACAAACATATTTTAAAAGTAACTACTTTGTCACGACTGTAAGTGGAAACCCATGATCACTTGCTAGAAATATAAGGTAACTACAAAAGTAAGTGTAATGAAAAAAGTTTATTAAATTCTAGTTTATTAAATTAAGTCTAGTAAATGTTGCCTGCCTGCTGTCATAGACTGAATGTTTGTGTCCCCACCCTCCCAATTCATATGTTGACACCCTAACTCCCCAATGGGATGGTATTTGGAGGTGGACCTTTGGGATGTAACTAGGTTTATATGAGGTCAAGAGAGTGGTCCTTATAAAAAGAGGAAGGGATGTGAAAGCTCGCTCTGGCTGCACATGCATGCACAAAGAAAAGCCACATGAGGACACAGTGAGTAGCCAGCCATCTACAAGCCAGTAAGGGAGCTCTCATCAGACACTTAATCTGCCAGCACCTGATCTTGGACCTCCCAGCCTCTAGAGCTGTGAGAAATAAATTCCTGTTGTTTAAGCCACCCAGCCTAGGGAATTTATGGTAGCCTGAGATGACTAAGATACCTGCTGAATGTCCCAAGTTTGAGAGCTACCTTTTCTTTGAAATTAAAAGGGGAGAAAAGCAATTGTTAGAGAGATGATAATCCCATAGTACCCCACCTGAGACTTTCTAAGTGATACAATCAGAAAGATAGAAAGAGAACTGAATGGGGAAAAGCTTTCTCAGTATTAAAATGAGACACCTCTGGTGGTATCTGCCTCACAGTTAGGTATCAATGACCCAGGGCAAAGGAGAGAATCAGAACTGTGTATCTTGGGCCCTCAGCCAGCGTACAAGCGGCACTGCCTCACTTGCATTGTGTGTCTCTCGTAACTTTTTCTTCTAATGTTACTCTTATCTAGTTAACCGTTGTGAAATATTATGATGTAAAAATTAGGGAAAATATCAAGTTATGTTTCACGTAAGATCTATATAGTTTTTCCATGTTAGCTGAAGAGTGGGCAATATTTGCATAAGATATTTTGCTCATGTACATTTTTTTTTTTTTTTTTTTTTTTTTTTTTTTTGCGGTATGCGGGCCTCTCACTGTTGTGGCCTCTCCCATTGCGGAGCACAGGCTCCGGACGCGCAGGCCTAGCGGCCATGGCTCACGGGCTTAGTTGCTCCGCGGCATGTGGGATCTTCCCGGACCAGGGCACGAACCCGTGTCTCCTGCATCGGCAGGCGGATTCTCAACCACTGCGCCACCAGGGAAGCCCGCTCATGTACATTTTATTTGGCTGATTTTAGTAAAAGAAAAATGAACAGCTTTAACCTTAGCATTTAAGAAGCACATAGACACCCAGAGAAGTCTTATCGTCTTTAAGTCAATATATTTTGCTTAGTATTTAATAAGTTTAACATAAGATAATTAAAAAGTGAAGTTCTGTGGAGTTGCTGTTGCTGTTGTTTTAAGAGGCAATAGTCCTTACTGCTTGCCTACTTGTCCTTAATTCCTTTAGGAGCTTAAAAATCCAGTTTAGCTATCAGCCAAGGTGATAACAGGGCTGTCAAACCTCAATATGGACCCCCCCCTGAATGAAGAATTCCACAAGTCATATCTGAGCTCAATTCCAAACTTAACTAGCCCATTTTTTTTTTTTTTTTCCAGATGTAAAAGTAGAATGCTGTGTTTGTGCTAAGAATTGTAGTTGATGAGAAAAGGAAAAGCTTCTCTCCTCCAAAGCAGGGCATTGGCAGACATGTTTGCTCCTTGCAAGATGCTGGAGGACATGATGGCACCTACGTTTAAGTTTATTTGCTGTCACTTGTCATCTGTGAGGAAGTGTTAGGAGAATGATAACTGCTCATATTGAGTTTCCTGGTGTCGGCTTTGAATGTTCCCCATCATTTAATATCTTTTTCTCCACCCTTATTATCACTTCCTTTCCTTCATGTTCATGCTGTCCCATGGTCTGTGAGCTCAACAATCGGGCAGTCTCAAGGTCCCATGGTTCAAAGGCATAAACCTTGGGAAATATGGCCAGGTGTTTGAATAACAGGAAAGTGAGGCGTGGGTGCCCCTGCTTGCGCCACGGCATGTTGATTGCCTTATGGGGAGTGGGCGGCAACTAGGTTTTATCATTTCCAAAATGAGCAGTTGCCCCCCACAATGTGGTCTAAGATTTCTTTCTTGTATATGAGACAACGATTTCTTTCTGCATGTGAGTGAAATTTGAGTTTACTACCTCGTCTAATTCTGGCTAATTTATTCATACCTTTTTTCATGTAACTCTACTCCTTAACCCTATTATTCTCATCATCCTTTTTTTTTTTTTCTTTCTCATTTTTAATGTGATTTTTGTACTTTTGTTCCAACTTCTGGGGTTAACTACTTCCCTTCCTCCTCTTTCTTTTTTTTTTTTTTTTTTTTTTTTTTTGCGGTATGCGGGCCTCTCACTGTTGTGGCCTCTCCCATTGCGGAGCACAGGCTCCGGACGCGCAGGCCTGGCGGCCATGGCTCACGGGCTTAGTTGC
The DNA here is from genome assembly GCF_026419965.1 of Kogia breviceps. Classification (NCBI taxonomy): domain Eukaryota; kingdom Metazoa; phylum Chordata; class Mammalia; order Artiodactyla; family Physeteridae; genus Kogia; species Kogia breviceps. The sequence goes on along the minus strand of NC_081322.1, from coordinate 38,014,943 downwards.
TCCGCGGCATGTGGGATCTTCCCGGACCAGGGCACGAACCCGTGTCTCCTGCATCGGCAGGCGGATTCTCAACCACTGCGCCACCAGGGAAGCCCCCTCCTCTTTCTTTTTATTGCTCCCCTTTTCTCATCCTCTTGATGTTACTGCCTTTTTACCTCCTCTGTAAATATGTCCACCTCCCTCATCATCCTTCCTTAGACTGGCCCCTGCTAGCCTGCTACAGAAATGCCCCAGCACACTGAGGAAAAGGGAGAGGTGGGGAGGCTGGTGGAGCAGAAACACTGTCTTCCCACTTTGATTCATCATGTACCGGCTCTCTTGGCAGCACATGCTCCGGAGGCAGCGCCCTCCTCCGAGGCTCAGCCATCTTCCAAAATGGCGCACGCCTGTTTCTTAGTCCTGAAGATGGGCTGAATGCTGAGCACCACCCCTCCTCTTTCCTGCACTTCTTTCTGCCATTGTGTAGCATGTCATTATTGTTATGTCTCAAAATGAGAATCCTGGCATCAAAGGAGCTTCCTTCCCTGTTTCTGCTTGCTAGAATAGGAGTTCATTTCATTCTTCAATACGCTCTTGGCTGAGTCATCTTCTCTCGCTGCCCCTTGTGTATTCTTATCTTCAAATCCTATCCTGTTGCATTCCCCCAGACCGCTTGCTGCAATTGTAAGTTTCCCCCTTCTGGTTAACAAGTCAGATTCCATTTTTTCTTTTAATTTCCTCCTCAAAATATTCTTCCATGAGTAAGCTGTATAAACAGGGCCATAAATGTCTACTAATGCTAGTGGGTCTTCACCTGGGCTGGTCTGCCTGCCTACACCCCCTCCTGGCTGCTGACCACGTGGTAGCTCTGAGGAACCTGAGTGTACACTGTCCCACGGGCTGACTGTTGGTGGTCTCCAGGAACCCAGACAGGGCTCGGCTCACACTGATTCACACTTGCAGGGATCTGCTCATTGCAGCCAGGTGATTTCCTTCAGTGTGTACATGTACAAACTGCTGTCAAGGCCAGTGTCTCCCAAGTTATCAGGGGAAATCCCTGTCAGGAAAAAATATGAGCATATGCTTCTAGTGTATGCCTACTTAGTTATGGATAAAATATATGCATGTTCTACTATATCAAGATATATATATATTCTACAAAGCATACATGATAGGTAACTTTTAAAGGGATGAGCTACAGCTGCAGTGATGTTTTAATCATCATTTCTATTTTATTTACTTAGTTCAGTGGTACAAAAGACCTTTCTGTTCTTGCTGAGATAAATATTAATAATATTTTTAAGGAGAGCAGTGTGATTTAATATGCCAGTTCTGACGAGATCATTATAGTTTTTAATCTCATGATGTGGATGATGAAGAGCTCTTACTTGGAGTAGAAGTGTTGGCTTCATAGTTTCTTGTTGTTTGGTATTGTTTCTTGTTGCTGATCCTCATATTATGAGTATTATCTTCAATCCACAGTTTCTTTAGGATAAACTTTCTGGGCCACCTGACTGTTTTGAGAAGGGTAGTTCAGTTAAAACTGGACTAGGTGAGCTGTAAGTCCACTTAGCCAAGCACATGGGAGCTGCAATACATTGCAAGCCCCAGCCCCACTATCCACCAAGGGGACCCTCTCCCTCGGGGCCCTGCCTGAGCAGTCACTGAGGCCTTGACCTCTTGATGTATGGATAGGATGAGGAGGCCAGTGACAACCTGCGTAGTAAATTCTGGTAAAGCTTAATTTTTAAAAAGCTTTTCTTTTTGGATTAAAAAACTATAAGTAGAGACTTTAATGCTTCCTTTCCACATCCCAGTGGGTCATCTCATGCACTTTGGAGACCTCTGGACTTGTCACTTCTTCCTGACATATTCTGAGTCTTAACACCTTCTAGGACCGACCCTGTCCCCCCTTTTCCTGCTCTCTTCCAGTGGTCTCCCTGGCAACCGTCCTTAGCCACAGCTGTTCTCAAGAAAATGTCTACAGTAGTTATCTCAAGACCTCCCAGCCTTTCCCTCTGCTGTTTCCAGCCCTTGTCCTCAAGAGTTCTTAAGGGAAATTTAATTGTACGTGGATGGTTATTTTTTCTCCAGCTTACTCGTCTTGAATTTACCTTAGAAAATGGATGGGTGGAGACGGAGAGTTTAGCATGTGCCTGGTGCTCTGTGGAGCCCATCTCCTGCCATCCTCAACAACCTGAGGACACAGGTATAATATGAGGCCCTGAGGCTCAGAGATGGAAAGTCCTTGGTCAAAGTAATAGAGCTCATAAATTCCAGGAGAACTGGAATTTGAACTCTGGTCTCTTTGACAATAGAGTCCACTCGTGTTGACTTCTTTCAGGAATTTACTGATGGGGAAAATCTGTCATGGGTCTCTCGCTAGTAGTCTGCATGGAAGCATTAGTCTCAGAAAGACCAGGAGCCTCAAGTCAGGAATTTTTTCAGGGAAGCTCATCCATCCATCCATCCATCCATCCATCCATCCATCCATCCATCCAATAAAAAAATACTTTACTTACGATGAGTCAGGCATTGAAGATATAACAGTGAAGGAAACATGTAGGAGGCTGAGATAAAGAAGGCTGGGGGTGAGGAAGTGGGGTACCTGTTTGGGTAGGGGGCTGTGTAACCACTGGTAGAGACATACAAGGAGGGAGATGAGGGGTCAGGAGGTCAGGGCTTAGAACAGCAGTGTTGTTGGGTTGGTGTCTGTGATTTAAGATAGAAGCTGTGGGCAATTTTTGGAAGTTGGAGATCTACCTTAATGTCTTGCTGTATGGGGAACACATGTAGGCCAAGGGCATCTAAGTGCTGGGTAACACATGAAGCTATTCCTTAGGTCTCCCCCTTTCCTCACAGCACCTGTCTTGAGCTGGGAATAAATAAAACGCTATCTGAGTACTTGCCCTGTTGAACTGATTTATAATGGCTAAAGATCTGTGCTCTTTCGGGTATGGTTGTGTCATTTATAGCTGATTAAAATGAGCCCCTTGAAAAGGATCATAACTTTTATAACATCAACTTCTCTCTGAAAATCAGATCAGTTTACATAATTTTGTTCACAGCATCTTTGCTAGAAAGCCAACTCAAGTAAGCTTGAGGCCTGCCTCTCAAAAATTCACTTGGGGTTCTCTGGGACCTTTTATTCCTTCTTCTTCCCCATATGTTCAGTATGGACATGAAGTTAGTTATTCAGACGTCCAAATGCAAGTTTTGACAACAGCTAGAGAATTGCTTCACAACAGTAACAAGAGAGGGAAGGTTTCCTGTCTTGGTAAATTCCATAAATCCAGAGCCTTATCTACTATATTTACTGTTGACTCCCTGGAGCTCAGAACAGAGCCTGACACATAATAGGTGCTCAATAAGTATTTGTTGAAAAAGTGAATAAATGAGTTTTTTAAGGTAGAAAATAGTGTATTATGTTTTAACTCTGTCCATTGCCATTGGTATCTTTCAACTTTTATTCTTTAAAGAAAATGTTAAGCAATGAAGAAACTGGTAAAGAAAAAATATGTACTTTTGTGCTTAAATTGGTTTGGGTCATAGGAGGTGAGTCCCTGAAGGTCATTGTGCTGGGCTAGGGACAGCAGAGATATGTGCCCAGAGTCTCAGACCAATCCTGGGCAAATCCTTTTTTTCTGCTGCAAGTATTGAATTATTTTCTTTTAAACGCTGGTAGGCAATATACTAAATGTGTTGTGTTAGGGACATTTTGTGTTTTTTTTCGATTCATTTCTTTTTTAAATCCATGTGTGTTTTCAGGGAAATGTTAGCCATAAGTTTCTGATTAATTTACACTTAACTCATCAAAATGTGGTTTGGGGAGCGCTCTTTGATATCCAAGCAGCCTTATGATCCTTTTTACTATACTGTTCCAGCCTTTTCCCTTCTTAGAAATGGGAAGTTGCATTTGGACAAGGAAATACACAACCATGCACCAGAATACCTAAGTTGGACCCCCCCAACTCCAATATTTGAGAAGGCTTTAAACTTGAGAAAATGTTGCTACAGCTCACTACATTTTCCTCCATCAGCTAGTGCTATAAAACTCCAAAAGGTACAAAGGAACAATGGTCTGGCTATTGCTTGGGAGGCTTTTTGGTTCTTTCTTTTGAGGGAGTTCCTGGAAATTTTTTAAAAAGGAAGTGAATGTATGTGGTTTCCAATGGATTTTAGCTGTCACTGGGACAATCAAATATCAGTTTTTCCCCCTTGTATGAATATCACTAATATTTTTTTCAAGTGAGAGCATATAGTAACATGATTTATATAGGCTGAACACTTGCAAAATTTTAGTATTTGAAGAAATGAACAGAATATATGTATTTTTCTTTTTTTTTTCCATTACCTGGGCAGAAATTTCCAGTCCTCAAAACAAGTATGCAAGATTGCTGAGCTACCCGTGAATCCCATGGTTACTATGAATACAGAAGAAAAATATTTTTAAATAGCACTTGTACCTAGCTAATACAAAAATGGTGTTTCTTTTCCGAAAGTTTTTTTTTTAAGTTAAATCATTATCAGAATATTTTGTTATCCTATTTTCTGAGGAAAAACAAAAACAACAAATGACAAACGGAGACGCATCTAGAAATTAAGTGTTCTGGATCTCAAGCTTCTAACTTTACAATACATGTGACTGATGAAGGTATTATACACCTTATTTGGTTGCACATGACATGTAATTAGGCCTTTATGCTAATCTTTAGAACTTGGTAAACACACATTAAGCCCATTTCTGTAACAAATTAGCCTGAATGCTGAGCTGGCAAACAGCTGCCATGAGTTGCATGAGAAAAATAACTCAAGAAATTGGAAGATGTTATTGGTTCCTTAAATATTGGAGGTCAGGGCTTTGAGAAGACAGGAAACAAAGTGCTTTGGGGTTTTGCCCGGAGGCCTCATCAGTTTCAGCTGTGAATAAAGGCCCCCATCCAACCCTGGTTGTTGTTTTTTTCTGTGTCTGTGTGAGTGATCACGGACAAATCTCTTCTAAGGAAATCACTGGAAAGACCTCAGTAGATATCAACACTACCTGTCCCACCTCATGTCGTTCTGAGGGTGTTTTCTTTTTGGTTACCTGCAGTTAACTGGTCTTCCCCACCGTATCACCCCTTAGTTAGAACTGGGTCAGCTTTTCAGACTTTGATAGGAAAAGGGCCCGCAGGAAGATGAGATGAAGCTATGTGCCCAAATCCACTACTGCTGTCCATGACAGTGGTCAGTGCGTCTACTTTTTTTCAAGAACCTCTCTTGAATAGACAGTAGGATATAGAATTGCTATCCCTCACCCAAAGGGTCAGACATAACAAATTCAAGGGTTGCAGAGCTACAAAGTGTTTTGCGATCAAGTAATGCCAATACTTGAAGCAAACTAGTGTCTCGTGACTGATTTAGGCAGTTTTGTGTATCACCGCATTTTTTTCTCTAGTTACTTGCTTTAACTGAGGTTCATAATCTGTCTTTGTAGCTAAAGACAGATAGAACATCTCAACCAAACAACACTGTACAGACTTTGCCAAAGATGGATATCTCCACCTGTGTTCAGGAAAGACATTTTTCTGGCTACCTTTTCCTACCATTTCCAGATTATAACAAAATATCTCTAATTCCATGACATATTATTATAACTCAATCATCCAGTCAAATTCACTGTGGATAATTCCTAGAAATTTGGGAAAGTTACCAAATTTTATTTACCTTCTCTTGACTGGTGGCATTCTTATCTTGGGTTCTTGATGCAGAGAAAGCATGGGATGAAGAGAAATGAATGTTTCTATTGCTAGAACCATTTCAGAAATGCAGTGCTGGGCACTTTGGGGAGTTTAATTATAAAAAATTGATGAATCAATATGGCAAAAAGGTAGGAGGCCATTAGCTGTTAGGTACAAATTCAGAAATTGTAATTTCCTGAATGATGAGAGCTATAGGAAGAAGTGGAATTTTATGAAATGGTGAAATTCATCCCTCATCTGTCTACCCCCTCTTTCCCCATCCTGTCCCGTAGCACCAAGTCACCAGAACTTAGGCAGAATGTGGAAAAAGAAGTCCATCTCTAAGGCAGAGCTGATCTTGCTCAGCTTTCTCCTGTATGGAGCAGCGGTGATTCATGCCTTCCTCTGCTGTCACACTGTCAGCATCCGCTAATCACAGCCCCATGATCACAGGACTTGTGCACATAAACAATTTCCAGGAGGTACAGAACAGCCCAGAGACCTCTCAGGCATAAACACCGGTTTTTCTGTAATTCATTACACCCCCTCCTCATCATCTTGACATGTGCTTGAAATAATAGCTTTCCTTAAAATGTTTGAACATGTCAGTGGACTAGATCCTTTCACTGTCCTTGGTACATACATTTTTGTTTCACTAAGTTGGCTTTTAAATAAAAATCTTTGGCTGTCCTGATGCAGCTCAGTGGATTTGTTTTCTGAAGAATATCAAGAGGATACAGTGATGGGATATCAGACACAAGCTAGTTCCTCTTGTGCTTGGCAGGTATATATTGTAAAGGTCCCAGAGTGCTAGAGTAAAAGGCCCTTTAGTGCTGTCGGGGAGCAGACTGCATCGATTTGGTGTTTAAATTTGTATGTGTTTTTTTTATACCAGTTACGTCAGGTCATTTAGCTCCTACTCTTCTCCCTCAAACAGATGTCTTTAGCAAACTAAGTTCCTTCAGTCAGCCTGTTTATTCAGCCCGAGGCAGGAGTCAGTAACTTCTGGTTACTCTGATGGAATTAGTTTCTGTATCCTGTAAACACATATTTATGGAATGCCTACTGTGCCATGCGTTGCCATAGGCGGCTCTGCTCCCATGAGAGTCTAGAAGTAAGAAGAAACATTTGCAACCATAGTTGTCCAGTGCCTGCAGTCTCTGTTGAGTGGTTACAATAAGGGCTGGTAGATTTTATAAAGTCTCTTAATAATATTGAACTTCAAACATAGAAGAAGAAAATATTATCTGTTGCATGTATGTCTCAGCTGGATGTCCTCAATGATTAGAGAATGAGAAGGTTGTATCCACGTTGGCATTTCTAGTCAAGTGTAATCTTTACCAGGGATTCTTAGCTCTTTAAGTTTTGTTTCAAAATGCAGGCAAAATTGCTAATTTCTTGCATCCTAATATACATATGTAAACCTGTCTCCCCAGTCATCCCAACAGACTTGTGTAGGGATTAATATTATTCCTTTTTATAAATGAAGACACAGGCTCAGCACATTTAGTTGGTTTACTGCCTCCAATAAGTTAACTCAGTTGGTATGGAGTACATAGGGCCTGACTTTGATCCCATGATGTAGCACCTTTACTTTTTCTGTGCTGATTAATAAGATTTGCAGTCAAGTGTAAAGATAGGGCAAGTGTTTTAGTTCAGGATCATTTATGGACCTTGATGTGATTTTAACTGTGCTTTCCATATCACATACATGAATCAAACTCTGATATACCAGGCAGAAGAACTGCCAAGTCATTTAACTATGATTTTAGAAGTCATTATTTGTCCCCCTCATGTTCTGGGAACTACTCATAGTTTTAACTATTCAGTGAAACAATACTGTCAAAGTCTAATGGTCATGAACAGATCATTCACAAAAAGAATATATGAAAATAAGGAAATGTTGAAATGTACTAATAATTAGCAATATACACATTTAAATAATAGAGTAATAAAAAATAAAATAGCAAAAATTAAAACAGTAATCATCTCAATGAAATGAATCTCTTATTTTGCTGGTGGCAGTTTAAATTAGGACAAATCCGTAGGAAAGCAGTTCGGCAGGATCAAGAGCCAGAAAAATGCCCTTTGACCCTGCGATTCCCACTTCTGGGAATCTATCCTGAAGAGCAATCCAAAACAGGGAGAAAGCTATAGCTATGAAACAGCAGAAATAGCATATATGTCTAACAATAGGGTCATGGTAAATTATATTTTATTTACTTGATAGAATGAATGGGCATTAAAAAGACTAGTGTAGTGATCAGATAAATACCTTAGGATACAATTACTGACAGTGCAAAATTAAAATATATACAGATTTGTCTGATAATTACAAATAGAAAAGCAGATGTACAGGGAAGAAAAAAAAAGTTAGAGGAAACTTACCCTAAAACTAAGAGAGGTTTAGTTAGGGTCATGGGACTTCTTGGTGGTTTTTTTCTTTTTCTATTTTCCAAAATTTCAGTAATGTTATTTATATTACTTTTATTCAAATTCTCAATAAAACTATGTCTAATTGAGTTGTTCTCCACAGCTGTGTGGAGGCTGGCTGGTGGGTTTGGAAGTGAGTGGGAGGAAAGGGGTGGAGTTAGAGCCAGCAAGCAGAACGTGCGACACAGGGCCCTGGCCTGTCCTCTTCACACAGCTGCCCACGAAGAGGGACAGTTCCTCAGGGGAGTGTGCTCGGCCAAAAGCTCTGTAGGGATATCTGTTAGCAGAAACGCTGACAAAGGTTACCTTTATTTATCTGTTTCTTTATCTGAAATACTGAAATACGAGCATTTATCCAGCTTCCTTGCAGTGTTGTCAATGCAGTGGTGGGAATGCCTGTGAAATTTACACTGTGCTCCCAACACCCCATTCTTTGTTGTTACCATTGTTTTAAAATAATCACAATAGTAACATTTGAATCTTGGCTTCCTTATCTGAAAAATAGCAATAATAGTTTTTGTCCTGCTTACCTCACAGGATTATTGTTAGAATCAAATGAAATTATATATGTAAATGAGTTTTGTTGACTCGCAGTGTTATAGAAATGAAAGCAGTTATTTTTGACTGCACACCTGGTTCCCAAGATATCATGCACTTTGGAGTAATGCCAAGGCCGAGCTTTACAAAATGGTGCCAGTTTCAAACTCCTGGCTTCACACTTTCTCTGTGGCAGAGGAAGACATGCTCTGAAAAGACTTTTCTTCTATCTCCTGCTGGGCCGGGATAAGAAGATCCTGTTTATGTCAATGAAGTAAGTTGTTTAAGCAGAAGAGCTCACAGCCGTGAAAAGAATTTGCTGTCGAGATGATGTGTCACAGTGCGAACCGTCCATCTGCAGACAATTGGGTTGATTGTGGCGACTGATGAAGGAACATGTTCAACTCTTCTCCTCCAGACACAAAAAGGAGCACTGTCAATGTGCTGGAAAAGATGGGAGACAGAAAGAAGCCACCCGTGTGCCGACTTTTGGAATTCCCAGGATGTTTCTCAATCAGAAATTCAGAATATTCAATAGGAAAAAGTTTAAAATAAATCCCATCCAAATAGATCACATTCAGCCAATTTCTCCCTTCAAAAATCAAGTCTGTAGCAGAAAGCACTTAGCATTCCTTTTACTCTATGAGTAGCAGGTTAGAAAGAGAAAAAAAAAGGCAATCTTCCCAAGGCTTTGGGAGCGATGTCATTTGTTCTCAAGCCACAGTTTCAATGCCAAGAGCTATTTATGTAGGAAAAAAACTAACGTTTGAGGTCAATATTTAGCAGGTCTCAATTTGCTTATAGATTTAAATAAAACTGGGAAGACAAAAATTTGGAAGTAAGCATTTGGATTAATTGGTTTTGGAGAATGGCATTAAATCTCCTTGATCACTTATGTTCAATAAGGAGCTAGAGTGAAGGTAAAATCCTTTTATAATTTCATTTAGAAAAGAAAACAACATGTGTAACATTTTGCATGAACTAAAGAGAGTGAGATATGGAGATATATCACCAGGCACACATATATGTAAGAAAATCCCTTCCTGGGGCTTACTGAGGTGGGCTTCTTCCCCTCACCAAGAGCTCCATACCCTCAAATAGGACCTGCCTATTCTAGTTAGGAAGCTCTTTGGCCCTTCAGTGTTACACACTTCTTTTCCTAAGAAGTCTGTTTAAAATCAAACCCAGCCAAAAAAGAGAAAAAAACCACTACAGTTGAAAGGAGTTGGGGGAGGGAAAGGAGGAAAAAAGGAACTTAAACCAAAAAGGAACTTAAACTGACAGAACAAATACACTTGACCAGATCTCTTTTTGTGACAAAGTAAAAATTCATTGGAACCAGAGTCTACAAAGCACAGAGTTAATATAGATGTTTGTATCAGACAGACTCAAGTGGGGTTCAAATAATAGTCACGCAGTCTACCCTCAGTTTTCTTACCTGTAAATTCCAAGTTAGGAAGATTAAATTGGACAATGTCTAGGAAATGCCTAGAACATCAGTGTATCTGATATATTTTGATATATGGATCAACGTATATACAAAGGGATCATGTTGAAGCAGTATAATGGTTTCAAAATGGTTACATTCATCAGTTTTTGTGAATTGGATCCATTTGGTGAATTGGATCACATTTTGAGAGATCCTACATGACCTGGCTATGACAAAGACCCCTGTTGTAAAATCCCTTATAACATTTGAATTACCTCATATTTTACTGGCTCATAAATTGGGATTTTTTTTTTTGTCTTAGTAGGACACTTCTTATTTTTAATTTTAGTATTAAAAACACCTTTCATTTTATGTTTCTTCTTAGCATGATAGAATACAATTACATTAGCTAACTAATTTATTTCATTGTAGGAGGCTACCATGAGGCCCAGAGAGGTTAACTGGCTAGGTAGTGGCACACCCCCAAGTCAATTTTATTAAGAAAAGAGTTTTTTCATCAAAGTGTCTTATAAACAATCTCTGCACAGATGGTTTTCTCTAGATTCTTTGTAAATGTCCACAACATGAAGAGTAGAATCTTTGCTCTGGGAGAACTTCACTGTTGGATTCATATAATTTCCCAAAAAAAACTCCCTTTCAAAAAAGTTCTGTAACAAGTAATCTAAAAGTGATTTTTTTTTTCTTCAAAGAAAATTCCCTTTAGAAAAGAAGGAAGTACATCAACAAGGACAAAGGCAGCCAGCTGAGATTAGTGACTCAGTCTGTTCCATAAATCATAGCTCTCAAGTCAGTTTGAATGAGTGTTCACATTAAAAAAAAAAAAGACTGCAATGGCACCTAAAGGTGTAGAAACAGCTATGGAGGCAATTCATTTTATAAAACAGAAATATTAAGTGTATGAACCCTAGTTACATGCAAATCCAGAAATACGTACAAAAACAGGGAACTGCACCTTTAGTGTGCTGAGAAATTGTTCCCCTGGTCAGTGGAGAAAGTTAAGTCTGTGGCACATATAGATCAGAGGAACTTGCCGGGTGTTTGTTCTACTTCTGTGACCTGGGATGGTCAGAGAAGATGGAGAAAGCACAGAGAGACCAGACGCCATGCTCTCCTCAGCTGGAGGACAGGCCCAAATGGTCTGTTCTTACAGGGGATGTTTCTTGGGCTTTATTTCCCAAGACCATAGACCATAATCCCTTGGGAAGCTCCCACTTAAATGGATGCTTTTGATGATGTTGAAAACAGGGTGAGAATCTGAAAGCTGACCTGGATAGTTACTGCATAGAAAGCATAGTTACATTGGTACAGGTGTATTCCCTCCAGACATCCAATCACACACTCTTTTATCACCATGTGCCTTAAACTTTCCTTTTGGACACACACACACACACACACACACACACACACACACACACACACACGTGTGGCCAATTAATTCTTTGGGTACAGTTTCAGAGAAGTCTTGTCAATTTCAGTCTCTCTGAGGCTGTGGACAGTTTCCTGTGGATCTTTCCTGCTTAGTTACCCCAGTCCACAGCATGGCTGTCTGATTCCTCTCCATGCTTAGCTTTCCTAGGGCATTTTTCCTGATATCTGGTGTCTTAAGGTTAAGTTGCTGCATTAGGTGCAGAACTCGTCCCCTTCGATTACCTTTTCTGCAGATAAAGAGAAAAGTACAGTAACTTCTGTTTCATTCTCAACCTTGTTGTAATTTTTGGAGCAGAGCTGTCGGCCTCACTAGCAAAAGCAACTGAGAACCTTCTAGGAAAAATATCAATACATTTGGGTCTTCTTGAACTCCTGCATAATTTCAGTGTGTGATTTTTTTTCTTTCTCTTATATTGTTCCACAAGAGTTTCATTTGGAAATGCTTGTTAGTGTAAACTGCCATCTTGACTCCCAAACAAGAAAGCAAAGCAAGCAAGCCCCTTGGGATTGGTTCCTGCCTTTTACAAGCCATGTATCACCTGGGCTCTGCATAATGAATATATGTCGGCAACATGGCAGAACATTTAAAATAAGGATTGTCCCACAAAATCCAGTATAAGTGGTGACTTTTGTCCTGTTTAATGATACTGCATTTGGGTTATATTAAGTACATTATGAAACATGAAGCTTCCAAACTATAGGATGGTGATGGCCAGATTTTATGTAGCAGAGGGGTTGACAAATGTTTTTTGCAAAGGACAAGACAGTAAATATTTTAGGCTTTGAAGGTCATATGGTCTTTGTCAGAACTACTCAGCTTGGCGGTTGTAGCTCAAAAGTAGCTGTAGGTGGTAAGTCAATTAATGAGTGTAGCTGTGTTTCAATAAAAAATTTTTTAGGTCTACTGAAATTTGAATTTCATATAATTTGTGTCACAGATTTTTGCATCACAAAAATATTCTTTTGACTTTTCCCTAACTGTTTAAAAATGTGAAGCCATTTTCAGCTTGTGGGCTGTACAAAAACTGTCTGTGGGCTGGATTTGGCTTGTGGGCCATGGTTTGCTGACTTGACAGTGAATTAGTAAGTTAAGGATCTGATCCCAGGAGAAGAAAGAGGTAAGATGTCATACACATTTCTTGGATTGACTGACTTTCCCTCTCCAGCTACTAGCTCTTCTGAATATCATACTTGGTTGTGGTTTGAGTGTTAGTTCCTGGTGGGAGTGAGTGCGTATCTCAGGGAGCAGATATAAGGGGATTTATTTTTTAAAAATTTACTCCTGATAACAGAACTTTACATCTGTGAAGAACTCAGCCCCACTGGCTACAGTTTAACACTTAAGAGTTACAGGAAAATTCAGCTTGCTAAAGTTTTAGCCTTTAAAGTTTCCCAACATGAGGAAATAGTGTAAACAGAGGGAAGTTTTTGTTCTTCTTCAAATGGTAATCTTCTTAAATGTTTTGGCCCTGACTATTGCTATAAAAGCAAAGTCATGACTCAAAAAGAAAAGACTGCTAGCGAGAAGCTCTCAAGGACAAAACCTTGTCTCACAGAATGACTCTCCAGGAATCCCCATGAAGTTTGCATCTTCACTCCAGCACTTGCTCTGGAATAACAACCCCTCACTCTCCATCGATGTTTCTTTTGAATGAAATGCTGCATTTGTTCCCCTTACTATTCTTGTGTTCTTAGTTGCACCAGGTAGTTTAATTTTTCTTCCCCTTTTCTCCCTTTCTCAGTCACAGACATCAAAAACTGGCCTCTACTCACCTCTGAGTTCCTTTTCTGGGTCTGATGGTCTCCCCTTGTCTGCAGAGTGCTGGTGAGGGAAGGTGAGGTGAAGGAAAGCATGCTGCCTGGGCTGGAGGAGCTGGAGTGTGGGAAGGGAGTACTGTCTTCTGATGTACATTGTCCCTCCATGGTATCTTTACAGCATTGCAATGAATAGTAATTTTTCAGAAAGGAAGGTGTTTTTTTTTTTTTTTTTTAATTTAAATACTGTCTGATGTGTGTCTGTGGTGATGTCTGATTCATAGCTGCGCAGGTTTCTTAGGAGAACCCAGTGTAGCTGGTGATCAGATTCTATCTGGGGTTAGTCAAGTCTATAAATTCTTGGATGGTACAGTCTCTGTGTGTACACAAAGGACCTCAGCAGAATCAAAAAAGTCATTAAATAAATAAATAAATAAATTTAAAATTATACTGTACTTATACCCCATTTCCTCATGTATACATATACAATTTTGAATATTTTAAATGTATTAATAAGTATCAACTGATAAAGTTGTAAAAGAATTCATTTCTATTCTTTCCATGAGATGTGATTCTTATGTAGATTGAAATATTTCTGTCAGTCTCTGGGTTTTGCCAAAGGGGTGATTTAAGGAATAGGAAGTCAGAAGTGATTAAAGATTCCTTGCCTCAGGGAGGGAGATGCTGATTTTTCAGATCCTTTAATAGGGTTATGCTGATGCTGTGAGGCATAAAAATTACTTAGTACCAATAACCTCCCAGAAGGAAAAAGGCTGAAAACAACTGGTCTTAATTCCTAATGGCAGGTTTCATAAGATAAGAAACATCTCTTTAGTATCAAGTTTCTTCTTTTGTCCACTGATTCAAATATGTGACAAACTCTGGTCCATATGAAAATGCCCATTGACCTCTGCACATGGTAATGAAAAGGCAAATCAGTCCCCAGATTATTTATCTGAAGTCAGGAGCTGGTGCTGGTTCCTTGGCACTTGCATGTGGATGTGGCGTACAGGACCTCTGGGACTCCCACCCCAACCTCAGCACTCTTTAGAAGGTGAGCATTTGCCTCTTCTACTTGGTTGGTGATGAGTGTATGCTTATGTTCATCCTTCTTCTCACCTGTGCTCTGGGGATTCCCTGGATTGAACTGTTCCAAGCCCCCAGCACTTCCAGCCTTTATTTTCCATGCCCAAAAGAAAATTAATTCACTATTTTCCCAAAATCTTCCTGCAAAGTAGGCATAAATAGAGTGAAAACAAAGAAAGAGCAGAAACATGAGAGAGAGGCTGAAATATAGGAAAGTAGAACACAACTGTGAAATTAGAAACATTCTCATTAAAGGAAAGGATATCTATTATCACTATTAATATTCAACATTGAACTAGAGGGTCTAACCAATGCAACAAGTTAAGAAAAATAAATAAGAGGCACAAAGATTGGAAAAAAATAGGCAAAACTGTCAATTGTTATTTTTGGATTACAGGACAGTCTACCAAAAAACACAAGGTAATCAACTATTAGAATTAATGACAGTTCAGCAAGTGGCCAGACCCAAGGAAACACATTTAGAAAAAAGGTGTTCAAATAAATTAATGATGTGATGTACTTGTTTCATAAGAATTATATAATAATATTTTTTAAAAACAAGTGGATAAAATCTGTATAGAAATAAGACACATTTCTATTTTGGCTGTCCTCTTCTGGTTCAAAAGCGGCTAAACATTATGCTGACTTATAATCATCTTTGAAGCGTTAAAATTCTTTGTGTCTTCTTTCCACAGGCTTTACTTTTCTGAAAGATATACTATGTGTAACAATTTTCTCCAAGCTTCTCCCACATAATGCAAGCTTTGTTTCCATGGTCTGGGTCCTTTCTCCTTTTTTGCCTTCTTCCTTAACAGGTCTTTCTTGTGTCCTCAGCTTGGAATATGAGGATACTGATAGAGCTTGCCTCTTGGCCATATTGCTTCCTGGGCAACATTTCTTTATTGCACATTAGGTTTATTGAAAATATCACTGTCTCTGAGCTCAGACACATATAGTAAGTTATTTAATCCTTTTGAGTCTCAGTTTCCTCATCTGTGAAGTGAGAATGATAATAACTATTTCATTGAATTTCTGTGATGATTAAATATGATTGATGTATCTTAAGTGTCTAGTACAGAAGAGGTGAGTTATAGGTTCAGGCCTTCAGGGCCAACCACTCTTGCCTGCCCCTCCCTCACACCCTCCACCCATTCTTGTCAAAAGAATTATGCAAAATACAGTTACAAGGAACTTAATGGTTTGGTATGACTGGTTACAGCCTCAGGTCAAGCAATTCAGGGTAAACATTTTACAATCAACAGTATTTATGCTCAGCTTGATTTTATTTTTAGTGAAGTATGTAAATATAAAGTACACAAATCCTGAGTGTACAGCTCAAATACTTTTTATATGTATACGCCCTCCCTTGTGTTCCTCATCAATCAGTCACCACCCTGTGCCCAACATACGTTCATATTCTAACTTTCATTTGTATTAGTGGGGAACATAAGGAAGAATCAGACACAGGTCTTGCCCTGGCATATAGCCTCTGCCCTCAAGACCTACCCAGCTTGTGCTGTCTTGTCTAAGTCATTATAACTGTCTATGTCAATCCTTTGGATATAGGCTAAATGAGGTAATATACAGCAGACCAGATGGGAATGTTAGAAGTTATTGTTAAAAGGAACTTTGTGGGTCCAAAGCAGTAACTTATCTATTGTGCCAACTACTACTTTTGCATGGTTTCCATTATCTACACATATCCTGTGTTGTGTTAAGTTTTACCTAAGGAGGTTGAGGATGAATCATATTTGATATTGCTTAATGCTTTTCTCCTATGACATGGTTTTAGAGCTAAGACATTGTATTTGTTGTCTTAGCCACCACTAAGAAAGGAGGTTTCCATTGCTGTCCAAAAATCTGAGCCACCTGATGGGGCCTTGGAAGAGAGCTTAGGAAATGGAGGCTTTTGCAGGTCATTTACTATACAGAGAAAATTTAGTCCAATATCTTTTTTAAAAAAATGCCATTGGATTTTAATTACAGAATCAATCCTTAGGAAAGATTGGTATCTCAAAAGTGACAAAGTCTAACAGAGCAGAATCATTTTTTTCTGAATAAAATTTTGATGATTTTTCTAGCTTCAGCACACTGCTAGCCAAAGTTCTTGCTTATTGCTACATCTCTTACAAAACAGTGACTCTGCCTGGAGTTCTACCTTGGGAGTAGAATCTTCTTTCTGGAAACATTTTCATCTGTTGGTTTTTGTGATGGCTTGTTCTCTTGCTTTTTCACAACAACTCTAGTCTTTTTTCTCAGTCATCTCTGAGAGGAAGTGCTCTCTCATATGTATGTGTCTACATGTATTTCCTGAAGAGTTTGTCTCAGAGCCCTCTTTCCCACCCAGTTTATTGAGATATAATTGACACAAAACATTGTGTAAATTTAGGGGGTACAACATGATTTGATACACATATATATTGAGACATGATTAACACAATAAGGTTAGTTAACGCATGTATCCCCTCACATAATTACCGTGTGTGTGTGTGTGTGTGTGTGTGTGTGATATAACATTTAAGATTTACTTTCTTAACAATTTTCAAGTATATAATACTGTGTTGATAACTATAGTCATGCTGTACATTTGATCCCTAGAAGATTTTCATCTTATAACTGGAAGTTTGTACTCTGACCAATATCTCACCATTCCCCTACCCTGGCAACCATCAATTTACTGTCTGTTTCTATGAGTTCAACATTTTTTGTATTCCACATATACGTGAAATCATACAGACCCTCTTCTTTGTCTCTGAGTGTACTCTCTGTAGGTAATTTCCTCTGAACCTGTAGATTTAGTTATCATCTCTATGCCTATGAATATCAATTTTTATGTCCAGCTTAGGTCTTTCTTGTGCACTCCAGAAGAACTCTACTTTGCCTACCTGAACTCTCACTTGTAAATATCAAAGGAACCCCAAACATGCCCATTCAAAACAGACCTCACAGACTTCCCATAGCTGCCCCAACCCAGCCCTAGCTGCTCCTCTTCCAGTGTTCTCTGTGAGTAATTATCTAGTTTCCTACACCAGAAATTAAGGAGTCTTCCCTGACAACTTCCTCTTTTTGCCACCAAGTCTTCTATATTGCTATTGCTGGAGTATCTTCCAAAATCTGTTTGCTTCTCTCTGCCTCTTCTTGGCCTAACCTGCCTTCTTTCCGGTCTGGCCTGGACAGCTACAATGGTCACTTCACTTCAGCTTCCTTATAGTTTCCCACCAGCAGCCCGAGCTCACTCGCTGTGAGAACAGCTAACAGAATCTTTCTCCGGTGTACATATCGCTTCTGCTGCCTTCTCTCCTGCCGTATGCCCTCCCACCCTGTGCCCCAGCCCCACTGCTCTGCTCTCACTGCTTCAAAATATCATTCTCCTTCTGCTACTGGGCTTTTGCACGAACTTTTCCCCCTTACTGGACGATGCTTTCTCCTCTTTTTCAAAACTTTTAAAATCTTGTCTTGCAGATAGATTAGCTTAAATGTCAGTTCCCCAGGGAAGTGTCCCCATTTAGGGCAAGTTCCTGTATGATACATTCATGCAGCAACTGGTTCCTTTCCTTCAGAGTACTTAACCTGGATTTCCATAACATTTGTTTGCATGTAATTTTGTTAGCTAAAAATCTATCTCCTTCGTCAGAGCGTAAACTCCATAGTATCGGTTAAATGTTCACTGAGAAAGAGGTATACAATCCATTTTTATGTAAGAGTTTTTTGTATTTAGTAAGTTCTTGATAAGCGTTAAAAAATGCAGTGAGCCAGCAGTGCAAAAGGACTGTAACTGAGCTTAGATACTATGGTCAGCAGGTGAGCTGGAATTTCTTTTCCCATTTAGTACCCAAAGCTCATTCTTATATTTTCTGCTCCACTGAAGACAAGGAAGTAGTGTCTCTCCCTGGACCTTCTGCAAATGTAAAGATGGAGTGAAGGTTGGCAGGACTGAGACTTCAGGGGAGGGCCATGGTGGTGGAAGAGCTCCTTTCCTTCTGACTCCTGGTTCTTGGCTGTGATGCCAGATTCCTTTCATCAGTGTTTTTCAAACTTCAGCAAGCATCAGAATCTACAGGTGAACTTGTTAAAACAGATTTCTGTAGCCCATCCTCAGAGTTTCTGATTCCATGGTTTTGGGGTGAGAATTTTGCATTTCTAACAAGTTCCCATGTGATGCTGCTACTGCTGGACCACACTTAGAGGACCACTAACGTCAGTGATTCCATCATGAAACTCAGTCCCTCAGTCTGAGACTAATTTCCCTTCATGAGGGCAGACTTCCATTCCACCCTTACACCTGCTTGTGTTGGTGACTCGACTAGAAAGTTCACGTGCTTGAGGAAATAGAAATTGGCGGGGGTTGGGGGCAGCACGCGGGCAGAACATGATCTCTTGGTGATTCCACATTTGGAGAGTTCTGACTGATGCTCATTATTTTACCGGCACTAACACCTTTGCCAGATATTTCCAATAGGTGAATGTGTTATTGGTCACCACATTTCCAGGTGTTTCAAGAAATGCAGTGTACTAATTAGAGTGTGTAAAGAAAATGAAAAAAAAATAGGTGATCTTCTGTTTGGGCTAAATATCAGATGAGTAGTGTGACAGCATATTTTGGCAGGGGCAGGCCACCAGTGTGGCACAGAAGAAGCCGATGCCACCCAGCGGGGGGTGGGGGAGAGGCATGGGGGAAAGGTGAGAGGTGAGCTCAGGCAGACGTAGCCTTGGTGGGTGAAATGGAATTTTAGTCCAGTAATGTCTTAGTGTGGGCCAAAAAAGACTCGAAAGAACACAGGGTGTGGGGCTGACAGTGTAATAGTGTGCACAAAACCTCAGCTGAAGAATGCTTTGAAGAAGACCCGTGGTTCTAGTTCTGCTTTGCTAATTTAGTTGACATCTCTGGGCTTCAATTCCTTCATCTATCAAAATGAGTTGTTAGTTTAGATCAAGGGTCAGTGAGTTTTTTCTGGACAGGGCCAGATAATAAATATTTCAGGGTCTGTGGGTCACACCATCTCTGCTGCAGCTACTGAACTCTGCCTTTTTAGTGTGGAAACAGCCACAGATGGTATTTAATGAGTGGGTGTGGCTATGTCCCAATAAAATGTTATTTGCAAAAACAGAACTTGGTCTGGGGCCATATATGATTAATCTTTGAACTTTTGTTGATCACACACTCCTGTAGGTAACAACAACAAAAAAGTTTAGCATGCATGCCTTAATAGATGGATACTAATTTATAAATGCTATGAATCTTTAAGGTTCTAATATACTAGGTACCTTATAAAACATACTCCTAAAATAAAATTTTAAAGGCATATGGTACAATAAATATAAACAGGTGATCTAATATTTTTCCTACATTCTGATGGATCTTCTTGTATACCCCCCTGAGACGCTGAAGGCCACTCATCCTGGTAGTTTCTAAGGTTCTTTGGTCCTCTAATGTCCTATTGTTATATGTGTGGCAAACTTCCCAGGATGCATATCTGTCAGGTGATTTTTGGCTGAATCAACTAGAGAGTTAACGCTGAGTAATCTGTACCAACAGGGAGAAGAAGAGATGTGGGCAATTAGCAACAGAAGAGACAGCCTAAGGTGGTTTAGGAATGCAGCAAAATCCCAGCTCTCTCTTGGCTGCACATTTGGCACAGCCTTGGCTGCAGTAGACTGGGTGGCTGGGAAAGGTCAGTTCGAGTGTCTGCTGGATAATTGGATAACTGAATATCTTTATAGAAAGAAATATGGGTCATGAACTTTTCATTGTGGAAGGGGCCTTACAAGCCTGTTAGTTCACCCTCTTCATGTTTCAGATGAGATCTTTGTATCCAGCAAAGTTCTGTGTTAGTTGGTGTGAGGCAAAGTAGAACTTCAGGACTTCAGGACTTCAAGTATTCTCACCGTGAAAGTCCTCTCCATGAAAAATAATTTTGTTTTCAGCGCCTCTCATTTGAGAACAGCCTCTTTTACAAATCATCAGGGGCTACATGGCAATTATTCAACCCCATCTGTAGATGGACATTTAGATTAAATGATTATGCCATCCCCAATACACAATGGAACTGGGCCACTCCTGGAACTGGAGGAGGAGTCCATGTTCTGAGGTTTCTTTTACAGTCTCTCCTCTTTACCTTGAACCTGGAGCATATCAGACTTATGGAAAACACATCACTGAATCGGCGGGGTGTTCTAAGAGTGCCCAGCGCCCCACTCCACCCCCGCCCTGTGTCTATAGCCCCTTTTGACCAGTCATCAGCCTGCGGTGAACGTGGTGGTGTTTGTAAACGGAAAAGAATGGTTGCTGAGCCCAGGGTTTTCCATACGACACTGTGCAAATGCTTTCACGAATTCTCCTCTTCGAAGGAAAAAGAAACGGGGAGAAATTGCCTACGAGGAAAGTTCATTAGCGGTGCCCCAAGGTTACCCCCTCCAACTCTGTTTCATGATATGTTAGAAGGTGGGAGATTCATCTTGGATGAAGGGATGTGGTTGTAGAGTAACCCGGGTCCCCAAATGTGTCTAGTGCCTGGGTCCTGCTGCTATAGGATCAATGAGGATTCTGAGAAGGGCAACTAAGATAAGAAAGACTATCTGGAGCACCTAGGATGCTACAGGGAGTTGGTGTGTTTTGAGCAGGGACAGGTGCAGCAATGTGTTTCAGACAACCACAGGCTCTGCTGAGGGCTTGACAGTGGGCTGTGGGCTGGGAGTGGCCAGGACTGGCAGTGCCTCTCAGTATGAGAAAGTGATCTGCATGACTCCCCGGTGAGTAAGTGCAGCTTGTGGGACATATCTGGTGTCTGGATTCTGCACAAATCCATTTGCCAGTCTCTTCCCTTCTGGATGCGTTTCTGGGCATTTCCCTTTCAGAAAGGCTTTAAGATGGAAGTCCCCAAGGGTCTGTTCCTTTCCTCTAAGTTAATATTTTCATGGTAAGAAGTACAAAAATTTTCTGTGTGGGTGGATGCCAGAAGGGTTTCTCTCCACACACCCCCTCCCCAAGAATAATGATAAACATTCCCTTTCTACAAGGGCTTTTGGCACAAAAATGCTGCCCGTGCTGTCTGTCGTTTTGGTTCTTTCCTTGTGGATCTAATTTCAGCAGTAACGAGCCAGCTAAGCACATTGAATTGTAGACTTGGAAGAGTTTTAAAACTGCCCGGCTCTCACTCCCTCCCTTTTACATCTTCTGGCGATTTATTTCACTCACTAGTTCTTTCATATATGTAAGGTTGCTAGTTTTGCACTGAGTGCCATTTAGAGAGTCCTGCCTCCCCAATCCCCCCACTTCCATTTTCAATCACCCAGAGAGAGTTATGTTAGAAACACTCAGTTTTTCAATTTCATCAAAGAAGTAGTGATTTTGAATGAGTGTGGAAGAGAAAAGCAAGTGGATATAATCAGAAGGTTATAATCTGAGACTCTAATTACAGTTCTGTCTTTACTCTCCTTTGGAAAGGCTAAAACTTTGCAGCAATTCTAAGCTTATTTACTCTGTTTCATTTGTTTCCCCTTTAATATCTGGGCTAAAATTTCCTCTTGCCCTCATCTTTGAATACGGATCCCTGCCTTAAGAAAATCACAGCTGACAAAATTGTCTCAAGTGGACATGAGGTTTGGTTCTCTGCAATTTTCCAAAATGCAAAAGTTAGAGGAAAAACATCATTGAAATGCCTCCAGGAGAGCCCAGTGTCCTCTTAGAGGAGTGTGGCTTTGTGTGTTCCGGGCTGGTAAAAAGTTGACAGGGTTTGAACCCTGATGGTAAGTGTCAGAGGTAAATACCCTTTTGTAGCCAAACTGAAGAGGCTTGTTGGGGTGGGGGAGGGGAGGATTTTCTAGGAAGTGCTCAACGCATAGCTGACAGCACCTTCCAGGACAGAAAGTAAATAGGGGTTTTGTGTTGGTCTTTGAATACAGAACTGGTAAAAGCCCCAAACAGAAAAACAAAAATCTCCCAGATGTAGTTTCTAGTAAAAGACATCATTTTATCTACCTCCACGCAAAAAAGAAACAAAACAAAACAAAACACAAAAAAACCAATGAGAGTAAACATCATCTTCAGTGGTTCTTCAAACGCTTCGTTGCACACCTGAGTTGGTTGATTGAGTTTCCTCCACAGGTCTGGGGGGCATTGTTCCCATTCTCGGGGGATGACCTAAGACCCACAAGGTAAGCAGGTGAATTGTCTGCTCTTGAATAGAAGCCTTCCTGTCCATGGAAGTTGCCCCAAAGCTAATCACAGGTGATGTATGGGGACCACATTCCTTCTAAATGCACCTTTCTTTATAAGAGTGTTTGCACTTTGGTTAGAAAAGAATGTCACCTTCTACCCTCCACTCCCAGGCTATACTCTATGGCTCAAAGAAACCCTTAGTCTCTTCAAGCCCTCAACCAGACCGAGAGGACTTGGCTCCTTTCTGTGCACAGGTGAATTTCTGTCATACTTATTTAAGGACCTCAGGTGTAAGTTGACATCTTTCACAACAGGGATGAAACTTAGACACTTAATTCATACATTCAACATCATGGAGGCTAAGGCTAGATGACCGGAGTCCTCATTCACTCTCTTTTGGGGTTATCATCAATCAGGTGGGATTCTTTCCTTTTTGGAAGGGATCCACTTCTTTCATGACGTGTGAATCCCCGAACAAGAGGCATACCATATGTCTTATGTTTTTTCAACCCCGTTACTACTGGTGTCAGTAGAAGTCTCACATGCCTTCCTAGGTGCATTCAAATGCTCCCTCCTCTTCAGGAGGTTGGGAGGACCACTGTCATGACCCATGGTCTCTAGTTCTTACTGCAGTCATCATATTTTCTTGAGTATCTTCTGTCTCCTCTATGAGACACCAGGGTCTTGGAACATCAGAGTCAAGGCTTCTCATCTTTTTTGCCTTAACCATCCCCACATACATCCAGCAAAGAGACTAGCACATAGTGAGTACTTAGTAATAATAACTTCGTCTGTAAAACACCTTATCTGTTACAAAGTACTGTCAAAGACCTCCTCCTACCTAATAGCATGAGTTGAATTGAAATGAACTGCAGTAACTGAATTGAGCTACCCCATTAGGGGATAGAGGCTTAGGCAGACCAGAAGAAAAAGAAGATTGCGGAAGGCAAAAGACGAGAGATTAAAGCTGTAAGATGGGGAGTGACAGAGCACCACTGACAGTGATTTCAGGGCCCTATGGCTCCATAGCTCCACTAGAAGCTTCCTGCTACTCCCAGGGGATTAATTCTCTGCTCCATACAAGGATCTCCAGTCTTAAAGGCACAAAGCTTCTACAAAACTAGAGAGATGGCCTCTAGAAGAGAGGTTCATTTTTTCTTTTTCAATTAATTTTTATTGGAGTATAGTTGATTTACAATGTTGTGTTAGTTTTGAGGTGTACTGCAAAGTGAATCAGTTATACATATACATATATCCACCCTTTTTTAGATTCTTTTCCCATAAAGCCCATTACAGAGTATTGAGTAGAGTTCCCTGTGCTATACAGTAGGTCCTTATTAGTTATCTATTTTATATGTAATAGTGTGTATATGTCAATCCCAATCTCCCAATTTATCCTTCCTTCCCTTCCCCCTTGGTAACCCTAAGTTGGTTTTCTATATCTGTGATTCTATTTCTGTTCTGTAAATAAGTTCATTTGTATCATTTTTTTTTAAGATTCCACATATAAGAGATATCATATGATATTTGTCTTTCTCTGACTTATTTCACTCAGTATGACAATCTCTAGGTCCATCCATGTCACTGCAAATGGCATTATTTCATTCTTTTTTATGGCTGAGTAATATTCCGTTGTATATATGCACCACATTTTCTTTATCTATTCCTCTGTTGATGGACATTTAGGTTACTTCCATGTCCTGGCTATTGTAAATAGTGCTGCAGTGAACGCTGCTGGGGTTTATGTATCTTTTCAAATAATGGTTTTCTCCAGATATATGCCCAGGAGTGGGATTGCTGGGTCATATGGTAGCTCTATTTTTAGTTTTTTAAGGAACCGTCATACTGTTCTTCATAGTAGCTGTACCAATTTACATTCCCGCCAACAGTGTAAGAGGGTTCCCTTTTCTCCACACTCTCTGTAGCATTTATTGTTTGTAGATTTTTTTTGATGATGGCCGTTCTGACTGGTGTGAGGTGATACCTCATTGTAGTTTTGACTTGCATTTCTCTAATAATTAGTGATGTTGAGCATCTTTTCATGTGCTTTTTGGCCATCTTTATGTCTTCTTCAGAGAAATGTCTATTTAGATCTTCCACCCATATATTTTATTGGGTTGTTTGTTTTTTTAAGAGAGGTTCATTTTTTCCGATTTGAAAGATGCCACCAGGAAGAACTCACTTTACAGTCACAGCCCCGTGGTTTGTTGTTTTTGTTTTATTCTCCTCTGCTGAGACAGTAAGCAGGAATGGGGTTCAGCTAAGCCACATGAAAGGAAGCGATGTTTTCCTTTCTATTAAGGGGAAGCAGGAGAGGCCACCAACAGGGACTGGCAGGTCTATTATTCTCTCGAAGTCTAAACGAATGGTGAAGCTTTTGACCAGGAGTCAGAGCAGAAAAAGATGGCAGTGACTGAAGAGAGCTTTCTTACATCAGAAAAAGGGGAACCAGACTTCAGTTCACCACAAGAACAAGATGACTTACTGTGATTAAGTGTTTATATATCTCCAAAATTTCGCTCTGAATTAAATCTTGAGCCCCTAAACTTAAAGATGCAGTTTCTATTATCTTCATGGTTATATTTTAATATTAAATGTGCAGATATGTGTTTTATATTTATGTCAGGAAAAGGAGAAGCAAATAGGTCTTTTTCTATTTCTGCTTCTTCGAATTCCTATAGTTGAAGAGAGTTTCACTGTTTGGTTGACTTATCACAGGGACCAGAATGCCAGGTGGGGCTTTGAGGAAGAAATAGTTAACTTGGATAGGACTGTCCTTGCCCCAAATCAAAAGTGCTGAGATAATACGAATGCCTTCTCTCTTCACACCCAATGCCACTTTTTGTACACAAGTCTACCTTATATGTTTTAAGTATATATTATTAAAAGGCACAAGCCATGTCTAATTTCTCTGCCATTGTATTCCAGGACTTGGGATGAGGAGATGGTATTTGATGGCAGTAATGAGACTGATAAAGGGGACACTACTGTCAAAACCCTAACCATTCCCCCAAGGCACGTGGCTGTTTCTAAGCCAGCTGAGGTTGTACTCTCTCATGTAACCTGCCCCCGCCGCCCCCCAAGTCTATGAGCAGGGATAATTTCTGAAGTATTTTAGCCAAGATAGCTCTAGCACTCACAGTTTAGAATGGGCACCAGTGGGAATGTTAGAGCAGGGTCCTGAAGCTTCTGGCTGTGCTGGGGACCCATGACCCCATTAGTTGCCAAATTGTGGGGAAGGTCTTGGCGATGGGCTTGGCAGGGGTGGAGGAGGGCATTTCAGAGTCTCTGAGCTATAGCAACTGAACAATTAGTACAGCCAGTGTGCTTAGGCTGAATGTCACCCTAAGAGCATATGTAGTGAGTGAGGTGAAGCTTAGAGCCGCACGATTAAATGTCCTCTGTGTGCTCATCACTGGGTTGGGCAAAGGGGCTGTAAAGATGAAAGAAACCCCATCTCAGCACTTCGCTCCAGCCAGTGGAGTTGATCACATCTTCCTTTACACAGCGGATTCCCCCTCATCCTTCAGACATCCCACCGCTTCCTGTTCACTTCCATCCCAGCGCCCACCTCGATGTGGGGTTTAAATACATGCATCTATGGGTGGATGTGTGTGGGTATCTGTGCCTATAGTCAGGCTCCCCAGTAGACATGAGCTGCAAGTATCCTCAGCTCCCATCAAGATGCCTTACACTTAGTAGGCACAGAAGCAATATTTGTTGAAGAAAGAATCAGTGGTCACAAAGGGATTATCCGATCGGGTACAATAAAACCATCAAAAATCATTAACTATCGATTCTGTGGGAGACACATCTGTATACACCAGAAACGTAACATAAAATTCTGGTTTCAAACTTGTCCTTTAAACATGTCTTGGATCACCAGGGGTATGCTAGTTTCTGGGCCCACCACGGATGGCTCTCCTGATGGCACTTCAACAGGACCTGGGACTAGGAAAGAGTGTGTGTTTCCTGTTAATGGCCAGATAAGTGACACGACCAAACTGCTGGCTATTTAAAAGATTAGGCTACTCAAAGTCCCTGCAGGTGGCCAGCTGTATGAATGGCCCAAACTTTCATGCACCCATTTAAGTCATTGGAGGAAATGACACTTTTAAGTCTCAGCAAAGATTCCCTTTGGGATCAGCCTGAGTTAACGGGGTTTTTGTTTTGTTTTGTTTGTTTTTTGTTTTCCTCAGCTCATTTGACTCATTTCATTGATCCTTGCAAACAAGACAGAAATAGCCTTTTGATATTTTCCCTTGGCCTTTATTAACTGTTTGAGTCCCCAAAATCTCAAAAGTAAAAAGGAAAGAGTGGGCTGATAAAGGTTGAGAAAGTGCCATATGGGCAACTTTTGCAGACTCTCCCATCAAGTTTCATGAGTCTCTCGAAGGAAATCGGACTTGCGTTCAGAAAAGGGATCTTGCCGTTGTCCACACGCCCTCTCTCTCGGCTCCCCCCAACCCCTACCAGTTCCTACCCTACTCCCCAACCCCAGATTCTCCAACTCCACCCTTCCTTTCAGTTGCCCTGAAGGGGAGGACATGAGTCAGCATTCAGACTTGAAAGTGTGAGCTGCCTCTGAGTCCTCAGAATGTAATCATTTCAGAAAATCTAGGACACACAACTACAGAGAAAGTCACCTTCCCCACCTCCTTCTCTTCTGTGGCCAGACATATACTCCCACTCTCCGAATGCAGCTTTAGCTGGGGTTGAACTTTAACCTCAAAATAAAAAAAATATGGGAAGGAGGGGGCTAGAGACCAGCAGGGACAGCCACCACCCAAGTGCAATTGGCTGAACAACTTTTGCAGAGAACTCCAGCAGTTAGTTTACCACTTTAAACATCTGGTGTTTGGCCGTGTTCGTGTTCAGCCTGGAATTTAAAAAAAAAAAAAAAAAAAAAAAAAAAAAAGATCGAAGAAAAAATGTCAGTCTCACTCCTGATCTTCGAAGCCAGAATGAATTTTCTCTTCTGTTCTTCCAGAAGAGGAAGTACTTTGGAATTCCCTCCAGGTATCTTGTTAAAACATCCAAGCATACCTTTAGACCCATGCTTTTTGGAAAGGAACCAACTTTATTGATACATTTTTTTGTTGTTCATCCAGCTTTCTATCGGACTCTGTATCCAGGTTTTACTTTGCGCTGGAAGAAGAACTTCGGTTTGTGTCTCTCGCCCTCCCAGAGTGACTTCTTTGTCTTGGCTTTGGGAGAAAAGGCAAACAGACTCACACAGGGGGTTGTGCAGACTTTATCATGGATCAGACAGTTCTGAGAAGAAAATCTACTTTAGACTTCTTAAGATTCAACCTGTTCAGGATTAGGAGAAAGCCAAGACCTCACCGGCTCTTGTGAGCAACAATCTGTCAAAAAGTAGTTTAGCAAATTATGGTTCTTCAGCTGTAGAAAGGGAGAGAATGGCTGAGCTCTTGATAAAGTCCTTAGCTGCTGGGCTTCTATTGTGCAGTCTCTGGTTCTGGTTTGAAGGGTCTCCTCCTTTCCCTCATCCAATTAGCCAACCAGGCTGGGTTGGGAAAGGGAGAGTGAGTTTTGAAGGCTGCCAGTACAGCTGTTGAGTTCCTATTTCCAAGTATCTTGTTGCCAAAACAGATGGGAAGCGCTCTCACCGTGCTTTTATTTAACAAACTGATCTTGGATGTAACCGACATGCTTTCTGAGCAAAGAGAAACTCAGACCTTGCTCAGGCTTTGACAGGGTCCTGGGGAAACTGGGAGAAGAGCAGCGGGAGCTCCCTCCTTCTGAGGAATTCTGGAGACACACACCTTTGTAATATTGCTGGAAGCCAGGAGACCTACTGAGTGAGAAAGGCGAGGCTCCAAGGACAAGAGCCCCAGCCAGTTAGTGGCCGATGGAAGTAGACTTCACTGCTCCTTCTGTCAATCTTGGTCTGTCCCATCACAGTTTCCAACTGTGCTTTCATTTGTAACGGGGTGAGGCTAGCCAGGCTGTGAAAGATCACTGCCAGGAGAGTGGTTTTGCAGTGCTCTAAGGAAGAGGTGTGTGTGAGTGTGTGTGTGTGTGTGTGTGTGTGTGTGTGTGTGTGTCTGGAGGGTGGAAGTATCCAAAACGATAGAAATGTGATCCAAATGGTTTCACACTGTAGAACAAGCATGTACTTTAAACTTATGGGCAACTTACTACTCTTGGTATGAACCGAGTTGGCCTGGGGGGCAGTTCAGTGCAGTAAGTTTTCTTGGGCCTTACTCTGTGCCTGCAAGGTGCATGTGACTCTGGGTGACTCCAAAGATGAGTAAGACCTGGGTTCTGCCATTTTGAATTTCACAGCCTTTTCTCTGGCCCTAGATGGACCACAATGCTACAAATGGGGTGAACACAGCATGTGTTGGGAGGAATTAGGAGGAGCCCTGTTTGTTCAGGAATCTGGGAGGAGGTTGGCCTGCTCTGCACTTTGGAGCTCAAGGAAACAGAGCGATCGTGACCTGAAGGTCTTCTTAGGCAATCGGCTTCAGAACTGTCTTCCGAGGAGTATCTACACTGGGTGTGGAGTCAAGCAAAGGACTCGCTAACACATTGCCTTGTTCCTTTGCCCTTTGCCTTTCCTCCTAAATTTTTTGGGGGGTGTTTTTTGAGGATTTGTGCACGGTTAGTTCAAGGGATGACTATGAATAGGATAGACATTTCAGGGGCATTTCCCTGCAACCATCATCTAAATCAAGCAGTAGTCAATGTGTTGGAGAGACGCGAAGTTGGGAATATCCTCTCACAGACGTCAGTGTTTTCCTCCATTTATTTTTATTTGCATTTTTAAACTTTTTATTTCGTAGTGGAGTATAGTTGATTAACAATGTTGTGTTAGTTTCAGGTGTACAGCAAAGTGATTCATTTATACATATACATGTACCTATTCTTTTTCAAATTCTTTTCCCATTTAGGTTGTCACATAACATTAAGCAGCATTCCCTGTGCTACACAGTAGCTCCTTGTTGGTTATCCATTTTAAATATAGCAGGGCGCACATGTTTATCCCAAACTCCCTAACTATCCCTCCCCTGCCACTCCTCCCCGCTGGTAACCATAAATTCATTCTCTAAGTCTGTTAGTCTGTTTCTGCTTTGTAAGTAAGTTCATTTGTATCTTTTTTTTTTTTTTAGATTCTGCATATAAGAATTATCATATGATATTTCTCTTTATTTGTATTTATACTTTATTTTACACGTATATAAATATGTATGTGTGTGTGTGTGTATGTATATTTTTGGGGGGGGGGCATGGTCATTCCCAAAGGATAATATACTTATGAGGGAATTAAAGTCAATCAGGGACTTCCCTGGTGGCGCAGTGGTTAAAAATCCGCCTGCCGATCCAGGGGACACGGGTTTGAGCCCTGGTCTGGGAAGATCCCACATGCTGCAGAGCAGCTAAGCCCGTGTGCCACAACTACTGAAGCCTGTGTGCCTAGAGCCCATGCTCAGCAACAAGAGAAGCCACCGCAGTGAGAAGCCCGCGCACTGCAACAAAGAGTAGCCCACACTCACCACAACTAGGGAAGGCCTGTGTGCAGCAAGAAAGACCCAATGCAACCAAAAATAAATAAATTTATTTTAAAAAATAAATAAAATGAAACAATCAAAGATTTTTCTATAGAACCTGTCCCTTTTTAGTTGTTGAAAACAGTCATGTTTATGAGATCACTTTGGTTAGTGAGAATCAACAGGGTCTCTTTATCTGTCTCCTTCCCTCCCTCCTTCCTACCATCTTTCCTTTCCTATCTTTTGTTTATTTTTTAAGACATCTGGCAGTAGAGTTGAGGCACTCTGGCACTTCAGTTTATCTTTATGGATGTATGACTTTTAAACTAAAGACCCAGTGAAATCCCCATTCAACGTAAACACAAAGTAAGTCTCAGATGTTAAAAAAGATCATTTTCGGAATTGTAAATTCTTAAAGTGGGGAATTCTCAATATTAGTAACATTCATTGAGGGCTGAGAATGATCATACTGCTGTTGTTCCTGACACTGTGGTCTTTGCAGAGAATTTAAGTGCCAAACCCATCAGAATGGCCAAAAAAAAAAAAAAAAAAAAGAAAGAAAAAAACCTGATTTCACCTGACAGTCCTCAGTGCTGGTGATTGTATGGAGCAATCAGAGCTCAAGTACACTCTGGTGGAGGCTAACCAAGTACACTACCTTGGAAAACTGTCTGGCACTGTCTTCTGAAGATTACAGTGTGCCCACAGTACAGCTCAGCAATTCCACTCCTACATTTATACCCAAGAGAAATGAAAGCATGTGGGCCTCAAAAGACACGTCCAAGAATGTTCCCAGCAGCACTATTTGCAATAGCCTCCAAATGGAAACAACCCAAATATCAACAGAAGAACAGATAAATAAATTGCAGTATATTTATACAATGAACAAAGTATGACAAACTACAGCAACATAGAGAAATCTTACAAACAGAATGTTGAGCAAAATAAGCCAGACACAAAAGAATCTATCCATTACAACTCTAGTTCTACAAAACTTAAAAACAGATAAAACCAATACATGATTTTAGAAGTCAGGATGATTATTTCATGTACAGGGAGGTAGTGACCCAGAAGGATGATTCGAGGGGCTTCTAAGAGGTTGGTCATGTTTTATTTCTTCATCTGGGTGCTGGTTAAATGTGTTCATTTTATGAAAATTCATTAAGCGTGAAACGTGCACTTTTTTTTTGTATGTTAGAATTTAATAGTTTTTCTTTTTAAATCCCAAAATCAAAATCATGGGTGTGCTCTGTTTGTTTCTGTGAAGGCATCTGTTTTTCACTACTCTCAGGTTTAGGGAAAATTGGTTTTATCTTCCAGATGAAACTTATGGAAGTTTATATTCCCTATTCAAATTTAAATTGGGCTTAGTATCAAGCAACATTATGGGTACCAGATTTGAAATGACATTAAACACTTACACGGTAAGTACACATTCTAGGTTCATAGGTCTTATCTTCCTTAACCTTGGAAAGGCATAGGGCATTTATGTTTTGGGACAAGGTAGGGGTGGGGTTACAGGAGGTGGGATGGCCTTAGACAGATGGGTGCTTATGTGAAAAATGAAGTCACTGTGTTCTTGCTGTTTCTTAGCACATGCTTTACAGTTGAGTCTGTAGGTTTCTCAGTCTTCTCAGAAGTTGTTGAAACCAGTGTAGGATTGACCATTCAAGAATGATGCAATTAGTCATTTTCAAAGCCCCTAATATGGTGAGGCTAGTTAAATGATAAAGATGAGCATTGAACAGGAAGTCTGTTTTGCACAAAGTCTGTTTTGCATAAAAGGTGGTCTGTCACCACTAGGGCAAATGCTGAGAGGAAATGCCCAAATAAGAGCATTCCTTTGAGAGGCAGGCAGCCTTGGGCAATGGTTGCTACCCAGCCTGATACCACTGGAGTCCAAATTGCCACTGTGGCAAGTTTATCAAGAAGCCCACATCCTGAGGGTTTCCCTGGTGGCGCAGTGGTTGAGAGTCCGCCTGCCGATGCAGGGGACACGGGTTCGTGCCCCGGTCCGGGAAGATCCCACATGCCGCGGAGCGGCTGGGCCCGTGAGCCGTGGCCGCTGAACCTGCGCGTCCGGAGCCTGTGCTCCGCAACGGAAGAGGCCACAGCAGTAAGAGGCCCGCATACTGCAAAAAAAAAAAAAAAAAAAAAAAAAAAAAAAAAAAAAGAGCCCACATCCTGAGAAGTGCAACCTTTGAGGCACGAGTGGGGTCTGCGAAATTTTAAAGTGAGTGTGAGTGTGAGTGAGTGTGTGCATATGAGTGTGTGGGTGGGTGGAGTGAGGATTAAGCTCTTCTTCAAGGATATTTATAAAGTCCATCTGAATTTCTAGGTTCCATGTCAACAAGGGATTTAGGAATAAAATACCTCATTTGAAAAAAATGTGATAAAGTGTTTTCTAAGAAGTTTTCCACAAATAATTATTGTATATTTTTGTCCTCTCTAGCCACAATACTATACTTTTCTACTGACATTTTATTGAATATATGGTTCATATACTCTGTTTCCTTTCTTCCTAATCCCTCTTGAACTCTCTGAAATTTAATTTTCACCCCTACCTCTTTGCCCAAATTGGCTCCTAGAAGTCACGGACTGTCATTGTAACAGCCAATGTGCTTCCTTCAGTCTCATTCTCACTATCTTTTCCTCAGCCCTCACTACTTTTTCCACCCAGTTCTTCTTGGAAAATGCTCATCCTTTCACATTTTCAGCATTAAATTCTCCTGTTTCCCTGCTAACTTTACAATTCTCCTGAAGTTTCCCATCTGCCTCTGGTTCCACCTCATATCCCCTGCTACCCTTTGGTCTTCCTCTCTTCTTGCTGGTCTGCATGAGGCATAGCGATTGTCTCCATTCTCATGGCTGCAAGTGCATGAGGCTGATGACTCACAGATTTACAGCTCACGTCCTGCCCCTTGCTCAGGGTTTATTCCCATATCTCTGGCTATTCACTGGTCATCTTCACTTGAACATCGTTCCATCACCTTGTATTCAACAGTCTCTAACTGAGCTCATCACCTCCCCCACAAAACCAGTTCCCCTTCCAAGTTCCTTGTCTCTGCCATGACACCCTTGTCTCACAGTTTTTCCAGCTCACAGCTTGGAAGTCATCTTTAATGTTTCCCTTGCCTTGATCCTGGCTCATCCCATAGCCTCTCCCCATGATGCTTGATATTCATCAAGTTCTACTGATTTCCACCCTCCCCCCAAACTTCTTTTACCTTTTTGAGTCCTTTTCATTTCCTAATTTGGGTCTTCATCATCTCAGGGCTAAGTCACTGATAGCCTCTTCCCTGCCAAGCTGCCCAACTCCAGTCTCCCACCCCCTGATCTGATCTCATCTGCTCCGTTGGTAGATTTTCCTTGAACTCTGAATTTTCTCATCATTCTCCTGCATCCAGCTTTTGAGGTATCTATATTGTTCATTGCTCTTCCTTGGTTTCAAATTATATAAAAAAATTACTCCTTGAGTGCCAATAATGTGCCAGGTGCCATGTCAAGTGCTAGATGGCGGGGAATACAATTATGAATGAGTTGCATTGTTCTAGCGCTTGAAGGGAGCCCTCTCAGTCCCACCTCCCTACCCTTCCAAATTGAGAAGATAGACCAATATCCAAATGATAGAAAGGATGAAGGAATAGGGAGACACTGGAAAATTGCAAGTGCTGCTTGCGTGCTGGGAATGGAACAGCAAGCCCTAGGGACCCAAATACTTATATTTCTGTAGTGATGTGTGCTGATTTCAGAGCTCTTCCTATCTCAGAACTGGAGAGTGGTGAATTCTCCTAAGAACAAGGGAATAATAACTGGCATGGTGAAGAAGACAAGGAAAGTTTGCTGTTGATTGTGTTTCCCCTTCTAGGTTATGAGCTTTTTGAAGAAGGGACCAGATGGGTGTTTTTCTTTAAATTTCTTTAAATTTCTTTAATCTCTGTACACCCAGGAGTTTTTAGCAAATTCCTATTGATTCATTGTTTGGCTGACCAATCCTAGTTAATGCTACTGAATCTCTTTGTGACCTCCACCGACTCAGCCAGTCACTGAAGCCCAAGCTCAAGTTCCTTGAAGGTAAATTTTTATACTGTAACAGTGCCAGTGATATGGCAGGCTCTATGCCTTGTTTCAGCTGCACTAGGCCAGTCACATCTACATGCTCCTTCTTCAGAAAAAGGAAAAAGGATAGAATCTTTCGATTCAGTTACACCCAGATGTTGGGGAAGAGCATATTAGAAGAAGATAAAATAACCAAGCAAATTAACTTAAGAGGGAAAGAGGCTAAAAAAGAAGCCGTTGGGTTTGAAAACCCCCCCCCCTTTTTTTTTTTAACTCAAAAAGGGAGTGTGACTTTCTACTTTGTTTTTGAAAATATTTTTATTTTCCTAACCATAACAGGTTGCTAAAATCCAGATAAATACTTAGCTAGCTAAACGCTTTGGATAGCTTTGTCAAGTGATGTCTGTCAGAAAAGAGGCCAGGCATCTTGACCCCCAACACAGACCACTGTGAACCACAGGCAAAAGCAAAAGATTAAAATGCTAGAGATTTTTATTCTATTATTCTTTGAAAATCACCACCCTTGGTCCACCTCTACACCTCATAGAAAACCACTCTTCTTGGCCTAATGAGTGTGTAGCTGTCTCTACCAATAGACAGACAAACTGGGCAATGTTTGCCGTTGTGCTTAGAAATTTTGCAAAACAACATAATGCGTGCTGTACATGAAAACAATACAGACTGCGGTGGTGGGTTAGTTCCTCTGTATAAATCTGATCCTGGATGTTGACACATTTCCCTGGAAGTGGTAGTATAAGGCAAAAGTGTGAAATGAAATGGGGGTATATACTTTCAGGATTGCAGCCAAATCTCAAATACTCATGGCATGGGGAACAAGGGACAGACAAGTCTGGCATGAGTGCTAACTCTTGTCCTTAAGTTAACTGCTTCATCACGTTTCTCGGGTGGCTAGCAAGTTCACACACTGTCTTGAGCTTCATCTTGGCTTACATGGATAAAACATTGGTTCTGTGGGGTCTCTCCCACCTAGTATAGTACAAGACAGGGTCTCTGTGTTACCTCTGGTTGAGGTGGCAGGTCTAGTACAACTGATGATAAGAGGGCTGTGGTTTTGTTTGCTTGAAAAAAGAGAGCTCCCAGGATAGGTATGGGCCTAAATCTCATTGGCAGTGATAGACTTTTGTATACAAATATTTGTTGGATTCAGTAGCCAATGAGTTCTCTCCTTTACTTTCTATTTTAAGTACCGCAATGATTTTATATAGTTCAAAAAAAAAGAAAAAGAAAACAACTCTTAGACAGATCTTCATGTTTTGAAAGGAAAACACAGGGTATTGGACAAGTCAAGAGACTATTTCTATGTTGGAGACGCATCAATAGATAGGACCAGATGATGCGGGGTATCCATGAGGACTTTTTTTTTTTTCCGGCCGCACTGCAGGGTCTTTGCAGGATGTTAGTTGCTGACCAGGAATTGAAGCCGGGCCCTTGGCAGTGAAAGTGCTGCGTCCTAACCACTGGACCGCCAGGGAAGTCCCCCCCTTGAGGGCATTTAAGAGTGTGGAGTTTACAATAAGCATGAAGGAATGTCAGCGAAAGATTTGAATTAGGGAAGTGAAATGATGGGAACTCTTTAAGGAGACCATGGGTCCTGCCGTGTAAGAGGGAAATGAGCTTCCGTAGGCTCTGCCTGGGGCCTCCTGACTCCTCAGACCCCACAACTCCCACAGCTGCTGCTCTTTCCTCTTTGCTCTCAGCAAGTGCAGCCTATTCATGAGTGAAGAGGCTTCAAGAAGGAGGGGGCAGCCAGTGAGGCCGGTGCTACCAAACAGCAGAGTAAAATGAGGAAAATATCCAATGGATGTGGAACGTGAAGCTCACCGGCAACCTGGCAAAAGCAGTTGCAGTGCCAATGCCACGTTGGGGGTAGAATCAAGATAGGAGTGGGTTGAAAAGAGAATTGGGGAGTGAGGAAATGGAAACAGCACATCTACACAAGTCTCTGCAGAAGAGCAGTTATAACATGCAGTAGAGGGAAGGAGTTGTGGTCGTAGGGGATGTAGGGGCAAGTGGGATCCTTGCAGACGGTTGCTTGCAGAGTCTGTTTGTAGGCTTAGCATGATCCAGTAGGCAAGGAGAGACTAGTGATGCAGAAAAGAGAAAATAACCTAAGAAATGGAGTCCTAGAAAGTCTGGAAGGAGGTGGGATGTAGAACCCACTGAAGAGATTGTTTGTCCATGGGAGAAGGGACACTTCCTTCATTGTAACAAGAGGATGGGGAGAATGTAGATGCTGATCTAGGTGTGTTTAGAAGTACGGTATTGAAAAGATTAGGGAGGGAGTAGCTAGGATCCTTTGGCTGCAAGCAACAGAAAGTAACTATGGTTACCTTAAGCAAAAAAAAAAAAAAAAAAAAAAAAGATGAATTTGGGGTAGCTTAAGAAAAAGACTGTTAATAGCTAGTGATGACACCCCTGATAATCCACAAGGGAGTTGACTCCTTTTAGATTTCTGGACAGGGAAGCAGGTGAGCACAGTTCTTTATTCAAACATCTAGTAGACCTCAAAGAGCAGGGTGGCATAACAGGATCAGGAATTCATTTCCTTCCACTGCATAAGGGTAAGGGGTCTGTGAAAAGAGGCTGTCACATATCTCCCCCCTCTTCCACCTCTCTCCTTAGTCTTCTGTCTCCTTCCTCCGTTCCCTCTCTCAAGTCCCCTAGGGTCTAGGTTCTCACCTCCTCCTCTTCAGGAAGTAGAGCATCTCTCTCCATGTGCCTTTCTACTCCGTTGCATTCAGCATGTGCCAGATGCCAGTGGTGGCTTCTTATCTGGGGTTTGCAGCCTGAAGAGGTCAGGGTGGACTGGACAAGTGAGTGGGGTTGGTGGGATGCTCCAAAATTCCTGTTTGGTCTTTCAAGCAGTGAACATCATGACTGAGTTTTCACAGGGATAATACTCCTACACAAAGGAAGCACTGATGGTCTGCAGAGGCAGCACGATTCCGTCCCATCCATACAAGGGACACACAGTTAGGCCCGCCCCCTTGCACAACAGCTTTCCTGGTATTATTGTGTTACGGAGTGCTTGACGTAGTTCAGAGCCTGTTTTATTACCAGAGTTGCTGCTTTTGACCATGAGTAGCACTTTCTCAACTGTCTGCTATGGCCAATGCCAACTCTTGCTGAATTTTTCCTCATCTTCCTGGAGAAATGGTAGCAACTCAGTTTGTCTAGCCATATACCATTGTTTCATAGTTTCAAAGCTAAGTAGATGCTAAAAACAGAGACCAGGTGGTAATTCTAGACAAAATTTCAGAGAATCATAATAGGTCCAAGGTCTCCTTTTTTGCTTTGTAGATTAAAACATTTATCAGTTCTTGGAAAGTTTTCAGGTTCTTAAAGACTCACGTGCAGTTCCCAAATTCTAAGGGATTTTTTGGGATTGTTATTCAAATACTCTTCCAATTTATAATTTAGGAGATAATTCTCAGGAATCAGAACACTTGTGTCAAAATACTATATGATATCACTTCCATGTGGACTCTGAAAACTACAACAAACAAGTGAGTATAACCGAAAAGGAAGCAGACTCACAGATATAGAGAACAAACTCGTGGTTACCAGTTAGGGAAGGGAGGGACGATATCGGGGTGGAGAAGTGGAAGATACAAACTATTGGGTGTAAGATAGGCTACAAGAATGTATTGTACAACACAGAGAATATCGCCAGTATTTTGTAATAACTGTAATTGGAGTGTAACTTTTAAAAAATGTATAAAAATTTTTTCTTAATTAAAAAAAATACCACACACACAGAAAAGAATACTTGTGTAAACTGGGCAGCACACTTTTTCTACTGTAGAAAAGTCTGTATGGAAAACCGTATTGTTACTCCTTGCTTCTTGGCCCAAGAGTAACTGAGACAGAGCGTACAGATAGCCCCTCCCAAACATAATACCCAAGTTCAATCTCAGTCATTTAGGTTCCAACCCCCACCAGCACTTTCTCTTTCCCTTTGCCCAGATTCATTAACTTCCTTGAATTAGTTCACCTCCCATGATTTTTCTTCCCTTCACTAAACTCCTTTGAGTAAGGGCAGTGCTGCAGTCGTCTTTGTATTGCTATATATCCTTCCCAGAGGCCAGGGCAAGTTTTGCATATGGTAGGTGTTCAAGGCTTGTTTGTGGTTGTGTTACCACCAGAAGGTTTCTTGAAGAAACACTTCCCACCTTGACCCTCAATAGGCTGGGTGATGTATGGAGCAAGCAGTGGATTTATAGTCAGAAGTTTTAAGTTTGACTCCTGATTCTGCCGCTTACTAGCTATTTGACTTGAGGTTAAATTACTCAGCACCTCTGAGCTTCAGTTTCTTCATCTACAAGGTGAATAATCCCTATCCAATGAGATCGTTGTGAAGATCAAATGAGATCAGGTATGTCAAAGTGTTTTAAGGCCTCTATAAACCACAGAGTTTACTAGTGATCATGGAGTGAGAGCAAAGGATCTAGGATGACCTTAATGACTATTGTTAACACCCACCACCACTTTGGTCTACCTGTCTTCACCTCTGTATCCTTAGCGCCTAGCACAGTGCTTTACAGAGTAGGTTTTCTGTAGACGGTTTTGAATGAAGGCCAATGTTATTAAAATAAATTTTCCATCCTGCTTAGGCGCTTGCTGGGGGTGGGAGAAAGCAAATGGTCCCAGAACGTTTCATGTGGATGTGGATGAGGGCGGTGTGTTCCGAGATGGAGAATGTCCCCTCCAGGAGGTGCCTGTAGGGGATGGAGTCGTTCTGGGTCCACCCCCTGAGGTCTGGAGCCTCCATAGCGTGTCCCTGCCGAGCTCGGCATGTGGTATCCCTGGAGCAGAGAGTCTGATGACATCTCTTGGTTGTGGCTCTGTTATTGGGACACTGATGCCCACAGAGTACACAGCAAGCTTGGGGTCAGGAGTGATACCTGGAAGTGATGTTCTGGGAGGCAAGAGCATCACTGAGAAGGGTGGATTTTGCTCTTGGAAAAGAGGCAAAGAAAGTGACCTTTGCTAGTATTGGCCACAGGGCTGGCAGTGGGACAGGTGGGCTGGAGTAGTGAGCAGACGAAGACGGGAGCAGACCGTGGCTGCCCGGTGCCACTGACAACGACTGGTGTGCGGTGCTCAGAATCTTCTTTGAGACTTTCAGCTGAGGCGGCCAAATCACCAAACGCCAATCTTCCCGGAAGATATCCTTTCGAAACGTACGATAATTTAACCAGATCTTTTTTGTACTGTCCACCTCATTAAGGAATTACCTAAAGCACCGGTCCCCAACCATTCTGGCACCAGGGATCGGTTTCGTGGAGCACAGTTTTTCCACAGATGGGGTGGGGCATGGGCGGGGGGGTTCAGGCAGTAATGCGAGCAGTGGGGAGCGATGGCGAGTGGCTGTAAATATAGATGAAGCTTCACTCGCTCGCCCGCTGCTCACCTCCTGCTGTGCGGCCCGGTTCCTATAGCCCGAGGCCCGGTACTGGTCTGTGGCTGAGGGGTTGGGGACCCCTTTTCTAATGGACCTCAAAACTCCCAGTGGGGGCTTCCCTGGTGGCGCAGTGGTTGAGAATCCGCCTGCCGATGCAGGGGACACGGGTTCGTGCCCCGGTCCGGGAAGATCCCACATGCCGCGGAGCGGCTGGACCCGTGAGCCATGGCCGCTGAGCCTGCGCATCCGGAGCCTGTGCTCCGCAATGGGAGAGGCCACGACAGTGACAGGCCCGCGTACCACAAAAAACCCAAAAAAACAAACAAACAAAAAAACCAAAAAAACCCCTCCCTGTGGTACTTACTCTTCTATAAGGGGATGAGACCATTTGTACAAAGTATGGTATAACAGAGCGAGAGCCTGCCACCCACAGCTTAAAGCTTATATTTTTGTCACTTTAGATCCATATAATCTCTATTAGGCACATGTAAATATCTATTTATGTGTAAATATACAAACATAGAACATATAAGTATCCATTTTGTAATGGAAATAATTATTGAAGGAGGGCAGTTATTTCCAACCTGAGGTGCTTCAATCAGAGCTCTTGAAATGGCTTTTGCTATTATATTTAGATTTTACGTCAATTGTGAAGAATCTACCTTTCTATCGTTCTGACTGCCTCATGTGGCCCCTACTCTATGATCTTTCCTTGGGACTTGCAAGTAAGTGAGAAATGATCTTGGAAAGTTAAGTAGATAATACAATTGTGAAAACCTATTAAATCCAATTTTTTGTTTTCCCGTGACCATGAAACACAATCTCGAAAAGCTACGCAATCTCTGAAAGCTGAGGTGGTGCAACTCCCTGGAAGGCTCAGAGCTCAGCTCAGTGTTGCATCTAATGAAAACAAAACCAAAAATAAAACCCAAGCGATCCATGAGGCTGGCTCTTTGAGCCTCATTGCCTGTGATTGTAGACATCTGAACTTCAGGATTTTCAGGAAAAGTTCTGCCCTGCAAGAGTACCCCAGTCTGATGCTGGTTTTGACTGGTGACTCTTCATGCTACTTGTCGTGATTATGCCAACCCAGGTAAGACAGGTGTTCCTTTCTGCCTGGAACAGTCCCTGTATGGCCTGGAAGAGCAAAGAGCTGGGCAAGTTCAGCTTTTCTGGAGGTCTGTTTGGCCAACCAAGATGCTTAGGTGGAGATTCATGTGGCATCCCAAGTCTCTGTCATGGGACTGCCCTTCCTGAGGAGGTGACACTGACCCACGTTGCCGCTGTCATTACCTGGACGAGGGTGGTGTTCTCAGTGGCAGTTGCACTCGATACCAAGGAAAGGGTGAGTTATGCCACTGTCACCTGAGTTGCTTCAGGGAGGGAGGTGCTCCAGATGCACAGGGCTGCCTGTGTTGTCACAGGTTTAATAATCCTGAAAGGGTGGAGCTCCCTCTGAGGACTTTACTTCTGATTGTGAACACTGAATCCTCTCTGTCCTCTCAGTCGGGGTAATAATAAAAATACTGCTTCTTTGGCTCAAGGCATTAACTTTTAGACTGCGCGGTTAGGCTATTAGTGTGCTTAAAGGTCCACCTTCTAATCACCTGAACCAGCGTTCACAGTAAAAAACTACAACCCCTTTCGTTTGTACAATATGCTAGGATTTACGAAGCACTTTTACACCATTTCTCTCCTGGGTCCCTCAGGCAAACCCGTGAGCTGGACATGGAAGGCCCTCTGCCTTCCCGCACCCCCTTTCTAAGGGAATGAGGCTTGTGAGGCCCTGAGTGCTGAGAATCAAGTCACCTAAGTAGGAAGTGGCAAAGCCAGGACTAAAATCTAGGTTTTCTAGTTCAAAGAGTGGTGCTCTTTTTTGGCCAATATTTTGAAGATCTGGTGGCAGAATAAGTTGATGATTTATTTCTTTTTTTAGGACAAAGAAAGACTTGCTAATACTGAAGGGAAACAAACGCTACTAACATAATCTGCCGGCAACATCTCCAAATCTCCAGTCATTTCGCTTAATCTCAGCTACAGGGAGAGAGAGGATGGCCTTCCATTTGGGAGAGTCCTGCAGAGGCTGATGAGGCTTTACTGGCCATTCACAGTGTTCAGGGTCCTGAATGTTCCTAAGAGGAGACTACATGCCTTTTAGTGTTGTTTTCTACTTCAGGAAGAGAAAGCGATCAGGTTCATGGAATCTCCCAGCTGAAAGGGAAGGATACAGATGATTCCTCTCTCCACTGAAGCCTTATACTCATGAGCAAAATGAGGCCCCAAATATTGGGTGACTCCCAGGTTCTACATGTTTGTCCAGCAAGACATAAACCCTTTCTTTTCCAACGATTTCAATCTAGTTCATGTAAACCACCTTTCCTTTAGAGAAGAGTGTCATTTTAAATGTCAAGCTACGAATGTCATAGTCTGCCCCATGGAGATTATGTAGAGTGACTTGGATCAGGATTTTGACACAATCTTTTTCTGTGGAAATGACAAAGCCATTCCACAACTTTTTATTTTATTTTATTTTTTTATTTTTTGTGGTACGCGGGCCTCTCACTGTTGTGGCCTCTCCCATTGCGGTGCGCAGGCTCCGGACGCACAGGCTCAGCGGCCATGGCTCATGGGCCCAGCCGCTCCGCGGCATGTGGGATCTTCCCGGGCCAGGGCATGAACCCGTGTCCCCTGCATCGGCAGGCGGATTCTCAACCACTGCGCCACCAGGGAAGCCCGTTCCACAACTTTTTATTTTGAGTTTCAAAGAGATCTTACCGTGGGTGCATTGTGTGTGCATTAGTGTTGGTCCAGCCCCCTGAGTGAAATGCTGAACAGGGGGCAGGGGTGTACGCAGAGCAGGTACGCACTACCCCACAGCCGTGAAAGGCCTGATGTGCAGACGCTGAGGGTACTTTCAGAGTTAGTGGGGCCTGGGGCGCTGTGCTGGCTTGTTTGCTCTTTAGACGTCTGTTTGTCTAAGTTATTGATCGTAAACACCGAGGTGGGGACTGTTTCCTGACTAAGAGATCCCTTTGACATTCTAGCAATGACTCATGGGGTCACTCCATGCCCACAGAGTAGCCAGTGGCCCCTTGTGGTCTTCTTGGCCTGTCTCACATAAAGCGCGGGAATCACGTCAAACACGGGCACCAGGTTCCTCCTGCGTCAGCCTGCACTCCCTGAGAGGCTCCTTTCTTCTGTCCCCTAAGGGAGAGTTCAAGCAGCTTCGGGCTCCCCCGGGGCCCCAAGCCAGGGAGCCTCTCCTGGCCCAGCATCTCCTCATTTCCAGTCTCCTAACTCTGACCGTCTGTTCCGTGGTGTTTTCTCAGATCCATTTTGGTTCTCCCTTAGCTATATTGTAATTTTCCTGACTGTGGGACCCCTAACGGGCACATCTCTTATATCCTGGCAGAATAGAAGCATCTAGTAAGTGCTTAAAAACACTTATGTGTGGTTAGCTGCTGCAGCAATGTGAGAAGAGGAATTTTCTCAGATTCCCTTCTTTTCTTCCTCTGTTCCTTCTCTCTTCTCTCCCTCTCTTCTTTCTTTCCTCCTTTCCCCCCTTCTTCCCTCCCATCCTCCCTCCCTCCCTTTTGCAAATATCTATGGCACTAGGGGACAGCATTGTGCTTGGTTTGGGGAGAGAGCAGGGAAGAAGGCAGGTGTGGCCCTGACCCTTGTGCTTATGATGACTTAGGATTTTACCAAAAGTGCAGGGCAGGGGATGAGCTTGCTGTGGAAGAGGGCATGAAGGTATTTATCTCATGATAGGAGGGGAGTCCTAGATGGAGAAAGCCCGGCTTCCGTCTTTACTTGGGCAAGTAGAGCTGGGGAGTGAAGAGCATGTGTTTGAAGGAGCTGTGGAGCTGGAGGCGTCATCAGGTGGACTCGAGCATTTTAGAAGCTCACGGCCTTTGGGCAAGTTTTAACACCCCTGAGCCTCTGGCGCTTCATCTATAAAACAAGGGTGGTTGTGAGAATTGCATTAGTTATAGAAAAATGCATCTTAAACTCCTACTATACAAATATAAAGGATTTTATTTTATAGAGCATGTCCCACTTTTTTTCCCTCTATAAAACTTGACTTGAGTAGCTGCTACATCCCTTCGGAGCATATGATAATAGGTAATAGGCCAGTTCTTTGTGGGTACAAGTAA
The DNA here is from genome assembly GCF_026419965.1 of Kogia breviceps. Classification (NCBI taxonomy): domain Eukaryota; kingdom Metazoa; phylum Chordata; class Mammalia; order Artiodactyla; family Physeteridae; genus Kogia; species Kogia breviceps. The sequence continues at coordinate 37,971,242 of NC_081322.1, read as the reverse complement.
CTCCTCTGTATGGCAGACACAGTTCCCCTGCTACAAGCACCTTTATTTCTTTCTACACGGAAGCAGCATTTTGTTGAATGACACAGGTCGTGCCTGAAGGAGTTAATAAAGTTTCCAGTTGAAGTCACGCTTGGAAATTGTTCCTAAGGCAGAATCTGGTCTGAAAAGAAGAAAAAAAAAAGCAAAATATATTCTGTGGTGATGCCATCTAAGGTCTAAATCTGCATTTCTGAAATGGTAGAGACCACCCCTCCCTCTCACCCAAATTAACCAACACAAACCAAAAGATGAATTCTTCCAAGATCTCGATCTTCTCCCTCACTTGTCATGTTTCACCACAATTTAGGGGACCGCTGCTGCCGTGACCAGGAGGCTGGGCCTCAGCATCCTAGGTGTCAAAGGGACTCATCTTGGAAGGGGGCTGGGAAAGGCCAAATGCTCACCCTAGTTTCTCCATGGGTTAAATGGGAGGCTCAGGACTGACCTGATTAACTGTTTTTTTTCTGGAATAATAAATATCTATAAAAACCTCCCAGGAACACATGGTGCTAACCAAGCAGGACGTGACTGTTAAGCCAGTTTCTGTTGTGACAGCCACTGAGCCGCACCCATCGCTTTCACTGGGAGCCACTCTTGGTGCCCTGTGTCGTAAGCCTGTTTCCCATAACCTAGGAGAGCAGCTCCTTCCCTAGCCTTGGCAGAGCTGCAGACAGATCTCACATCCTGGACTATGAACTTTAGACCTTGCTTTCTCCATAGCTGTGGACAGACTGGCTCTCTTTAGAGAAAGCCTGCTATGGCCTACTTCCAGACCGGTTGAGATCCCATTTGCAGGCTCACTGGTTTTAAAGGTGGTTTCTGCAAGGTAATTCAATCAAATCTTTTTTTTTTTTTTTTTTTTTGGCTGAGTCATTTTTTGATTTTCAAAATCACAAACAGCAGAGCAAAGCTTTGCAGTGAGCTCTTGAGTAACAAGGGCACATTTGTCATACTTGACCAGTTTCTGATTGAAATGGAGATAATTATTGGATGTTGGTATTATAATCAGTGATAGACTAATATAGTGACCACTAATAACATCTCTTGACTGTCTCCATTTCTGAGAAGTGCTGGCCTGACATTTACGCAGCATCTAGCAAAGTCTATACCTATGTGAAGGAGCCTGGGCACAAAAGGCCATCTTTTCTCCAACTTGTTTGTATTGGACAGTAAACGGGCACGTGGTGGGTTTAGAAGCATCTCTGGGCATTGATCTTTTCATCTGAAAAATGATCAGGAGGGGCAGGATGACCCCCGAGTCTTATCTAGGGTGATTACTTTGTGATTCTCTGAATTAGTGACAATTTTTTGGATTCACTGGAAATAATGAACTCTGCTCTTATTTCTATCTCGGCTAAGAACTTGTTAACTGACCTATGACTTCCTCATCTGGATATTGGGTTGGTGTGTTGATCTGTGTGTTTCCTACCCTCTGGCAGTACATCCTTCTCTTTTCGCCCAGAAACTCTGGACCAGCAGAGGGCCTGGGAGGGGCTACAGAGTAGCCAGTGGGGCAACAATATGGTGTCCGCCTTGGATGAAGCTGTATGGATGATTTAGTGCAGAGTCAGCTAGATTTGTCAGCAGAGCAGGCAAGGGGGAGCCACGAGAACAGAATTTCCAACACGATTTCCTCCTCTGTGATATGGGTCACCTTTTCCCCTCCAATCTCGTCTGAAAAACTCATCGTAACCAACTCCTTTTGATTGCCAGCGAAGAAAAGTGGGTCATCAACAGGCTGTTTCTCCAACGCACATGTGTTAACTGACAAAGCAAGAGGACTCTGTGTGTATATGAGCCCTCCTTTAATAGTCTCCTATTGCACCCCTTGAATAAGAGCTGGCAGGGTGGCTGCTTGTTGGCTGAATACTGCTTGTTGATGTGTTTTGTCAACTTAGAAATTAAAGCAAACAAAGAAATTTTTTTTTAAAAAGCCTTAGAAAATACTTTGATTTACTTGCCAACGTTTAAAAATGCAAGATTTTAGCTACAAAGGCAAATTTCTGTTTTTTTTTTCCTGATAATTTCTGGCCACATTGGGACCTATATTTCTGTATGGTTACAATTAGCTACAGCTCAGAGGTCACTGCTCCCAGGGTTCAGGCACTCTCCAGGGTGACAGACCCAGCTTGGCCCATTTTACCATTTACTTTTTCTGCCTGGCCCCCTGTACTCATTTCAGGGTGAGACCCTTGAAATCAGTCAGCTGAGTTGACTGTCATTTGTATGAGGCACAGGAAACCTGGTTCCAGAGCAGCAATTTCACAGACAATAAGAAGCTCTTTGGGAGTGAAGGCAAGGCTGAGGCATGGACTGAGAGGGAGGGAGACCCCGTCCCAGGCCCTGAGCTATAGCTAAGGTAACCGGACCAGGGCAGTGGGGCAGGCGGACACCTAGGATACAGCCCGGCAGCACTCTAGGCCGGTGCCCCAGAAAGGAGGACTGACTTCCTTCTCCTGGGCCTTGGGTCAGCCTCACCGGCGCATCAGAGCCCACGTCTCAGCCTGACCGCTGAGGACCAGCAGGGAAGTCTAGTTGGTAAATTCACCAGTAAGGTAGTATTTAACCTATTTCCAACTGTAATCACATTGTTGAAATTATCCTCCATCTCTTTAGCTGTTAGAACCCGTAAGTGAAGTATGATGCCCCATGATGTTTTAGATTTTCATGGTCCTCACATTTCACAACAGGGGTCTCAGCTCTGTCAATATTTTCATGTTCTAGTAACTGTAATAAAAGCTTGAGTTGGTCATATGGTAATAAATAGCCACCCATCTGGGGCATGGCCTTGTAAAACACAGAACAGGAAACTCCACATCATATGGAAAGTTGTACTTTTAGTTTCATAAACTCAACTTTTGCCTAACAAAGATAGCTCTTATTGAAACTGAGCCCTTAAAGCATAAGAAATATATTTAAATATCTTGTGAAAATCATATCTTTGTACAAAATATTTTCCTATATGTCATCTTCTGGTGGGTATTATCATGATTCTCTGAGATAGGCAGAGAGGTAATTAGTATAACCGGTTTATAAAAAAGGAAATTGGAGTTCAGGAAAATTAAGTGACTTTGTTCATGTCATATAATTTGGTAAATGAATCATAACTGGTTCCTGAGGTTTCTGCCTCTAAATCCATAGTTTTTCTACCCTGCCTCTGCTATCTCTGTGTGTCACAGTGTGTGTTCACATATACTAAAACAGATGTATGCCAGGGCAGAGCAGCAAAGTTTATTCTATCTAAGAAGAATTTTCAAAATGCTTGGTTGGGAAAATAACATATGTTTGCCTATGGAATATGTAGGGTACTTAAGAAAAAATTGGAGAGGTGCTTTCTGAAAACTTACAGAGAAATTCCATTCCGTTGAAGAGATAACAATACAAATAATTTTATAAGCTTATTTTTCTTTCTGGATTCATGGCCTCTAATAAAATAGTGTTTTGATGAACCGGTTATAAGAAAATGTCTATCCTGAATGACACTGTACAGGAAACGTTTCCCCTAATTGTTAAATATGTATTGGCTATTCTCTGTATCAAAAATATGCTAAAGAAAACTCACAGTGTCACAACTCTATTATTTAGCTAGTGTTAGCAAATATTCATATAGTTCCATCAGGTTTCATAGTTCACCTAAACCATGCCCTCCCCATCTTTTTTGTTGCTGTTAAATTATCAAAACAAACTCAAAGCAAATAGAGCACACTGAACAGGTTAGTGCCTTGGACAGTGGCTCCAATGAGGAGAGATGTATGTTCCCCCTTCCTCCTCATATGGAGATCAAGCCTGTGTCTCTTCAACTTTCCAACCCACTCCAGAGAGACTGGGTGTCAGCATTCTTTACTTTCTGGTTGTTGGGTATTTTTTTTTGGGGGGGGGGTTGGCTTGTTTTTTAATGTCAATTGTCAATGTATTAGAAATAAGCTAAAAGCAAATTACATTTTAAATTGAACTTTATCCTCTGTACAGTTGGTTACAGAATTTCTTTCTGATACCAAAATGATGATGCTTTCAAACAGGATACTTACATATTTGTAAATATTTAAGCAACTGGAAAGTGCTTGGAAAATTGCACCACTGTGCTTGGGTGTACTTTTTTAGGTATGTCTGTATACTGAGAAGTAGAGCTCAAAAACATTAATTTGATTTTCTTAATTATTGTTTAAAATAATAAAGGTACTATGTAAAATTGTATAATGGAACACAATAAAAAGGTAGATTTATTTTTAAAAAATCAAATAACTTAAATAGTAAATATTAATATCATATTATTAATGTTAAATATTTGACCAATTTAAAATATTTGGAAAGTTCAAAATGTTTAAAGACCTGCAGAACTTTGGGTGGGGATGGAAACTATGGTGTGTCTGTCAGGAAAATATTATGCTTATTTATAAAGAAGGGGCACTCACTTAATATAAAAAATTACTTTGAAATGCCTGAAGCGTTTGTTTCCAATATTTATTTTGTGAAAACAGGTTTTTAAAAAACAATTAGATGCCATTTTTATGAAACTTAGTGACCTGACTTTAGTCAAGTTTTTACAAAATACAAATATGATTTTTAAAAAGCCATTGGCATCTCAAAACTTGAAGTTATATTATTTTTAGGAAAGTGTATTATGTATTAGATAACTGAACATTGAGTCTTTTAACATGAGGTCAGGGTTAGCTTGACCCAAGTAGGAAGTGTTGGTCATTTACTGTGCCTCCCTACTGAATTCGGCTTAGTTTTACCTTTAACGTTGAGTTTTCATGTTGGGAAATAAGCTACCGGATGTTAATACTTCTCTCTTCCTCATCTTCTAGAGGCTTTATGTGATCATTTCTTCAAATTAAATCTATAAAGAAAATTATCAAACGACCCAAATGCCTGCCTTTCTTTATCTGATCCTTTACATATCCTCACACAAATGTTAATAATGTCAGTTCTAGCATTAATCTTTCCCCTGTTTTTTGAGTGCCCTTTGAGAATTCCTCTTTCTGTGCCTTTACTCATGTTAGTCCCACATTCAAAATGTGCTCTCTCTTCCATTCTACTAATGGCAGCCTGCCTCTGTCTTTAACATCTACCTTGAATCTCACTTTCTTCATCACATTTTCTCAGGGTAGGTGTTTCCTCTGAACTCCTGTACAGTTCATGTCTAAGTCACTCTTTTCATATAGCATTCATGACCCACTTATCAATCTCTAGGACACAAAGTTAAGTAGGTGTAGGTCTTTCAAGAAGCTTATAATTTAAAGAGATGATAGCCTATATTTTCCGAAGTAAGAATAGCCCATGAAAAATGGGGGAGTAGGAGATCCCGTGAGTGAGAGGTAACATCCAACAGATGTGAAAGCTTCTAGGAGAGTGCTTGGTGCATACCAGATATCTGAACAGTTATTAGGCCCCTTCTGTTTGACTGAGGAAGGGACAGGGAATCAGAAAAGCCTCATGGAAGAAGTAGCCTTCAGTTTTGATCACATAGGTAAAACCTGAATCAAGTGGAGAGGGGGAAAAAGAACTTTTCAGGCAAAGGATGCTATCTAGGCCAGCAAGTGTCAAACTTTTGGTCTCAGGACCCTTGACACAGCACATATTGAGGATCCCAAAAAGCTTTTGTTAATGTGGATTTTATCTACTGATATTTACTTTATTAAAAATTGAAACTGAGAAAATTTTATTAATTCATTTAACAATAACAATGATAAACTCATTACATATTAACATTACCAACATATTTTTACTGAAAAAATACACAAAGGTTTGCAAACCAAAATATTTAATGAGAAGATTGACATGCTTTTTTTCATTTTTGCCAGTCTCTTGAATTTCTGGCTGAATAAAAGAAAGCTGGATTCCTTATCTGCTTCTGCATTCAGTTTGTTGCAATGTCACAGATCATGTAGCTTCTAGAAAACTCCATTGTACACTCATGAGAAACGTGAGTGAAAAAAGCAAATAACCTCTTAGTATTATTATAGAAATAGGTTTTCCCTGGTGGACTCCTTGAGAGAGCCTCAGGGTCCCTGGACCACACTTTGAGGACTGACAGTGTATGCTATACATGGCTACCTATCTTGTTTTATGGATATTTTGTATTCATTTATGGTCCCAACCCCTGCAATAGTTAAATTGCAACCTTCTTGAATGCAGAGACCATGATAGGTACTCAATAAAGTGAATGGCTGATATTGATTTTGATGATGGTGTGTATTCAATTTAAATACACACACACGTATGTAAACTAGATATATATGTGCCTGCCTACCTATCTCTTGTGAGTTCTTTAGGGAGTAAAAGTTCAAGCACTGGAAATATGGTTAAGTGATAGAGCTGACTATTAATGATTTGCCTAGGGGTAGTAATAGAGGCAATGTTAGTAATAAAGCTCATTACTCTTTCTACAAATAAATTAGTCAGAAAAGGAAATCCATGTGCGTAGACAAGATGGTAAACTGCCAATTTCACTTTTGCAAATTTTGAATTCCTAGGGCTTTGGGTCCCACTTCATCACGTCCCTTTCCTGCCTGGTAACAGATGGCAGGTGTGGTCAAATTTGCACGTGAATCAAGCATACCTTGGGGCCCAGGCCTTGAAATCTACCATCGGAAATCCATATTCTTAGGCAGTTTCTCAAGAGAATTGCATCAGGAAGAGCTTAGCAGGTTCTTCCAGGAAGCCATATTACCATAGTGTACTCAGGGCTCTGAGCAAAAAATGAAATGTGCCCCAGTCCCTTATCCTTCTCTCAGAACACGTCCTTCAGAGGTGCATCAAAACAGGACTGGCTCTCATCTTAACTTTCTGCCAGCATAAGCCTTGACCAGACTTGCTTTGCTTCAACTCATACATTTAATATGAGATTTAGCTACAAAGAGCTTAAAAATCCTTTGGCTTTTCAAACTAAGAATTTATACATCAGACCTCCTGGAGATGATGTGTTTGGTTTCCATTTTGTAGGTGGAAGGAACAGGTTAGTACAGATGGATATGATCAGTTGCATTGACTGAAACACTGGACACTTACATAATTTTAAAGCTAGGAAAAGTTCAGAGATTGTCTAGTGAGTCCAATCCTCTGTTTTACAGAAGAAGGCAGGGAGACCAGAGATGTGAAGTAACTTGCCTTGGGACTGTGGGCTTTCTCTCTTTGAGTCTCGGGGCCGAAAGTCGTTTGTGTTCCATACCGTGTACTAGCACATTGAGTGGTTGAACTCAGACTTCTTGAGAACCCAGGCTAAGTCTTCCTTAGGACCTGCACCATTTCCTGTATTGAGAGCTTGTGCAAAAGAATGAGGTATGGGGGACGTGGTCTCTGGCACCAAATGAGTGAAAAGAGGCTCTTTTGGTTTTTGCTCTTAAAGGGGACCCCATGCTTCTAAGTGAGACTGGGAGCCAGTCCTCCTGTTGACCAGAGAGCTGGTTCTCGACCCTGGCGGCCCATTCCAATCAGCTGGGTTGGTTTACAAAATCCCAAGGCTGTGGCCGCCAACCCAGATCAATTAAATCAGAATGGGGCTGGGAGAGAGAACGTGAGTGTCATCCCAGGGAATTCTCAGCATGCCCAAGTGGCCCAGCCCCGTTCTGGTGTCTGCCTGTGGCTGCTCTTGGAGCCTTGCTCTCCTCTGACTCTGAAGAGGGACTTCAGCTGCCCACTTACATCCTATAGAAGAGGCAGCATCCCTGGCAGACCTTGCTTCAAGATTTCAAGAAGAACTTGTTGATGTTGTCGAGGAGGGAGTGTATTGCCCATCAAGGTCAGGGGCCACCACTTCCAGCTTCGTAAAGGCCAAGTAACTCAATGACACGGAGCTTCCTGCCGTCTGCACGCTGCCCACTGCATCGCGCGTCTGGCCTTCCATGAGCAAAAGTTTCACTACTGAAATCAGTGGGCGACCTTTCTCGTTTTTTGTATACCCGGAGGAAGAGACGGTTTGCTATCGAGTAGGTCTGTTACGGAGTTTAGTACTTCGGTCAGACAGGGGAGAATCTAGCCATGGAAGCCTGAATGAGAAGCCCTTCTGGTGCCTTTGCTTTTTCACTGTTCGCTGCTGGAAGAGGTGTTTATTTTGTGAGTGTGTTCAGTATCTTTGGAACTCGCTGAAGAGATGGACTCACAGAATACCCAGACGTGGTCAGGCGACTGATATTTTCTCCCTACTTCTATTCCAAAGGTGTTGGCACCCTAGAAAGCGAGTAGGAGAATCCAAAGTGTAGTGGCCAAGGTACCGGCTTCTCCCCATCGCAGCCGTGTGCTGCCTCTTGCCCACATTTCAAGGAGGGGGAGCTGAATATAATCATCATCTGGAGAAGCTTAGTGGGAGAAAGAGAAGGAACAGACACAAGGCAAAAGGCAAAGAAAAGGCTGGAGGCAGAAGCGGGCAGCTGCGAGTCTTGGCACGGCCAGCTCTGGCCTCTTCTCTCCATCCTTGGCTTCACCTGCAGGCTTCCTCCCGCCCTTGGCTCCAAACCTCCCTAGCAACACCGAGGAAGCTCTGATATCCTTGGCAACCAGGGCAGGTGCTCTGATCCAAACCGCTGCCCAAGGCTAATCTTGCATACAAATTATTCTAGTGAGGAATAAGCAAACTCAGTCACTCCCCTACCCACCCACCCGGCCACTCTTCCCTTAAGGGAATTGGGTCCAGGGGCTCCCAGGGGAAAATCATGACATTAAATTTTGATGTAATAAATTCCACTTTAGGAAGTAGTGACTTTATTAGCAGAAACTGCATTTCTATTGTATGTGTATATACTATTTCATAATAGTTAAAAAAAAAACCCTGAGTATATCAAATAGATATATTTATTGTAATATTTTGTTATGAATTATTACTTTATTTTGTTCAGATGAGTAGTAGGAAGGATCTTTAAAAAATTTAAAAAATATTGTGAAAGAAACAAATAAAAATGATCAAAGCCTACCCACTATCTTTTAGTCCCCCGCTTTTAGACCACTGTTATCCTAATGTAGTGGAAAATCATCTCAGCTCCACTTTTGAAGCAAAGTTTGAGAACTTCTCGTGTAACGGATAAACTGTTGGACTCTGAGAGAAACCACCCGCTGCTCAAGTTGAGATTCTGGTTGGTGCTCTGCTCCTGACAAATCTCGTGGCTTCGACAGAGACTCAGCCTGGTCCTCGTGGAAGCACGACGCTTGCCCTGCTCGTCCTTCCAACATGCCGGAACTCTGAGAGTCAAGCTAAGGTGTCAGCGGCCTGGGAGGGAGGGGAGAGGTTTAATTATAAAGCAAATGGCCCAGCAAACATTATGTGATGATAGCAGAACAGAAAGCAGGAGGCAGGAAGGCAAACTGTGTGCTGCCCAAGAGACAGAGCAATTGTCCCGCGGAGTGATTTTTCACTGAAGCACCGGAGGAAAGAGCCAGCATTTCAGGCTCGAAGGGGAGGAGGCAGAATTCGGAGAGCCCTGTACCTGGGGTGAACAAAACTTGAGTGGCGAGAGAGGGAAGAGCCAGAGCGGGGGAGGAAGTTCCCTGTCCTCTGTCACTTTTAACTACTTCCCCTACCGAGACCCCAGGAAGCAAGAAGGGGGCCCAGCCAGCATGGGAAAGGGGAGCCCTGCAGCTGGGGGAGGGCAGAGGAAAACCAGAACAAAACGTGGAGCCAGACACCATGCAAGGGGAGAGAGAAAAGAGCCCCATGTAGAGATATGGGGATCAGTGAATTCACTAGACGGTTCTTCAGTGAAATGCCTGAAATGAAAATGACTTATACAGACCTGGGTTTCAGCCCCAACTTCAGCGTTTCGTAACTGTGAGAGAGAAGGACTCATTGAGGAAGACAGCTCAGATTCCTCCTCGGCAAAACGGTGAGAATGATACTATTTTACAGGTTTCTCATGAAGTTTACCATGATGTACGCAAAGGGCCTGTCGAGATTCCTGCCACAGAGAGAGTGTTGGATAAAGAGCAGTTGCTGTCCTCTGGTTTGGAGTGAAATGAAGACCGTGAAGGCACCTCGGTGGCTGAACATCCCTGTAGGGAGGAGATCGGGGTCACGCGATGTGGATCTATCTGGGTTTGTGAGGTAGGAGCCCGGGCAGTGGACGTTAAGAGAGTCACTCAGTTACTCTACCCAGGTGTTGGGGGGCCGACTGGTGAGGTACAGAATGCAGCCCACGTGGTCTTCGATGGCCACCAGCGGGGACTCTGCGGTAGCACCCAGCCCTCCCGCTACCTCGTGGACAAGTGAGAAGGGACATGTGAGACTGAAACCCCAGAGGCAAGCCGGGAAAACGCGGCTAGGAAGAAGCAGGTGCACTGGCCCAGACCTCACAAGAGTTGGCTGCAAAAAAATTTAAAAAAAGATAAATGGAGAGGAGAGTGAAAGAAGAAGCCAGGAGAAAGATCAGTGTCTGGATCTTTCTAGAGATGGGACAGAAAAGGAGTATGGAAATAGGCATGTGGGAGAGGTGAAGTCAGCAACTTGTGAGCTATCACCTGTTAAAGGGTGGTGTCTGGGCTCAGGGAGTGAGGGCTGAAGAGGGTCTGTGGAAACCTCGGTTGTGACCATCTCTTGAGGAGTCCAGGAGGCGGTCTGAGGAAGAGACCTCAGGGTGACAGCCAGCTGCTGCCTTCAACACGGGGTGGGAACAGCTGTGGTGAGATCCAAGGACACCAGGTCTGGGTTCTAGTTTCCCTCACCCCCCTATAAGTCATTTCACCCACTAGGCCTCAGCCTCCTGGCTATGCAGTGAAGGATTGGGACCAGCACATCAATTCTAAACCTCTTAAAAATCCACATCTCCTTTTGAACAATGCCAGAATCTCCTCTGCTCCTTGCCCCCAGCTAGACCATCACCCAGCCCCTTCCAAGGCTGATGTTTGCTTGTTCTATGATGGAGAAGGACAAGGTGTGTTCCCAAGACGATAATAAAAGAAGGATGGGGGGGAGGGAAAGAGATGCACAGGGCCTCCGCGTGGCTTCTGACATGGCTGCTGCTCTGGGAGAAACTGTCTGCTCAAGTCTGTGTGGGAACAGTTACGCTCAGGTCTCCCCTTGCAGCTCTGAGCTGAAGGAGGGCAGCTTGGGAAACACCCCCTTACATGCGGCTTCCACCACAGGGAGACTCTCTGGGGAGGCTCCATGCCGCCCTCCAGCTCCGCAAAAGTAAGACCTTAGAAGCTCCGCCTCCAGGGTTCCCTGAATATTCCCAATCGGGTTTGTTTCCAGACTCTTTAAATGGGAAACCCGGACACTCTGTGAGCAGCCCCTTTGCCCTTCAGCTGGTGATGCTCCCCCCCTCAGCCCTGTCCTGTTTTAACTTCCTGTGAACAGCCCTGCTCATCCCCCCCTTCATCCTACTAGGCATAGGCAGGTCCGTAAGTTCTTGCCAAACGGGGGTTAAAGTGTAAAGAGGTAATGCTGCCTAATGGTTAAAAAATAAAACAAACTAAAACAGATTCTGGAGCCGCCCTGCCTCACTTCAGATATGAGATTAATAGCTGTGTGTCCTTGGTAAGCTCCTTAACCTCTCTGTGCCTCATCTCCTCACCTGTGAAATGTGGTTAATAATGTACTCAACCTCACAGATATAAGTACATTAATAAATATAAAATGCTTAGAAGAGTGTCTGGCACAGAGTAAGCACTACACAATGTATTAGTGGTTATTATTTTCCAGTTTCTCACATTTTTTTCTTTTAACCAAAATCAGTTCCTTTCTCAGTTTTTTTTTTTTTTTTTTTTTTTTGCAAAAGGGAAAAGCCAAGAGCACACAATAAAGCAACTGTAGAGAGTCGGTAGTAACAAAACTGAGGAATTTCCATCCTCCCTCTTGCCTTTTACTCCTGCCCTCATTCGGAAAGGACTGTTGGTCATTATTTTCTATAAATCTGTCACCTGTAATTAACTAATATTTTTCAAAAAGGAGTGTTAGTGAACTTAATAACAGAAGCAAGATTGGGGAGAAGACTGGGGGTGGGGGAAGGTGGATTCACCTCCTCCCCCAGGTCCCTGTCTCCCTCCAGCCTTACCTTCACTTCTAGAGAGAATTTCAAACCACAAATACTTTCGTTTGAATTTTCAAGTTCAGGTTTAAATTTGAAGCTATTTTTCAGATTTAATTTTTAAATTACTCAATTAAAATCTGAGGGGGAAGGAAAGCGGTGTTTGATTATTCTAAGCAGAAGGAGAAACCGTAGCAAAGGAAACCGCGTTGCAGAGTTTAAGAACCTTTATCTGTGTAGAATTGGAAGATCTGGAGCACAAAGCTTAGGAGGAGAATGGAACAAACATGTCTATATTTATAGGGCTTTGTTTAACAATGGGGTCGTCTAGAGTCTAGATTGGAAAGGAGGTGAGCAAGTAAAGCAACACATTATCTTTCATTGTAATTGTGTTTTATACAATATCTGTTAATAAGAAAGTATTGGGAAATGCTTTCCCAATAAGATATCATAAAACATAATCACAGGATTTAAAATGTAAGTCAATGAGCTAAAAATGTTTTCACCAAGTTTGTGTGTATTTTTTTTTTTTTTTTTTTAGTTTTGTAACATCAAGGGATTTTTTTTTTTTTCCCTATCAAATCGTAAATACTTCCTGGCTGGGTTCTTTCAACTTTACAATTGCACTTAACCTTATGTACCCAGACCCAAAAGTCCCTTAACCAGGGGAAAGTCACCTAACCACATCCCAGAAGAGGAAAAATAAAAGACGTATTGTTGTGTGAGCCACTTTCTTTCAGGCAATGTGTCTGTTGCGAAAAATTACTTCACTTATTCATCATGAGTTGGAGACAGTCATGGTGCCTTGTTTACAGGAAGTTCTTTTCACAGATGGGCTTTACTAGCTTAACTGAATTTACACCCCGCATTATATCACTCAGAACCTCACCTATAATTAGTTTCTTTCACTCTTACCTGACCAGATCAGGGGGTGTGGGGCGGGGACCCTCAGAAGACAACATGATCTTCTCGAGGATTTCCGCCAGTTCAAGAACAGGCGCAAGAAATGGCATACACACACCTTAGCAGTGCAGGAAATTTCTCATGACTTCTGCACGCTCTTGCTTGCCTCCTGCAGGGCTCTGACCTCCTGCTATCTATTTACCTGTCAGGCTTCTTACTAGATTGTGAGCCCCTGGAAACCTAGGGCCATGTCTTATTCAACTTTTACACCCTCAGTGCCAAGCATGTTGTTCAGGTGGACTAAATCATTATATTATGACTCTTGTATATCCCATCTCATTCTGCCAAAGAACTTAAGAGGTGCTCAGTAGACATTATTGTTGAATTAATAAATGGTTTTGAATACCATGGACTTTGATACTGAGAAGGCAGAAATTAGACCAGGCACACCTTGATGCCATGGCAGAGATGGTTAATGTCCCAATGGGGGGCAGGGGTGGGGCAGAGAGAGAGTATTTGTGGAATCATAGGGTGATGGAGGCCTCCGCAGCAGGAGGGTTTACCGAGATTCCCTCTTATCCCTGTTTGTGGAATTCCCCCTCTGACTTTACATGAACCCAGACAGTTGTCTGGCACCATCTATGTCTGTTGCACAACCAATATGTGTTTTCTTGCAAGCTTTTGAGTTCCCTTAGCAAACAGGTTTTGGGCTTCCAGAACTTGGAAAAAGAAGTCTCATTGAAGGGCTATGTGCTTGTCTATAGGGATAACCATTCACCAAACGTCAGCATGGAGAGCCCCACCATGGAGATTAGGAATGGGAGCCCTGAGATAGTTGTCCTGTCCCAGGTCAGACAGGGTACCAGCCTCTGTGAGAGAATCGACTCTGCCCGCATCTGCCTTACCAGCTGTTGGCTTGGCCTACTGGACCTCATTGTTTTCTTGGAGAATGCTTTGCTCCTGAACTACAAATGGGATCTCCAGTGTCAGAAGGAACAATTCACTCTAAATCCATTTACTCCATCACTTGGCCCACAGGGAGACTGCTGGGTGGGATGCCACAGTTCTTTCATGGAGCCTAAGTGTCTTCTTCAACAAAGGATGAATTTAAGGGTGACCACAGGAGAACAATACTTCCTTTGTTGTGGAAGACCTCCTCTAGTTTTTCTCCTGGTTGTGGTTGCTGCTAAGGCTGTTTTGTTCATGCAAGTGTTTATAGCATGCCTTTGCGCTTTGTCAGGGGAAACTGGCCTTTCAGCCTGCCATTTTGCTACATTGCTTCTGACTGTATCTCATTGATCCTAATAATAGACATTATGGCAACCACCTGTACTTAGGGTCATCGCCTCGTGGGTTTCACACTAATGCTAGCCTTCCTGGTGTCCTAGTCACAGATCTGAATAGGCACACCCCTTCCTAAATACTCGCAAATATGTCATTTAAGAAAACCAAAACAACTTGCTTCTCCATGAAAAGCTGTGACTGACACTCCACGAAGTATAATGTTGACAAACCTGTTCGTCTTCCCTAACCCTGAGTTTGGTGGATGTCCCCTACCTGAATCACCAGGCAATCTGAAGGAAAGCATTTTTTGTTATTGTTTAGCTTATGGGTGAAATGTGCAGTGAGTGTATACTCACATCATGCCAAGTGGGTTCAGTCACATGGACTGTAATTCGGGCCATCCAGCCCTACAGGTAATTGACACATATCTCTTTCAGGTCAGGTACCTATTTATATAGCTGATACGTGATTTGTAAAACTATGTTCTTGAATAATAGAAACTAAGATGGGGAAAACCCCAAGCAATACAGCACCAGGAACGCTCTGGGACGCTTGGCTGTGGGCACGACATTTCCCTCGCCCTTTATTCATTTCATGATTCAAGTTGCTTAATCTCTTTTGGTTTATGTTGGTTCATCTGTAAAATGGGGATTATAAAAATACATTACCTACCTCAAGACAGTCTGCTTGATGATGATCTTTTCAGGTTCCTTAAGTTCTCATTCTGAATCATAGTGTTATATCACCAGTACAGAATTTCCCTGCAGGTTTGTTTTGGAACTGATTTGAATGAATGGATCTTTCATGGGCGCTGAGATTAAGTGCAGTTGGACCCAGCCAGCCTCTATCTTTGTTATGCCCAGTTCGGTAACAGATCAGCTTTGGATGGTTATGTATCACACAAATAAGGAGTCATCAGATGAACACTCATGTCAAGATGGTCAGGTTTAGAATCCTGCCTAGTGATCTACGTTAGATAGGTTTACCCAATTCAGGGTGATCTTATCAACATCGTTGTGTGGGTTAGGGGAAGTCACAGACATCCTCTTTGTGCTGCGTTCCAACTTTTAGGGAGTGAAGATCTTCAGACTATACTGTCCACCCTCGTTGTGTCAGTTTGGGATTAAATAACTAACTGCAACCCGCTTTCAGCCCAGCTGGGTAAGTGGGTTGAAGAGTTTTTTTTAGAGATGAAAATTTTGAAAACAATAACAACCATAAGAAATGATTGTTGGGGATATATTTTAATGATTACCTACAAATGGTTATTACACCGTACTTGTCGTTAACAGACTGAATTACCCAACAGTTTTCCTGGCTAGATGTGCTGTATTTCCTGCATATACATCTGTTTTTATCACAGCTTGGCATCGTTTTAAAAACATCTGGGTCCTGATAAAGGGAATTGAATGCAAAAGAACTCTACATTAGGTAAAGCAACAACTTTCTCCCCTCTTAATGTTCTCCTCCCCTCCCTTGATAATTCCCAGACTGTGGGAGGAGAGACTTAACCCCAGACCCCTACACTCCATGCATCCTAACCCTAACCCCACCCCTGGCACACACACTCCTTTTGCTTGTCTATATCTTATCTGTCTGCTGAAGTTAAGTTTATGTCTTACTTCCCCTAGCTTTGAGTTTTTCCAAACTTTTAATCATGACCCAGTATACACACGCATACGCACACTTTGTATATCATGTTTAACAGATACTTTTAGTACCTAGTATGTCCCAGGCACTCTTCTAAGTACCTTAAAAATACTAACCAACTAAATCCTCATAATCCTATGTGGTAGAAACTAGTATTCTCACTTTACAGATGAGGAAACTGAGCAGTCAAAAGTTTAAGTAAGTTCTTCAAAGTCATTGCTAGTAAGTGGCAGAACTCATTATGAACTCAGGCATGGATTGTACTCTGGTCTGGTCTATTCTGTTATTTCTTTACACAAATGTTAGTCAGGCTCCACTAAATTCCTTCAATGTCATGAAAAACACGAACATATCACTCTATCCCTCCCATCACTGTAGTCTGATAGCACAGAATAAGTTGTCTGTATCACTAACTTGCCCTTGTCAATGCTGTTATTATTTATCTTTGTGGATATTTAACAAGGTGACTGTGGTAAAGACTGTGTAATCTAGACTTTGAGTAATATATCAATGTCAATTGTTAAGAGGCTATCTTTTCCAGGCTTCAAGGCCAGAACACACGCTGTGGGTGAGGGTGATGGTTATCTTAAGGGGAATGCTTATGTCCACTATCAGTCACTCTGAGGAGGGCTTAACATTGAGGCCGAGGATGAAACCTCAGAGAGAAAGGTCTTAATTTGGGATGGAGGTGTGCATACTTTCTCTTTCAGAGCTGGGCATTGTATTTGATGCATTTGATCTTGACTCTGAGACATGAAGAAGTTTGGAGTGGGTCCTGGGGAGGAGGAGAGGGGCTCTCCCTGGCTCTGTGGTGGCCATTGGAAGTAAAAAAAAGGGAATCAGACACTGAGAGACCAGGGCGTGAATCTGGGTTGTAGGCTGGCTCAGTAGGCTGCGTGGTATAAGGAACAGCAGTGTCCTGGAGGCCTCTCTCCTGAGGTCATAGTGGGAGAATATTTGTATAATGGAGACCCCAGCAGATTCTTTAATATAGTACTTGGTGGGTGTTCCAGGTTGGCAGAAGGCTGTGCTCTACCCAACCATTCAGGGACCTGGTTCCTTCCTGGAGATGATTCCATTGCCATTCCTCAAGGCAGTGGTTCTCAAAGTGTGGGATTCCAGAGTCAAAACTATTTACCTAACAATGCTAAGGCATTATGTGCTTTTATCACTCTCACTCTCCCATGAGTATAGAGTGGAGTTTTCCAGAGGCTACCTGACAGGTGATATCACAACAGACTGAATGCACAAGTGGATATGATAATCTTGCTGTCACTTCTTAAGCCCTGCTTTAAAGAGAGTTGCCAAAAATGTGAAACAATGCCCCTCTCCTCACTAAGTTAATTTTTCGGAAATAGAGTTGCCACTAAGATTAACATGTAAAAGATTTAGAACATTAATAAAATATGTTATTAATACTAACATGTAATAGTTTTATTGTTTTTAGTGAATTAACAAATATATATACTTTTAAATTCTCAGTTTTAACGTCTAATAAAGTAAATATAGATATAACCCGTATGAACAAACACATATGACGTCATTAATAATATTTAAGAATGCAAAGAAAGGGATCTTGAGGCTAAGAAGTTTCAAAACTGCTGAGTTGGAGCACTGATGTCTGCATGGTTAAAGCTAGTTCATTGCCATGACTGGACTGAATTGGCAGGAAGAGGGGAGAGGAGGGTTCTTTTGGACTTGTGTCTCTATGGGCAACTTCTTGAGCTTCCCAACATCATAGTAGCTGGGTTCCCAAAAAAAGAAGCATCCCCAAAGGGAGCATATAATTTTACTCTTATATTAAGAGACTGGAGTGTTCTGAACGATATGGATTATAAATCATATATTATACAATGTCATATATTACGTTACCCTCCTGAAAAATTGAACATACAATTGAATAAGGAAAAATTTTCCTGGTATATCAATTCATTCATATGAAATACTACTAAAATAATAACAGTTAAGTTATTTAATCAGTCAATTTTCTTACAAAGGGTAAAATGATGTGAAATTGGGCTCACCAAGAAAAGTCACGAATTCTGTCTGTCAGATTAGACAGTAGCAGGGACTTTGTCTCATAATTTTTGCGGTGAGACTCCACGAAAATTTGAAAACATTTTTAAGATAAGTTCACCTTCCAGACGATTCGTTTAAGAATATGTGATGTGCGTGTGTGTATGCATAATGGAGTATTACTCATCAATAAAAAAGAATGAAATATTGCCATTTTCAGCAGCATGGATGGACCTAGAAATTATCATACTAAGTGAAGTAAGTCAGACAGAGAAAGACAAAATATCATGATACCACTTATATGTGAAATCAAAAAATAATGCAAATGAATCTTTATACAAAACAGAAAGAGACTCACAATCATAGAGAGCAAACATATGGTTACCAACAGCGAAAGGGCGGGGATTAGGAATATGGCATTAACAGACACAAAGGACTATACATAAAATAGATAAACAACAAGGATTTACTATATAGCACAGGGAACTATGTTCAATATCTTGTAATAACCTATAATGGAAAATAATCTGAAATATATATATATATATATATATATATATATATATATATATAAAACTGAATGTCATTGCTGTACACCTGAAACTAACACAATATTGTAAATCAACTATATTTCAGTTTAAAAAAAAAGGTAAGTTCACCTTCTGAAATAGAAACTGGCAAAGATCAATATGTAAGGGATGGGATCAGCCAAGTGGTTTGGTGTTTATTGCTGATGATTAGAGTGTATCTCCTGAATCCCATCATGGAGACTAGAACATTTATCAAATTCAGTTCAAGTGAGTAGCCTATTTGTAAAATAAGATTAGAATATATGTGATTATAAAAATGCAAGTTGCAATTACATAATAGTATGATTACAAATATGATGGCAGCAGTGATGCTTTGTAAGAGCGATTCTAAGGGAAATGAAGGATAAAAAAAAATGCTGTGGCAGTGATACACTGTATATATCAGTTATTTATTCCTTCTCATTGCTGAGGAGTATTCTATTGTATGGCTGCAACACAATTTTTTTATGCATTTACAAGTCAAAGGACCTTGAATTGTTTATGGTTTTTTGGTGATTATGAAAAAAAACTACAATAAACCTTTGTTTTTATATGGACATATGTTTTAATTTTTGAGGAGTAAATACGTAAGAGTGGGATTGTGGGGTTGCATGGTGAGTATATGTTTAGCTTTATAAGAAACTGGCAAACTATTTTCCAAAGTGGTTGCACCAGTTTGCCTTCCTACCAGAAGCACATGGGAGTTCCAGTTGCTCTACATCTTCAATCCTCACCAGCACTTGGTTTTCTCACTTTTATAAGCTTTAGCCATTCTAATCGGTATGTAATGGTATCTCATTGTGGTTTTAGTTGGTATTTCCCTAATGATAAAGGATTTTGAACATTTTATGTGCTTATTCCCCATCCATATATTTTCTTTGATAAACTGTTCAAATCTTGTGCCCACTTCAAAAATTGGGTCATTTGTTTTCTTATTATTGAGTTCTGGGAACTCTTTATAAATTCTAGATGCAAGTTCCTTATCAGATGTGTTTTGCAAATATTTTCATCCAGTCTGTGGCTTGTGTTTTAATTTTTGTTTTGTTTTGTTTTTGGACGCACGGCGTGTGGGATCTTAGTTCCCCGACCCGGGATCGAACCCGTGCCTCCTGCAGTGGAAGCACAGAGTGTTTTAATTTTTAAAATAGTGTCTTTTAAACGTTGGTGAAGTCCAGTTTATTAATTTCCTTTTATAAATCATGCTTTTTGTGCTGCATGTAAGAAATTATTGTGGGTCCCAAGTTCACAGACGTTTCTCCTATTTTTTTTCCTAGAAGTTTGATAGTTTTGGATTTTACATTTAGGTCTATGATCTCTCATGAATTTAATTTTTGTATATGGTACTAGGTGTGGGTTGGGGTTCTTTTTTTGGCATATGGATGTTCTATCACCATTCGTTGAAAAGGCGAAACTTCTCCATTCAATTGCCTTGGCGCCTTTGTTGAAAATGAACTGACCCACTGTTTAGATCTATTTAAGGACTCTATCCTGTTCAGTTAATCTATATGTCTATCCTTTGGTGAGTATCACACTGTCTTGATTACTGTAACTTATAGTAAATATTGAAATCAGGTTGTGTGTGTCCTCCAGCTTGTTTGCAAGATTATTTTGGCTATTCCAGATCTTTTTCTGTTGTTCATTGGTTAAGTTACAGCCCCCGATCATCAAGTTTCTCACCTTTAAACCTGTAGATAATAATCACACCTACACCATAGAGTTACTGGAAAGGTTTCGTTTCGTAAATCATATAGTAAGGTGCCTGGCGCGTGTTAATCTGTCAATAACTGTTAGCTATTATTACTATTTTCACTCTTTAATTTGCAAGACAACTTTTCTATTATCTCACCTGAAACCTGAACTTTACTGTATCCTGAAACATATATACACCTGCTGCAATTTCAAAAAATTTTCGGTGGAGGTTCACTTACTATAAAATAATTTTTTAGAATAACACTTTGTCTAGTTGAGGAATTAAAATATAAATTTTAAAAGGAGTATCCTGTCATGGAAATATTTCTTACATACCCCAGTCTACTAAGTTTTTGTGGGGAACAATACTGGAAAACAATGAAGGTGAATAAAAGATGCAGCTGACATTCTGAGTGGAGGAAGGAAGAGCATACAGATCAGGGGGAAGATTCGGAGTCAGAATTCAGGAAACTCGCTTCTTGACTTGCAACTTCCTAGCTGTGCAATCTTGAACTCACTCTTGTAGTCTGTTTTCTCATCTACATAGTGTCTCACAGTATTTGTGGTGAAGATAAATGAGCTCATTATGCTGTGAAAGTGCTTTTTAACGTGTAAAACGTGGAAGCCATGACTCCTCACACGATGTACCAGGATATCCCGGGATGTTGCAATGAAGTCGTAAGGGTGCTGTGGCTTATTTTAAATTTTCTTAGGAAACACAGTAACATCTGTTGGGTGTTGCATGAGTTATTATACTGTATTGTTTGGCCCTAAATATTTAACAAATAAAAATATTAAGTATACAGTTTGGTGTAGGATCCTGTGTGAAAAATTACTGAGTCATTAAGCATACTGTGAATGAGAAAGTTTGGGAATCTCATTGATAAATATCCATTTGGGGAAAGCTTTGTAGGTGCTGGGCACTGGTGTCTGGCATAAATGGGAGTTTTATTTGTTTTCGGTGGTTTTGTCACTTCATAATCTTTAATGTGCATTTTTGGTGCAAGGGGTTTTAAAACCCATTTCAGGAAACAATACCAGAAGTATTAGAACAAACTTGTAGCATCCTCAGGGTATGTAAATAGCCTGGCCAACAGCCTCCTTCATCCCTTTACCCTCCCCAGCAAACACATAGAGTGATCTTATGTGCTAAGTGCTCTACATATATTAATTTACTTAGTGTCTGCCACTCTCTCGAGAGGCATTTTTAACACCTTGTTACAGATGAATAAACAGGTTGCAGACAGTAAAGGACTGAGCCAAGGCTACTTAGCTAAGTGACAGATGTTTGGCCCCAGTCTCTTGTGCCCTCATACGGTCTGCTAAGAAAGCCGAGGATTGTAGGAGAGGGGATTCTAAATGACTGATGAAATCCTATATAGTTCCAAATTGATATTATTTTAAAAGTCTCACTTTGATCTTTTTTTAATTGTTTGAGGAAAAAAATGCTTGGTAAGGTTGGATGTAGCTTATCTATAATCATTTTGAATTCTTAACAGTGTGATTGTGTGTTCCTACAGCCTAAACTTGATTCTACCAAAATCTGTATGCTGTAGACCCAAGAAACTATAAAAACCCAGTTTTTTAAGGGCAAAATGTTAAACTGATTTTTTAAAATATAGTAAGAAAGAAAGAAAGAAAGAGGGATAAGATGCCCAAATAAAAAATTCAATCTCCTTTTTTCAAGGAAAAGTAATGCTTTCATGATGTGGTAAGTTGCCATCATTACCAGAAGACGTATGGTTTCATAAACACAGTGGGTGAACTAAGGAGGCTTGTTGAAACGTTTTGGCCATGCAGGTTTCCCATGCTGCAGTGACTGGTTGATAATAAGAGGCAGAACCTGCCAGAACTCCAATCCTGCTACATTTTGTGATATCAGCCAAGGAAGTTGGTCTGCCTGTGCTGGCCTGTGCCTCCCACCTCATCACCTGGGTATCCTCTCTGGATTCCCTGCCCTCCAGCTGTACTCAACCCACTGGAGTTATTCCCACCAACATCCTCTGCTTAGGTCTCTATGCTTTCACTCTTCTTTTTGTTCAGAGCTTGAAGTCTCCAATAGAACTTTCTGTAACGATGTCCATTATGGTAAACACCAACCACGTGTAGATACAGAGCACGTCAAATGTGGCTAGGGTGACTGAGAGGCTAAAATTTGTATTTTATTGGTTTTTCATTAACTTAAATGTCCACAAGTGGCTAGTGGCTGCAGTCTGGGACAGCACAGCTCAGATGGTCTTCCCCTTATAAATTGTCCTCCTCCACTTCTACATCCTTATTGTCAGGTCACCTCCTACTCGTTCTTGAAGATTTAAGAGCCGATCTCCTGGGAAGCCTTCCCTATCCTTGCTGTACCTTCTCCCTCTAAAGCCACGTGCAGATTTCTGTGGCCCCATCTTTGCACCCATAGCAACGCCCTCCCTTGATCCCAGCAGCACTGTGATAAAGGTTTTATCCAGTAGACTGGGAGCTCCGTGATGTTCTGGGACTGTGCCTTTTCATCTCCAAGTATCCAACATGTTGCCTTGTAGCTGATCAATGCCTTCTTGTGGATGGAATAGGATTGGAGTCGATGAGTCTCTCAGGCATAAGATTCTATGACTACGTAGGAGAAAGATTGTGGAATGTTGCACTGGAACCATCAATGAATAAAATAAGTTAATTCACTTGATCTAAGGGGACCTTCTGATCCACCCAGAGAACTGAGTGTCATTAGATGTCACCCTTTAAAATGATCATATTGGAGTATTAAAATTCTCTTCATATTGTTGAGGAACTTAGCACAGCACTCTGCATTGGTCTGTCTAGTTCTTGGCTCATTGTTGCCAGCTGTGGTCTCATTTTTATAGACCTAACAGCACATTTTCCAGGAAGTGGCAAACCAGTATCTCAGGTTGGGAGAAATTGAAGGAACTACCTTATAAAGTTTACCTGGGTATCCCAAGCTGCTCAACTCCTCTCCTCTCTGGAGGTGAAAATGGAACAATCTGAACGTCTTCCGTAAGACAAGGTCAAAAACTCACACAAAGGAGTGGTTTGTATGCAGTTTTATACTATCATCCAAGGCTATCCAGACCTTTTTTTTTTTTAAACTTGGTTATAACAACATGAGCCATTTACTTTCTCCTCTTTTTGTTTTCCTGATAATCTGTAGAAGTACTCTTTGTCCCTTTTATCCAAAAGACTCACGTATAGTCATTTAACACCAATATAGATTTATAAATCGATTGTGAAGGTAGTACCAAAACTCACTAAAAATATGTTAAAAGTGTTTTTTTCCAAAACAAATGATAATGATGATAATAAGTAATAATAGTAAAATCCTTAACACCTTCTTTATCAGCTTGCGTACCTCACTATTGTTCATCTCACTGTGCAGTTGCGGTTGGCAGGGCGGGGGCGGGGGAGGGAGTTTTCATGCCTTAGAAGCTTAGCATAGTTTGTTAATATGTGAGACACAAATTCAAAGAGCATGCCACAATACTTAGCGTTTGGTAAGATGTTCTTACACTTACAGGATATGTTTGGACTCCTGACAATTAAAATCGTGTATATTTAGTTCATGATTAATAAGACTTAAGTTGCCTTTCCCCCCACAAAATATCATATCCAGACATTTGAAAGTCTTCAGATGGTTTTGTTTAGCATCAAAGTGTTTTCACTTAAAAATGTTAACATTCAAATCAGTCTCACAGCGAGTGGATGACAAAAGCTATGGCAGCAATCTTGTTCAAGGAATGAACATTTCCAGTTAACCATGTTGAGCAAGATGTACTTGAATGAAGCTGACAGTTGATTCCAGGCTTCCAAGTGGAGTTCCTGGGGCATAAAGCGGCCATTGTCATTGGCACTTTGAGTCATTCAGGTCACCCAGGAGAAAAACTGGCCTAGCAGTTCGTCCCCTGTGACTCAGCCTGGTGGTAGGTTTTAGTCAGGGGAGTGATTCTTTGATTGGAAATGTCAGCAATGAAAAAAATCAGCTTCTAATTTTATCAGCTGGACAATTAACCAGTTTCAATGATTTTTTTTTTTACTATCATTTTTTTCTAACTCACCCAAGTCTGACCTACTCCTTTAATCTTAAAAAACTTTACCACAAATTGTGCATTGAGTGGAATGCCAATTCATTTATTTATTCATTTATTCACGGATTCATAGATTGATTCATCCATTCAGCAAATATTTACTTAGCATTCATTGTTGGCCAGGCACTGGACTAAACCAGTGATTAAAATTAAGTCCTTGCCTTTATGGAGTTTACCTTCCTGGGGGGACAGATAGACAGTAAACAAACAAACACATATAACATGTCTAGTGTTCCTATGTGCTAAAATGAAAAATACAGTGTGGTAGAGGATAGGGAGTGATTGGGGTAGAGGTTGCTTTTTTTATTTAGGATGGTCGAGGAAGGTCCCTCGGATTAGGTAATGTTTGAACAGAGACCTGAGGAGAGGAGGCTACAAGTCAAATGGATTATCTGAGGAAAGATTTTTCTAGGCAGAGAGAACAGCAAATGCAAGAGGCCTGTAGCAAAGGGTAGGTTTAGAGTGTCTGAGGAATAGAAAGGAGGCCAATGAGATCAGAGCAGGAGTGAGGGGAGGGGGGCAAGATAGGAAGCAGAGAAACAGGAGGCTGTTGAAATGGTCCTGCTGAGACAGCCAAGCGAGCAGGATACTGGTAGGAGATAGACTTTGCAGAGGGAACCAGGGCCAGATCAGTCCCTCTGGGTGGAATGGAAAGCCCCCAAAGTTTTTGGACAGAGGGTTGCTCTGACATGTTTAAACTGTTCCCTCTCACTAACATGAGAGAAGAGGATGCTGGGGCAAGGGTGGTTGCAAAGAAAGCAGTTGGGAAGCTGTTGCAATGACCTAGACCCAATGGTGGCTTGGATCAGAGTTTAGTGGTAAGAGGTGAGAAGTGGTGGAATTCTGGGTATATTGTGAAGGTGAGGTCTTCAAGATTTGCTGAAGTATTAGATATGAGATGTGCTAGAAAGAGTGAAGTCAAGGACCACTTGAAGGCTCTGGCATGAGCACCTGAACGATAGTGATAGAGTTGCCATTGGCTGGGACGAAGAGGACTAAAGCAGGTAAAGGCTTTGCTTCATTTGGGGGAGGAGTGGGGAATCAAATGGTCATGTGAACGTTTTAAGTTTCAGACTTCTGTTAGATGACTGGATGGAGATGTCTAGTCGGAAGATAGACTTAAGAATCTGCACAGTAGGTGCATGATCAATGTTGGAAATATAAAAATTGGGAGCCGTAAGTTATAGACAGTATATAAAGCCATGGGACTGGAAGATAAGATGGAAGCAGTGAATGTAGATAGAAGACAAGGGAGCAGAGGACTGAACTCTGGGAAAGATGACAAAGGAGTTTGAGAAGGGCTGGCCAGTGAGGTGGGTGGAGAGCCAAGTGAAGAAGGTGAAGAAGAAGGAAGGGGTCAACCATGGCAAACGCTGCTGAGAGGACAAGTCAGAAGGTGGCTGAAGGTTAAGCCTTAGGTTTGGCAATGTGGAGGCTACAGCTGATTGTGGTGCATACTACCGCATTCGGTTTTTATGAAGGGTGCTGATGATAGAGCAATAAGAATGGGTTGAAGAGTGTGGGAGGGGAGGAAATGGAATTAGTGAACACAGAAGGTTGTTTTTGAGAGTTTTCTTGTCAAGGAGAACAAAGAAATGGGGCAGTAGGCTGGTACTGTATGTGCCACTGTATGGATACGTGTGTGTGGCGATCAAGATATGTCGCAATCAAGGGAAGTTTTCATCCTGTCAGTTTCGATGCTTACAGCAATGGGCAGTGGTCTTTTAAAGAGAGATCACATTTGAGATTGAGAACATTGTTACTTGTTTTCTGTGAAAGAGGAAGGTGATGGGAGAAAAGTGTCTTCATGAATGACATAATTACTACTTTCTCTTTGCTCTAATTTTTGTTGAACAATTACAATAAACCATTACTTCATTCTGCCTTTGATAATATAGCAGCAACATTGTAAAAAATGGTTACTGTGTACAGGAAATATGTTAGTTTATTTTACTTACTTCCTACAATAATTGTATGGGGTATCTGTTTTTTGTAATTAAGAAAATTTTTTTGGATGTGGACCATTTTTAAAGTCGTTATTGAATTTGTTACAATATTGCTTCTGTTTTATGGTTTTTTGGTTTTTTGGTCACGAGGCATGTGGGATCTTAGCTCCCCGACCAGGGATCAGACCTGCACCCCCTGCATTGGAAGGCAAAATCTTATCCACTGGTCCACCAGGGAAGTCCCATGGGGTATCTATTCTTATTTTTCTATTTTATGGAAGAGGAAACTGAGGCTTGACGAGATTATTGGTTGTGCCCAAGATCACACAACTGGGGTTTGTGCTCAGATGGTTTTGACCACAGAATTTGAACTCTTGACCACCACGTTTACTTCCTCCTTTTTTTTTGTAACTGCACTGAGATGGGATTTGGACCTTTGTGTATCATTTATACATTATGCGTCCGTGTTATTATGTACATTTAGTAGCTTCCTGCTTATAAATCCACCTTGTATCCTTGCTGGCTTTTGCTCATGAGGTGGATCACGTGTTTCTTGAGTTATCTTAAGAGAAAGGTGGAACAGGTTGAGGGCAGTGACATACGCTTCAGAAGCTCTCAGTAACCCCCAACGAACCTGGATTCTTCAAAATCTTGATTACAGAAATAAATGAATATAGTGGGGAACGTCTTTTGTGTTTTTCAGAATAAATCAAAGAGACAAAATACACTAACTAGTCTTGTCTATGCGCCAGTGATGTAAGAGATTGGAGGAAAATAGTGTAGGCATATAAGGAAATAAGCAATAATAAATCAAAACATGATGCAATAGTATTAAAGATGTCCTGCTTATAGGAAACAATCTTTTCAATCTATTCAGTAGGTAAAATGTGTCTAGCTTCAGAAAGAAGTTGAAGGCACAATAAAGTAATGAAATCGGTTAAGTTGAACTCAGGTGTCCTCTGAGCTCACCAAATACAGATAAGAGGCTTCACGACAGAGACAGAGATAACCCCACTTCCCTTCAGCCACAGCTCTCAGCCCTGCAAAGTAGCTGATCCTAGAACGTTCTCTCTTCAGTTAGTTTGATGAATCCTTCTTAAAGGTGTGGTCAGTACTAAAAACATGTCCATGTACATTTCATCTATAAAAAGGGAAAGCTGAAAATGGAGGATACTGTATTTGTCTTGGGTTCTTTCTACTCACTATGCTTTATGAGATTATGTAAGGTTAAATAAAAGTTTTAGTCTAATGACACTTCCAAATTAGAGCACTTAAGCAGTTTGAGTCTCTTGATTGGAAGGTATCAGAGCAGGGCACAGTGACTTAAAGTCTGATTAATGAGAAAATACGTTACTACTCGCAGATGCTTTGGGATGGATGGGATTGCTGAGCAGTTTCTCATATATTTATAAATTCATCACTGGATTAAATGCACTGTCCTTGTCTCAGAGACTCATTGGGTCTTGTTTTGAATATGATGCTTTTTATTCTTTGTGAATTTGAGGCTTGGCAGCTGATACTGTCTAGATTTTTAGAACAGAAAAAGTCCCATGTTGTTAAAATTACTGAAAAGGGTATAGTTCTCTGATTTCTTGTAATATTTGATACTATTATTTATGAGTTTTAGTAGAATCTGAGTTAGCTGAGAAGACTGCACGCTTCGAGATACTAAAGGTACTGTATCTGACTTCTTCAAAATCCTCAGCATTCTGGTGTGGTCTCTTCCTCCCCTCATTAGGAAGGAAGCTGGCACAAGACATCTGCAAGTTCTTGTTCCTGTTCGCTAGCCCCCTCCCCCAATCCCACCCCAAAGCACATGTACCCTTGGGGCATGACTACTGCTACTACAGCATCCTTTTCTCTTATAATTGAGGATGATCTGCATCAACATTTTTTTTTTTTTTTTATCTGTGGGAGGCAGTGAAGGAGTCATTTGAGTATTTCTTAAGCACCTATATAATGACAGACATAAAACCAAGCTCCTCAGTCCTGTGAACTTCCATGACTAAGTGACCTAGCTACACAGGCCTGGGGCAGTGTTATTATGGAAATGTTGAAATTATATACAAGCTAGATTCATTTTTATCTTCCATATTGTTCTTTAAAAAGACATGCAAAAATAAAATGTAAGGAAATGGCAAATGGGGCTTTTGCCACAAGGGAGACACCTGTAAGTTTACATGACCTATAGTGGAAGAGCGGTCCCCAGGGGGCTGGACCCTAGAGAACATGATTCTGCCTTAAGCTGATGAATATCTGAGCCCAGCTCGCAGTCTGACCATGTGTTTGCAACTATTTTTCGGGAGCAAGTAATGTTTGAGATGAGTTTTACATGACCAGAGATGTTGTGTTCTGGTTAGGAGAACTGGGAGCTTGTGTCAGGAGTCAGTGAACTGTGCAAGTGAAGGAAACAAAGACAGGTAAGCATCGCTACCTGTGGGGATCACAGAAGATGTGGATGCAGAGGGCAGGATGGAGGGCAAATCAAGCAGTTGCGTTGAGGGTAATAGGAAGCCCGTGAAAGGGATGCTGATTGGAAGAGCTAGTTTGTGTTACTAGAAGCCAACTTACATAGAATTCATTGTTATCTGCTACTCAAATAATAATAGGTTAGATTTCCTAATTTTCTATGCCCTTTCTCAACGGGTCTGCACTTGGATCCTAGAATTTGGAACTGCAACCCAGAGAATGTCCTTAGTCTCCATTGGGTAATGTCAGGGCGATGGTGAGATGGCCATGTCTGCACTAAGTTGTGTGTATGTGGAGACATGGAGCCAAAAGATCCAGTTGTGGTGGGAAGAGAAAGAATGAGAGGGAGGGTGTGTGTGTGTGTGTGTGTGTGTGTGTGTGTGTGTGACAGAGAGAGAGAGAGAGAGAGACCAAGGAAGAGGGAATAGAGACAGAGTATAGAGAAGTCTGGGGCAGCCTGAGAAGGAACCACACATTCCTCTGCATGGGGAAAAAGAGGCAGCAGATAATGAAGCCTTTCACCTACAGTGCCTCATAACATTGGCGAATTTAGAATGGATCCTTCTTGCATTAAAATGAACAGCTGACTTGGACAGCATACAACTTTGTGAATGCAGGCCTATCTGTGAAGGTACCATGTGCTGAGGCATCACGATTTGCAGAAGATTTTAAACTCATCTGCAAATTCTTTGACTTTCCTCCCATTGAGTAGGGAGGCCTGTGTTCTTCCTGCTTCAATCAGGACATGCTTGGCACCACTTCCACCTACAGAACGTGGCGAAAGTGATGCTGTGTGTTTTCTGAAGCCACAGAAGGATAAAAGACCATGCACCTTCTGCCTGTTTCTTTTGAAATGCCCACTCTGAGGACAGCTGCCAGGAGAGAAGCCTGACTGTCTGAGACTACCATGCTGGAGAGACCACATGTAGGTTTTCTAGTCAACAGCTCCAGCTGAGCTCTCAGCCGACAGCCAGCACAAACTCCAGCCACAAGAATGAGCTGCCTTGCATGTCCGGTCTTCAGATGACAGCAGCCCCAGTCAGTATCTGTCTACATCTGCATGAGAAACTCCAAGGAAGAGCTTCTCAGCTCACGCTCCTCAAATTTCTGACCCAGAAAACCATAAGCAAGAAAGAGGACAGGGGATGCCTATCAACCATGCAAGCAACACTCTCTGCCACAGACTGCTTGACTAAAGAAAACTTCTCTTTCTTGCTACAACTAAAAATGGTCCAGTAGGCAAATGGGCTGGAGACCTCTCAACTTGTTTGGGTATAACATTGGCTAAGAAGGTCAAGGGTATTTTTTTAATAGTTCAGTCTCTGTCTGGATTAGCTAACACCTCTCATTTCTGTGCCACAAATTGAACTCTGAATTCCCACTTGTCTTTTCACAAGTATATATAGCATGAGTCACCCTGTGTGGAGGGCAGGGTGGGAGAACTGGGGAGAGTGCATGTGGGCCAGTGCAAAGTCATCACCACTACTGGGAAAACTCAGACAAATGCCTCATGACCGGTGCTGGGAAGAGTCAAAACAGTGGGGCAGGAGAAAGTGGGAAAAGGAATAATGTCAAGCGAGAGGCAGTGCTTGCTTGATTGCATGCCAATCGCCTTGGTCTTCAGAGGAAGTGGGAATTCGAAAGCCCCTCAGACTTAAACACATGACTTCTTTAAGACAATCGCTATCAGATGGCAGCTTCCCGCATGCTATTTCATGAACTTTTTCTGAATCATGGAATCAATTATGTTGCCCTCTAATGTACCATCTGAGAAATCAATGTTACATTGACTGTTATCTAGATTTAGTGAACATGAAACAATTTATATTGGAGAGCTACAATCCAAAGATTATGCTCTCTGTTCATTCTTCTAGATCGAGGCTCACATGTGCACAAGCGTCCAGGGGCCAGGCCACCATGGCACAGGAAGGAAGCCTTCTAACTGAGATCACAGTGCACAGATGACCCTTCCCAGGAGTCATGGCTGCTCGAGGCCATCCAATGGCTGTGAAAAAAGTGATTTAGTTTGCCAAATACAGCAGCCTTTTAAAAGAAACTCCAAAGCTGGTTTTTAATGTAAAATCTGATTTTTGAATGTTGGCAATGGATTAAAAATGTTCATAAAACACCCTGTGTGCCAAATTCAGCCTGTGGCAGCCAGTTGAATCCTTTCTCGATTCTTTAAGTTTTATTCCTGCATCAAGCTAGCTCACCGGAAAGTAACATCCAAGGCTATGTTTGCTTGGCTCATTATAGAAATATTCATTGAGCTTTATTTTAATATGATGCCCTTGACTTCTATCAAAAATCAATGTCTGTTTTGCTGTGCAGCATTTCTTATAAAGATATACACAGCAAATTTCTACTAGAAATCCTTAGGAAAAAGAAGTCTGTCTTTCCAGATATATTTGTGTGCTTCCTTTCATCAGATAATTAGAACTGTGTAACTCATTATGTTTCCTCATTTTGGCTTGACTTCTAAGGAGCTCAGAGTTAAATATAGTGTTCATGCAAATATACTCCATGTTTCTGGTACTATGAACTTTCACTTTTATCTAATTTTCCAAAGAGTTTCTAAGTTTCCTTTTATATACCTGTAACTTACCTGTTTCTCACACATCTTCTTACTATTAAGAGATCAAAATCTTTTATGTATATCATATACACATATATTATATAACAGATCATATTTTATATGACATATAACATATATGTGAATCTAATACTTTTTTACAACTTCATCCCACCCTTCTACTTTGCTTTTTAAAAAATAAATACAATAAAATGTTAAAGAGTAATGCTTTGCCCAATTATATTTGGCTGTCCGGCTATCTGACTACCTTAGAGATATAACTTAGGACATATAAAGTGTGCTTTGTTTTAAAATAGGTTTCCCACATCTCAAATGTTTAAAAATTGCAGATAGGGGCTTCCCGGGTGGCACAGTGGTTGAGAGTCCGCCCGCCGATGCAGGGACACGGGTTCGTGCCCCGGTCCGGGAAGATCCCACATGCCGCGGAGCGGCTGGACCCGTGAGCCATGGCCGCTGAGCCTGCGCGTCCGGAGCCTGTGCTCTGCAACGGAGAGGCCACAACAGTGAGAGACCCATGTACCGTAAAAATTGCAGATAGTTAAATATGTATATAAATAATTTATCATTTCATCACCCAGTAACTACTACCATGAACAAATTTTACTTTCTCCCATATTTTTTCTATGTATTAATATTTACTATACATAACATACTGTGTTTACTACATGATTTATACTATGTAATGCTATATACTATATCATATTTACTACATAATATATATTTAATATATGTATATATTATATTAATTATATATGAGATAATATTTCAAACACAACGTTGGAATTGGATTTTTCTTCTTAATGCTATATTCTTAGCATTCTCCCACGACCCTAAACACTTTCGAAGAAATGCTTTTAAACATGTTTGTCATATTCGGTTATATGAGTAAACTTTAATTCGTTTTACCCTTCTATTGTTAGACATTGGGTTATTTCCCATTTTCAATATTTAAACAGTGCTACCATGAATGTAAATATTTGTGTGCTGCTTATAATTTTCCTTAGGGTAAATTCCTAGAAGTAAGCTTAGCAAGGACAAAGGGCCACATTTTAAAAAAATACTGGCAAAATTACTTTCCATAATGGTAGCATTAATTGAATCAGTATCCAAATGTCCCTGTCTCTTGACACGCTGTCAAAGATGAGATTACCACATTAAAAATATTTTGATCATTTAACGGATAAAATATAGGGCCTTATTACTTTATATTGCATCTCTTTGATTATAAATGAGACCAGGGTTTTTTGTTCTTGTTTTTCCTTGTTTTGAGTCTCGGCATTTGTATTTCTTCTTTTGCAAGCAGTATATTCACATCCTTTGCTTGTTCTTATATTTCAGTGTTAGTTTTCTTCTTGGGCCAAAAAAAAAAAAAAAAAGACGTGGGCTAGATTTTATTTCCGTGACTGTTCTACTTCTTTGGACCAGTATCTGAAAAATCTCAAACTTCATACCAAATGTTTCCAGACTAAACTCTACTAGCCCTTTCCATCCAATGATATACAGATCTGTAGTTTACTGAAAGGGAAATTCGGCTGCTTTGTAATAACTCTCACTGTTGTTTGCCAAAGTGCAGTTCTACAAATTGGTAGACACCGAGATGCAACCCATGCTTTTTTCCCACCCCTGTGAGACAATGAGAACTTTTATCTCCTTGTCCCAGGAGAGCTGAACGCTGCTACATGCAAGAAATCCTATTTGCCATCAGTTCAGTTTTCCATGTGGGACTTTCCTGATGGGGCTTTCTTGATTCTTACTCATTCTTTTCTTTCCTGGCCACCCACCTCTCCCTTCTAATAATTTAGAGTTGTCTTTCCAGAAATATCAACCAGGCGGGTACAACTTTTCAGTGCTTCCTACTCCAGTGACGTAAAACACCCACAAAAATTTTCTGCTAATCCTGAGTAAAACAAACAACAACATGTCAGCAATGCTCTTGAGGCCAGATCGTGCAAGTTGACATGCAGAGCTACCAGCAGCAAGCCCATCACTGGGGTGTGTGCATTCTTGAGAGGCAATGAGACAGCTTTGGCTCAAACCTCCTGTATGTCATTATTTAAAGAAATCAAAGATATTTGTTTTGGTTTGGGGGCTGGAATTTGTGCCTCAAAATAGCTACAGTTTTCTCAGAATTTAGCGTTGCCAAAGAAGCAATTTGTAAGCTGTAGTAGTGAAACAGGGCACAGTTTCCTTCCAACTTCATTATGTGCATATTAGGTTGTGTTATTGTGTTTACATAAGGCATTTCTTTTGAAACACTGTATATTTGGTAGAAATAGGAAAAGCAAACACATTTAGGTCCCATCACTGTCTCTGCTTAGCTTTGGGAGAGACATGAAGGGGCACAGAGTTCGTCTTTGCTGGGCTAGCCTTCATGCTAGGAGACTGGGTAAGGGCTCCAATAGGCAAATCCTCATGGGCCTTCTGGCCGCATGGAGGTCCTGTGAAGGATTCTACTTTATTGATTTGGGGCCCTGAAAGCAGCCAGAAAGAGTACAAACAAGTAAGATGAACAAAACCCACCCCTCTCCCTCTGATTCCACGAATATTGTGTACAGCCCACAATAGCCCCACCTACACCTCCCTTCCACCTCCCAGAAGCCCTTATCCCAGCCACTGACTTGATCCAGGGTGTGCCTTTTGGAGAATCCAAAACAGAGGAAGGAAGAAACCATTCTGGTTATAGGAATGGAATGAATAGGATGAAAGGAATGGAATAACCCCAGGCTGTAGGCTACCTGCCGCATGGGTGAACCATCACTGATGTGGGCCTGGGCGTGGAAAGTGAGGGTGGAGAACTGCTTAGCGTGTTCAGGAGGTCTTATCTGAGCCACACATGTTGTGATTTGTTATTTCTATTGGGCATCAGTTGGTCTGGACCCTTGGTTGAAAGTGACCGAATCAAAAACCAAAAATGAACACAAAACACTGAAATGAGCTTAAGCAATAAAAATAATTTATTAGCTAATGTAACTGAACAGTCCAAGGGTAGGCTAGTTTCTGACATGGCTGGAATCAGAGGCTTAAAAGTGATAAATTTCCAGATCCATCTCTTTGCAAGTCATTTTTCCTGGGTGAGGATGGCCAGTGGATGTTTAAGACCCCCATCCTACCAGCTTCACCACCTCAGCAGGAAGAGAGCATCTTTCACCCCAAGTGAAAGATGGGGAGGACAGGGGAGAATGGAAGATGGGCCAGCTCAGATCAGCTGTCCATCTTTTAACAAAATGGAGGAGATCTACATCCTACATTACATGTCCATTCCTAAATTGGGGAGTAGGGTCCCCCAGGAATGAGAAGTTTCTATTGTCAGGAAGAGAGGATTCTGTTGCTAGAAGAATGAAAGACATCACAATCCACTTCATCATGGTGTGGTAGCAAAGGCACTAGGCTTACAGCCAGACCTGTCCCACTCTGTGTCCATCATGCTGTCACCCTGGGTAAGACACGTCTAAACCTCAGACCCCTTAGTTGTTCAATGGGAACAAGAATTTGCACTTGATCATTTCAGCGAGACCACTGTGTGAAAGATACAGAAACAGTAAGAATGGAAGGGATTATTGCTATTGTCTCTTTCTGGCCCCTGGAGCTGGCTATTGCAGGTCCTCTGTTTACTTGCGTCTTTAGTTTGTAAGGTTCTAAAAGGGAAGGTCATTGCATAAGGTTCAAACTAAGAGCTGCTGTCAACCTACCCAGGTGTTCAGACAGTGCATCTGCCTCCCACCTGCTTCACCCAAGTGATTCAAAGAAGAGCGTGTTGGTTTCAGCTTCCTAATCATGATCAGCATGACATGGAGAGGCACGTCTCTGTGATGCAGCTTCACTCTGAAGTGTTGGGTTTCTATTTGCAGACTCTTTTGGAAACTGTCTTTGACTCCTGAGAACCAAAGCATTTGAAATATTCATCTTTTTTATCCCTAAAAATGGAACAGGAGGCCTGGCACCTCTCCTAAAGCCCCAGCCACACCTGCTGTTTATTCTGCACTCATGCAGCGATGACTCTCCTCTAGAGTTCATGGCATTTCCTTTGACACATCAAAGTGAAACTCCTAGAAGACAGAAACAACATGTCTATTGTTAGATGAAGAGTACTCCATTTCAAGGTGAAAACTAAAACACCAGGTTGAATTTTTTTTTAAGTCCTAATACCTTGAGTGTTTAGATTTAGGGGTTAGGGGCAACTGAATGGTTATTGGTGAAAGTGCAAGCTGTCATTCTTGTAAAGCCCATCCCCTTGGAAAAGGACAATGTTATAGAAATATTTCAAAGAGAAAAAAGAGACCAACTGAATTCACAAGAGTTTTTCCCATATCCAAGCTGGTCACTAGACTCCCTATACTCTGGATTTTACACTGAAGTGTATCCTTTTTCTCCCTCACTCCCTTAGTTCTGCCGCATTCAGCTCCTACCTGAATAGCCCCTCCTAACTCATTTCTAATGCCTTCCCTTTTCTTCCTTTCTTTTTCTTTCTTTTTTTTTCTTATGTAGGGAACAGGTTTGTTTATTTTTTGATCTTCTGCTCTCCCCAAAGAGCCAGAAATTGTGTTTTAAAAAAAATTTTATTGAAATATAGTTGATTTACGATGTTGTGTTAGTTTCAGATATACAACAAAGTGATTCAATTATACATATATATATTCTTTTACATTCTCTTCTATTATAAGTTATTACAAGATATTGAGTATAGTTCCCTGTGTTATACAGAAGGACCTTGTTGGTTATCTATTTTATATATAGTAGTGTGTATTCTTTGATCCCAAACTTCTAATTTATCCCTCCCCTCCTTTTGGTAACCATAAGTTTGTTTTCTATGCCTGTGAGTCTTATTTCTGTTTTGTAAATAAGTTCATTTGTATCATTTTTTTAGATTTCACATATAAGTGATATCACATGATATTTGTCTTTGGCTTACTTCACTTAGTATGATAATCTCTAGGTCCATTCATGTTGCTGCAAATGGCATTATTTCATTCTTTTTTATGGCTGAGTAATATTCCATTGTATATATACGTGCTACATCTTCTTTATCCATTCATCTGTCGATGGACACTTAGGTTGCTTCCATGTCTTGGCTGTTGTAAATAGTGCTGCAATGAACATTGGGGTCGCCTTCTCTTTTCTAATCTGTCTTCTCTCCAAATGTCCTTCCTCTTAGTCTTATCCATCTAAGTACACTTCTGAGGTCATTTAGTGTGATGTACTCTAGGCTAGCTCATTAACTATCTGTGGCTTAGTTCTCTTAGTAGTTAGTTCAAAGGGTTGTGTGAGGCTTAAGTGAATTAATATATGTAATGTGCTTAAAATAGCATCTGGCACATAGGAATTCTTTTTTTAAAAATTTATTTATTTATTTATTTATTTTTGGTTGTGTTGGGTCTTCATTGCTGCATGTGGGCTTTCGCTAGTTGCGGCGAGTGGGGACTTCTCATTGCGGTGGCTCCTCTTTGTTTCAGAGCACAAGCTATAGGCACGCAGGCTTCAGTAGTTGTGGTGTGCAGACTCAGTAGTTGTGGCTCGCGGGCTCTAGAGCTCAGGCTCAGTAATTGTGGCAGATGGGCTTAGTTGCTCCGTGGCATGTGGGATCTTCCCGGACCAGGGCTCAAACCCGTGTACCCCGCGTTGGCAGGAGGATTCTTAACCACTGCGCCACCAGGGAAGTCCCCACATAGGAATTCTAATTAAGTGTTGGCTGCATAAATGTCGGCTATTATTACCAGATCCTTGTGGGCTCCAGCTTAAAACCCTTCCCTCTCTTCCGGTGAGGGAAAATGTAGCTCCTGTCCCTGGCCCGCAACCCCTAGTAGTGCGGCCCCTCGCCATGGCTCCACCTCTCCTCTCACACCTCTCCCTCATGTGCTCTGTCCTCTGTGCTCCCACCACACTGGTGGGCACTACGCATGTTTCACCCAGGTGATTTCTTCTCCCTTCCCTCCATGACCACTCGGGGAACTCCTTATTGTTCTTCAAGGCTGTGCACTAGTGAAACTTCATCTAGATTTTTCTGGGGAAGACTTAAAGATGGCTTTTTGGTGCTTTCTTCTATTGTAGCAATTATGCTACCACACTTAAAGATAACAAAAATAACTACTGCTTACTGGATACCTAGAATGTGCCAGGGACTTTATATACATCATTTCATTTAATCCTCACGACATATATAATAGAAATAATCCTTATTCCTATTATAGATAAGGAAACTGAGGTTCACAGAGCTGAAAGTTACTTGTCCAAGGAAGCAGTGGTGCCAGGATTGACACTCTGGTCTGATTCTGAAATCCGCTGTCCTTTGACTATATGCCATGCTCCTTTGCAGCATGGTTGATCGTTTTCTTGTCCTCTTCCCTTCTCTGGACCTTTGAGCTGCCTCAGTGCCATGAACAGCATCCTTAAGAGCTCCCTCACTGCTCATGGAGGAAGCCGAGCCCAGTAAAAGTCTGTGTACTAGGCACCCTTGACTCAGAGAGTCCTGCATATCCTCTTCCAGCCCCAGATGGAAACAATCACTTTCATTTGTTTTCTTACCTTTCTGATCACTAATTGGATTTTTCTTCTATGTCAAAGACTCTTCTACCTGACTTCTGGCAATGATCCTCTAGAAGTAATAGTTTTCCAGTTCTTGTGTGGGAGTAGAGGAGTCACGTGTTGAAGTACTGTGTACATGCAGTCTGAAGTGGCTCCCTGGGCACCACTCTGCAGCTCTGGCCAGCATCCCTGCCTCCTGCTTCCTGGCGAGAAGGGAATTGGCAGCAGACTTCTTGAGGGCAGCAATTGTACCTTGGATGCACAGTGTGTAGCCCAATATTTGGCATAGAGTAGACACTCAGAAAATAATGGTTGTGTAAATGAATGATTGTTAGATGCAGTGATAACCAATCAACAGTATGCATTAGGTGGAAATTGAAGTCAAGGCATAGGTTCCTCAGAAAGGCCAAAGGATGACTGACCCTCCATTTTGCTTCTAATGAGAGACTCCTTCAAGGCACATGGTGGGGAGGGGAGGATGCAGAGGATCTGGATAATCGTTGTTTGAAGAATGAATTGAGACACCTACTAGGGCCATCGTTGACCTACATGCTAATCAAGACAGTGGTGATTCCTCTATCCAGCCAGACTTGAGCTGAAGGACGTTCCCTTCTGATAAACTTTTCTTTCCATTATTCATTTACTCTTCAGCCCTTTGGAATTTAATAGCTCTTCTGATTTGTATCAATTCTAAAATTAACAGAAAATACCTTTCTTCAAAAAAATGAGACAATGAATGCAAAATACTTTAAAACAGAACCTGGCACGTGTAGAGTGCTCAATGTGTTTGCTTTGTTTTTTCACTCCTTTCTTTACTAAAATTTTGTTGTTAATATCATTATGTGTGATCCTTGAAAATACTTGTTGCAAAAATAGGTTCTTCATGATGGCTAGTCAGTCTTCTAAGAAATAAAGTAGAACAAAAAGAAGGAGGAAGTCAGGTGCCAGTTTTAAAGAACTACATATAAACTATAGATAAAATCAAACCTGTGTGAAAGCCAAAGCTCTCACCAAGGAACATAATGTATTTCTGTCCCTATGTGTGGGAACCTTGGCATTCTCCAACTTTACTGAGGAAAACAGATTTTACTGGGACTGATTTCTCTGAGCTCCTCAGACATTTGCTCTTGTCTGCAGGAGGTGGGTGCTATTGTGGATGAAGATGTGCATTTGATCCCTCATGCCTACATCTCATGTCTCTGTGGTCCTGCAGACTATTCTCAACCCTGTCCAGTTCCACCTAGAGCTTCTTCCAAGGGCAACATCCTTAGGGACTAATTGTTCCCTCACAAAAGAGAGCCCACCTCCCCAATCTCGAAGCATTTCCCTTTCAGCCTGTGAGAGAATTAGTTCTTGTTGTTGTACCAGCCAGCCTCTTTCTTGGATTAGCATTCCCAGGCCTTTCCAGGCTCAAGGAAACTTGGCAGGATGGTTTGGCAGCTCCCTAAGCTTACTAGAAATACCAGAAGCCCACAGTACGCATAATGCTAATTAAGTTTTCAGCTCTGTCTCTAAACCCGCAGAGTGTTTAGAAGATTGAGTAACTTGGGAAATGTCCTGGTGGGGATTGACCAGAGAAGACACTAATCCCCAAAAGCCACTCAAAAGTCAAGGCTGTGGGGTGCACACGCGCCCTTGACAAGGGTGCCCCATCCCTTCCAAGAGTGGTCTTTTTCATTGTGTTTCCTCACTGGCAGTGAAAACCCTCTGGGAGCACCCTATCATTTCCCAGTATCACTTCCTGAGGCACCTCTATTGATTTCCCTCCTTTGCCTTTGGAAGTGTTTGGTTTTCACCGAGCCATCACACTCAGAAGGTGTGGCGATACTGTGGTGTTCTACCACACCTCAGGGGTGGGGCAAGACCGGTGACTGTGCCAGGTGGCTTCCCCGGCACCCAAGGTGTGGTGATGTCACCTAGTCTTACCACATCTTGGAGTATTTTATTAATCTTGCACTGCAGTCATCCCTAAAGGAAAACAGATTGGTCTGGTGCCTTAAGCCCCTCCTTTGACAACCTTCGAAATATTGGTCACTGCTCTGGGACTTATACTATATAGTAAGGATCAGGCTACTAATTTTCAAAATTTTATTCCTTTTTTTTTTTTTTTTTTTGTCCATGCCGGCGCGGCATGCGGGATCTTAGTTCCCCAACCAGGGATCGAACCTATGTCCCCTGCAGTGGAAAGGCGGAGACCACCAGGGAAGTCCCCTAATTTTCAAAATGTTATACTGATTACTGCAATATCTTCTAAGAAAGAAAATGCCAAGTGAGGAGACTGAAGTGGAATGGGAGATGCTGGGCTTTCCCCTTTATTATAGAAATTCATATATTTCGAGAGGGTACAAGTTAGGCAATAAACTTGCTTCATGTTCTCTAAAACTTTGCGCTGGATGCAGACTGTTATGTATAGAATGGATAAACAAGGTCCTATTGTATAGCACAGAGAACTATATTCAAGATCCTGTACAAACCATAATGGAATCACTTTGCTGTACAGCAGAAACTAAACACAACATTGTAATCAACTATACTTCAATAAATTTTTTTAAAAAATCAGATCAGAGCAACTTAAAAAGAGTACAGTTTGTGTAAGACCTAAAAGGAGTATTTATACTATATTGCTGTTCATTATAAAGTACCCATATGAGACTTAATAAAAAAAACCTTTGTGATGAAGAAAAATCTTTCAGTTATTAATATTTTTTTCTAATTTATCAGTTTTGAGGTCAGTACTGATTCCTGGCTTCCAGCCATGGCTAGAGTGGTGGGGACCAGTTCCCTTCTTTGAGCTCTGGAGTTTTGGTGCCCACATGGATGGCATCACTGTTGAGTCAGTGTAGTCAGGACTTGGTGAGAAGCTCTGGGCCAGAGAGCTGGGAGGACAGTGACCCAACCTAGCCCATAAAGGAGTGCTGGGGCAGCAGCCGGTCCTGCCCATCGGGGAACCCACAGCCTCTGATTGTGCTTAGCATGGAGTTAATTAGTTTCCAAGGGAAAGAAAAATAAGCAGTTCCTTTCTCGGAGTGTTTTTGGTCTTATCGAAGAGTAAAAACGAACGTGAGAATGCATCAAGGGTTAACTTGTAAATCATGTGGCATGGATTATGCATTCAGTGGGAAAGCAGAAAAGGTGGGTGTCAGGATGGACTGGAATAGCGGGCGGAGTGAGAGCTGGCAATCGGCTTAGAACAATGGGTACAGTTTGGGAAGGTCCCATATGAGGATTTTTATAAGGTTCAATTTGTATAAATGACTCCGACGAACATTGCTTTGGCTGTCGGGAGATGTAGAAGAAACAAACCAGTATCCCCTGTCTTCACACACTCCAGCTGTTTCCTGAGCTGCTTGTGCAAAGTCATTTACGGAACACAAAACTCAATTTAGGTGTAAAGTGAATGTAGTGTATTAATAAGAAAACATTCAAAATATCAGTGGGGGAGGGACTGGTGAAAACTAAGAGGATGAAATTACCTCAGTCAAATAGAAGTAATCAGACGAGGATTAGTTTTTTTTCCAGTTAAAGAATCCTTTATAACAAGAATTGGCAAATGGCAGTCCTAGGACCAAAGCAGGCCCATTGCTTGTGTTTGTACAGCCTCAGAATAGTTTTTATATTTTTACGTGGTTTTAAAACTATATAAGTATCTGCATAATATCCTTCCCTGTTTTGCCTCCGGGGCCAAGAAGCCCAAAGTATTTACTGTATGGTCCGCAGAGAAAGTTCGGCAACTCCTCCTCTATGATAAGGGTTTACTTGAGGTATTCTTTAGGGTTTATTGTGTTTTTTTTCTTCCCTAACATCTTATATGGTCTTTGCAGCTTTATGAAGTGGTCAAAACAGACACCATTATCTTTATTTTATGTAGAGATTTTAAAAGTTGAGCAAAGTTGAGAAGTATGTCCTGTCACAGTCCCCTTAGTTTTGGGAATGTACATTGAATCATCACAGCCACTGCTTGGGGGTAAAATATTGCAGGGCTTTGAAGACAATGCGGATGCCCGGTATAATAATCCTGTCTTAGAGGAGGGGGTGGACTTATATGCCTAGGAAGCAAAGGGTCTTCTGTGAGAGGAAGAATCAGAACCACAACCCCTGCTTCTAGCGTTTCTGGGAGACCTGGTGCGGTGGGTCCATGTTGGAGTTGAAGCTCCAGCATTTGGTTTGACTGAATATGGATGTTCATTTTGACCCAGTGGTATGGGTTAAATTGCATTCCCCCAAAAGGTGTTAAAGTCCCAACTCCCGGTACCTGTGAACGTGACCTTATTGGAAATAGTGTCTTTATAAAAGTAAGCAAGTCCAAATGAGGTTATTACGGTGGGCCCTAATCCAATAGGTTTGGTGTCCTTATAAAAAGGGAAATTGGGACACAGAGATAGACATGTCGAGGAAGACAATGTGAAGACCCAGGGAGAATGCCATCTGAAGGCCAAGGATCACATGAAGCCACCAGAAGCTAGGAGAGAGTCCTGGAACAGAGCCTCCCTCCCAGCCCTCAGAAGGAACCAAGCCAGCCAACATCTTGATCTCAAACATCTAGCCTCCAGAATTGTGAGACAATAAACTTCTGTTGCTTAAGCCAGCGGTCCCCGACCTTTTTG
Organism: Kogia breviceps; assembly: GCF_026419965.1. Classification (NCBI taxonomy): domain Eukaryota; kingdom Metazoa; phylum Chordata; class Mammalia; order Artiodactyla; family Physeteridae; genus Kogia; species Kogia breviceps. The sequence continues at coordinate 37,928,922 of NC_081322.1, read as the reverse complement.
GCACCAGGGACGGGTTTTGTGGACGACAATTTTTCCACGGACGGGGTGGGGGGTGGTTCAGGTGGTAACGCCAGCGATGGGGAGCGATGGGGGGCGCCAGATGAAGCTCCGCTCTCTCGCCCGCCGCTCACCTCCTGCTGTGCAGCCGGTTCAGTAACAGGCTGTGGCCCCGTACCGGTCGGTGGCCCGGGGGTTAAGGACCCCTGGTTTAAGCCACCCAGCTTGTAATGCTTTGTTGCAGCAGCCCTGGGAATCTCATTTACCCACAGCCTCCCTAGCACAGTGGGTACTCTTTGGAGATAGTATGTGACAGTAAACTGAGGAGCTTAGCAGCGAAGACCTGAGTGAGTCCTGCCCCCTGGGCTGGGCAACCCTGACTCAGTGGGCAAGAATGACCAGTCTTAGCATGTAGAACTGAGAGCAAAGTACACAGAGCATCTCTGTGACACTGAGTGGCGACCTCAGTTGTGACTTTGCCGGACTCCAGGTCTCTGCACCATTTTGGACCTGCAGATGCCCCTGGACTTCTTGCTCATTTTCTGGATACTACTCAAGAAGGACTTACCAGATGGCTGGTTAGCAGAGCAGGTTAAATTTTAAAAGAAGTAATAAAAAAGAGATGGTACCCTCGTCGTATTTCTAGTTTGGGAAATAGCTTATCCAGGTAAATTTACAAGAGAGGAGTTGGCCACACACAGGCTCTGAGACTGTGCAAGTGACAGCGCCACTGAGGAGTAGTAACAAACAACTAAACAAAGACATAGGTATCTGGCCTCCAGCCCAGTCCAAATTCATCCCACCACACCGTGGATTAGTTATGGACTTTTAGTTGACTTATACATAGTCACACGGATGATCTTCATCAAAAGACTTAATTTTAATGAGTTTTGCTAAGAGCTGCAATATTATTAACAGAAATGCATTCACTAGGGAAAGGTTTAAGGCTTTCAAAGCCTATTCACAATTCATAACATTTATTTACCAATTGAATTCATTTTACGAGAGCATATTAAATTTCTCCTGAGCGCTGTTGGTGTTGACAAGCAATAAATAAGGCCATTTAATATTTCTCAACGTTTTACCCTCAAACTTGAGTTTCTCAGCATTGGATGGAGAGGTACTTTTTGGTGGATCTACTGCAAATATGGGCATGTGCATCTCCCTCCACGCCTCCACTCTGTCTGCTCAGGACTTGACTTCCAGGCAAGGAGAGTGGCCACCTCCATATCTGCAATGCGTTTGAAGATACCAAAATGCCATTTCAATTAGCCATGATGTGTTCCCTAAGATATACTTATATTTATGAATAAATTTTCATTTGAGCCTCTCTTGAATGTCACTCTGGGTTGGCAATTCAACCATGAATTGATTTTCAAATTTCTTCTTCATATTTGGACATATTCTGGGAAGCCCGCCTGCTTGAAGACCGATCATAGCGAGACATACTAGCAGCATCTTTGAAAGCACAAAGCCAAAGCCGGAGTGAGTGTGACTCAGAACGTGTTGCTGGCCACATAGGACCATCTATAGCTAGGAGAACAAGCAACCCGGGGCCAACACTAGCTCTAACTCCATCAGGCCTGCTGTCATCACAAAATAAAGGTGGTGAGAACCTACCTGCTTCCTTTGGGCCAAAGTGGAGCAATGGCCTGTCTGCTTTTAGGTAATGGCTTAGCTGCTGAGTATGTCACTGATAAATGTTTCCTTCTCTAGTTTTCCTCGCCCTCTCCTCCTGCCTTTTGCTGTATGACTGACTGAAGTGAAACCCAGGGGAGAGGAAGCAGACACAGTGAGAGTCCTGACTAAAGGTGACACATAGCAGAAGAAATGAAAGTCTCATGGCATCACTACTGTGTGATGCAGAGATCAAGGCCCATATCCTATGTGGGCTGGGAAGCAAACAGCTTAAATGAATGGAACTAGCCAGCTCATAGTGGGGAGTCAGGGCTGCCTAGGGAACAATCCTCCAGAAGCTAGACATGGTCTCCCTTCGGGTTTCAACCTTGCTCAGAAATCTCTTGAATGTGTCTCTTCCCAGCTTGGGCTTCCTTCTATGTCTTGTCTGTAAACGGAAGGGCTTGTGCTCAGAGTTTTTCAGAGGGTCTTGTGTGTAAGTGTGCGTGAGAATGTGAGTGAATGTGGATGTGTGAGTATAAATGTGTGTGAGAGGGTGTGTGTGTTGGGAAGGGGGAGGAGGAGGGTGGTAATGAACAGAGCAGTGGGTTCAAGCTCATTTATCTAAAAATCATAGTCAACATGTATGGACTCTAGACCATATGCCTGACACTGGCAAATGATGTGGCAGCTTGAGTCTGCTGGCCATCTGGAGGCTGAATTTCCTCTTTCTTAGGGACCCCAGTCTCTTCATTAAGGGTTTCAACTGATTCGATGAGGCCTATCCACATTAATATGGATTATTTCATTTCATAATCTCACAAAGTAAGTAGTATTGTCACCATTTTATAGATGAGGAAACTGAGGTTTAGAGAATGTATCAATATTAGGTGTCTCTGGAGAAACAGAACTAATAGGGTGTGTGTGTGTGTGTGTGTGTGTGTGTGTGTGTGTGTGTGTGTGTGTGTGTGTCCAACTCTGTCTTTCCCTATCTACCTGTCTATCTATCTATCTATCTAATCTATGTATCTATGTATCTATCCAGACATTTATTTTAAGGAATTGGCTCATGCAATTGTGGGGACTGGCCAGTCCGAAATCTGCAGGGCAGACCGGCCAGCTGGGAAACAGAAGAGTTGATGTTGCAGCTTAAGTCTGGAGGACAAATTTCTTCTTTCTCAGGGGACCTCAGTCTTTCTCTTAAGGTTTTCAATTGATTGGATGAGGCCAACCCACATTATGGAAGGTAATCTGCTTTACTCAGAGTCCATTGATTCACGTGTTAATCACATCTAAAGAATACCTTCAGAGCAACGTTGAGACTGATATTGACTAAATATATGGGGACTGTGGCCTAGCCAAGTTGACCCATAAAGTTAACCATCACAGAGAAATGAAGTCCATGTCATCAGATGCAAAAAAGAGGCAGGATTTGAATTCCGACAGTCCGTCATCAGAGCCCATGGCCTTCACCTCTACCTTTCTCACCTATGTCGGGTGCCAGCGTAGCCATGTGCAGATGGCCCAGTCTCTCTACTCCCAGTGTCTCAGCAAGAAAATGACCTCACAATGCCCACTTCCTAGGATCGAGTAGTAACCCCTGGGGGTAATGTATCCAAAAGCTCTTAACATCATGTGAGTAAATGTCAGTGGCACTAAAAATCTAGGTCATTTCTTACCCCTGCCCCCCATTTAAAATGATTTCTTTGAGAAAATAAATCAGCATAACCCTTTTTAGAGGGCAGTTTGAAATTTTCTTTCAATATAAAAATGTGAATCCTCTACAACCTTACAGTTCCACTTCTAGGAATCTTCTTTTACAAATGGATAAAGACATAGTTGTAAAGATACTATTCCAACTTTGCTTAAAAGACAAAAAAAAAAAAAAAAAAAACCCCAAACTGAAAACAATATAAATTGCTCCATTATAAGGGAACACATAACAAAATGATGACAAATCCATTCAGTGAATTGCTATACAGTTATTAAAAAGAATGAGATGCTGCTATGCAGGTGACCTTGGAAAGATGTTCAGGATATATTATTAAGTGATGAAAATGATATTCAAAAAACTTGTTAGGATGGTCCCTTTTTTATAAGGAATAAAAACTATATATGTGTATATATTGATAAACAGAAAAATGCCAATATATACATATCAAATTGGAGTGAGATTAAAGAGAGGAAAGAGAACTGTCTCTTTGTACATGCTGTATGTATTTCTACATTTTCTGAATACGTTATGAGTTTTTCATTTATTTAGGTATTTGTTACTAAAATTTTCACTATGTCAAATGAAGATTTAAAGATAAAATTTTGACCTTAGTCTATTTTCTTTAATATTAAGTTGACTGCTCCCTCCCACCCCATACTATGGGTCTACACTAATTTCCATAGCTTTGCTAAAGCATTATTTAGGAAGGGAATCACTAGATGAGACCACCTTGACATTATAGGACATTTGGGGAAGACATCCCCTAGCCTATTCTCTTGACCAACTGACATGATGGTGCCCACATGGAAGTGTTTCTGGCAATTCTTGTCCTCTCTTGTGTCTGGCAATACCAAGACTGATAGATACATGGAGACAGAGACGCAAATGCCAGTGACAGCTCACTGAAATGAAACCCTCACAGACATTCTCTGGCTTTTCTGTATTTGGAGACTAGTTTATGCAGGCCTGGAGAGCAATGATTTAGCTAGAAATGTTGAGCTCTCAGACGAAAGAGTCCTTCAATAATAAAAAATTTAATTTATTTTCCCTTTACAATGCAGAGCTACTGGGATGGCATTTTCAACAATACTATATAAAGAGATAATGAATTTCAGGCAAACGCTATTTCTCTGTTTCCACCTATTGCTCTGAAGAGCTTTTAGAACTTTCTCCCCAACCAGAGCAGATCTTTTAGTGATTAATATCTAGGTGGCATTAGCTATCAATTGTGAGCTTTCTGAGAGCAGTGACTGCAGGGTCTGATCTTGATCTCAGAATCCCCGAACGGCACTTGGCATCTGTGTGGGGAGCACTCATGGGTCAGCTGAACTCATCTTCTCATCTTGCTCTCTCTAGAAAACATTTGCAGCTCACCTCACGCTCCCTTGCTGACAGCTCTTCAATGCCTTCTTCTGGCTCTAAGCATCAGATCCAGAGCTCATACTATGTCCTACCAGGGCTTTCATGCTGGGCTGATGGTCAGCCACTTGTACTGGTTCCACCAGCCAGGTTGTTGAGAGTCAACCTCCCTTCTGACCTGCCAGGTTTGTGCCTTTGCAGATGGCTGAATGTCTAGAACATCACTCCTCGTCATATGACTCAGGACCTGCCCAGCCGCGTCGCCGGCTCATTTTCCCTGCTGTCATGCTCTGACTTTCTCTGGTTTCCTTGAATGTGCTGGTTCCAGGGCATCTCAGTCCTGACTCATTCTTTGTCTTCTGCTGAGGAATCTTTTCAGTATCCCGTCACCTAGTCATTAATTCTTTCTCACTCTTCTGATCTCAGTTGGAACGTCAAGTCTGCAGACACCTTCCCTTAACCCCCATCCCCAAACACAGTATACTCTCAGAGCACACTATAGTTTCCTTAAGCATTAATCAAAAATTTAATCAAATGATTATCCAGGTAATTTTTTATGATAGACCCCATGAGGCCAGCAAACTCCTCTTGTTCTCCCAGCACCAATGTTTGCCACACAGAAGATTCTTAATAAATATTTGGTGGAGTGAAAGAATAAATAAAAGTTTAGGCCAGAGGAAGTTGAGGAAGATGGCGGAAGACTAAGATGCGGAGATCACCTTCCTCCCCACAGGTACATCAGAAATACATCTACACGTGGAACTGCTCCTATAGAACACCCACTGAACGCTGGCAGAAGACCTCAGACCTCCCAAAAGGCAAGAAACTCCCCCACATACCTGGGTAGGGCAAAAGAAAAAAGAAAAAAACACAGTCAAAAGAATAGGGACAGGACCTGCACCAGTGGGAGGGAGCCGTGAAGGAGGAAAGGTTCCCGCACACTAGAAGCCCCTTCGTGGGTGGAGACTGAGGGTGGCAGAGGGGTAAGCTTCGGAGCCGCGGAGGAGAGCGCAGCAACAGGGTGCGGAGGGCAAAGCGGAGAGATTCCCGCACAGAGGATTGGTGCTAACCAGCACTCACCAGACCGAGAGGCTTGTCTGCTCAGCCGCCGTGGCCGGTGGGGCTGGGAGCTGAGGCTCGGGCTTCGGTTGGATAGCAGGGAGAGGACTGGGGTTGGCGGCGTGAACACAGCCTGAAGGGGTTAGTGCGCCACGACTAGCCGGGAGGGAGTCCAGGATAAGTCTGGAGCTGCTGAAGAGCCAAGAGACCTTTTCTTCCCTCTTTGTTTCCTTGTGCACGAGGAGAGGGGATTAAGCGCGCCGCATAAAGGAGCTCCGGAGACGGGCGCGAGCCTCGACTATCAGCGCGGACCCCAGAGACGGGCATGAGACACTAAGGCTGCTGCCGCCACCAAGAAGCCTGTGTGCGAGCACAGGTCACTCTCCACACCTCCCCTCCCAGGAACCTGTGCAGCCCGCCACTGCCGGGGTCCCGCGATCCAGGGACAACTTCCCCGGGAGAATGCACAGCGTGCCTCAGGCTGGTGCAACGTCATGTCGGCCTCTGCCGCCGCAGGCTCGCCCCGCACTCCGTGCCCCTCCCTACCCCCTGGCATGAGTGAGCCACAGCCCCCGAATCAGCTGCTCCTGTAACCCCGTCCTGTCTGAGTGAAGAACAGACACCCTCAGGCGACCTGCATGCAGAGACGGGTCCAAATCCAAAGCTGAACCCCAGGAGGTGTGTGAACAAGAAGAGAAAGGGAAATCTCTCCCAGCAGCCTCAGGAGCAGCGGATTAAATCTCCACAATCAACCTGATGTACCCTGCATCTGTGGAATACCTGAATAGATAATGAATCATCCCAAATTGAGGTGGTGGACTTTGAGAGCAATATATATTATTTTTTCCCCTTTTCCTCTTTTTGTGAGTGTGTATGTGTATGCTTCTGTGTGTGATTTTGTCTGTATAGCTTTGCTTTCACCATTTGTCCTAGGCTTCTGTCCTTTTTTTTTTAACTTAAAAAAATATTTTTTCTTAATAATTATTTTTTATTTTAATAACTTTATTTTATTTTTTCTTTCTTTTCTTCCTTCCTTCCTTTCTCCCTCCCTCCTCTTTCTCTTTCTTTCTTTCTTTCTTTCTTTCTTTCTTTCTTTCTTTCTTTCTTTCTTTCTTTCTTTCTTTCTTTCTTTCTTTCTTTCTTTCTTTCTTTCTTTCTTTCTTTCTTTCTTTCTTTCCTCTTTTTCTCCCTTTTATTCTGAGCTGTGTGGATGAAAGGCTCTTGGTGCACCAGCCAGGTGTCAGTGCTGTGCCTCTGAGGTGGGAGAGCCAACTTCAGGACACTGGTCCACAAGAGACCTCCCAGCTCCAAGTAACATCAAATGGCAAAAATCTCCCAAAGATCTCCATCTCAACACCAAAACCCAGCTTCACTCAACGACCAGCAAGCTACAGTGCAGGACACCCTATGCCAAACAACTAGCAAGACAGGAACACAACCCCACCCATTAGCACAGAGGCTGCCTAAAATCATAATAAGGTCACAGACACCCCAAAACACACCACCACATGTGGACCTGCCCACCAGAAAGAGAAGATCCAGCCTTATCCACCAGAACACAGGCACTAGTCCCCTCCACCAGGAAGCCTACACATCCCACTGAACCAACATTAGCCACTGGGGACAGACACCAAAAAAAAACGGGAACTACGAACCTACAGCCTGCAAAAAGGAGACCCCAAACACAGTAAGATAAGCAAAATGAGAAGACAGAAAAACACAGCAGATGAAGGAGCAAGATAAAAACCCACCAGACCTAAAAAATGAAAAGGAAATAGGCAGTCTACCTGAAAAAGAATTCAAGATAATGATAGTATAGATGATCCAAAATCTTGGAAATAGAATAGAGAATATGCAAGAAACGTTTAACAAGGACCTAGAAGAACTAAAGAGGAAACAAGCAATGATGAACAACACAATAAATGAAATTAAAAAGACTCTAGAAGGGATCAATAGCAGAATAACTGAGGCAGAAGAACGGATAAGTGACCTGGAAGATAAAATAGTGGAAATAACTACTACAGAGCAGAATAAAGAAAAAAGAATGAAAAGAATTGAGGACAGTCTCAGAGACCTCTGGGACAAAATTTAATGCACCAACATTCGAATTATAGGCGTCCCAGAAGAAGAAGAGAAAAAGAAAGGGACTGAGAAAATATTTGAAGAGATTATAGTTGAAAACTTCCCTAATATGGGAAAGGAAATAGTTAATCAAGTCCAGGAAGCACAGAGAGTCCCATATAGGTTAAATCCAAGGAGAAACATGCCCAAACACATATTAATCAAACTATCAAAAATTAAAAACAAAGAAAAAATATTAAAAGCAGCAAGGGAAAAACAACAAATAACACACAAGAGAATCCCCATAATGTTAACAGCAGAAACTTTGCAAGCCAGAAGGGAGTGGCAGGACATATTTAAAGTGATGAAGGAGAAAAAGCTATAACCACGATTACTCTACCCAGCAAGAATCTCATTCAGATTTGATGGAGAAATTAAAACCTTTACAGACAAGCAAAAGCTGAGAGAGTTCAGCACCACCAAACCAGCTCTATAACAAATACTAAAGGAACTTCTCTAGCCAACAAACACAAGAGAAGGAAAAGACCTACAATAACAAACCCAAAACAATTAAGAAAATGGTAATAGGAACATACATATCGATAATTACCTTAAATGTAAATGGATTAAATGTTCCCCCAAAAGACACAGACTGGCTGAAGAGATACAAAAACAAGACCCATGTATATGCTGTCTACAAGAGACCCACTTCAGACCTAGGGACACATACAGACTGAAAGTGAGGGGATGGAAAAAGATATTCCATGCAAATGGAAATCAAAGGAAACCTGGAGTAGCAATTCTCATATCAGACAAAATAGACTTTAAAATAAAGACTATTACAAGAGACAAAGAAGGACACTACATAATGATCAAGGGATTGATCCAAGAAGATATAACAATTGTAAATATTTATGCACCCAACATAGGAGCACCTCAATACATAAGGCAAATACTAACAGCCTTAAAAGGAGAAACCGACAGTAACACAATCATAGTAGGAGACTTTAACATCCCAGTTTCACCGATGGACAGATCATCCAAAATGAAAATAAATAAGGAAACACAAGCTTTAAATGATACAGTAAACAAGATGGACTTAATTGATATTTATCAGACATTCCAATCAAAAACAACAGAATACACATTTTTCTCAGGTGCTCATGGAACATTCTCCAGGATAGATCATATCTTGGGTCACAAATCAAGCCTTAGTAAATTTAAGGAAATTGAAATCGTATCAAGTATCTTTTCTGACCACAACACTATGAGACTAGGTATCAATTACAGGAAAAGATCTGTAAAAAATACAAACACATAGAGGCTAAACAATACACTACATAATAACGAAGTGATCCGTGAAGAAATCAAAGAGGAAATCAAAAAATACCTAGAAACAAACGACAATGGAGACAGGGCAACCCCAAACCTATGGGATGCAGCAAAAGCAGTTCTACGAGGGAAGTTTATAGCAATACAATCCTACCTTAAGAAACAGGAAACATCTCAAATAAACAACCAAACGTTGCACCCAAAACAATTACAAAAAGAAGAACAAAAAAACCCCCAACGTTAGCAGAAGGAAAGAAATCATAAAGATCAGATCAGAAATAAATGAAAAAGAAATGAAGGAAACAATAGCAAAGATCAATAAAACTAAAAGCTGGTTCTTTGAGAAGATAAACAAAATTGATAAACCGTTAGCCAGCCTCATCAAGAAAAAAAGGGAGAAGACTCAAATCAATAGAATTAGAAATGAAAAAGGAGAAGTAACAACTGACACTGCAGAAATACAAAAGATCATGAGAGATTACTAGAAGCAACAATATGCCAGTTAAATGGACAACCTGGAAGAAATGGACAAATTCTTAGAAATGCACAACCTGCTGAGACTGAACCAGGAAGAAAAAGAAAATATGAACAGACCAATCACAAGCACTGATATTGAAACAGTGATTAAAAATCTTCCAACAAACAAAAGCCCAGGACCAGATGACTTCACAGGCGAATTCTGTCAAACATTTAGAGAAGAGCTAATACCTATCCTTCTCAAACTCTTCCAAAATGTAGCAGAGGAAAGAGCACTACCAAACTCATTCTATGAGGCCACCATCACCCTGATACCAAAACCAGACAAAGATGTCACAAAGAAATAAAACTACAGGCCAATATCACTGATGAACATAGATGCAAAAATCCTCAACAAAATACTAGCAAACAAATCCAACAGCACATTAAAAGGATCATACACCACGATCAAGTGGGGTTTATTCCAGGAATACAAGGATTCTTCAATATATGCAAATCAATCAATGTGATACACCATATTAAAAAATTGAAGGAGGACTTCCCTGATGGCATGGTGGTTGAGAGTCCGCCTGCCCATGCAGGGGATACGGGTTCGTGCCCTGGTCTGGGAGGATCCCACGTGCTGTGGATCAGCTGGGCCCATGACCCATGGCCGCTGAGCTTGCGTGTCTGGAGCCTGTGCTCTGCAACAGGAGAGGCCACAACAGTGAGAGGCCTGTGAACTGCAAAAAAAAAAAAAAAAAAATTGAGGGAGAAAATCCATATGATCATGTCAATAGATGCAGAGAAAAGTTTTGACAAAATTCAACAATGATTTATGATAAAAACCCTGCAGAAAGTAGACATAGAGGGAACTTTCCTCAACATAATAAAGGCCATGTATGACAAACCCACAGCCAACATTGTCCTCAATGGTGAAAAACTGAAACCATTTCCACTAAGATCAGGAACAAGACAAGGTTGCCTACTCTCACCACGGTTATTCAATAGTTTTGGAAGTTCTAGCCACAGTAATCAGAGAAGAAAAAGAAATAAAAGGAATTCAAATTGAAAAGAAGAAGTAAAGCTGTCACTGTTTGCAGATGACATGATACTATACAAAGAGAATCCTAAAGATGCTACCAGAAAACTACTAGAGCTAATCAATGAATTTGGTAAAGTAGCAGGATACAAAATTAATGCACAGAAATCTGTGGCATTCTTATACACTGATGAAAAATCTGAAAGTGAAATTAAGAAAACACTCCTATTTACCATTGCAACAAAAAGAATAAAATATTTAGGAGTAAACCTCCCTAAAGAGACAAAAGACCTGTACAAAGAAAATTATAAGATACTGATGAAAGAAATTAAGGATGATACAAACAGATGGAGAGATATACCAAGTTCTTGGATTGGAAGAATCAACATTGTGAAAATGACTCTATTACCCAAAACAATCTACAGATTCAATGCAATCCCTATCAAATTACCAATGGCATATTTCACAGAACTAGAACAAAAAATTTTACAATATGTATGGAAACACAAAAGACCCCGAATAGCCAAAGCCATCTTGAGAATGAAAATCGGATTTGGAGGAATCAGGCTTCCTGACTTCAGACTATACTACAGAGCTACAGTTATCAAGACAGTATGGTACTGGCACAAAAACAAATATAGATCAGTGGAACAGGATAGAAAGCCGAGAGATAAACCCATGCACATATGGTCACCTTATTTTTTATAATGGAGGCAAGAGTACACAATGGAGAAAAGACAGCCTCCTCAATAAATGGTGCTGGGAAAACTGGACAGCTACATGTAAAGGAATGAAATTAGAACACTCCTTAACACCATACACAAAACTAAACTCAAAATGGATTAAAGACCTAAATGTAAAGCCAGATACTATCAAACTCTTAGAGGAAAACATAGGCAGGACACTCTGTGACATAAATCACAGCAAGATCCTTTTTGACCCACCTGTTAGAGAAATGGAAATAAATGGGACCTAATGAAACTTCAAAGGTTTTGCACAGCAAAGGAAACCATAAACAAGACGAAAAGACAACCTTCAGAATCGGAGAAAATATTTGCAAATGAAACAACTGACAAAGGATTAATCTTCAAAATATACAAATAGCTCATGCAGGTCAGTATCAATAAAAACAAAGAACCCAATCCAAAAATGGGCAGGAGACCTAAATAGACATTTCTCCAAGGAAGATATACAGATTGCCAGCAAACACATGAAAGGATGCTCAACAGCACTAATCATTACAGAAATGCAAATGAAAACTTCAATGAGGTATCACCTCACACTGGTCAGAATGGCCATCATGAAAAAATCTACAAACAGTAAATGCTGGAGAGAGTGTGGAGAAAAGAGAACCCTCTTGCACTGTTGGTGGGAATGTAAATTGATACAGCCACTATGGAGAACAGTATGGAAGTTTCTTAAAAAGCTATAAATAGAACTACCATACAACCCAGCAATCCCACTCCTTGGCATATACCCTGAGAAAACCATAATTCAGAAAGACTCATGTACCAAAATGTTCATTGCAGCTCTGTTTACAATAGCCAGGAGTTGGAAGCAGCCTATGTGTCCATCAACAGATGAAAGGATAAAGAAGATGTGGCACATATATAAAATGGAATATTACTCAGCCATAAAAAGAAACGAAATTGAGGTATTTGTAGTGAGGTGGATGTACCTAGAGCCTGTTATACAGAGTGAAGTAGGTCTGAAAGAGAAAAACAAACATTGTATGCTAACACATATATATAGAATCTAAAAAAAGAAATGGTTCTGATGAACCTAGGGGCAGGACAGGAATTAAGACACAGACATAGAGAATGGACTTCAGGACACAGGGAGGGGGAAGGGTAAACTGGGATGAAATGAGAGAGTAACATTGACATATATATATACTACCAAATGTAAAATCGATAGCTAGTGGGAAGCAGCTGCATACCACAGGGAGATCAGCTCGGTGCTTTGCACCCACCTAGAGGAGTGGGATAAGGAGAGTGGGAGGGAGACACAAGAGGGAGGGCATATGGGGATATACTTATGCATATAGCTGATTCACTTTGTTATACAGCAGAAACTAAAAAAATTAAAAATAAAAAAGAAACTAACAGAACATTGTAAAGCAATTATTCTCCAATGAAAATGTTAAAGAAGAAGAAAAAATTAACGCTCCCCAGATTGCTATTGTTATAAGAGCTGATAAAATAATGTAATTTAAATTTTTGAAATGAATCTGTATCTGTTTTCAGTCAGTCCAGGACAGAGAGTTAAAAAAGGCCCACTGGTTTGTCCAGGATTAAGAAGAGCTATCAGACATCAGGCACAGTGGTGTTTGGTGACCACTCTCCATATATCAAGGCACTTTGCACTGAAAACTTAGAATAAGAATGTTTGCCAGTGGAGTGTACAGCAACATAATTTTTTATGTTTCCCTGCTTTCAAAGTTTTAATCCAACTGTCAATATCAGAATGTTTTTTGTTGTAAATGAAGAAAATGCAACTGAAAGTGACCTAAGCAACACAGAGCATGTATATTTCCCACAACAAGGCATTTGAAATTTTGGTGATTTCAGACTTATTTAATTTAGTGTTCAAATGATATCATCAAGGTCCCAGCATCTCTCCATCTCTCCTCTGTAACAAGTTGGCTTGTCTTGTAGCTGAATTTCCTCATGACCCCAAAATGGCTGCCATCATTCCAAGCCTCAAATGCAGATAGCAAGATCCAGAGGCAGCAAAGGGTTTGTTTCCTTTTGTGTGCATCTCCTGTTATCAATAAAGAACACTTTCCCTGAGTTACCAGTATATTTTACACCTCACTGTTGCAGGGAAGGAGGCACAGAGAGGGATAGCAGTTTAGTAGGCCATAAACAGCATTAGTCACAAAATTGGAGTTCTACACACTAAACACAGGTAGAACGTTCCTAGGGGAGAGGGTAGTCACATGTGCTTGATTATTGAGAATATTTTGACTTCAGTCTTTTCCCCACTTTCTCAAAGGGGTGAAGCAATTTCTTGTTTGGGAATGAAAAGAGGGAGAGATGGTGTGTTGACAGAACATGGGTCTTAGGTGATTCCCAAGTGGGGTCAGTGTTAGTATTTTTTCTGAAGTTTCCTCGTCTTAATAACTTTCCCCTTTTGTAAGAAGACCTCAGTGTTGTAGAGATCTGGGGAACACATCTACTGTGTCTTCTCCTTCTTAAATGTACTGAATGATACAGGTGGGAATCAGAGATCTATTCTCTATGCCTTGACTTCTCTCTGGAGCAGAATGAAGAATACTCGAAAAGCTTATCAAGTCTCCACGTAAATAGAGAAGACGGCAGGGAAATGAACTTTGGGGGATCATACAGATGAGGGAAAACACAGACTTCTGTAGGATCTGGGGATATAGAGGTTGCAGTCTCCTCAGGTGACTTATTTCAGGGTCCAGCTGTTCCCAGTATCCCTTCACACTGCAAATCTGCCAGGTTCCCTGGTTTTTTTCCTCAAAAGGGGATATCCATGGATTTCTATGTGTTATGTAATGATCCCAGTTCTTGAAAAATGACTAAGAAAGGCAAAAATAAAAGTGACCGTGAGAAGATAAAAAAAAGGAGGGGGGGGGGAGATGGGGGAAGAGAAAAAAACCTCAGAAGACTTGAATATTTCAGAATTGGAAAAGAGGAGTTTAGTAAGCAAAGGAAAATTGAGGAACAAAGTCTATTTCTCTATCTTTAAAAATATTATCTGTAATTCTGCAATAGAAATCAGATGGTTAAAGAGTGGAAATAGAGTGTAGGATGCTGTATTTTCTAGGTTTTGATTTGAAAGAAAACTTTCAGATACTCAGCACACAAGTGGTGATTACATTAAAGCCATTTGATTTTGTGCAGGTTTTTTTTTTTTTTTTTCCCATCCCTGGATTCCCTAGTTCCCCAAACAGTTTTATTTTTAAAGCCTTTGTGCAAGACTAAATGACCAGAGAAGAGCTGTTTTTTAAAAAAGGGTTTGAAGTTTGTTTGCTTAACAAAGTGTTTGCAGTCTTAATTACGTTGCATATTAAAGTTCAAAACCATCTCATGTTGGAAGTGACTGAAAATTGTTACCATCTGATGGCTTTGTGGGGAGAGCTTTCACAAACGACACTGCACGCACTAAGGGATAAAGACCCAGTTCCTGGGCATTGCCCTGGGGAGACTTCAAGGATCTGGGCAACACTCAGATTACAGCCTTCTCATAGTGGCATCACGGGTCTTAAATCTGACCGTCCTAATGCTACGGCCTTGATCTGTTGGAGTCATCCAATTTGATGTGGGTCTTTCTGCTAGTCTCATCTTTTTAGAGTTCTCACTTCTTATCTTCAGACCACTCGTCTATCTGTGGGACCAGAGAAGCCCGGATGAGTTGTAGTTCCTGGGTCTATACCCTGGGTTATAGTTCTGTAACTCTCACCATGGAAAATCCATCGCAAAACCAGGTTTTCTGGGGGAGAGAGAGTGCAAGAAAGAGAAGGAGAGAGACTGTTTAGGGTGTCCGGGGTGAGTCAGCTCCTCATCTGTTGTGTGGAAAGGAAAAACTGTCTTTAATTTAACCAGTGCTCACTTCCATCTTCCCTGGCATGTGAAGCCTATTTGGGAACAGAAAGATAAGTTTTATATGGCACATTTCAAACATCTTGCCTCAGGAAAGAGCCTCACCGTTTCTGAGAGGGAAATCTCTTTCCGGGTCTCCACACCTTAGTCTTTTATTTCTACTCAGAAGGAAATGAAACAATGGAAGCTTGTCTGTCCTAACGATAAGCACAAAGCAAGAATGAAGTCCTAATAAACCCCGTGGCGGGGCATAATTATGCATGAGCTAGTACAGATGACCACGATGCTTAGCGCCATGACAGGCATTGTGTTTGCTGAGTGCAGTCTTATGTGTGGGTTTGGTCTAAATCTGGAAACCAGGGTTTGTACCAAATCTAAGAATGAGAATAGATTTTTTTGTTTCTCTCTTTAAGTAACCGCCATCTTACACTCATAATTTAACTTGGATCAACTTGAAGATGAATTTTGGTTATTATCTCATTTGTCTTCTTTAATATGGATGCCTGCTCCCTTTTACTTCTTTGGTGATATCCTGCCTGATAGGAGATGCTTGCGAATATACCCATTCTGCTTAATAAAATAAACAAACTAAAAAAGTGGGGTCAGAATTTGGCAGAAAGCCAGCATAATGACAAAAGAAGCAGCTAAGTCGCTGGCTTTGTGATTCAAAACAGAGAACTTTAAACAAAATAAGAACCATAAAATATAGGCTTGACTTTATGAGTAGACATGTTTGTTTTTTGGGGGGTTGGGGTATAAGGCTATATGTGCAGACGGAGGAAAAAGCTAAACAGAATTATCTTTAAAACTTTTCTAAAAGCTAATTTTGGAAGATTTCTTTTTTGAAATCGACATCAAAACCAGGTGCTTTCAGCAATACTTAACAAATGGATGTTGTCCCTCTCTCTCCTTACCCTACAATAGCAGTGATTGGAAAACAGCAACAAGTAGACATTAGTCATCTTGGCACTTTTTCCATGCATGGAGCCCCACAATATAGATAGCAGATGCATCACTTTAGTTAGAGAATAGAACTGATTTGGACCAATCATACTTCAGTATACAC
This sequence comes from Kogia breviceps, assembly GCF_026419965.1. Taxonomy (NCBI): domain Eukaryota; kingdom Metazoa; phylum Chordata; class Mammalia; order Artiodactyla; family Physeteridae; genus Kogia; species Kogia breviceps. Next base: position 37,912,648 of record NC_081322.1, on the reverse strand, counting down.
TACTTTTGCAAAGTAACCCATTATTCATGAGCATCTAAAAATCACTGGGATCTAGTAACACAGAAATAACACAGCCACAGGGAGAACCCCCAAATCCAATATTAGTGCTAAGATAATGTCCCTTAATTCAGTGAAGTTTAAAATGACAAATGGGATTGGCCATCTTCTAAAGCAAACTTATTTGCTTAATACATTTGAAGCTTTTGAGAGTTTATTGCATGTTAATATCCTGTTGCTACATGACCCTTAACTTTAAAAATAAGTGTATTATATACAAACCAAAAAAATGTCTCAAAGGTTTCAAAAGGAATGGTCTTCAGTGCTGCTCTACAAAAAGATTAATACATTAAAATGCCAGGTTTAACAGAATGGATATAAGGATGAGTTGTTACCTTTGGGAATATGTGCCTGAGACCCATGAAGAGTTCACCTACTGAAACTTCAGATATCTACATACTCTGTTCTTATAATCATCCGCTATTCCTTTCTGATAAATTCTACCTCTTGCATCAAAAAAGGATATTAGGATTGAGATACCCAGATAAGCTCCCCATTGAGTGGATCTTCCATCGGGAAGTACTGAAAGAGGAATGAGTCACGTGGCAGATGAGTCCAGGGAACCTACATAGACGCAACTCTTTAAACTCAAATCAAGAAGGAAAAGTCCAGGGCTTCCTTGGTGGCGCAGAGGTTGAGAGTCCGCCTGCCGACGCAGGGGACGCGGGTTCGTGCCCCGGTCCGGGAAGATCCCACATGCCGCGGAGCGGCTGGGCCCGTGAGCCATGGCCGCTGAGCCTGCGCGTCTGGAGCCTGTGCTCCGCAACGGGAGAGGCCACAACAGTGAGGCCCGCGTGTACCACAAAAGGAAAAAAAAAAGAAGAAGGAAAAAAGTCCAGTATCTATTTGCTAAACTCCAGCCATGAATGACTACTACAGCACAATAAAATGATCAGTAGGATTAAAAGCAGTGAGAAACCTGTTGTAACTAGTTGCTCTAATGAGCTGAGCGTGGTGTGGTATAAGCAAAGAACGACACTGTAGTCTCCTCCTACTTAACTTTCACATCTGTCTGGTCAATATCCTTTTTTCCTTCCTCTAAACAATATCTTTGGAAGATTCCTTTCTAATTCAGGTCACTTTCAGGCTGGGCCAATGTCCAGCCTGAAAAGTACATAATAATTACTAATGGCTAGTGTACATTCTGATGGTTCAACCTCCATGCTATCCTAGTTGGTGACGTACTAAATATCACCTTCTGATGTTAATGACCAGTCACGGTTTCAGCAATTAAAAATTTCAACTTTGCCTAATATCAAAACTCCGATTTCATATCAGTTCAAAGTTTTTCCCCTTCCGTGTCACACAGGCCCAACCCAGTCTCAGAAACTTGCAATGCAAGAAATAAATGGACATGGCCTCTTTACCATTTCTTCACCTTGTCTACTAGTCCCAGCTATGTTCTACTTGTGGCTCTTCTAGGCTAGAGAAGAAGGAGAAGGAGATGAAGTGAAGTAAAAGCGAAAAAATATCTTACTTGGCCATTGCTGTTGTAACATGGAAATGGGGCTCTCTGTGCAGCAGGAAGCCAGTTTTAGGTCCTTTCTCTCATGGGTGCTGTCCTAGGTACTCAGGATGGGTCCACTCAGCCTCCTTCTATGTTCCTTCCAGTAGGAGGGGTTGGACAGATGAAAACTACACTTCCCAGACTTCCTTGTAGGTAGAGTTCTAGGTGTGAATTCATTTCTGTCAATTGGATTCACTCACCAGGAGATTTGGAAGGCAGACATGAGGTGGAGCTCATCTTCCTGAGGCTTTAGGCTATGGTGTCTAAGAAACAGAATAGTGGAAACATGAGGCTTTCCTGCAGTAGTGTTCCTGTGCTCATTGCCACAGTCCTGTGTGGGGAGAAGTGATGGTGGATGTGGCTTTCACGTCTAGCTCAAGTGATGGCCCCAGAGATGCTAGTTCCTGTAGTGGGTCAGTTCTATATATTGTTCTTTGAAGCATTCTAGGAGGCTTCCTCCTTTTGCTCTTCTGAAGATTTTGTAAACACCTGGCTTGACTGATGCAGGAGCTTTTGCAGGTTCTTGATGAGACCACTCCCCTTCTCCCTAGAGGACCTCCAGTGTTACCATTCCTAGAGCAAGGGGTGCTCCCCTGGCTGATTGCTTGCAATGCCTTCGCAGCTACTGCAACTGACAGGACACCCATGCTTCCATTCTTCAGGCTCTTCCAGTCTCCTTATTCCAAGAAATGCAGGCCAAGTTTTCCCAAGAATTCTGTAACCAACCAGGCTCTGTTCTGGATCTCTGTTCAGACAGGGCATGGGGGAGGGATATGAGATGTGTGACATGGGTAAAATGTCAATATCCCCTCCTGGCAAGACTCACACGAGGTTCTTTTAAAGGCCCTCTTGTCTTGAATTGAGGGTAACACCATCGTCTCTTTCACCTGTGACTCTCAGCTCTGGGACCTCAGCTGAAAGGGAGATAATAGGAGAGGTCTCATTTAGCATCCAGTTCTACTTACCGTGGCTGATTTTTCCAGATTGGAGACCAGTACCCTCCTTGGATGGTTGACTGGGGAGGAGGAGGCTGGTGGCCAGTCAGGCAGTCAGCAAGGTGAGATTTTCTATGGCAGCATTGAAGTAAAACCGCTACCTGGGACAAACCTTTAACTATAACTCTGTTAAAACAGTGTTTCTTCTCCATGCTCATTCCCATTCCAAGCTTTGCATTTAAAAAGTTATTTGCTGTATTTTTTCATATTTCTATGTTTTTTTTTTTTTTCCTGAAAAGGCTAATGGTAAAATTCCAGATTGAACCCAATAGGAAAGAGATCTTTGAAATTTACTAGTTGTTCAAAAAGTAATGTGGCTGCATTTAAAAATCATCTCAAAGCAAAACAAACAGAAAACAGAACCCAGGAATATTTGTCTTTTAAAAAGAATAGAATAACAACTAGTTCACATGTGTGAGCCTCATTTTCCTAAAGCAGGTGTCCCCAATCCCTGGGCCGTGGACCGGTAGGGGTCCACAGCCTGTTAGAAACCAGGCTGCACAGCAGGAGGTGAGCGGCGGGCAAGCGACTGAAGCTTCATCTGCCGCCCCCCATCGCTCCCCATGGCTCTCATTACTGCCTGAACCATCTTCCCATTCCCACCCCCACCCACCCCAGTCTGTGGGAAAAATTGTCTTCCATGAAACTGGTCCCTGGTGCCAAAAAGGCTGGGGACCACTGTCCTAAAGTTTAGAATCAATGGTTGGATTAGCCAACTAAATCCCCTTCCAATTCTGATACCGTATTGCTCTCTATGAGTCAACAGAACCAAAATGTCCAAACGTCAGCTACTTCAAGGAAGCACTGCTCAAAGAGCTCAGATTGGCTAAAAACAAAACAGAATACCCAAATGGATTGAACACTTTTGTCCACACAAAACCCTGCATACGAATGTCTATAGCAACTTTATTCATGATTGACAAAACTTGGAAGCAACCAAGATGGTCCTTTAGTTAGTGAATGGATAAATAAATTACGGTCCCTCCAGACAATGGAATATAATTCAGCAATAAAAAGAAATGAGCGGGCTTCCCTGGTGGCGCAGTGGTTGAGAATCCGCCTGCCGATGCAGGGGACACGGGTTCGTGCCCCGGTCCGGGAAGATCCCACATGCCGCGGAGCAGCTGGGCCCGTGAGCCATGGCCGCTGAGCCTGTGCGTCCGGAGCCTGCGCTCCGCAAAGGGAGAGGCCACAACAGTGAGAGGCCCGCGTACTACAAAAAAAAAAAAAAAAAAAAGAAATGAGCTACTAAGCCATGAGAAGACATAGGGGAAACTTAAATGCATATCACTAAGTGAAAGAAGCCAACCTGAAAAGGCTACCTTCTGTATAATTCCAAATATGTGACATTCTGGAAAAGGCAAAACTATGAAGACAGTAAAAAGATCAGTGGTTACCAGGGGTTAAGGATTAGGAGGTATGGGGAGGGTGAATAGGCAGAGTGCAGAGGATTGTTAGGGCAGTGAAACTATTCTGTATGATACTACAGTGGTGGCTACATGCCATTATACATTTGTCAAACTCATGGTTTCATCAAGAGTGAACCATAATGTACACTATGGACTTTGGGCAATAATGAGGTGTCGGTGTAGGTTCATCAATTATAACATATGTACCCCTGTGTTGGGAGATGTTGTGCATGGGTAAGGACAGGGCATGCATGAGAACTCTCTGTCCTTTCAACTCAATTTTTCTGTGAACCTAAAACTGCTCTAAGAAAGCAGAGCTTATTAATTGGAGAAACAAACAAAACATAGCTAACCTACTCTTAGCCCAAGTTTCTTGAGAAATAATTACATATTAGGCAATAATAAGTTGAAATTTAAGTTAAGGTTGTTCATGCACCACAAAAGGCAACATGTCCTGGCCATCTTTTGCCAAATGTTTTCACGAAACTCAGGAGAAAGAAATCAAGGAAGCAAGAAATTAACTGAATCCAAGCCCAACTTAACAACTCCCAACGATTTCTCCCAAACTGGCAGGTGAGAGAAGAACCACTGGCTGACATCCAGAGGTCTTCGATCAAGAAATAGCAATCACCCAGTTGCATTTTCTGAGACATACAAGCTGAACTTTGAACATGGCTCTCTCCAGAGGAGCAGTTAGTTGAGTGTTGGTTCTTGGTTTATAATGATTAGGATGAAAACAATGATGGAACAGGGAATGAATTTCAAGAATCATGGTGAAGTGTCCCATTTTCTGTTGGCCATATCCACTCTTTCAGGAGATGAATTCTCTTGGTGTGTGATTCAGTAGGTTTGGTAGTATGAGACTTTAGTCTCTGTCTCCAATTCTGCCAAATGTTCTTAATGCAGATATAATGGAAAACAAATCGGTTTTTTTCCTGCCCATTTTAATCCATTTAAATGAGAACTCTGAGCATGAAAAACAGTGTTTTGCGAGTAATTAATTTAAGAGTAATCAATATTCGAAGTATTTATTAAGTGTATAGCATCATGAGGCCCTCTAGTGGCGAACCCACAAGAAAAGTGCCTCAAAAGTCCCACAGAAAATAGAAATTCTCCCTTTCTACAGGTGAAATAATGTTCTATATGTACAGGTGAAGAAGTTCTAACTAACTTTAGCATGCTGCACAAAAATTGGTATAATATGCCTTCAGTATACTAACATTCATATGCTCAGTTTTGTTTTGTTTTGTTTTGGCAGTTGACAAGAAGTTAATTTGCTTTAGTGAAAAATCCCTCATTCCAGCCTTTCTATAGAAATAGCTCTTTCTTGCTGTTTTAATGTGGTACACACTCTAGCTTCACAAACCTGTTACTCCAGTATAACCTGCAGTGTCCTAACTAAAGTTACTCACTTGATCTTACCTGCAGATTTTGTGTCCTGTTTGCTTCTTGAATCTGATTAATAGACTATTTCTCTTATCCCCTCATTAATATGTGGTGTCACTTGACCTGATTTATGTGTGGAATCACTACACATTGGTTTCCAGTACCCTACACATAAGATACACATTTGTGAGCAGAAAGTATCTCCCTTCAGCCTTATAATCCCCTTCACATGAAAGATCAATGAGGGAAATCTTTACATTCGGTATAAAAACAAAATCAAATTTATAAGTCAAAATCAAATTTTAAGTTGTTTTCAAAGAAAAATAAAAATGCATTTCTGATAAGAAAATAGAAATTTTCCCTTTCTATAGGTGAAATGATGTTCCTAGTAAAGTATGCTGTTTTCTTGGATTTCTTTAATGAAAGCAGTGGGGTTTTATGTTCTTTTGCCATTGCCTTAGTACCTTGAAGATCAAAACATGTCAAATTAATAATAATTATTTCATCAAAAGCTTTATAACCACTTACTGAGTAGATGTGGTCCACTACAATTGGGTTTATCAGAGTAGAGGAATATACCCCCAAGAGACCATGAGAAAGTTCTCCTGGGATTGATTGATCTGTCACTGTTGATTTTTTTCCTTCATTGAAACGGTTGCCTTGGAAGTGAACTGTGATTCCTGGGCAGGTAGCAGCACTATTCAGAAAACAAAGGAACAAATAGTAGACCCAACTGAAAAGAAATCAGAAAAAAATGACTTACAGGAATTGTTTTCTACATTCTGGAATTCCCAACGGCAGCCATTAGAGTGGATGCATGTGTGTGTGTGTGTGTGTGTGTGTGTGTGTGTGTGTGTGTGTGTGTGTGTGTGTGTGTGTGTATCACATGTCATATATAAAAGATGCTTTATAAGACTGAATAAAAATTTAATAAAATTAGCCAAGGTCTTAAAATTGTTTCTTCTAAGCTTTAGATAGTATCAGTAATTAAAAACTTTAGTTTGTTTTTTTTTCTTTATTCTATTGAAAGTAACATTATTTAAATACATTTAAAGACATCTCTGTTATTATTTCTTCTGGATAACGTCACAAGCTTCACATTCTTATATTCTTCACTGATAAATCTGTTTTCTCAAATAGATAAAGTCCCATGACAATAGATCCCTTTAAAGGAAAACATTCTTTATAGTAAAGCTGTTTATATGACCTGACAGACACTGGTCTGTGATAACAGTGCTTTTGGGAAAGTAACTGAAGCATTTTCTCCATAATAAACTCAACAAACGTTTTTATTAGTCTCCTTCTATGTGCCTGCTAGACTGTATAATAAAATTAACTAATCGTTGTCAGTTGGCACTGGGGAGAAAAATTGAAAAACTTATTGCAACATAGATCTTAACAGACGTTATGTCCTGCCATTAAGCAGTAAGAATTTTTCAACTTTCTTTCCCCTTCCCTACAATCAGGGATTCTAATCCTCCCTACAAGGAAATACTACTACTAATAAATCCATAAACCCACCAAAAAAACACCAGTGCACACATATGCCAAAAAATTAAAAAACAAAGGGGGGGGTTGGGGGCTGGCATAGGAAAAATAAAATGGGAGAGCTGTCTGAAGGTAAAACCTCCCTTTCCCATCTTTCCTGTCAACTCTGTTTCCCTAATTTTTATTTATTCTTGGCACTGGTTACTTTCCTCTCCAGGTCCATAAGACTGTGAACATTATATCCAGTACTATATCCATTTTCCTAGAATTACCCTCTCATGAAATGATTTGTTAGGTTCACTGGGTTTTTTTAACCTAATTTTACCTGCCTTCCATTGAGCTTGTTCTTTTTTCCCTGATTTTCATCTCTGCTGATTCTGTAGCTAATGTATTCAGTGATCTTCAATTCTTCCTTTCACTTTCTAAAGGCACTTAGGATCCACTCAATCCTCTGAGTATTGAATCCATAAATAACTAGGTTTTGCATACACTAGATTCAGATGATCTTAGGTTTACAGGATTCTCAGAGAAGCTTAGTTACTTTCAAGTGATCCAAGGGACAAAGTCATTCTGAGCCTAGTTCAGAGTAGATTTGTTTCACTGGGTTAATCTTGGTTCAGACGCTGCCTTTCCAGCATCTTCCTCCAGTTAGCCAGGGGCCAAGGCTGGGCTGGAGCTCCTGGGATCCTTCAAGGGAGGAGTCGATTAATCTGGAGATTAATCCAAACTGGAGAAGGTAAAGTTCTTCAAATTTTGCAGCCACAGCCTGGGGGAATTGCAGGGGTGGAGTGGGGAATGGGCATTTTTTTTCTTCCTCCTAAAAGGGAAATTAAAACATATGCAAAATATTTTGCATTGTCTTTACCAAATGAAAGCAAGTTTAAAGGAAAACACACACACATACACACACGTATAGCACAATTTGGTTGGCCCTAAACTGGTCAAATCAGGGCACTAATTGTAAAGGTGTAACTTATACACACAAACAAATTTTCTAGTTTTATTGACTTTTTAGTGTCTATAGTTCTAGTTGCAATGGAATCACAATGAATCACTTTTCTAAAATGATTATAGGTTTTGCTTGGTAAGGAGAGCCAAGCAAAGAACAAAAGCAACCATCCGTTGTAGAATAAAATCATGAAGCATCCTTGATATTAATGTCTCCTGCAGCTTCAGACTGATACTTATTTTCAGAAAAGGCTTAGAGAAATTAAAGGTGGCGGGGGAAACATTCAGCACATATTTGCTGAGTATCTGTTTTGTGTTGTGAGTTTTTTTAATAAACACCATTAAAACGTTCTCATTTGCATTGTTTGCACTTTTGAACACGACAGTGGACTTTAAAAAAATATTTATTTTATTGATTTATTTTTTATTGAGGTAACAGTTTATAACATTATATAAGTTTCATGTGTACAACATTATAGTTCCAGTTCTATATATACTGCAGTGTGCTATCCACCAAAAACTGAGTTTCAATCCATCACCATACAGTTGAACCCCTTTACCCATTTCACCCTCCTACTCTCCACCTCCATCCCTCCCCCTCTGGAAAGGAGTACTCTGTTCTCTTTATCTATGTGTCTGTTTTTGTTTGGTTTGGTTTATTCATTTATTTTGTTTGTTTGTTTGTTTTATTCCACACATGAGTGAAATCATAGGGTATTTGTCCTCCATCTGACTTATTTTGCTTAGCATGATGCCTTCAAGGTCCATCCATGTTGTTGCATATGGAAATTTTTTCCCCATTTACTAAGCATTTGTATTTATCAGTCTTTTCATTTATATTTTTAACTTTGGTGTCACACATTGAAAAGTTTTTCTCTCCTAAGACTGTATAGTCACTTATATTTTATTCTAGTATAATTATGATTTTATTTTTTGTATTTCTATCTTTAAATCATCTGGGATTCATTTTGGTGTCTTGTATGTTGCAGTAATTTAACTTTATATTTTCCCACATAGTTAGCTGGTAGTCTTAACCAGAAGTTAGGTAATCCATTTTTACTTTGATGGTTTGAGATGCTAGCTTATCACGTATTAATATTTATATCTTTCTAAGACTGTTTATGTAAAACTACTAATATCCCTATATAAAATGAAAATTTAGTATTCTTTGATTTCCTCTTTCTTCCTGCTCAGTTTGCTTACTGTGCCCTATTAGAACACGTTTTTATTGTGCTCTAATAATCCTTTACAGTATTTATACTCTCTTTCAAAGCTTATTTTTGACATTTGCATTAAGTTTAATATTTGCATTGAGTTTGCTCTTTTTATTAATCTCTAGATCAGCTGGTGTATATTTTCAATTAGAAATATCAGAAAGTATAAATGATTTTTGGTCTCTGTTTATCCTCATATACCCAAGAATAGGTCTTTCTGTTGTTTTTATACATTAGAAACAGTAGGGATAAGTATGGGATTTGGAGACTTGTTGTTGTAGGGGATGAAGACAATGATACCTGCAAGATTTTCCCTTCCTAGGAAACTGATTTTGTTTGCTTATTTCCCTACATGAAGTTTGTGGGATTTTTCTTTCCCTTTGAAATTCAAAATGTTGACCCAGTTAAGTCGTTTCATTAATTTTGCATCATTCTTTATAAACTCAAATTCTAAGGATCTAAATTCTAAGTCTCCCAATGGTGTAGGTCAAAGTTCTGTAGGTTTTTGTGTTAGCTTTTTGTTCATTTGCTTTCTTTTCTTCTGGAATTTAATACACATTTGTTATATATTATAACATTATAATATACAAAAATTTTCATGGGACTGTTTTTCACATCCTTTATCTTTTCTTTCATTGTATTAATCTCTGTGTAATTGAGTTATAGGGTAACTTTTTTGAGATTATCTTCTAATTTTTTTATATTTCCCCCCCTGCTGTTTGCAATTTGTTGATACTTTGGGGCTCCAAGCAACTTAAAGCCAAGACTGTGTTTCAGATCTGTCTATTTCCAGTTCCTTAATGCAGTGCTTGGCCCAGAGAAGATGATGAATAAAAGTTTATTGAATTACATTGCAACAAAAGTGCTCAAATTAAGAAAAGTGTAAAATTATTAGGAAAAAATTTTTGGAGACAACAAGAATTATATCTTGGTATAAAATGACTGATGTAGACCATATTAGCTCTGAAGTCTTTTTAGAAATTATGATATTATGTACAAAAATTTTAGACTAGAGCCTATAATGGTATTCAGTAGCTTGAAAATCAGGCCCAGCACAGCCCCAGCCCCCAGGTACACCACTGTAGTGGTGGTAGAAAGATAGGTAACAAAGTATTGAAATAGCAACTAGTATTTGCTGAGGCTTTCTAGGTAGAAGGACCATGCCAAGGGCTCACATACATAATCTCATTTCACCTTCTCTACAAATTTTTTGGGCCTTGTATTTGCTGATGATGGAACAAGGTATAGAGGGTCATTTGCAAAAGTCGCCTCTAACCTTTAACAGTTGTTAGGTCCCTCAACAGTAAGTAGCTGAGTTGAGATTTGAGCCCAGGTCTGGTTAATTCCAAAGTCTATGGGGAATTCCCAGTGGTTAAGACTCCACACTTGCCACTGCAGGGGGCTTGGGTTCCATCTCTGGTCAGGAAACTAAGATTCCCACATGCCAAGTGGCACAACAAAAAAAACCCCAAAAAACAAAAAACAAAGTCTCTGATTTAACCATTAAACTGGATGGATGGGTTTCCATTTTCCCAATTGTCTTGCTGTTAATGTTCAATGACACTATAGTATTTCTTGGCTCCATACACGTAACATTTTTCTTTTTTTTTTTTTTTTTTTTCACTTTCTAGAACTCTGATTTGGCTCCATAGAATCTAAATATTTAGGATTAGAGATCATGAAAGTGGGAGATTTACCCTAGATCTAAAACTAGAAAGTCAAACTTATCACCTTTATCTTCATTATATTTGCTTTTATCCACATCATTACATGCCTATTTTTTGCAGTGGCTACAAAGAAGCAGAAGTGGGGCATGGTCCCTACCCGCAAGAGAGTTACAGTCTGGTTACACAGGACAGTGTATATATAGAAAGACATCACCTCACATTGCTCATTTTTAAGCTATTCACCTGTGTAATAGCTTGGTGTGATGTTTCAAGTTGCTCTTCAAGATTCTTAGGAGGATAAGGAGATTCTGATGCTGGAATGGTTAATCCTAATCATCCTTTATTCCAAAGCCATCAAGATCAAATCTGGCCCATTGCAAGGGAATTTAGTTCCCTAGATTGCCCTCCCTAGGTCCTCCAAATCTAGGGTATGTGTGGGATGGTATGTACGTGGTGAGGAACATGAGCTTTCAGTCTTGTGTTGGATCATAATGCCTTAGAGGGGAAGAGGGTCATGTGGACTCTTTTTGACCTCTGTCTTATTTGTTGGTGACAAAGTTGCTTTAAGGAGTGGCAGTGATAGCAGAGATTATGAAAAGGATGAGTGGGAACAGTATGGTATATTAATTAAGAAACTGAGCTTTGGTTTCAGAATGTCCTGGTTCCAAGTCCCTTCTCCATGAATTATTAGCTCTATGACCGTATACGAGTTCCTTAAAATCCTCTAAGCCTCATTGTTCTCACAGTTTACATTAAGTACTCAAATGAAACCTGTTAGTTTTAATATGAATTCATAGGGTGTAGTGGGCTTTTTTGTTTTTCCACCTAGCGTTCTTTTTTCCTTCCTTTGGTTACAGAATGTTGATTTTCTTACCTCTCCCTTGGTGTAATTGCCAAAATTCTCAGTTCTTACCTAAGCAAGAGATGGACGTATGGCTGGAGCTAAGCCAATCAGACTCTCTTTTGGGACTTTGAATCCGGAATAAATTGACATTCTGAAGAGACTGTCCATTGTTTCCTGCTGCCCTATCTGTTCTCCAGACTGAACATGTCCAGGTTTTTCATCTGCTCTCATAGGGTTTCATTTCCAAACCTTTTATTATGTTGGTTGCCCTCCTCTAAACTCCTTCCAGTTAGCTAGGAAGCAAATGCTATCCAATAATACCATGTCATCATGGAGATCATGGAGGTCATATCCTGTACAGAAGGTAACCATGTAGCCCCATGGGCATGAAATTTTTTCTTCGCTCCTGAGGTAGCTGTGAATGTCCTGGTCTCCTGCCTAGGAAGACCCTGAGCATGCAACAAGTGGGAAGAGGTTAGCAGGCAGGTACCCATGTGTTCAGGGGAAGAGTCATTGCTTATTCGAGCAACACTAATCACTTCAATTTCTCTGTGTGGCTACTTTGAACTGCAGCCTTCTTCCTATATCAAAACACCAAAACTGGGTGATAGCTAACAATTACTGAGTACTTATGATGTAGTAAGGACTGTGCCAAGTGCTTAACATTTATGAACTCATTTAATCTTTACAATAACCCTTTACACTAGGGGATTATCTTCACTTTACAGATGAGGAAACTGAGAGTTATCCTGGGCCCAGTTTACGTGGTTAAGAAATGATAGAGGAGGAATTTGAACCCCTGGATTTGACTCTGAAGCCCATGCCATTAACTAAAACCTTTAAATGTTTCAATGTTCAAGAAGAACAAGCTAGAAAATGTTGGACAAAAAATTAGGAGGGAAATGTACATTTTTTTAAAGGCAGAGTTTTGTAATTCATGTAGCATGGAAAAAATGATTCCATGGAAAAAATGTGAAAGATAATTCATGCATATTTCCTTTCCTGGAGATTAAATATGACTATTGAGTATTGATGGCTCTAAAAAGTCCTGATGTGTAGAAACCTGTTAACCAGCCTTCCCTACATTTATTTTAATAGAGAATGGCTCTACTTCACTAAGAGCACAAAAATATACAGAAGATTTAACTACCTGCTAAGGTGCTACACTAAGGTATACGTAGAATACCTTTAATCACATAATAACCTTTCAAGTAATACCTTATTATTTCAATTTCATAGCAGAGGGAATCAACTCTCAGAGAGATTTACCTCTTCAGAGGTTGTGTATGGGTAAATTACTGATGAGAGGTTTTACAGCAATTCCATCTGATTCTAATGTCCTTGCTTTGCTTGCATGCTTAAAATATTTCTTTCCCCACCTAAGGCCTCAAATGAAGAAAATTCAGTTTTAATGGTTGTTAATTACCTCATCTTCTTTTTGGATGTCTTGGTCATGTGATGGCAGCATGATATAGAGGAAAGAATACCAGTTTGGTGTCGGGAAATTTTAGGCTAGATGGATTATCAAAACTGTCAAAGTGTTTTCTAAAGGAACTGTACTATTTTGCATTTCTGATTGCAAAGTATGAGAGTGCTTCTTCCACATTCTCACCTACTTTCTATTGTTAATCTTTAAAATTTTTGGTTTTCTAGTAGGTGTGCAGGTAATCTCATTGTAATTTTAATTTGCATTTCCCCAGTAACTAATGCTGTTTAGTATCTTTTCATGTGCTTTTTTGCCATAATATACCTTATTTGATGAAGTATAGGCTCATATTTTTTGCCCTTTAAAAAAAAATCAGATTGATTGTCTTATTATTGGGTTGTTAGAGATCTTTATATATTTTGGATAGTAGACCTATTTCAGATATATGTTTGCAAATACTTTCTCTTAGCCTATGACTTGCCTTTCCTTAAGAATGTCTTTTGAGGAGGAGATATAATTATTTTTTAATAAGTCCAGTTTATCCATATTTTTTCTTTTATAGCTTATGCTTTTGGTGTCATATTTAAAAATCTTTGACTAACTGAAGGTGACAATGATTTTCTCCTGTGTCTTCTTCCAGAGGTCTTATAGGTTTAGAACTTACGTATTGGTTTAGGATGCATCTATAATTAATTTTTGTAGATGATGTGAATATTTACATGCATATAGATGTCCATTTTTTCCAGCATCATTGTGATGGAAAGACTACTTTTTCTTGATTGAATTATGTCAGCATCTTGCTGAAAATCAATTGATGATGTGTATGTGGATCTATTTATTGAGTCTCTATTCAATTCCAGCAATCTATATATCTATTCTTACACTAATAGCTGCATGTTTTTTGTAGATGTTCCTTATCGAGTTGAGGAAGTTCACTTTTATTCTTGAATTACCGAAAGTTTCTATCAGAGATGGGTGTTAAGTTTATTAAGTGTTTTTGTTGTTGTTGTTTTATCCACCGAGATGACCATATAATGACCTCTCCTTCCCTCCACCACAACTTTATTTAGGTATGATTGGTAAAAAAACTGCACATAATTAATGTATATAATTTGATGAGTTTAGATATATGTATAAACTTCTGTTACCATCACTGTAATCAAGACAATAAACATATCCATCACCGCCAAAAGTTTCTTTGTGTTTCTTGTCTTATTTTGTTTAATGGTAAGCACTCTTCACATGAAATCTACCCTCTTAACAAATTTTTTTTAGGGCACAGTACCTTATTGTTAAGTATAGATACTATGTTGTACAGCAGAATTTTGGAACTTAGTTATCTTGTGTAACAGTAACTTTACACCCATTGAACAATTTCTCGAAGCTCCCTCTAGTGTATCCTTCATTATAGTCTGTTAGTTTGCTAAATTTACACTAATTGAATCTCAAATATTGAATGAACCTTGAATTCTTGCAACAAGCAACACTTGGACATGGTACAGTATCTTGATATTCTGTGGGGTTTATTTTTCTTATAATATCTTTGTATGGTATTGGATCAGGGCAATACTGACCTTATACGTGAGTTGGAAGGGATTCCATCCTCTTCTCTTTGCTGGAAGTTTATATAGAATTAGTATTATTTCTTTCTAAATGTTTAGCAGAAGTAACTGTTGAAGGTGGGTGTGAAGTTTTCTTAATGAGAAGATTTTTTAGCTCTAAATTTTGATATTCAGATGATTTTTTTGAGTCAACTTTAATAGTTTGTGTCTTTCAAGAAATTTTAAAATTTATTCTAAATTGTTGAATTTATTGGCCAAATTAAATTACCAATTATCTATTTGATGTCTGTAAGATCTGTAGTGATAGCTTGTCTTTCATTCCTGATAATGTAATTTGTCTTCTCTCTTTTTTTTCTGATTGATCTGGCTAGACCAGTGGTTGGAAAACTTCATTCTCTAAGATGTCAGATAGTAACTATTTTAGGCTCCTTCCCCTTCCTCCTTGCTGCCCTGCTTCTCCTCCTCCTCTTCTCCAATATCTTTTTAAAATATAAAAACTATTTGTAGCTTTCAATTTATACAAAATCAGGTGACAGACTGGACTTCATCTGTTGGTCATAATTTACCAACACCTGGGCTAGAGTTTTATCAATTTTAATAATAATTTCAAAGAAACAGCTTTTGTTTTCATTGATTTTCTCTACTATTTTACTGTTTTCTATATCACTGATTTCTGTTCTGATCTTTATTATTTCTTTTGTTTACTTGGTGCTTTATTTACTCTTCTTTTTCAAATTTCTTAATGTAGACACTTAGATCATCTATTTGAAATCTTTTTTCTTTTCTAATACAGGCAACCAGTGGTTTAAATTTAGGTTTAAGCATTGTGTTAAATGCATCTCACGAGTTTTGATATGTTGTGCTTTTGTTTCCAGAAATCTCAAGATATTTTCCAGTCTCTCTTGTGAAGTCTTCTTTGACCTATGGGTTATTTGAAATATGTTGACTGATTTCCAAATATTTGTAGATTTTTCCATATAGCTATCTGTTATTGCTTTCAAATATAATATCATTGTGGTCAAAGAACATATTTTTATGGTTTCAATTGTTTTAAATTTATGACACTTATTTTCTGACCAAGATAAAGGCCTTTCTTGGTAAATGTTCTCTGCACACTAGAAAAGAATATGTATTATTCTGCTGTTGTTGGGTAGAATATTTTATAAATGTCAATTAGGTCAAAATTTTGATAATATTGTTCACATCTTTTTAAATTTATTTTCTTTGTACTTGTTTTCTGAACTACTGAAAGTTGAACTCTCCAACTATAATTGTGGATATATTTATTTCTCCCCTCAGTTATATCTGTCTTGTTTTATAGGTATTATGTTGTTTTTGTACTTTGAAGTTCTTTTATTAGGTATATATATGTTTAGTACTGTTATGTCCTCTTGATAAATTTACCCCTCATTGTGAAATTACTTGTTCATCCTGGTATTATTCCTTGCTCCAAAATCGACTTTGTAGGGTATTAATATAGCCACTCCAGCTTTCTTTTAATTAATGTTTTCATAGTGCATCTTTTCCATTCATTAACTTTTATCTGTGTCTTACTATTTATATGTCTTATAGAGGGCATATAATTGGGTCTTCCTTTTTAAATCTAACCTGACAATCCCTGCCTTTTAATAGGGCGGGGGGTGTTTAAATCATGGTATCTAATGTAATTATCAAAATCATTGGATTTAAATTCAATATATTGCCATCTCTTTTCCATTTGTCCCATCTGCTCTTTGTTCTGTTGTTTCCTTCTTTCCCTGACTTCTTTTGGGTTAGTTTGGCTTTATTTAAATTTCATTTCGAATTTAAGTAAAATCACTTAAATTTCATTCTCCATTATTGGCTTAGTTAAAACCACTTTGTTTTATTGTTTTAGTGGTTACTCCAGGGCTTCCAATATACATTTTAAACTTATTACAGTTTACCTTCAATTTACATATAGCATAAGACTCAGAACAGAATGTTTCAATTTCTCCACTTCTG
The DNA here is from genome assembly GCF_026419965.1 of Kogia breviceps. Lineage (NCBI taxonomy): Eukaryota > Metazoa > Chordata > Mammalia > Artiodactyla > Physeteridae > Kogia > Kogia breviceps. The sequence goes on along the minus strand of NC_081322.1, from coordinate 37,896,162 downwards.
TGTTACTGTTATATATTTTACTTTTACATATACTATAAACCTAACAATTCAGTTATTATTTTTACTTTAGATAGTCAATTATCTTTTAGTGAAGTTTCAAACTAAAAAAATCTGTTTTCTATTTAATCATATTTTTACCATTTTCAGAGCTCTTCATTTGTATAGATTCAAATTACCATCTGACATAAATACTTTCACCTAAAGAACTTTTTAAACATTTTTATGGAGCAGTTCTGCTAATACCATTCTCTCAGGCCTTCTTCTTTTTTTTTTTTTTTTGCAGCATGTGGGCCTCTCACTGCTGTGGTCTCTCCGGTTGCGGAGCGCAGGCTCCGGACGCGCAGGCTCAGAGGTCATGGCTCACGGGCCCAGCCGCTTCGCGGCACATGGGATCTTCCTGGACTGGGGCACAAACCAGTGTCTGCTGCGTTGGTGGGTGGACTCTCAACCACTGCGCCACCAGGGAAGCCCATCTCAGGCCTTCTTAAAAATTATTGAGATATAATTGACATATCATTACAATTCTTTTCTTGTGGTGAAAAATTTTAAGATTTGTTTTCTTAGCAACTTGCAAATAATACAATATAATTAACTAGAGTCGCCAGTATATATTATATCCCTATGACTTATTAATTTTATAACTGGAAGTTTGTAACTTTTGAACACCTTCACCCATGTCACACACCTCCCACCTCCCACCTCCCACTTCTTTCTGGCAACCACTCATCTGTTCTCTGTATCTATGCACTTGTTGTTTTTCTTTTTGAGATTCCACGTTAAAAGTGAGATCATACAGATACAGTATTTGTCCTACTCCGTCTGACCTATTTCACGTAGCATAATGCCCTCAAGTTCCTTCCATGTTGTCATCATGAATCCAAGATTTCCAAGATTTTCTTCTTTTTCTTGGCTCTGAATATTATACACACACACACACACACACACACAGGGGTGTGTGTGTATCTAATGATGTGTGTGTGTGTGTATGTCATATTTTCTTTCTCCATTCATATTGATAAAACTTAAAGTTAGTGTTGTTTGTTTTTGTTTTTTAAGTTAGTGTTCTTTAACTTAAGTTAGGAGTTTGTATTTTAATCTAAGTGTGAAGGGATGCTATTGGCAGGTTTGGAGCAAAAGAGTGACATAATCAGATTTACATTTTAAGAAGGTTACTCTAGCTATTGTATGATAAAGAATGGAAGGTGGGAGACGAGAGCTTTGCAATAGACCAGTCCAGAAAATTTAAATTCTTTGCATGTAAAGTCAACAGGCATTTGAAAAAGGAGAGGGGAAGAAGATGGGTCCAGGAAAGGAAGACTGAGCAATTAGTCATAAGGCTGGAATTAATGAAGAAACTTATCTACTGAGAAGTAGTAACTAGTAAGATTCCTGGTGTCAGGATGTCTGGGAGACATTTTAAAACAAGGCTATCTACTAGTTAATTTTAAGTTGTCTGTGGTTCAGTGATGTAAACTTCCTCTACTATTCCAAGACTTAGTAAAAATTTGCTGTACATACTGTCCTGTATTGGTACTACTTTGAAGATAGAAAGAAATCAGGTTGGTGTCGAGACCTATATAAGACCACACAGTAAAGGAAAAGGAGAGCATACAGAATATGGCAAGATAATTCACAAGATAATCTAATTCATTGGATTTGGGAGTATGAAATCATCAGTGATGAGAAAAAACAAAAAAGAAGAGATTGCTCTAAGATTCTCAGGAGGGTTTGGGATAAACATTGGGTTTCCCAGGCCATAGGTGATGGTGGTCTGAGCTAACTCATCTGCAGCCTGAAGGGCAGTGTGACCTAGCTTATTCCAGGTCACACATATAACTGAAGAACAAACAGATAGAGTACAATTTTATGGCGTGACTGTATCAATAGCATAAATCTTTAGGCTTACCTTTTCCAATCAGATGTTTTCACCAGCTGTTATTTTAATTAATAATTAATTTATGCATTCACTGGATGAATATGTACTCAGCATCTAGCACAGGCCAGACATCGTGTGAAGAGCTGAGGATACTACACTAAACAGCACAGCACATACAGCACAGCAAAGCCAGTTCAAGTAACTTGACTCCACTCAAGCCTTAGAAGTAGCTTCGCTTTTGGCCTAATTCAGAGGTGGGTATTTGCCCCAGTGAGACACAAGGACATCCATGCTGGGGCATTTGGGGGAAAGAAGCTGCTCTCCTTCATGAGGAGAGCAAGTAGATGCTCAGAAAAAACTTAGCTGTTATCATTATTACTGTATATTCTTTCTCTTTTCCTTAATTTTCTGATTTCCCTTACTGTGTCTTGTGCGAACTAAGTTTCTAAGATAGTTTCCTTACATAGTCAGAATCTTTTGTAATCTACTCTGATACACAACTTGCACTGAGAGAATGTTTGGTGTATGATCAAATTATTTCCAGGAAAGGTCAAAATCAGTTCTAGAACAGAGTATTTTCTAAACATTTAAACAGGAAAAACAAAAGTAATGTAATTGCCACTTTGGGAAATTGTTTGGCAGTATCTATTAAAGTTGAATAGATACATAACCTATAACTCAGGAATTCTACTCTAAGTATATACACAATAGATATAGATAGATAGATAGATAGATAGATAGAAAAAATATATATATAGATGAAAAGACACTACAAGTATGTTCATAGTAGTGCAGCCATAACAGATGAAAACTGGAAATAACTCAAATGTGTATCAATAGTAAAATGGATAAATAAATTTTGTGAATTTCAAGCAATTAAAATATATTTAGCAATGAAAATGAAAGGAGTACATGCAATAATACAGCTGAAACTAACAAACATAATGTTGAGTGAAAGAAGCCAGAAACAAAGAATACTACTTGTATTATTTCTTTCATTTACAGTTTGAAAACGGGCAGAGCTCTTCCCTGGGGATGAAAGTCAAGAGATTGACTCCTCTGGGGGTGTGTAAGGTCCAGAAGGAAGCAAGAGGGAGTTGGGCAGGTCTGGGGGCTGGTCGGTCATGTTCTGTTTCTTGATCTGGATGCTGGTTACATGGATATGTTCACTCTGTGAAAATTCATTAACATGTATACTTAAGATTTGTGCACTTATCTGTATGGATAGTATGCTTGAATGAAAAGTTTAATTTAAAAAGTAGAGGTAAAATGCATTTTACTACATTTCCTGGAGGTTATAATTGCTATTTTGAAATGCTGTAGATTCTGAATGAATATTTGGTGATGATAAATTTTGTCATTTTGATTAAAATTTTCCTTTTATCATCCTCCTTGAGGGATCATTTTTCAGCAAATATGTTAGAAAGTCTTTAAAAAAAAAAAAAAGAAAAAAAAACCTAACCAAGCAAAATGGTTCTAAGCCAACCTTACATTTAACTATCATTCCCAAAAAGGATGTGTATCACTGAACTCTCAAGCAGACAGAATTTACAAATTCTATTGAGCTAGATATTTGTTTTTATTTTTTAAATTAAAGTTCTAAGCTTATATCCTTTGACATTACTCCTTTTGCTACAGTTATCAATAAGTATAGAAAGCAGTTTTCTCCCGTAAATATTTCTTGAATTTGGTCTATCATCTACATCTCAGCTTCCTTGCTCCGGTGCAGGTTTTAATTATCTCTTTCCTGGACTACTGTGATAATTTGTCACAACCTGACTACACAGTCTTGTTCCTTCAGAACAGATGCCGTCTAGCCACCATAGTGACCCACTTAATCACCAATCTGATTATTATATTCCCTGCCTTGAATCTATCTCAATTAATGGAAACTTCATCCTTAGACTTCTTTCCAAACACCTTTGCCTCATCCTTGATTCTTTCTTTCTGTCAGAAAAAGCCAATTAACTCTATTTGCAAAACGTTGTTGGAATCTGTCCATTTAATGTCATCAACATTACTACCACGTTAGTCACCATCATTTTGTGCCTAGACTATTGCAAAGGCCTCCTACCTCATCTCCTTGCTCCCATTCTTGTCTCCCTATAGTCTATAGGTAGCACCTGAGTAGAAAAAAATACATAAGTCAGACTACGTTACTTCTCTGCCTCAACACCCCCCCCTCCCCAGGGGCTCTCACTTTCACTCTGGGAAAGATCCAAAGTCCTTGTGCAGCCCTATAAGACCTCTGCCCCCTGTTATCTCTCTGTCCTTATCTCCTACTCAGATTCTCTGCTCTAGGCACACTGGTTTCCTTGGTGTTCTGTGAACACAGCAGGCACACTGCTAACACAGGTATTTCACAGTTGCTGTTCCCTGTGCCTGGAATGCTCTATCCATAAACCTCATTCCATTACTTCTTTCCAGTGTTTGGTTACTGGCGATGTCCCCTTCTCCATAAGACTTACCTGAACAGGCCGACTTACTCTGGAGACCTGTTGGGTAAGGAAGGAAGAGAAACGAGAAGGAGAGAAGGAAGATATGGTTCCTCTCTTTAGGGGATTAGAATCTGATCATCTCAGACTGCTAATAGACGATTACAATAAAATATAATAAATGCTATGATTGATAAAAATATAATTCTAATTTCTGAAGAAAGGCAGGAGTAGGACCCATAGATGTGAGAGTAAATTGCGTGTAGATGGAAATTTATGAGAACAGAGAGAGCGGGAAGAGAAGAGGACTGAGGATAGAACACGAGGGAACAGTCAAAAATGTAGCTGAAAATTTAGACAGTAAACCATTATGTATACAACTCCAAGAAGAAGGGGGATGGTCTGAATTTAGGTATTAGAGTTGGTAGTTAGGTCACTAATGACCTTGATATACAGAAGTTCAATAGAGAATTAAGGAAATAGAGTAGTTGGCAGCGGATAGGGGCCTGAATGAGGTTGGAGAAGAGGAATTGGTGGGTATAATCTATGTATAAATTATTCTTTCAAGAAGTCTATCAAGAAGGGAAAGAAGAAGTTGGGGTGAATAAACGGGAATTTAATCTTTGTACAAAGCAATGGTACAAAGAGAGGAAAGAAAGAAAGTCTGAGAAAACTAAAATTCTATGTGATTGAAGGGAGCTTGCCATCCTTAAAGGAAGCTCCCTAGGGTTATAGGGTACTAGGATAGCTGGAGAAAAACTGGCATATGACACGGTAGATAGGTTTGTCTCAGGAAAGTGAAACTAGCCTGGCTGAGTAGGAAAGCATAGGATTGTACTTAACTGCCATCTTGAATTATACAAAGGAAAAGAGAAGAAGAAGAAATGGCTGTATTTAGGGAGCGAAGAGATATTTTCAGAGTATACCTTACGATCAACATAATATCAGTCACTGTGAATAACATTCCTTTTGGTCATGGCTAGTATTTGGGGGTGGGGTGCATATAGGGAGGTTAAGTTTCATTTTCCAGAGTGGTCACATTTACTGTTCATTGTTTTAGAGACTTTAATCATATTGTCTCTTTGGCTTTATCCACCAAATCTAAGACTTCTAATTCTTTTAATATATCTTAACTTGGAAAGCACTACATTTCCATAATATTTTATATTTCATTTCTTTGGGTCTTCTTGCATACTGTTCCATCTGTATTGAGGTATAGTGACATAGCTTCCTTAGTACAAGGCAATGATTATATTTTCTCTTCTATCTGAATATTCCATTTAAGGATGCCCAGCACTTTGTGAGTCCTTATGGCCACAGCAGCACTGATGCCTCTAAGAATAGTTGACAAGGCTTCTGAATCTCCCTCCTAAGTAGGAATTGATCATCAGAGGTAGAAACTGACATGTCATTGCAGCGATAGTGATTCTTAAATTCACCTGACTTCAATACTTTCTTTGGGCTCTCACTTCCTGCCCTTTAAGACTTGTATTAACTTGGTTTGAATTAGGGGCAAAAATTTGGTTTAACTTGCTGAGCTTATCAAATTTATGTTCAAAGTGTGTCTAATAATATTATTGGAAGAGGGGAAACAAATTACACTCAAACTTCCTTTTGAGTTTTCCAGCCATGACCTTAGAAATCATGGAGAAAACCATAAAGCTGAATATTCCTTGTCATTATATATTATTACCTGTTATTACAGGGCATTTATTATATCATATGATATGTGATGATTAATGAGATGTCCCCTTCTAAAATTAGAAAGCAGAACTGCATTTTTGGTAATTCCATCCTTGTGTTTTGTAGTGTTTTAATAACTTGGATTTAATAAGTACATTAAAAATTTGAAATCAAGTTAGGAATTAGATGGCTGACTATCAAAATTTTTATTTCACCCCCAACTGTTAAAGCTAGACACAGAATGATGAAAAGAAAACCCTTATAGGTGAGGAAATATGTAATAAAAATATCTCTATCGTGTATATTACATATTCCGGGAATGGATTTTAGCACTGCCCCACTGCTGATGGCATTGCTAGATAGTGCTCTGTGGTTCCACCACAGTAGTGATGGAAGAATTTTCCGTTTACACTGCCACCATGCTGCCACATAGCCAGGGTCCTGCTGACCTGATGTGGTGGCTGAATCTGTTGTAGATTCATTCAAGAGGCTTCTCTGCATCAGTTAGTTGGATGAGGCACCTCCAGGCGTTAGAGCACGGCTGGACTTGATTCCTGCTGTTGTCCACTCCAGTTGTCCCACTGGATGAAGGAAAACTGTCATCAGACAATGATGAGAGTGACAGGTACTGAGGCTCAGGGAATGGGTGAGAGGAGCTGAGTTGTCCGTGGAGGCTGCCTCAGCTCCCACGTGGCTCCAGAGTTCTAGTGATGGACAGCCATTGCAGTGCTCATTGATAGGGTTCCTTCAAGAAATTTCTCGTATTCCAGCTTGTTATGGGTTGAATTGTGTCCAATCACTCCCTGCCCCCCAATTCATATGTTGCAATCTTAACCCCAATACCTCAGAAGGTGACCTTATTTGGAGATAGAGTCCTCACAGAAGGAACCAAGTTAAAGTGAGGTCATTAGGGTGGTGTAATCCACTATGACTGGCGTCCTTATAAAAAGGGAAAATTTGGACACAGAGACACATGTAGAGGGAGGGCGATGTAAAGAGATGTAGGAAAAGATGGACAATCTATAAGCCAAGGATAAAGACCTGGAACAGCTTTTCTCTCGCAGCTTTTAAAAGCAACCAATCCTGCTAACACCTCAGTTTCTGACGTCCAGCCTCCAGAATGGTGAGAGACTACATTTCTGTTGTTTAAGCCACCCAATTTGTGGTAATTTGTTATGGCAGCTAATACACAGCTCTTATGACCTTTCTGTTTCTTTGACCCCCCTCAGCCAGCCCCCTCTTTCCCTGGTTTGTCCACCATCCAACTTCCCCTTCACAAGTCATGTCTAGTTTCATACCTAATGGGAGAATTTTTCTTCCTCTCAAGCCTTCATCTCAAATTATTTCTGTGCTAGGAATCCCCCTTTGACCCCTAAAGATCTACATTTCTGTAACTCAATATTCAGGAAATGGATTCCTTTTTCCTCTGCTTTTTGTGCTCGTATCTCTTCTTTGAGCAATGGATGTGAGCCAAGCTAGGTGACTACATGAAACAACTTTGGGGCAAGGATGTACAGGAAGATTCCAAGGAAAAAACTACTTTAATTAATAGTTTAATAACATCATCATGCTGCTTATATGTAGATATAGATTTATCAATAGAGTTGCCCCAGAATGGGCCTCTGTGTTCCCTGCCCCCATACCAGAGTCTCTTTAACCTCAGAGAAATAAACTAAAACGAGGTAGTAGGAGGATTGAAAGTTAAGGAAATGCCCAAGCTTATAGACTTGGATATTTTTAGTGCAAGCAATGTTGTCAGCCTATCGTGGCAGCACAACTACAGGCAGGGAAACAATCTTCGGTATCTCACTCCATGGTCACTGGTGGTTTCCAACACACAGCCAAGGGCTTTTAGGCTTGTGGATACAAGAAGGAAGTGTTTTCATGATGGAGAAGGAAGAGAGCCAGGAATCATGGTCAGTTGTAAAGCATTTAATACAGTGGCTCACGGTGAGTACTCAGTAAGTGTCAGTTGGTATCATTATTATCACATTTAAAAAATTTTTTTCTGGAGCACTTTGAAGTAATACCGGACATCATGTCGTCTCACCTGAAAATACTTTCAGTATGTAATTCTAAGTACTTGCTTTTTTAAAACATTAGCCACTCATGGAGACTTTCTAACTGTTCACATTTTCCAGGCTTCTCGATCTTAAAAGAATTTCCACAGACTCCCTTCACCATATCTACTGACACACCCACCACCTGCACCATATTCTCAGCCTCATGCCTATTCCGGTCATCAAATTCACCACACTGCTCCCACCAAATCCAATCCCCCACTTTTACTCTATTTTCCATTTCTTTTCACCCATTCAAATGATATCACTACAGAAATTTGCAATTTTCTCTCTTACATCATTCAATATTTCCCTTCCACTGAATCATTCCGTCAACACACACACATGCTGTTCTTTCTTGCAATTTTAAACTTTCTCTTGGCCAAACTTTTCCTTCCAACTAGGGCTCTTTTCTCTCTCCCTTTGCATCAAAACTCCTTAGAAGAGTTTAAAGGTATACTTTCTCTCCTCTCCCACAGTTTTAACAGCTTTGAAATAGGAATACTCAGTTACTTACAGGAGTCTAGCAATGATTAGTAATAGCCCAGCAAACTTGTAGCTGCTTGAGATTGGGAAGCTCTAGTTCAGGGGTCCCCAACCCCCCGGCCATGGACTGGTGCCAGTCCGTGGGCTGTTAGGAACTGGACAGCACAGCAGGAGGTGAGGGGCGGCCTAGTGAGCAAAGCTTCATCTGTATTTACAGCTGCTCCCCATCGCTCGCATTACTGCCTGAGCTCCACCTTCTGTCAGATCAGCGGCAGCATTAGAGTCTTAAGGAGGACGAACCCTACTGTGAGCTGCGCATGTGAGGCATCTAGGTTGCACGCTCCTATGAGACTCTAATGCCTGATGATCTGAGGGGGAGCTGAGGTGGTGATGCGAGCGCTGGGGAGTGGCTGCAAATACAGATTATCATTAGCAGCGAGGCCTGACTGCACAGAGACCATAATAAATCAACTGCTTGCAGACTTATATCAAAACCCTATCAATCAGTGAGTGGCGAGTGAAAACAAGTTCAGGGCTCCCACTGATTCTGCATTATGGTGAGTTGCATAATTATTTCATTATATATTACAGTGTAATAATAATAGAAATAAAGTACGTAATAAATGTAATGCACTTGAATCATCCCCAAACCATCCCCACCCTCCCACCCCCGGTCCATGGAAAAATTCTCTTCCACAAACCAGTCCCTGGTGCCAAAAAGGTTGGGGACCGCTGCTCTGGTTGAACCGTATGGCTCAGAGAATGGGCTCTGGAGACTGGGTGGATTCAAATCCTGGTTCCTCTAATTATTATATGTGTGATCACGGGCACAGTCTTTTGTCTAACTCTCTAAATCTTGGTTTACTCAACTATAAAACAGGAGAATAATAAAATTACATAGGTATTAAATTTGTTATGAGAATTAAATCAGATAACATATATTAAGTGCTTAGCAAAGTGCCTATTACATGGAACTCAATAGAGTGGCTTTCATCTTCATTAGCATCCTCAGCCTCATGATAATACATCATCTTAAGTGCACATGTAAACACATGGACCATGATGGGCCATGCCAGAATGATCTGTAAAGGGTTTGAGTCACATGTGAATCAACAAGCAGGGTGACATTTAACTGTTTACCCCATCCTCTCTTGGTGAAAATATCTGCCATTCAGTTGTGACATAATCATGGCGTTATCAACCTAGCAAGGAGACACCAGAATATTGTAAAAGGCAAAGTCTACTTTTGGTCTTCAGCAAAATGAAAATTAAAATGTAATTAGTGTGTCAAAACAATAGTTTGCATCTTTTAATTCCTGTTCTGTTTTTTGGCAGAATGTTTTAATTATTGTTTTCTTTCATCTTTTCTTCTGTTTCTATTGATTTGTTGCCAGTTTATTTGTGCCACTAGGACCTCCCAGTTCTCAGTGGGTTGCCCTCAGGGGGTTCTGCCTGCTTCATTGTTTTAAAGTAAACCAGATCTCCAAATAACCTACAAAACAAAATCAGAATTTGAAGGGATTTTTTTTTTTTAATGAGGAAACACTAGGAGGAATAAATAACAAGACATAATATTCATGATATAAAGGGAAATTTAAAAGAGAGAGCTACTGTTACTAACTTTAGATCTAAAGGAATTATTATTATTAATAACTGTGCTATAGGCTCATCTATTTAAAGCAAAGGAGCAATGAAAGAACAGATTTAAAAAACCTTTTTGTTTTGCTTCACAAGCCAAGTTATTTTTTCTACGTGTATTAGAAGAGCTGTATTTGGATGAGTACAGTGTACAGATGGACGATCACCATAAAGTCAATTCCATCCGTCACCAAATTAGTGTTCTTAGTTGATTCCTAGTTTATTGAAAATTTTCAGTTGCTTTTAAGGTGCAAATTTAGTAGAAAGAATTTTTAAATGGCAGTAAAATGTGATTAAGACACTGATTATTATTTGTTTTTATGGTCAATTGGCCTAGAAAGCAAAGAAAAGAGGTGTTTAAGTTGTGAATGGTCAATTCTATGTGAACAACACCATGAATGATCACAGTATTGTCTCTGTGGGAGTGTTGGCTCCACCATTATGTGGACCTTGAGCAAATTACTTGACTTTCTGAATCTCAACTTTGCTATACAAAAATGGGAATAATGTTAGAACCTTCCTTATAGGCTTGATGTGAAAAATTAAGTGAGACAATGCATATAAAGCATATAAGTGCTCAGTCCTTATTAGTTGCTGTTATCATAGTATTATGAAGCTAAGATTCAATGGAAACCCTCCTCAGTAAGTATACACATAAACAGCTCCCCTACAGAAGAAGCAAAAACAAATGTACAGATACTGCAGAGTGATCTGGCTGGGAACATTGGCTGGGATTTTGTGTCTGTTTGTCTGAGTGTGTTCTCTTGTGCCATCCCATGAGCCAAATGACATCCTGGAACCACTGCCATTGCTCAGTTTGGGTATGACTGTGGGGCAGATCCAAGTGTCATACCAATAGTAACCTGTTTTTTGTTTGTTTTTTTGTTTTGAGGAACAAAACAAAGCTTGATGAGCATATTGAAGCAGTTGTATAATACAGTGTTTTTTGTATGATTTTCACCATGACCCATAGTCAAAATAATACTTATTCTTATGAGGTACCCTCTGTTATTTCCCCTCTTCTTTTCCCTTTTCTCCTGTCCTATTCTGTTTGATTTAAAAAAAAAAAATACAGGCATACTTCATTTTATTGCACTTCACTTTATTGGGCTTTGCAGATATTGCATTTTTTAGAAATTGAAGTTTTGTGACAATCTTGCATCAAGCAAATCTATCAGCACCGTTTTTCTAACAGTGTTTGGAAAAATGCTCACTTCATCTCTCTGTGTCACATTTTGGTAATTCTCACAATATTTCAAACTTTTTCATTAGTATTATACTTGTTATGGTGATTGCAATCAGTGATTTTTGATGTCACAGTTATTGTTTTGGGGTGCCACAAACTGTGCCCATATAAGATGGCAAACTTAATCTTAAAATGTGTGTTTTGACTATGGTACTGCCATTCTCCCATATCTCTCCCTCTTCTTGCACCTCCCTATACCCTGAGACACAATAGTATTGAAATTAGGCCAATTAATAACCCTACAATAGCCTCTAAGTGTTTAAGTGAAAGGAAAGTTCGTGCATCCTCTCACTTGAAATCAAAAGCTAGAAATGATTAAGCTTAGTGAGGAAGGCATGTCTAAAGCTGAGACAGACCAAAAGCCAGGCCTAATAGTTAGCCAAGTTGTGACTGCAAAGGACAAGTTCTTGAAAAAAATGAAAAGTGCTACTCCAGTGAACACACAAATGATAAGAAAAAAGAACAGCCTTTTTGCTGATATGGAGATTAGTGGTCTGCATAGAAGATCAAACTAGCCTCAACATTCCCTTAAGCCAAAGCCTAATCCAGAGCAATGCCCTACCTCTCTTCAATTCTATAAAGCCTGAGAGAGGTGGAAGCTTCAGAAGAAGAGTTTGAAGCCAACAGAGATTGGTTCTTGAGGTTTAAGGAAAGAAGCCATCTCCATAACATCAAAGTGCAAGGTGAACCAGCAAGTGCTGATGTAGAAGCTGCAGCAAGTTATCCAGAAGACCTAGCTAAAATAATTCAGTAAGGTGGCTACACTAAACAACAGATTTTCAGTGTAGATGTAACAGCCTTATATTGGAAAAAAATGCTATCTAGGACTTTCATAGCTAGAGAGGAAAAGTCAATGCCTGGCTTCAAAGTTTAAAAGGACAGTCTGACTCTCTTGTTAGGGGCTAATACATCCAGCGGCTTTAAACTGAAACCAATCCTCAACATGGTTTACTGAATGTTTTAAGCCCACTATTAGTTCTCAGAAAAAAAAATATTCCTTTCAAAATATTACTGTTTATTGACAATGTACCTGATCACCCAAGAGCTCTGATGGAAATGTACAAAGAAGTTCATGTTGTTTTCATACCTGCTAACACAACATCCATTCATGGAGTAATTTTCACTTTCAAGTCTTATTATTCAAGAAATAAATTTCATAAGGCTTCAGCTGCCTTAGATAGTGATTCCTCTGAGGGGTCTGAGCAAAATAAACTGAAAATCTTCTGGAAAGTGTTCACCATTCTAGATGCCATAAGAACATTCATGAGTCATGGGAAGAGGTCAAAATGTCAACATTAACAGGAATTTGGAAGAAGTTGATTCCAACCCTCATGGATGACTTTGAGGGCTCAAGATTTTAGTGGAGGAAGTAACTGTTGATGTGCTGGAAAGAGCAAGAGAACTAGACTTAGAAGTGGAGCCTGAAGATGTGACTGAATTTCTGTGATCTCATGATAAAAATTGAATGGATAAGGAGTTGCTTCCTATGGATGAGTGAAGAAGGGGTCTCTTGAGGTGAAATCTACTCCTGGTGAAGATGCTGTGAAGATTGTTGAAATGACAACAAAGGATTTAGAATATTACATAAACTTAGTTGATAAAGCAGCAGCAGAGTTTGAAAGGACTGACTCGAATTTTGAAAGAAGTTCTACTGGGGGTGAAATGCTATCAAACAGCATTGCATGTTACAGAGAAATAATTCATGAAAGGAAGAATCAGTCAATGTGGCAAACCTCACTGTCATCTTTTTTAAAAGAATTGCCACAGCTGCCCCAAGCTTCAGCAGCCACCACCCTGATCAGTCAACAGCCATCAACATCTAGGCAAGATCCTCAACCAGCAAAAAGATTACGACTCACTAAATGTTCAGATGATGGTTAGTATTTTTTAGCAACAAAGTATTTGTTAATTAAGTTATGTGCATTATTTTTTGGACATAATGCTAGTTCACACTTAATAGACTTAATTATAGTGTAAACATAATTTTCTCTGGGTAAGGAAACCAAAAACTTTGTGTGACTCACGTTATTGCGATATTCACTCTATTGCAGTTGTCTGGAACCAAACCCACCATATCTTCAAGGTATGCCTGTATTTGGTTTCACCAAGTTGATTTCACCTCTCCCCACACGCCCCCAAAGGATCTCAACCTGCTGTTTGAAAAACATACTGTAATGAACAGTATTCTCTACTGGCTTCCTCAGGTCATCTTTGCTTTCTTTATTCATTTGTTCTAGCAACTTTATAATTCTCTCTGAATGAAGTAGCTGCTGTTAAATGATAGGAGAATTCTACTGGCAGGAATGAGTTTCTAAGCTGAGTGAAAATTTTTATTGTGTGTAGGTTTTCAGAGCACACTGAGGTGTAACCTCAGAAGCATAGAATTTGAAAGCAGTGAGTGTCCTTTTAGCATTGAGGGTCAGGCCATACCACCTTGTTGTTTCCCCAGAGGATTTCAAAATATCTCAGATGCCTGCTTGTGCTTCCCCTACCTGAGCAGAGTCAGACATGAAACACCTTTAGATGACTGACCTGTGCCTCTTCATGTCCTCCTTCAATCTCTTTGAGTCTGGATAGCCTCTGTTACTGCTCCTTGCGGTGTTCTATAAAGGTTACTTACTTGATGAGATGGAGGTGGTGGAGGGGCTGGAATCTGCTCATTATCAGCAGCATCTCATGACCAGAGCTGTTCAAACATGCAAGGCAAGGAAGTCTCAGATGTTCTTCAATGCCAAAAGTTATAATACCAATAGGACTGGTTGGGAAGCTGGCATCAGAGCATCAATCTCAGTGCAGCTTATGTGTGAAGATGATTGGGACCCAGAGAAACACCTGCCTCTTCTAACTGGTGATACTCCGCAGGAAAAATTGTGTCGTAACGTCATGTGCCATTTTATATATCAAATATCATTAGTTAGACCGTAAGCTCCTGAAGATAGGAGTATTACATTTACCTTTTGTCTTGCTCCATCGAGGCATACGTGCTGTTCACACTCAATCTGTATGGACTGAATGAACAATATGCTATGGCTATATTTTCCAGATCTGCTATTTAATTGTAGTCTGTTCTATAATGCAAAATGCTACTTTCCCCCCCTGGAGTCTGGGTTGATTAATCTAGATTTTAAAAGTTTTAGAAAGAAATGTGGAAACGCTGACAGCTTGTGGTTGTGCATAATTAGTTAGTTATTTGGAAGAATACAGGTGTTTGAAGTCTTTCTGATGACTTGAATAGGATGTGTGAAACTTGTAAGAGTTCAAACAATTCATAAACCTCTAAATACCTTGGCAATTTCATTTTCAAAATTACAGAGGTGATGAGAGAAACTTCTATAATATTTGAATGCTTTTTACAATGAGAGTATTATATATTTATAGCCAGGAATAACAGGAATAAAATAATTTCCTTCTGAAAAGAAAAAAATATGAAAAATAGCAGTATCTTCTATTACAAATATGGCAAAAAGTCTACAGGACTCAAAATAGGTCATATCTATTGTTGGTGTTAAGAGAAACTTATGAGGAGCTGGGCAAATTCTTCACCAAACTTTTGTTCTTAACAGTAGTAAAGGAACTACAGTAGAAGAATGAATTAGGATTCAAGCCGCTGGCTTTGTCTCCCTTTTCAAAATATTTGAATGGTTTTCAAAAAGGGACAGTTTACAAATGTAGTTTGGGAGGGAAGTAGACTTGTCCCTGAGCTGAAACTTCATATGACAGGTTGCAATAAAGATCACGTTTTATGATAGAGTTAACATAAATACATGAGCCACAGGGGTTCTCGGGAAAGGACCAGGGAATGGAGGTGCAACTGGGGGAACAGGTCTTCAGGTTTTATTTTCCTTATTTGGTTGAGTTCACTTATCTCTAATGATTCTTTAAATAAAAGGGAAGTGCCCCCTTTCATTTAGTTTCCTCTGAACTAAAGAGAAAAATGTAAGGGTTTGAAAAATTCCTCTAGTCTGTAGCCTTCATTAAAAGCAAAACAAAAGCAGACACCAGCTGTAATTTCATAAGGACAACAGTAGCCATACCACCCAATGAATGGGTGAGCTCACCAGTCATATAGATACAATGTACACTAGAAAGGTTGATCAGCTAGGGCCAACTGCAGATGAAAGAGGGAACCTTATTCACAGCACAAATGCTGTCAAGTGCCTTGTGGTTTGAAGAGTGATTCAGAAGAGCCTTAGATAAAAGGCAAAGTGGCCATTTGAACACTGGCAAACTGGAAGCCTGAGCTCCTTGGAAAATAGGGGCTTGCCAGGTGATTCACTACGGCATTTTAGGGGATAGGTGAGAGTGTGTGTATGAAGTCTGTGAAGTGTACCTACCAGAATAAGGGGTTTTCAGAATTCATGCATCCATCAAACATAAACTGGGTACCTACTCTGGGGATTATATTTGTTTTATTGATGGGGAAATGCAGAAGCCCAGATCCTTATTGGATATCCTTTAGTGCCTGAAGTTTGGAGCACTCTTCTCCCCCATTCTCTTTCCCCAACTCCCTTGTTCTCCAATTTATTCCCTCCCCAACTCTGCACACCAGCCCTTAACTCCAACTCATGATTCAGTTTTCAGCTTCAATGTGATGTCCATAGAAAAGCTTCTTATACCCCCCACCCCTGTCCTTCCAAAAAATTCCGCTGGATTCTTCCAGTACGTTATGTCATTATTTTCCTTCCCAGCACTTACCCAACCTCAAATAAATAACTGTCTTTGTAATTATTTGTTTAAAGTCTGCCTTCCCCACTGGGCAGAAAGTTCCATGAAGGCAAGGACAAGCCTGTCCTATTCCCTATGTCCTAGGGACCTAAACAGTGCTAGTCTCAGGGCAAGATTAAGACATTTAGAGGACCTGCTGCCTCCCAGATTGTGTCACTGAAGCTAAAACAATACACATGTGTGTTGACACTCAAAGAAGTACTTTTGGATGTTTAAATTTTTCTGACTGTAAAATTCTGGACACACAGCTGTTGCTTTGCTGGAAATCTATGTGGGAACTAGTCTGCCTACCAAGTAATCTGAGCCATCACCTGGTAATTTGTCCACATTCACATAAGTAGTCAGTGGGAGAGTTGGGATTCCAACTCAGGTCTGACTGATTTCCAAGTCTACCATCTTCTTTCACACCAGGCAGGAGAAGTGGGACAGGGAAGGGAAGAAAAGGAGAGGAGAGGAAGCAGAGTCATGGTTTCTACCTTTGTGAGATTGGTGTGTGTGTCTAAGGCTGTACTGTAAATGCATACCACAACGTCTGGGTTCCTTGTAATTATCCTTTCATTCACTCCTTCATATAGTTGATACTTATTGAGTGTGTATTCGGTGATAGGCATTGAGATACTGATGGTAGAGAAACTCCAGTTCATGACCTTAAACAGCTCAAGGTTCAGGGGAGGTGACACACAAGACTGCACAAGATGGCAATCTAACCTGGTCACAGCTTGACAGAAGTAAGAACAAAACCCTGCAGGAACTCAGTTCTAGTACTCTGAGTCTCCACAAGTAAGTTTTAGAATAATAACTCTCTGTATTAAAACAATTATAGGTTCTCTTTAGGAGAAAAAAAATTAAAATATTTTGTGGCATTGCTGAGATATCCCTTGAATGTATTCAATTCAAGAAATGCTGCTTTATGTTCTTAGGGCAGACATATACACTGCATGTCTACATTGAGATTCTTGTATTAGAAAAAAGCACTCATACAAAAAAATCCTACAGCACCAAAGAGAAGTATTTAAACAGATTCTGCATTAAGATAAAGGTTTTTATCTCTCTTCCTATCCAATATTACATTCACATGTGAAAATTTGCCACTGCTTTGATTTAAAACATCATGACATATACAAAAATAAATTTTCTCCTGTATCTAACTTGCCAAGGAATGGTTTTAAATGCATTCCCTGATCTACCCTCCCAATCATGCTCTGTCTACTGCAATTCCCGTCTCAACTGATGGCACCTCCATCCTTCCAGTTGCTTAGGGATCTTTAACTCCTTTTTCTCAAGCCCTTCATTCATATGATAGGAAATTTCATTCATTACGCTAAAAAGATATCCTGTATCTGATCTCATCTTGGTCACTTTGGTGGGTGCCGTCATCATCCCTTGCTTGGATCATAATAACAGCCTTCTCACTGATCGCCCTGCTTCTGTCCTTGCCCACTCATTCATTGTAGTGTATTCTCCACACAGCAGCCAGAGTGGTACTTTTACAACTCTCCAATAGCCTCCCATTTCATTCAGAGTACAAGACAAAGAATCCACACAGGCCAAGGAAGCCGTAAAGGATCGTTCCTGTCACTTCTCTGACCTCAGCCCCAACTCCCTCCTTCTGTACTCCACTCTAGCCATATCTTGATTTCATTTTGTTTTTTAACCCTGCTAGCCATGCTCCTCCCAGACCAGTAACTCTCAACAGTGATTTGTTTTTCCACCAGGGGTCTTTTGACTATTTTGGGGAGACATTTTTGGTTGTTACAAGTGGAATTGCGCCAACCATCCTGTAATGCACTGGACAGTCCCTACCACAAAGAATTACCTATAGCCCATAATGTCAACAGGACTGAGGTTGAGAAGCTGGCTTTTCCGCATGCCTAACTCCCTTCCCTCCTTCAGCTCTGGGCTTAGTTGTCACTCTTTCAATAAGGTTTTTTCTGATCACCCTATTTAAATGCACTCCTGACATGTACTCCTGATCGCTCTTATTCTACTCTACATTTTCCTTTTCATAACCTTGTCACCTACTCACATATGATTTACTTTTGCTTATGGTTTATCTTCTACCTGCCCAGCTAGATTATAAACTTCACAAGAGCAAGTGTATTTGTCTGCCTTGTTTCCTAATGTGGCCCAGAGGACTCCTTGGAGATAGTAGGCCCTCAATATATTTTGCTGCATAAATAAATTTAATGCTCATGAATGGAAGACTAGTAGCAGGACTTTGGTAAAGTAGGAACTTTTTTTTTTTAAACATCTCTATTGGAGTATAATTGCTTTACAATGGTGTGTTAATTTCTGCTGTATAACAAAGTGAATCAGTTATACGTATTTTGATCCTCACTTGCAACTCGGTATCCTCCTTAGGGGTGTTTTAAAAGGAAATAATCATCTTATCAAAACTATCAGTTTGTATCACCTATTGAGGGGTAGTTTGAAATTCTGGGCTTGAGGGTTTGGTGAACTTTTTTTTTTTAACATCTTTATTGGAGTATAACTGTTTTACAATGGTATGTTAGTTTCTGCTTTACAACAAAGTGAATCAGTTATACATATACATATGTTCCCATATCTCTTCCCTCTTGTGTCTCCCTCCCTCCCACCCTCCCTATCCCACCCCTCTAGGTGGTCACAAAGCACCGAGCTGATCTCCCTGTGCTATGTGGCTGCTTCCCACTAGCTATCTATTTTACATTTGGTAGTGTATATATGTCCATGCCACTCTCTCACTTCGTCACAGCTTTTCTTCTGTATTTTATGACCTTGTTTTAAGTACTATCAAAGTACATTTGATATAATTAGAATAATATCACTAAGAAGCTCTGTGTTATTTTTCTCCGGGTATAAATAAAAGATGTGCATTCAGGAGATTTCCTTTCTTCGTAATTGGTGTCACTGTCAGGCAATATTTATTTAACAATTTCATCATTTGTCACCTTTTTTTTGACTAAATAATGCTCAAAAATGGACAATAGAGAACAGTTTTTATTTTTAGACTCAGAAGGATAGATCCTTTATCTTACCAATGCTATTGTTTAGGCAATAATACAAATTTAGATTTTAGTGTTTGGTCCTCCTCAGCTTGAAATGTCTCCAGGCATAATGAACTGGCTGTTGCCTCTCAAAGTTCAATAGCCATGATTCTCAGATCTTTATAATAGTTTACATTTGAATTTGTCTTATTTTCACTCCATGGTGAGTTTGCTTTTATTGGAAGATGGTTTTTACTAAATAGATACAAGTTGAGTATAATTTTTACACTTGGGGGTCTCTCTAGCCTGCTTTTTCTTCAAGAGCAAAATTTGTCTCTCTGGAGGGAAAAGGTTCAAAAAATATTGCTTATTCTAACAATTTTGCAAATGTTTGCCTTCAGGTCTCATAATTCCCCTACTCCCAACCTGTTTCCATTCACATGTCAGTTGCTCATTACACGAGGAGTCTGGAAGTCCAGTACAAGGAAACTACACATTTTCAAGTAAATTACAGGTTTTGAGATGGTAGAAGTTTGTTGTCTGGGCACACACTATGGTTCTTTTCCTTCCTTCCAAACATGTAATATTGATTTTCTCTTTAAAGGCTGTTCACTCTGTGTATGTCTCTCTTAAACCTAATGAAATAAAAATATGGGAATCATTGTTGTCTTTGTTCTGATGGCACTGTAAGGTTGGTTGCGACACGAGGGAGGGAAACTGGCAACTGGCTTTTTACTTTTAAGCACAGCTTTCAAAATAAATCTTCAGGCAAATGCTTTGGAGACATCTCAACAAATGCCCTGTGATCTTCAGTTGGACTGTCAAGGTATTTTTTCAAACATCAGTAGCTTTACTGATTTTCTGTAAAACAAACAGAGCCAATTTTTTGCTGGGGGGAAGAATCACTAATTACAGATGATTTCCATTAGAATTTCTCTTTTCTGTGTTAAACACCCAGGCAAAATCTCTTTTTAGTTTCATGATTTGAATGTGTCCGAATGAATTGTTAACTTTAGAGGGACCCCAAGTGTTCCAGGAGATAAATATGAACAACTTTAATCTCATGACTTGTCTTAATTTTGTTTACCCTTTTTCATTTATAAAATAAATTTATCCTCGACCAGTATTGGTAAGAACAGTTATTTTCAAATATTGAAATGATTTAAAATTTCATTATCTGAAAATCATATGTCTGGGAAATAAGTCCCAGATTTCCTAGGGCCAACTTTATTTGCAGAAAAAATAGAGCTAGAGACTTACATGGATGATGAAGAAGTGTATCATTAGAATGTACATGCATTATATAGACTTA
Source organism: Kogia breviceps (assembly GCF_026419965.1). Lineage (NCBI taxonomy): Eukaryota > Metazoa > Chordata > Mammalia > Artiodactyla > Physeteridae > Kogia > Kogia breviceps. The sequence continues at coordinate 37,875,735 of NC_081322.1, read as the reverse complement.
TATCAATGCCTTCCTCAAACGGATAATAACAAGTATTTTCTTAGGTTGTCTGTTGGAACACAAACTATTCATTTGGTACATGCACTAAAGTATATTTACATCTTCTATATAATTGAGTGACATGAATATGTTATTAATGTCTGTATGATCCAGTGCCCCATGCAAGTGCAGTTAGAATGGTTCTTGAGTGTTCCTGAATGTTTAGTTTTTCTGAAATAAACTGCAAATTATATCATGCAAATGATCATTCAACAAAAACAGAAAGACATAAAGCATATCAAATTATTATTCTAGAAGGACTCTTGTGTACCAATATAAACTTCCAGTTGAGAATAGCACACAGTGGCAATTGTATAATTAAGAGTCAGCATGAGGCTAAGATACTCTAAGGAAAGATTTTTCTAGGCTGCAGAAGACAAGAACCAAGTGGAAGACACTCAGCTATTTGTCATAACCAGTGACCTTAACGGAAAAAAGGTGACCGTAGGTTTGTTTCCCCAAATGGTATGCTGTCTTGGTGATTCAGAGGGGGAAGTGCAACTTTTAAAAATGGCTTATGCTCAGGAACAAAAATCAGGTCTCTCTCTTCTCTGTTCCTGTAGTGGTATATGCCAGAAAATAAGAGTTGGTTCTCCGTCTGATGTGTCCACAGATGCATGGTTTCTTTCTTTAACCAGCTGTAGCTAATTGCATGAGGGCCGCCTCTTGTGCTGAACATGAAAAGGAAACCTGTAATTTATTGCAACAGACCATACCATTTCTGCTGTACAACTGCCTTTTCTGTCATGTCAATGAGTCGATTTCTCATGGTACATTGGCAGCTCAGAAACTGGAAAACAGCATTAGCTGGAGACAGAAAGAGAGAGAGAGAGAGAGAAAAGAAAGAGAGAAGAGTTTCGGAATACCTTCATGCACTTTACACAGAACTCAACAAAAGAATAAGCTAGAAACAGAATTTTTCCCTTTGCAACCTGCCAGGGGCAATTTTTTTTCCCCCGCTATTGTTTATACATAACTCTTTGAATCAACTACACTGACTTACAGAGATACAAGTATGTGTGACGTGCAGCAGAGTATTAGTTTCTATTGAGCAACACTCCTCACATGCCTGGTGAAGTGGCCGGGGAGACCTCCACTGTAAACAGAGTGAGACCCCCCCAATGCACCCTCCATCACCTTCATAGGCCTTTCATGGTTTCAAGGCACTCGAAGAGTTCAGCCAGGTATAAAATAGGCATGAAATAACTGGGCCTGATTTTATGCCCATCAAGGTGTTTACTAGAAGTTTAGTTCCTAATGAACTAGACTCCGCCCTGCCTTAAGGCCCACGTGTAAATTCTTGTTAAAGTGGTGCCCTTCTTTTGTTGAGGGGAAATTCAAATGAAAAGACATGCTATTTTGCAGGAATGGAAAGAAACAAGTTGAGAAATTGCCGTGTATGTTTTCCGGTTGACTCATGGCCCCCTCAATAGTCCTTTGTGTGAGGGTGGTAAGTTTTCCCCTGACACTCTGAGGAAGGGAGTCCTGGGAACAATGATTCCTAGATGGTAGGCATGGAAACTCCACAAGGGTCTCCAAACTGAGCTGTTCTCATTATGTCGGTGCACGTGGTATCTGTTGCCACACAGGTTGGGAGACTTACACCCCCTGTCCCACCATGTCAATAGTTTGGGGAAGATTCTAATTAGGCATAGGATCCCTAAGGGCCATCTATCTGCCCATCTGCCTATGACTGGCTCTCCAGATGCTCCCTATGGTCATTTCCAATCTGAGTTACTTCTCAGTACAATTTGAATCAATTAAGAATGCCCAGTTTTGCTTTTATGGGTTCAGAAGCAAATCCTGCTACATGTTTGTTCTGTACATTGTTAGGCAATGATAGCACTAAGGAAATCGGTAAATTATGTCCATGTACATAATTAAGAAGTAACTGAACAATATATTAAAGTGTGTTTAAGAGAAAAATGCCATTGAACCATACATACATATATGAATCAAATATACATGTGTAGGGCTTCCCTGGTGGTGCAGTGGTTGAGAGTCCGCCTGCCGATGCAGGGGACACGGGTTCGTGCCCCAGTCGGGGAAGATCCCACATGCCGCGGAGCGGCTGCGCCCATGAGCCATGGCCACTGAGCCTGTGCGTCCGGAGCCTGTGCTCCACAACAGGAGAGGCCACAACAGTGAGAGGCCCGCGTAACAGAAAAAACAAAACAAAACAAATATACATGTGTATATACGTGTATGTACATATACACACACATATACATACGTTACATTCTAGTGGTCAGCGATGTCTAATCAGATTAATGTTGCTAACTGGAAAAATATAATATGATTGTCTACATCCCAATTCACATGATGACTATTTTTCATCCTTTGTGGAAATAAGGAGTAGAGAAGGGACTTTTCAAAAACCTCAAAAAGTGAATAGTGACCAGTTTTCCAACCACAACCCTCACAAATAAGCTTCTGTTTTTGATTTCCTATACTACTTTTCCATAGGGAAGTTGTCCCTTCCATTCCGCAGGGAAAAAAAAGGATCCATCATGCAAAATCACACAACTAGCTCTGTCTATGACAGTATAAACCTTTAAGTTACAGAAAGTCTAGGATTGTTATAATTTTACTAAATTCTCTTCATTTTCAAACTATTTTAGCAAGAAACACAATGGTTTTGCAGTAGAAAAGTTAGAGAATACACAGTTCTTAAAATTTACCCTATAAGTAGTCTTTGAATAAATCAGATACAAATGGGTTCCCTAAAAACTTTAATTCCCAGGAAAGTTACACTTTATTGATGTAAAATATTTAATTTTTATCAACCCTTTGAAAATAAACACTACATACTTTGATTTCAAATATATTCTCAGAAGAGCTTTTCAGGAATTCTATTTAACTCAAGACTTCAAAAATTTGAGTTATACTTAATTAAATTTTACCTAATTCAAGAATGTATTTAGTCGTTTGAGATTGCTAGCAGAATTTGTTAGTTTTCAGGGTTTGTGAGAATACTCTACGTTATTTTCTTAATGTTGGGGTTCTTGAAATGATTGTTTAGTGCAGGACTAAATATAGTTCTTAGGCAGATTAATCCATGAATATCAATTTATTCTCAAGGCTGAAACAAGAAAAAATTGTACCTTGATATTAAGAAGTTTCAGTTCTATTTGGAAGCCGGAATTGGCCACCACAAATGCCTGAGAGTATAGAATAAAGTCCTATGCCGTAAGGTATAAGATTTAGTTGTTGTGGGTCAGTAGCACCTGGACGTCAGGAGACCTTTGAGTCACGTTGGTTTTCTGAAGGCAATAATTTATACGCATCCTATCAACTCTAACTTTGTGAAAACTTGTGAAAGGACTAATGGCTTTATATAACTGGCAGAGAGAAAAAGTAGAAAGAAGCAGTAGAATGAAAGAGATCTTTGTTGAGCCCTTATATGCCAGACACTGGGCTGGAAGCTTTGCTTATATGTATTGATATTATGCCCTTAATGTTCACAATGACCCAGTAAGACAGTTTACTACTCTCATTCTCCAGGTGGGACACCAAAGCTCGACGTGATTAATGATATCACTCACGGTCACAGTTAATGACTGATAGAGCCAAGATTTGAAGCTACGTAGGTCTCATTCCAAATCCCATGCTCCTTTGTTTACAGCGTACTGCCCTTAGCAAGGTCAACTTGGAGGCCTGTTTTTGAAAAATTTTATCCTTTGCGGTAGAGAAGAGTTATTAAATATATAGTAAATGTAACTTAATTTCTTTAGTGTGGTCCAACTTTATATGTGAATTCATTCATAAAATCCTTAGACTAAAATCATTCTTTAGATGTGTATTTGATTTTGTGTTCTGAAAATGTGTTATCTTTCCTATTTAAAAAAAAGGACTGGAGGAGCTTCAAGATGGTGGAAGAGTAAGATGCGGAGATCACCTTCCTTCCCACAAATACATCAGAAATACATCTACATGTGCAACAGCTCCCACAGAACACCTACTGAACTTTGGCAGAAGACCTCAGACCTCCCCAAAGGCAAGAAACTCTCCAGGTACCTGGGTAGGGCAAAAGAAAAAAGAATAAACAGAGACAAAAGAATAGGGACGGGACCTGCACCAGTGGGAGGGAGCTGTGGAGAAAAGGTTTCCACACACTAGAAGCCCATTCATGGGCGGAGACTGCGGGTGGCGGAGGGGGAAGCTCTGGAGCCATGCAGGAGAGCGCAGTAACAGGGTGCGGAGGGCAAAGCGGAGAGATTCCTGCAGAGGATCAGTGCCGACCAGCACTCACCAGCATGAGTGGCTTGTCTTCTCCCCCGCTGGGGCGGGCGGGGGCTGGGAGCTGAGGTTCGGGCTTCAGTCGGATCCCAGGGAGAGGACTGGGGTTGGCTGCATGAACACAGCCTGAAGGGGTTAGTGCACCACAGCTACCTGGGAGGGTGTCCGGGAGAAGTCTGGAGCTGCCGAAGAGCCAAGAGACTTTTTCTTGCTTCTGTTTCCTGGTGCGCGAGGAGAGGGGATTAAGCGCGCCGCTTAAAGGAGCTCCAGAGACGGGCGCGAGCCGCGGCTATCAGCACGGACACCAGAGATGGGCATGAGACACTAAGGCTGCTGCTGCCGCCTCCAAGCCTGTGTGCGAGCACAGGTCACTCTCCACACCTCCCCTCCCGGGAGCCCGTGCAGCCCGCCACTGCCAGGGTCCCGTGATCCAGGGACAACTTCCCGGGAGAATGCACAGTGTGCCTCAGGCTGGTGCAACGTCATGCTGGCCTCTGCTGCCGCACGCTCACCCCACATCCGTACCCCTCCCTCCCACTGGCCTGAGTGAGCCAGAGCCCCCAAATCAGCTGCTCCTGTAACCCTGTCCTGTCTGAGTGAAGAACAGATGCCCTCAGGTGACCTACACGCAGAGGCGGGTCCAAATCCAAAGCTGAATCCCTGGACCTGTGAGAAGAAAGAAGAGAAAGGATAATCTCTCCCAGCAGCCTCCGAAGCAGCGGATTAAATCTCCACAATCAACTTGATGTACCCTGCATCTGTGGAATACCTGAATAGACGACGAATCATTCCAAATTGAGGAGGTGGACTTTGGGAGCAACGATATATATATATTTTTCCCTTTTCCTCTTTTTGTGAGTGTGTATGTGATTGCTTCTCTGTGTGATTTTGTCTGTATAGCTTTGCTTTTACCATTTGTCCTAGGGTTCTGTCTATCTGTTTTGTTTTTTTTTACTTAAAAAATGTTTTTTTCTTAGTAATTATTTTTTATTTTAATAAGTTTATTTTATTTTATCTTCTTCCTTTCTTCCTTCCTCCCTTCCTTCCTTCCTTCCTTCCTTCCTTCCTTCCTTCCTTCCTTCCTTCCTTCCTTCTTTTCTTTCTTTCTTTCTTTCTTTCTTTCTTTCTTTCTTTCTTTCTTTCTTTCTTTCTTTCTTTCTTTCTTTCTTTCTTTCTTTCTTTCTTTCTTTCTTTCTTTCTTTCTTTCTTTCTTTCTTTCTTTCTTTCTTTCTTTCTTTCTTTCTTTCTTTCTTTCTTTCTTTCTTTCTTTCTTTCTTTCTTTCTTTCTTTCTTTCTTTCTTTCTTTTCTTTCTTTTTTCTCCCTTTTACTCTGAGCCGTGTGGAGGACAGGCTCTTGGTGCTCCAGCCAGGCATCCAGGCTGTGCCACTGAGGTGGGAGATCTGAGTTCAGAACACTGGTCCACAAGACACCTCCCAGCTCCATGTAATATCAAATGGTGAAAATCTCCCAGAGATCTCCATCTCAGTGCCAAGACCCAGCTCCACTCAATGACCAGCAAGCTCCAGTGCAGGACACCCTATGCCAAACAACTAGCAAGACAGGAACACAACCCCACCCATTAGCACAGAGGCAGCCTAAAATCATAATAAGGCCACAGACACCCCAAAACACACCACCGGATGTGGACCTGCCCACCCGAAAGACAAGATCCAGCCTCATCCACCAGAACACAGGCACTAGTCCCCTCCACCAGGAAGCCTACACATCCCACTGAACCAACTTTAGCCACAGGGGACAGACACCCCCCCCCAAAAAAAAACGGGAATTACGAACCTACAGCCTGCAAAAAGGAGACCCCAAACACAGTAAGATAAGCAAAATGAGAAGACAGAAAAACACACAGCAGATGAAGGGACAAGATAAAACCCCACCAGACCTAACAAAAGAAGAGGAAATAGGCAGTCTACCTGAAAAAGAATTCAGAATAATGATAGTAAAGATGATCCAAAATCTTGGAAATAGAATAGAGAAAATGCAAGAAACATTTAACAAGGACCTAGAAGAACTAAAGAGGAAAGAAGCAATGATGAACAACACAATAAATGAAATTGAAAAGACTCTAGAAGGGATCAGTAGCAGAATAACTGAGGCAGAAGAACGGATAAGTGACCTGGAAGATAAAATAGTGGAAATAACTACTTCAGAGCAGAATAAATAAAAATGAATGAAAAGAATTGAGGACAGCCTCAGAGACCTCTGGAACAATATTAAACACACCAACATTCGAATTTTAGGGGTTCCAGAAGAAGAAGAGAAAAAGAAAGGGACTGAGAAAATATTTGAAGAGATTATAGTTGAAAACGTCCCTAATATGGGAAAGGAAATAGTTAATCAAGTCTAGGAAGCACAGAGAGTCCCATATAGGATAAATCCAAGGAGAAACATGCCAAGACACATATTAATCAAACTATCAAAAATTAAAAACAAAGAAAAAATATTAAAAGCAGCAAGGGAAAAACAACAAATTACACATAAGGGAATCACCATAAGGTTAATCCCCATAAGGTTAGCTGATCTTTCAGCAAAAACTCTGCAAGCCAGAAGGGAGTAGCAGGACATATTTAAAGTGATGAAGGAGAAAAACCTACAACCAAGATTACTCTACCCAGCAAGGATCTCATTCAGATTTGATGGAGAAATAAAAAGCTTTACATACAAGCAAAAGCTAAGAGAATTCAGCACCACCAAACCAGCTTTACAACAAATGCTAAAGGAACTTCTCTAGGCGGGAAACACAAAAGAAGGAAAAAAACCTACAATAAGAAACCCAAAACAATTAAGAAAATGGTAATAGGAACATACATATTGATAATTACCTTAAATGTAAATGGATTAAATGCTCCAACCAAAAGATATAGACTGGCTGAATGGATACAAAAACAAGACCCGTATATATGCTGTCTACAAGAGACCCACTTCAGACCTAGGGACACATACAGACTGAAAGTGAGGGGATGGAAAAAGATATTCCATGCAAATGGAAATCAAAAGAAAGCTGGAGTAGCAATACTCATATCAGATAAAATAGACTTTAAAACAAAGAATATTAGAAGAGATAAAGAAGGATACTACATAACGATCAAGGGATTAATCCAAGAAGAAGATATAACAATTGTAAATATTTATGCACCTGACATAGCAGCACCTCAATACATAAGGCAAATACTAACAGCCATAAAAGGGGAAATAGACAGTAACACAATCATAGTAGGGGACTTTAACACCCCACTTTCACCAATGGACAGATCACCTAAAATGAAAATAAATAAGGAAACACAAGCTTTAAATGATACATTAAGCAAGATGGACTTAATTGATATTTATAGGACATTACATCCAAAAACAACAGAATAAACATTCTTCTCAACTGCTCATGGAACATCCTCCAGGATAGATCATATCTTGGGTCACAAATCAAGACTTGGTAAATTTAAGAAAATTGAAATCGTATCAAGTATCCTTTCTGACCATAACACTATGAGGCTAGATATCAATTACAGGGCAAAAGTTTATAAGAAATACAAACACATGGAGGTTAAACAGCACATTACTTAATAACCAAGAGATCACTGAAGAAATCAAAGAGGAAATCAAACAATACCTAGAAACAAATGACAATGAAAACACAACAACCCAAAACCTATGGGATGCAGCAAAAGCAAAAGTTCTAAGAGGGAAGTTTATAGCAATACAGTCCTACATTAAGAACAAGAAACATCTCAAATAAACAACCTAACCTGATACCTAAAGCAATTAGAGAAAGAAGAACAAAAATCCCCCAAAGTTAGCAGAAGGAAAGAAATCATAAAGATCAGATCAGAAATTAATGAAAAAGAAATGAAGGAAACAATAGCAAAGATCAATAAAACTAAAAGCTGGTTCTTTGAGAAGATAAACAAAATTGATAAACCATATCCAGACTTATCAAGAACAAGGAGAAGACTAAAATCAATAGAATTAGAAATGAAAAAGGAGAAGTAACAACTGACACTGCAGAAATATAAAGGATCATGAGGAATTACTAGAAGCAACAATATGCCAGTAAAATGGACAACCTGGAAGAAATGGACAAATTCCTAGAAATGCACAACCTTTTGAGACTGAACCAGGAAGAAATAGAAAATGTGAACGAACCAATCACAAGCTCTGAAATTGAAGCTGTGATTAAAAATCTTCCAACAAACAAAAGCCCAGGACCAGATGGCTTCACAGGTGAATTCTATCAAACATTTAGAGAAGAGCTAACCCCTATCCTTCTCAAACTCATCCAAAATATAGCAGAGGGAGGAACACTCTCAAACTCATTCTACTAGGCCACCATCACTCTGATTCCAAAACCAGACAAAGTTGTCACAAAGAAAGAAAACTACACGCTAGTATCACTGGTGAACATAGATGCAAAAATCCTCAACAGAATACTAGCAAACAGAATCGAACAGCACATTAAAAGGATCATACACTATGACTGAGTGCGGTTTATCCCAGGAATGCAAGGATTCTTCAATATAGGCAAATCAATCAACGTGACACACCATATTAACAAATTGAAGGAGAAAAACCATATGATCATCTAAATAGATGCAGAAAAAGCTTTCAACAAAACTCAACACCCATTTATGATTTTTTAAAAAAAAACCTCCAGATAGTAAGCAGAGAGGGAACTTTCCTCAACATAATAAAGGCCATATATGACAAACCCACAGCCAACATTGTCCTCAATGGTGAAAAACTGAAACCATTTCCACTAAGATCAGGAACAAGACAAGGTTGCCCACTCTCAACACTATTATTCAACATAGTGTTGGAAGTTTTAGCCAAAGCAATCAGAGAAGAAAAAGAAATAAAAGGAACCAAATTGGAAAATAAGAGTAAAGCTGTCACTGTTTCCAGATGACATGGTAGTATACATAGAGAATCCTCAAGATGCTACCAGAAAACTACTAGAGCTAATCAATGAATTTGGTAAAGTAGCAGGATATAAAATTAATGCACGGAAATCTCTTGCATTCCTATACACTAATGATGAAAAATCTGGAAGAGAAATTAAGGAAACACTCCCACTTACCATTGCAACAAAAAGAATAAAATACCTAGGAATAAACCTACCTAAGAAGACAAAAGGCCTGTATGCAGAAAACTATAAGACACTCATGAAAGAAATTAAAGATGATACAAATAGATGGAGAGATATACCATGTTCTTGGATTGGAAGAATCAACATTGTGAAAATGATGCTACTACCCAAAGCAATCTACAGATTCAGTGCCATCCCTATCAAACTACCACTGACATTTTTCACAGAACTAGAACAACAAATTTCACAATTTGTATGGAAACACAAAAGACCCTGAATAGCCAAAGCAACCTCGAGAAAAAAAAAAAATGGAGCTGGAGGAATCAGGCTCCCTGACTTCAGACTATACTCCAAAGCTACAGTAATGAAGACAGTATGGTACTGGCACAAAAACAGAAATATAGATCAATGGAACAGGACAGAAAGCCCAGAGATAAACCCACGCACATATGGTCACCTTATCTTTGATAAAGGAGGCAAGAATATACAGTGGAGAAAAGACAGCCTCTTCAATAAGTGGTGCTGGGAAAACTGGACAGCTACATGTAAAAGAATGAAATTTGAACACTCCCTAACAGCAAACATGGAAATAAACTCAAAATAGATTAAAGACCTAAATGTAAGGCCAGACACCATCTAACTTGTAGAGGAAAACATAGGCAGAACACACTATGACATAAATCACAGCAAGATCCTTTTTGACCCACCTTCTAGAGAAATGGAAATAAAAATCAACAAATGGGACCTAATGAAACTTCAAAACTTTTGCACCACAAAGGAAACCATAAACAAACAAAGAGACAACACTCAGAATGGGAGAAAATATTTGCCTATGAAGCAACTGACAAAGGATTAATCTCCAAAACATACAAGCAACTCATGCAGCTCAATATCAAAAAAGCAAACAACCCAATCCAAAAATGGGCAGAAGACCTAAATAGACATTTTTCCAAAGAAGATATACAGATTGCCAACAAACACATGAAAGAATGCTCAACATCGTTAATCATTAGAGAAATGGAAATCAAAACTACAATGAGATATCATCTCACACTGGTCAGAATGGCCATCATGAAAAAATCTACAAACAATAAATGCTGGAGAGGGTGTGGAGAAAAGGGAACCCTCTTGCACTGTTGGTGGGAATGTAAATTGATACAGCCACTATGGAGAACAGTATGGAGTTTCCTTAAAAAACTAAAAATAGAACTACCATACGACCCAGCAATCCCACTATTGGGCATATACCCTGAGAAAACCATAATTCAAAAAGAGTCATGTACCAAAATGTTCATTGCAGCTGTCTTTACATAGCCAGGACATGGAAGTAACCTAAGTGTCCATCAACAGATGAATGGATAAAAAAGATGTGGCACATATATACAATGGAATATTACTCAGCCATAAAAAGGAACAAAACTGTGTTATTTGTAGTAAGGTGGATAGACCTAGAGACTGTCATATAGAGTGAACTATGTCAGAAAGAGAAAAACAAATACCATATGCTAACACATATATATGGAATCTAAAGAAAAAAAAAGGTCATAAAGAACCTAGGAGCAAGACAGGAATAATATGGGGAGGGGTAATTGTAAACTGGGATAAAGTGAGAGCATCGCATGGACATATATACACTACCAAACGTAAAATAGATAGCCAGTGGGAAGCAGCTGCATAGCAGGAGATCAGCTCGGTGATTCGTGACCACCTAGAGGGGTGAGATAGGGAGGGTGGGAGGGAGGGAGAGCAAGAGGGAAGAGATATGGGAACATATGTGTATGTTTAACTGATTCACTTTGTTATACAGCAGATACTAACACACCATTGTAAAGCAGTTATACTCTAATAAAGATGTTTTAAAAAAAGGTCTAATTTGCACTAAGCAAGAGATAATAAGAGTGTATATGCAGAGAAGGCAATTTCATTATGTAAATGCGTGAGGAGAGCATCCTACGGAGAGAGATGACTTAGCATCCAGGCTCAGCCTGGCTACTCTATCTCTAAACGACCTAAACCATGTATCCTAACTGAGTGAGGCTCAGTCTTTTGCTCCTTTTCTATACTCTGAGACTGTACAGAAGCAAAGCTATCAGACGAGCTCAATCTGTCTACTTATCCATGAGGAAATGTTATAGAATAGTAATAAACTAGTTTGGTTCATGGTCTCAGAAAATTATTGCTTTAATTGATGTTGACTTTGACCAAGGGTCTGATTTTAGTAAGATTAATTTCAATTGCAGATTTTGGGTTGAATTATAATGTCAACCCTTTGAGTCGTTTCTGCCCTTCTAGTTTATGTGACAGAACTAAATAGTCTCTGAACTTTTATTTGACCTTTGGGCAGGAAGAATACCCCCCAAAGTGCCATAGCAGCTTTAGCTGATGATACCCTGCAGGTGGATTGGGGCATTATATTGATGCCATACAAATCTGGAAACCAGACAGCCAATGGTCTCGTTAGGCTGGTACTTGAAGGCAAGCCTTCCTATTCTGAATGGAAATAAAATATCAGGCACGTTTATAGCTTGAGTTGAATATATGAGGATGAGTGAGGTACAAGTATTCAAACTTCTCCCTGAGTTACTTATTTTTTGGGTGATTTGGGGGTGGGGGTCAGGCACAGCATATGTGAATATAGATTTACACATTTTAAGTTGGACCTAACTACCTTGCACCTGCCAGTGAATCAACCTGTATAGATAAGAATCAGTAGCCACTGACGGTCACAGGTGGGGAACAAGGAAGGTGGCACTCACAGGCACCAGGCAACTCTGCCCACATCAAAGTCCTGAGTGCACTTTGATTTCATAGCCCTTTCCACCACCTTTTTATGTTACTGTAACAGAGGTTTTTGTGGTTAAAATCAGATGGTGGATCTGCCACTCACCCATTCAGGATCATATGCCCAGAATTTTAAAGTAGTGTAAAGAACACTGGAGAACCAGTGAGCTGCTTCTGTTTTTCAATGATCCACACCAATGTCTCTCACCATGATAATGGGTGCAGAAAGCTTTCAGAGCTATACAGATTTTAGGTTTGAGATAAGTCATAGTCATCTTTCAAGGAAAAAGATGTTTGTATTTTTCTTGACATAACCACTGTGTCTCTCTTTGTTTCTTCCCTCCCACACCCTTTGCAATGCCATATTTTCCTTTGTGTTGGTGTGATGTACACCTCTGGCATGCTGGCATAGTGTTTTCAGGTGGTAGAGGAAACTCCCATATTCCAAGATGGCCCTTGCTTGTCATTTTGACCATTTTATGAAATGTGCTGCTCTTGCCAGACTTAAAACAAAGCAACACATGGAGATGAGGAATACAGGTACTGGGTCAGAGTAAATGAATGTACTGATGACTAGTCCAACCTCTATTTTTGTCCAACACATTCCCTACTTCTATTTAGGATACAAACTCAATCCTATGGCTGGACCTACCAGTTTCCCAAAGGGGAAGGCAAAGGTCTTCGCTTTGGTGGCAAGTTTTTTGACATTGTTATTGTGGTGAGAGAAAAACAATGCTACATTTAAATTATAATAAAGAAACATCTCCTAACTATTCACAAAACTCCATGGCCTCATCCAGTGATTTTCAAACTTTTTGAATCCTTCATTTCACCATATGATGTAAAAGCTCCTGGATTTCTATCATGACAAAAACAAAATCTCACTTTTGAAAAAGGATATTTATAGTATACTATTATATTGATAATTTATGGTAATTTTTTTTTAACACCCATGTCTGTGTGCCCATCTGCCTCCTCCACATGACTGAAGTAACCTTAGGTAGGGGCTGTACAGAGTTTTCTTTTTTTAAAAAATTTAATTTAATTTATTTTTTTATACAGCAGGTTCTTATTATTCATCCATTTTATACACATCAGTGTATACATGTCAATCCCAATCTCCCAATTCATCCCACCCCCACCCCCACCCCCACCCCCCGCTGCTTTCCCCACTTGGTTTCCATATGTTTGTTCTCTACATCTGTGTCTCAATTTCTACTCTGCAAACTGGTTCATCTGTACCATTTTCTAGGTTCCACATATATGTGTTAATATACGATATTTGTTTTTCTCTTTCTGACTTACTTCACTCTGTATGACACTCTCTAGATGCATCCATGTCTCTACAAATGACCCAATTTCATTCCTTTTTATGGCTGAGTAATATCCCATTGTATATATGTACCACATCTTCTTAATCCATTCATCTGTCTATGGGCATTTAGGTTGCTTCCTTGTCCTGGCTATTGTAAATAGTGCTGCTCTGAACACTGGGGTGCATGTGTCTTTTTAAATTATGGTTTTCTCAGGGTATATGCCCAGGAGTGGGATTGCTGGGTCATATGGTAGTTCTATTTTCAGTTTTCTAAGGAACCTCCATAGTGTTCTCCATAGTGGTTGTATCAATTTACATTCCCACCAACAGTGCAAGAGGGTTCCCTTTTCTCCACAACCTCTCAAGTAATTGTTGTTTGTAGATTTTCTGGTGATGCCCATTCTAACTGGTGTGAGGTGATACCTCATTGTAGTTTTGATTTTCATTTCTCTAATAATTAGTGATGTTGAGCAGCTTTTCATGTGCTTCTTGGCCATCTGTATATCTTCTTTGGAGAAATGTCTATTTAAGTCTTCTCCCCATTATTGTGTTGGGTTGTTTGTTTTTTTAATATTGAACTGCATGAGCTATTTGTATATTTTGGAGATTAATCCTTTGTCTGATGATTTGTTTGCAAATATTTTCTCCCATTCTGAGGGTTGTCTTTTCATCTTGTTTATGGTTTCCTTTGCTGTGCCAAAGCTTTTAAGTTTCATTAGGTCCCATTTGTTTATTTTTGTTTTTATTTTAATTACTCTAGGAGGTGGATCAAAGAAGAGCTTTCTGTGATTTATGTCAAAGAGTGTTCTTCCTATGTTTTCCTCTAAGAGTTTTATAGTGCCTGGTCTTACATTTAGATCTTTAATCCATTTTGAGTTTATTTTTGTGTGTGGTGTTAGGGAGTGTTCTAATTTCATTCTTTTACATGTAGCTATCCAGTTTTCCCAACACCACTTATTGAAGAGACTGTCTTTTCTCCATTGTATATCCTAGTTTCCTTTGTCATAGATTAGATGACTGTAGGTGCATGGGTTTATCTCTGGGCTTTCTGTCCTGTTCCATTGATCTATATTTTTTTGTGCCAGTACCATATTGTCTTAATTACTGTAGATTTGTAGTATAGTCTGAAGTTAGGGAGTCTGATTCTTCCAGCCCTGTTTTTTCCCTCAAGACTGCTTTGGCTATTCAGGGTCTTTTGTGTATCCATACAAATTTTAAGATTTTTTGTTCTAGTTCT